>NC_060125.1:36722653-37341319 GCF_021461395.2 Schistocerca americana
GTGATCAGCTAACGAGTTGCTATATTTACCACTCCGCCAGTGGCTCAGCTGCGTCACGGTGTACCCGCCCTACTTCTGCCGCCCGTGGAATGGGGCACCACGGTGAGGGTCGCAGGGTTTCTCTGCTCCACAACAGGACTTTCACCTTCGGCAATGCGTTATGTGTGAGGGAAATTGCAGCGGATCGTGGCTTGTATAAAACTGAACCACCGGAGTCCCTAGACAGCTGTCCACAGCAACTGGTTGAAGTAAAGTCATATGACAAGTTTGGCTGGGACAGGTAGGTTCAGCCACATAGTTGGAAAGATTTTTCTCCCTTCGTGCTCAATAGCATCTTGCCATTGCGAAATATGTGTATCGTGCTGCAAGTGTATCGTGTAATATAGCAGGCAGGCAGTTATCAGTTATAGCACAAGGTACGTCTTTCCGGTACACCTCTCGATACATTGTAAAGTTGACAGCGTAAAAAATAAATGTGTGACCATGTTCTAATTTTCAGTTTATACCCATCACTGTATAGTGTCACGAAGAGTAGTAATCAGACTTCAAACTGTTTTGTCTTAATATGAACTTGTTAAAAGAAGGAATCGTTTGTCCATAATGTAAATATGTTTTAATTACTACTCTTCAGAGCAAGAAGGAAAACTTTAATTTGCGCTAAATAGTGAGGATTTAGCACTGGAGTTGCCACTGTTGTGGCGAGTGGAATATTAATTTATTTAACAATTTGTCCATTTTATTTGGACTGTTGAGCTCCGTGGCCGTGGATAATGATATTTTACTATAAAAATACAGCGACCAGCCACTTTTTTATTGCGTTTTATTTATGTCAATGTGCATTTCGGGTTTGCACCCATCTTCAGCTGGCAAATTACATGTATCTTCAGTTTCTACGGTGGTAAAATATCGACAGCAGTTTGGATGCTGCAGCTGGCCTGTGCAAAAGCAACGATTCCAATCATTTACTTCAATTCCGTGAGTTTAAAGTTGCGCACATCAGTTGTGGAGGAGAATGTAAGTAAAATAAACCCAGTGTAAATAAGTTCAAGCGCTGTTGTTTTAGCAGTATACAAACTGGGTACAATCCCATAGCTTAGCCATCTCGTAGGACAACATACGCAATTACCGAATTTAATAAAAAGTAGGAAAAGAAACTGGATGGACATATGTTACGAAAGAAGAAGATTTTTTAATCGCAGAAAGATATAGGGAAGGGAATAAGAGGTGGGGAAGGAAGAGATTTCAGAAGTTGGACCGTTCGCTGAACAGTAGCACATGCAGAAATATTAAGAAGGAAGTTATGGCCGCCCCGAAAGGACCTGCTAACTTAGTTGAGAACGGATGATGATGATGATGATAATCGAACGCGGGCAGAAAACAGACAAAGAGAAGAAGTGCAGTGGAAAATGACAAAAGCGCTGAAGGAAAAAAAAGTAATCAACTTTTCACACGATGAAAATGTAAAGCAATTGGAAATTTCCTCGCAGCAGCCACAGCATTGTAGCTTTGACATATAGTTACAATAACCGCAGAGTAAAGCAATGTGGTCAGTGAAAGTTTTGCTACTCGAGTTTCGCAATGAAAATGTCAGAGGCTACAAGAAGAGGAAATCTTCTCTCTCTCTCTCTCTCTCCCGCTCTCTCTCTCTCTCTCTCTCGCCATAAAGCAGCCGGCAGCTAAATTTTGTGCCGTGGTGGGGGCGTTAAAATGCGGCAGCGTCTGCGGAAACAAAATAGCGGCGCTTCCAGAGGAAAGGTCAGGCCACACCGCACGTCACGCGTATCGCCGCAACAGCATTGTCCGGGGCCAACATAATTCGCTAGACAGAACTGAAACTGGCGCTACTGTACAAGTTAACCTCGCTGCATCGCTTCCTTAGCGTTCACACTTCAGCATGAGACACAGATTCCCTCTACGGAAACCCTCAAATAATACAGCTGTGTAGATAAAGACCTCGTTCACCAAAAGTAACAGTCAAGCTTGTAATTGCTCCCGCAACATTATCCTGCTTTTTGGAACCAACTACAACCAGGACAGCTAAATCACACTCCATGAACCTTGTACGTCCAAACGTAAGCTCGCAATGAAATTTGATGTTGTCAAGCTGCAAAAAGCAGGCTTTTTGAAACACACTGTTATTCACACGTATCTTTGTAGCAGTTGGTAGATATGATACTATTAACCGGTTTTGAATGTGGTCATCATCAGCACTATAAATTCAATGATTTTAAGTAACCAAGATGAGTGCTTGATGACGATTTGACGTCTTACATTCGTAACTAGATTCCTGGTCAATATGCCACACTATCATTTCATTTTACTGGATTTATAGTTGTCATGATGACTGATTAGAGTTGAAACTTGTTAACAATAGTGCACCTACCAAATAAGATCAAGACATCTACATCTACATCTACATCTACATTGATACTCCGCAAGCCACCCAACGGTGTGTGGCGGAGGGCACTTTACGTGCCACTGTCATTACCTCCCTTTCCTGTTCCAGTCGCGTATGGTTCGCGGGAAGAACGACTGTCTGAAAGCCTCCGTGCGCGCTCTAATCTCTCTAATTTTACATTCGTGATCTCCTCGGGAAGTATAAGTAGGGGGAAGCAATATATTCGATACCTCATCCAGAAACGCACCCTCTCGAAACCTGGCGAGCAAGCTACACCGCGGTGCAGAGCGCCTCTCTTGCAGAGTCTGCCACTTGAGTTTATTAAACATCTCCGTAACGCTATCACGGTTACCAAATAACCCAGTGACGAAACTCGCCGCTCTTCTTTGGATCTTCTCTATCTCCTCCGTCAACCCGACCTGGTACGGATCCCACACTGATGAGCAATACTCAAGTATAGGTCGAACGAGTGTTTTGTAAGCCACCTCCTTTGTTGATGGACTACATTTTCTAAGCACTCTCCCAATGAATCTCAACCTGGTACCCGCCTTACCAACAATTAGTTTTATATGATCATTCCACTTCAAATCGTTCCGTACGCATACTCCCAGATATTTTACAGAAGTAACTGCTACCAGTGTTTGTTCCGCTATCATATAATCATACAATAAAGGATCCTTCTTTCTATGTATTCGCAATACATTACATTTGTCTATGTTAAGGGTCAGTTGCCACTCCCTGCACCAAGTGCCTATCCGCTGCAGATCTTCCTGTATTTCGCTACAATTTTCTAATGCAGCAACTTCTCTGTATACTACAGCATCATCCGCGAAAAGCCGCATGGAACTTCCGACACTATCTACTAAGTCATTTATATATATTGTGAAAAGCAATGGTCCCATAACACTCCCCTGTGGCACGCCAGAGGTTACTTTAACGTCTGTAGACGTCTCTCCATTGATAACAACATGCTGTGTTCTGTTTGCTAAAAACTCTTCAATCCAGCCACACAGGTGGTCTGATATTCCGTAGGCTCTTACTTTGTTTATCAGGCGACAGTGCGGAACTGTATCGAACGCCTTCCGGAAGTCAAGAAAAATAGCATCTACCTGGGAGCCTGTATCTAATATTTTCTGGGTCTCATGAACAAATAAAGCGAGTTGGGTCTCAAACGATCGCTGTTTCCGGAATCCATGTTGATTCCTACATAGTAGATACTGGGTTTCCAGAAATGACATGATACGCGAGCAAAAAACATGTTCTAAAATTCTACAAGAGATCGACGTAAGAGATATAGGTCTATAGTTTTGCGCATCTGCTCGACGACCCTTCTTGAAGACTGGGACTATCTGTGCTCTTTTCCAATCATTTGGAACCCTCCATTCCTCTAGAGACTTGCGGTACACGGCTGTTAGAAGGGGGGCAAGTTATTTCACGTACTCTGTGTAGAATCGAATTGGTATCCCGTCAGGTCCAGTGGACTTTCCTCTATTGAGTGATTCCAGTTGCTTTTCTATTCCTTGGACACTTATTTCGATGTCAGCCATTTTTTCGTTTGTGCGAGGATTTAGAGAAGGAACTGCAGTGCGGTCTTCCTCTGTGAAACAGCTTTGGAAAAAGGTGTTTAGTATTTCAGCTTTACGCGTGTCATCCTCTGTTTCAATGCCATCATCATCCCGTAGTGTCTGGATATGCTGTTTCGAGCCACTTACTGATTTAACGTAAGACCAGAACTTCCTAGGATTTTCTGTCAAGTCGGTACATAGAATTGTACTTTCGAATTCAATGAACGCTTCACGCATAGCCCTCCTTACGCTAACTTTGACATCGTTTAGCTTCAGTTTGTCTGAGAGGTTTTGGCTGCGTTTAAACTTGGAGTGGAGCTCTCTTTGCTTTCGCAGTAGTTTCCTAACTTTGTTGTTGTACCACGGTGGGTTTTTCCCGTCCCTCACAGTTTTACTCGGCACGTACCTGTCTAAAACGCATTTTACGATTGCCTTGAACTTTTTCCATAAACACTCAACATTGTCAGTGTCGGAACAGAAATTTTCGTTTTGATCTGTTAGGTAGTCTGAAATCTGCCTTCTATTACTCTTGCTAAACAGATAAACCTTCCTCCCTTTTTTATATTCCTATTAACTTCCATATTCAGGGATGCTGCAACGGCCTTATGATCACTGATTCCCTGTTCTGTACATACAGATTCGAAAAGTTCGGGTCTGTTTGTTATCAGTAGGTCCAAGATGTTATCTCCACGAGTCGGTTCTCTGTTTAATTGCTCGAGGTAATTTTCGGATAGTGCACTCAGTATAATGTCACTCGATGCTCTGTCCCTACCACCCGTCCTAAACATCTGAGTGTCCCAGTCTATATCTGGTAAATTGAAATCTCCACCTAAGACTATAACATGCTGAGAAAATTTATGTGAAATAAATTGTGAATAAAATATTGTAATGCCATCTCTGCCTTTTTTTCTTTTTTTCCTGGTCCTTTACTATTATTTCCTCTACGCCTATTGTTAATCTCAGCAACACTATCGTAAATTTAGTAATTGGTTACAATAGACTGATATAGCGACATATGTCTACCATTACCTGTTACGAAAATGTGTCACATTACGTATACCGGGTGTCCCATTAGTCTTGACCACCCTAAACAACTGTTTGTCCAGACGCAAATTACAAAATGTTTCAAGCAAATGTTCTTTAGTCGTCAGGGGGGACATCAATCAGCATGGTTGCTTTCGTTGTAGCTTTGTTTTTTTACGAAGATATGAACAGCGGTATGACTTTTTTAAATGGAACCCTGTATTTTTTATTCCGTAATTCATTTCCTCTCCTAAAGACCTGTTCAAAAATGTATCACAGTTTACCATTCACTGAAACACAAAGTTGATAATTACAAAACACAACATCGACGTTGACGCTCCAAGCGTTTAGTGCAGGTACTCGGGGTAATGGAACACATCCACGTGCTGACGTTGACAGAGGACAAATGTAAACATAAGTAGAAAGCACAACCGTCATTACGTCACCATAGTCAGTTGAAGAGTTGTGTGAGTAGAATGCACACCAACGAAAAGAAGGTAGAAATGCTATATTTGCTTGAAACATTTTGTAATTTACCTCTGAACAAACAGTTATTTAGTGTGGTCAAGATAAATGTGACAAACTGTATATTTACCAAGCGGCAAAATAGAGTCTTCATTTTATTTTTTTAACTTTCCTAGCGAGCTGGTATTGGGCACATATTCATCTCCTAGGCATATTACACATATTGAATTTTTCCCTCGTGCCAAAGACGTTTGGTGGTAACATTGATGTTATTATCCGGTGACATGACGGTAGTCATCAGTACATGAATTTGTGATATTGGGAATTTCGGATGATCGATGATCCATGGATTGCATAACATTAGAAATTTGTATACTGATTATCACGGTCACATAATTCCATAATTATATGAATGCTATCATGTGCTAAAATTCCTTAGAGAGAGAGTATTTCAAAATTTTTGCATTAGACCTCTAGGAGTGATATTCCACGTCATGGGGCACAACTTTTGCCAGAGACAGAATGTTCTCTGACGCTTCTCGCCAACGCGAAGTTTATTGAATTTTCTGACCCTGAGAAGAAGAGATTTCACCGAACTAGCAGAATCTACTAACTAGGTGTGTTGCATCTGCATACTACCTAGTCCAGTAAACTGACAGAGTGACTTTCAACAAGAAAACCATAATAATGAGTGTATCTAAGCAGAAAAAGATATTTCAGAACCGAATCAGGAACTTTAATTTTGATCTCTCAAAGGAAACAGACGACTATACTACAGGCAATACACGTCGCATGCACACGTCACAGAGCGTCTATGCCTCGTCTCGTCTCAGGGCGGAACCAATAATAAGAGACACCTTTGTCTCTGAGAGTTGTTGTTCCCCATGACGTTATATAACACACCCAGACTTTTGATGCAAAGAAGTTAAAACACTCTATATAAGATGGGAACAGAAATGGATATGTGTCAGATAACAGGCCGGCAGTAAATAGAGTATAAAGAACACACCGTTGGGAAGCTTATGCCACTATACATACAAAATGTAACACTTGTATAAGGAATATTTACATGTTGCAAAGCACCACATCATGTTCGAGACAACCAAATCACCTTCTTTTGTAGTTACGTTATTAAAGAAATCGTTTCGGCGAGCTACACAAATGACCTTCTAAACTGTAGCATAACCGGTAGCACTGGTAGCTTTGGTGGGAAAGTAGACATAAATGAATGCTTAACAGAGAAACTGGGAGCTGACAACTTTTTTTGTTTGTTTGACTGGTTGTTTCTATTTAACATAATTGGAGGCGCACACAATTCAGTATCAGTCCATTGTGTATTTTATATCCTTACAGAAAATATACTGCACGTAATAAAAATTAGTGATCGTAACTTCTGCGTTTTTATGTAACCAAAGCAATTGCTTTTGATGCAAGTACAGTTTACATGCACAAACATTATAGAGCAGAGTTCAATGTTATTATTGATAAACACGAAAGTTGTTTATAAATATGCTACAGGTTCAACGAAGTACTGAAACAATGTCTGATAGATTTTCCTTTTGCGTTTTTTTTTTATTTTAAGTTTTACGTTTCTGTTGAGGCAATTGCGTTTTTTATCGCAACATGGTGAACTTAACTTTGTTTTCTGTCCTTTTACTACAACATCGCTCTTTCTCGCTTTAAAAATCAACAGTTTTCGGATGAAACCTGTATTAAACACTGACAAATTCAATTTTGCTATAAATACTGTTTATTTTTAAATAACAGACCGAAGGATAATTGTGTGGAACAAAAATCTTTAGTATGTTAACTGGTCTTTTTATTTCCTCACTTACTTTCTACACTGTTCGTTGCTTCTTGTTTCTAGGGGAATCTAGTAAGACACTGATGACATATGTAAAGAAAACGATCATAATAAGGTAACGCCCGTTGTGTATGCAAGACACGTAACGTACAGCTAATGCTGGTACTACCTTAACAGACCAAAGTTACTAGGAAAAGTACCGTAGTCTACGCTTATTTATGATAGTCTATGGTAGCTGTACAACACTATGTATAGTCCTTTGCTACCATTCGTTTCCATCAACGTATAAGAATTGTATTTCCCTCCATTCACCATGATGTGTTGTTGTGGCCGATCTGCTACTAAGCGCTCTGTATTACCTTAATAGTGGCAAAGTATTGAACATTTTAGTAGTCGCAGGTCATCGCATTCAACACCTGAAAAACAATATTCCCTTGGGATGACTCCATCTCTATACACTGCACAAATTTCATTACGAATATCTGAAGATACACCATAAGAAATATTACTGATGTCTCTTAGGAGAGACATTTGAGATATAGAGAAGACGTAACCTAGAGATAACGGAACGAAAATGGTGTCCGAGTATTTTCGACACTCGTTCACTTCAAACTGTTAATTAATTGCATCACCAAAATCAATTTAGTTTCTTCGGTACAATAGTGAACCACTTCTCCACTTCTGCTTAATAGGGAATTGGTTCATCGTCGAAATGCAAGACAGCAGCGATTCGGTAGGGCGTGGATTCGACAAATCCTTGGCAGGTATCTGAAGGGTGTACAGTGTTTTGCGAAACTATTCATTCAAATTAACACGGGGGTACAGTCCACCAAAACAAATATATTTCAATAAGGAACATATGACCTCTGAAGTCAGCTTGTAATGTTAGGGAATCCTTTTGTAGTGACGCTGATATAACATACCCATACGTGTAGCTGTCGCTGACGGGGAATGTCTATTGACATTCCTAACTGCTCTGTGTACACAATTTGCATATTTGGACACATGTGAATCTACGTGATATTTGACTTCGTGCTCATCAACAGCGATTAGATGTTAATGTGCGGGCTGGCATTTTCAGTGACAGGTTGATTGGACCATATATTCTTCCATTCCGCGTCAACGGACGGAAATATTGCATCTTCGTGGAACGTGTGTTGCCAGAGCTGCTTGAGCATGAACCTCTGAATGTTAGACATTCTGAATATTAACACGATGGGTCAGCCTATTACAACACTGCTATCACGAATCATCTATAGCCACCTTCAGAAATCGATGACTCGGTCGAGGTGGCCGTGTGGCTTGGCCACCGAGGACACGTGACCTCACATCTCTGGATTTATTCCTCTGGGGGTATATGAAGTGGCTGCTGTATGTAACCGTTGTGGAAACAAAAGACCTCACCGCTGGAACTGTCGCCACTTCTGGTCCTGTTGCGGACAAGCCAGGAGTCTTCTCAATGACATGACTGACAATCAATGATCCTACTATGTGCTGCATGCATACAGGCTAATGGTCGCGCATTCGAGCAGTTTCTCTCAAAGTAGTATGCTAAAAGCTGTAAATAACATGTTAAACTACCTTCTGTATAAATCGTCCCTAGCATCAGAAACTACCATCTGGGACCATTTTTGCCATAGCTAAATATATTTGTTTTTACGTTGTCTACGTCCTGCGTTAATTTTGACGAGTGGTTCTGTGACACCCTGTGTACAGCGCCAACTTAAAACCCACGCAACACAAACTCTCCGGCTCGTCAGTGTATATTGACGACAGTATTGTTTTTTGTTTAGCTTGACACAACTCCTGCACTCAGCGACAAACTGTCAAATCGATCGGGCAAAACTGACAGCCAGTTCCTCTGATTTGAGGTATCCAGATGCACACGGCCCAAGATCATCTGAAACAGCTAAACCACGCAAGCGTGAACACAACCAATATGGGTGTTTTAAGCGAAGCGGCGGGATATGAGTCCCGTTTCCTCTGTGTCTAGCCACAACGAAGTTGTCATTAGATGGACGTCAGTGAGTCCGAGAGTCATCCGCGGCCAGTACTGCCCGCCGCGGGACAATCGAACGCCGCATCGGACAAACAGATGAGCGGCGAGCAAACAGACAGTGCGCACCGGCGTGTTTGCACTGTCCCGGGCCGCTGACGTGAGTCAGCGCGTTAAAAAGTCCGCGTGCGTGTCACCTGTCACGACACGGCGCACTGCTAGGCCAGCATCGTTTGACTGTTGTGCAAACCAGAATTAATCTTTCACTCTGCAGCCGAGTTTGCGCTGGTATGAAACTTCGTTGCAGATTAAAACTGTGTGTCGAACCGGAATTCGAACCCAGAACCGTGTTCGGCGTTCGAGCCCTGGTCCGGCACACAGTTTCAATTGATCAGGAACTTTCAAAACAAAATCTGGATCTATATCTACACGATTACTCTGCAATTCACTCTTAAGTGTTTGAGCTTTCAGACTATTTCTCTACAGTTCCACTCTCTAATATCACGTGTGAAAAATGAGCACGTAAATGTTTCCGTTTTTTAAGATTATTTCTCCCTATGTAGCTGGGACACAAAAAATTTTAACATTCGAAGGAGAGAGTTGGTGATTGAAATTTTTTGGAATTATCTCGCTTCATTGTTTTAATGATTGTCACCGTCGGGTTATACTTTCATCTGACTTGCATAGTGGCTAAGTATTTTTTCTCTTTCCTTCCATTTTACTCTTTAGTGTCTTGTAAGTTAGGAAAGAGTAAAGAGCGTGAATGTATGTTAGCACACAAAATAACAGTTTAATTGCACTTTTGTTTCTAACAGCAAATAGGCGAGGCGGAGCGAATTCTGTGAACTCTGAGACGAAGTAGAATTGCAGCAAAAAGTTACAATATACCTCATTCTTTTTATTATTTATGGTTAACTACTATTTGTCGCTCACTGCAGATATCTTGTCTAAATCAGTTTGTAGCTCTTTTTATCTTCTGAAGATTTTGCTACACGTTGATGACAGTACAGTATGCAAACAATCTCAGACTGCTGCTCATATTATTTTGTAAATAGTTTACGACTACAATTTCAAATAAAACTGGGTGATTTATTCAAAAGAAACAGCTTCACAAAGTGGCAAGTCAATAACGCGTTGGCCCAGCTCTAGCCCTTATAAGAGCCGTTATTAGGTTCAGCATTGACTGATGGTGTTGTTGGATGTTCCCCTGAGGAATATCACGCCACGTTTTGTCAACTGGCACATTGGACTGTCGAAATCCCAAGTTGGTTGGAGGGCCCTGCCCATAATTCTCCAAACGTTCTCAACTGGGAAGAGAGCCGGCGACCTTGCTGGCCAGAGTAGGGTTTGGGAAGCACGAAGATAACCAATAGAAATTTTCGTCGTTGCTAAAATGTTAGCCGATGATGGCTTGCCACGAAGGAATATCGTCGACGTACCGCTGTGCTGTACAGGTGCCGGGCATGAAAACCAAAAGGTTCCGCTATGAAAACAAATAGCACACCTGTTATCAAACTGTATGGCGAGTGACTGTCAGGTTGGAATCCTAACGCTTTTCGGGCGTCTCCAGACACATCCTCGCAGGTTATCGAAGCGGGACTTGTCTGTCACTGGAGACAACTCTGCTCTACACATGGAGATTCCAGGCTGGCGACTTGTCTCGAGACGCCCGCGCAGCAGGGGTACCAACCTGACTGTCGCCCCGCCGTACGGTCCGCCAATCGTGAGTGCTGGTCTGAGGTGCCATTTCTTTGCTTTGGCTACATTCCTCAGAGCCCTTACAGTACAGCGGTACATCGACGATATTCTGTCCCATGTTTTGCTCCCCTTAATGGGAAGCCATCCTGAGCTTACATTTCGGCAAGATAGTGCCCGCCCACGCCGAAAGTTTGTCTTCGTGTTTGCCAAACTGTATCTTGGCCAGCAAGGTCGCCAGATCGTTCCGCTGAGAATGTTTGGAGCATTACGTGCAGGGTACACCACGTATCTCGGGATTTTGACGGTGTAACGAGCTGGAAAGGTAATTCTAGTGTCGCGCTACGTAACACAAGAAAACATTGTCAAGGATATAATAAGGTTATTGAACAAAGCGATATGGGAAGAAAGGATATAATAGCAAGAGTAAGGAAATAGGTGCAAGTGTACTGACGCAGACACTCGAAAAAAAAAAAAAAAGGAAAAAAGAAACTGAAGAAACTGCAGATCACAGTGAGGTCAGACTGGCACTAAGCGCGGAGTTTACTTAGTCAGTTTACAGAGGAAACACTGGCGGAGTACGCTGTTCGTAACTACACAGAGGTGACAAAAGTTGTGGGATAACTCTTAATACCGTGTCGGACCTCCTTTTGCCTGCCTTAGTGCAGCAGACCGTCGTGGCGTGGATTCAACAAGTCGTTGGAAGTCTCTTGCAGAAATATTGAGCCATAGCCGTCCGTAATTGCGAAAGAGTTGCCAGTCCAGGGTTTTGTGCACGAACGGATCCCTCAATTATGTTCCACAAATGTTCCGTGGAGTTCATATCGGGCAGTCTGGTTGGCCAAATCATTCTCTCGAACTGTCCAGAATGATCTTCAAACCAAAGGCGAACAATTGTGGCTCGGTGACATGACATCGTTGTTTGAGAATATGAAATTCATTACTAGCTGCAGTAGCAGCTCCAAGTAGCCGAACGTAACCGTTTCCAGTCAATGATGGGTTCAGTTGAACCAGAGAACCCAATCCAATTCATGTAAACACAGCCCAAATCATTATGGAGCCAGCGCCAGCACGTACAGTGGCTTGTTGACAGCTTGGTCCATGGCTTGATGGTGTTTGCGCCCCACTTGAACCCTACTATCAGCTATTCATCGCTTCTTGCCAAGTGAAATCGGGATTCGTCTGACCAGGCCATGGTTTTACAGTCGCGTAGAGTCCAACCGCTGTGGTCACGAGCCCAGGAGAGGGGCGCTGCAGGCGACGTCGTGCTGCCAGCAGAGCCACTCGTGTCGGTCGTCTGCTACTACAGCCCATTAACGGCAAACTTCACCGCACCATTCCAACGGATATGTTCAACGTAAGTCCCACATAGTTTTCTGCGGTTGTTTCACACGGTGTTGCTTTTCTCTTAGCAGTGACGCAATCACTGCTGTTCTTGGTCGGTAAGCGAGGGCCGTCGGCTACAGCCACGCCAGTGGTGAGAGGTGTTGTCTGAAATTTGGTGTTCTCGGCACATTCTTGACACTGTGGATCGCAATATATCCAATTCTCTTTCACATGCCTGTGAACTGCCTGTGTACGCGATACTAACGCCATGTGCATATCACTATTCCATGACATTTATCGTCTCAGAATAAACACTGTCTGGAGCCAAGACAGAAATGAGCACCCGCCAGTGGTCATTGGATGGATGCTAAGTTCGTGGCCTTTAAGTCTGTGTCCGGGGATGACAACTGTTCTGAGCTAGGTTCACTACGATAGCACTTATAGTTTCGGGTGGAAAGCCGCAACATTCAGTTTTGAATAACTTCACTAACGATGAACACACTGTAGTGCCACAGACGCTAACATTCCTGGATACCAGTCGGCCTGAGAATCAGAAAGCAGTAATGGCAATGACATCTGAAAGTAGCGTTTGTCCCTAACGATGGACTTCGAGAGCAGTCACCCGTCACTTGGACCAGGAAAGGGTCTCGAAACCTGAGTGACTTCTGCCGTTCTGGCGGCGTCTTACACAGCTGCATGCGGCGGAATACTGTCGGAACTATTTCCTGTCACGCGGGTAGTTTCCTTGTTGGCGGCACCCTCTGCAGCCACCGGCTTCGTCTCCCGGTGGCTGGTCTCGATGGCGTCGTGTCGTAATTGCGATGCTGAGCGGCGGTAACTGCACGGACGGTTGCCGCTCTGTTAGGCGAGAGCCTCCGACATGGCAATAACGTTGAGGATTCAAGTCCCGGTTCGGCACCCAGTTTTAATTTAAGACTTACGATGTCAGCATCCGCGACTTAAGTGTCGTCCTACGTCATATATTGTAGCTCTGTTCCGGACTGTAGCTCTTTGTGGGGATTACTCAAGCAGCTTCAACCCTGCGAGTGCTCACGGCGACCTCGGTAAAGCTGTTGAAGTGCGATGCGTGCTGGTGGACGTTACTCCTTCTTTCACGGGTCATTACGATCTTCTCACAAAGGATCTATACTACTAAGCGGTAAAATGGTCATCTACATCTACATCTACGTACGTACTCCACAAGTCACCGTACGGTGCGTGGCGTGGGATACTCTGTACCACAACTAGCTGTTTCCTTTCCTGTTACAGGAAAGAGCGAGGGAGAAATTACTATCTATATGCCTACACATGAGCCCTAATCTCTCGTATCGTTTCTTCGTAGTCCCGACGCGAAATGTATGTTGGCGGCAGTAGGATCGCTCTGCAGTCAGCTTCAAATGCCAGTACTTTCTCAGTAGTGTTCTTCGAAATGAATGTCTTCTTTCTCCAGGGATTTCCACTTGAGCTCCCGAAGCATATATATAACACTTGCAATCTGATCGAACCTACCGGTAACATATCTAGCAGGTCGCCTCTGAATTGCTTCGATGTCTTCTTTCAATCCGACATGGTGAGGATCCCAAACACTCCACCAGTACTCAAGAACAGGTCGCACCAGCATCCTATATGCGGTCTCTTTTACACATGAACCACACTTCCCTAAAATTCCCCCAATAAACCGAAGTCGACCGTTTGCCTTAACGACCACAATGCTAACATGATCGTCCTATTTCATATCGTTTCGCAATGTTACGCCCAGATATCTAAACGACGTGACCGTGTTAAGCAGAAAGCTACTAATGCTATATCCGAACATTGTGGGTTTCCTTTTCCTACTCACCCGCATTAACTTACATTTCTGCATTATGAGCTAGCTGCCATTCATCACACCAACTAGAAATTTTCACTAGCTCATCTTGTATCAACCTACAGTCACTTATGTTCGACACCTCCAGTACACCAGAGCATCGTCAGCGAACAACCGCAGGTTGCTGCTCATCCTGGCTGCCAGATCATTGTATAAAATAGCAGTGGTGCTATCACACTTTCCTGGGGCAATCCTGATGTTACCCCTGTCACCGATGAACACTCGCCGTCGAGGGCAACATACTGCATTCTATTATTTAATAAGTCTTCGAGCCAGTCACTGTCTGGGAGCCTGTTCTGTATGCACGTACCTTCGTTAACAGTCTGCACTGGGGTATCGTATCGAATGCTTTTCGGAAATCTAGAAATGTGGAATAAGCCTGTTGCCCTTCATCCATAGTTCGCAGTAGATCATGTGAGAAAACTGGAAGCTGGCTTTCGCACGAGCGATGCTTTGTAAAGCCGTGCTGACCTGTGGACATGACTGAGACCTGGTAGCCAAGGGAAGGCAGGGGTCGGTTACGACTGTGGACGGGCCCGTAATCAGTTACCACTGGTTGCCTTCTACAGTTACACACATTTATCTTTAAATCAGTAATTCGACACTCCACAACAAATAATAAAATACCACACGCCAAGAATGGCAATAAATTAAGAATGTTTAATAACTCGCTGCAGTTAAAACTTACAGGTATTAATATATTAAAAAGTAAGTGGCCCCAGACACAGCAGAAGATATCTGACGCCAGGAATGGCGGTAAATAAGGTTTTAAGGCTTACTGCTAAAATACAAATATCGAATTACTTTTTCAAAGCAAATGACCACCACACGTCTGAAGGCCTTACACGCTAGAAACGGCAATTATATAAAAAAAATTTAGAAACCTGCTGTAAAACAGCAAATACAGGCAAATGTTAATTAAAAGAAACAAGCAATTGCCACCAAACGGGTGAAATAAGATGATGCAAATCTTGTAACACAACCCTTACACTGCTAGATTTATTCCAGAAGGCGACCGGAACTACTAACTAGACATACATAACCTTTAATGTAGGCATTACAAGGTATGGTAATAAATAACACAATAATAAAAAAAACAATGGCCAGTCACAGACAGTGCTCCAGGAATCGACGTCTGAGAAGGTCTGGCAACAAACACTTTCGTGAGCGATGAGATAGGCAGCCAAGAGTTGCATTCACTTCAGAAGATGGTAACTCAGACTAGTGGCAGTCTAACGAATGACTAATGATAATCTTGCTGAAGCCACCTGACGTCCAGTAAACCAAATGCAAGAATGTAACATCACGCCAAAGCCGGAACCGGCGGTCTGCACTACGTCCCCAGAATACTGTGTTTACAGCACCCGGGACGAGAAAGGAGCCACTACCACCAGGGTGGAAGAATGACCAACCGAAGAAAGCTAACGAGAACCGCCTTCCCCGAGCACTCCACTCCCCGCTCTCCTCCTCGGCCACACTACGAGCAGCAACGCGAACCCAAATCACTGTAGGATAGCCAGATGTCACCATAGTGGAGGTTCCTCCACTTGGATTGAAGTGCACTCATGTTAAAGCTTGCTGGATCCGGTTTAGGACGAGGTCGTGCACCCTCGTGACCACAGCCCTTCCATCCGGCAGTCCATGCGCGCCGCCAGCGGTTCCGGCGTGTTCCTCGCACTGCGCGGACCTGGCTCCTCCTCAGTCCCCAACCGAACTGCCACACTAACACCCCAAAGACAGGGCAACAGTTACTACATATCGATAGCCGCCACTGCTGCCACTAGCGGACAGGCAACGCTTGCGAAACAAGTGATGCCAGTCAAGACGAGAAGAAGACAAAGCGCTACCGTGCCAACTAAAGCCACAGCGCCGGCCGAAGTGGCCGTGCGGTTCTAGGCGCTGCAGTCTGGAACCGCGAGACCGCTACGGTCGCAGGTTCGAATCCTGCCTCGGGCATGGATGTGTGTGCTGTCCTTAGGTTAGTTAGGTTTAAGTAGTTCTAAGTTCTAGGGGACTGATGACCTTAGAAGTTAAGTCTCATAGTGCTCAGAGCCATTTGAACCATTTGAACTAAATTAGTCCAGTATTCGAGAGTCAGATCACAGATATTTTAATCAAACTATATACATAATTTCAAAACTTTTCGCAACTTATTATCGCTGACATCCCCACATAACAATGAAAGAAACAAGGTTTATCGCTTACTACTTATGGCTGATCCTGCAGTAAACTTCTCCTTTATGTACTACTTTTTAATTTATAACTTATTTGCTACTACATCTACGCTCAACACAGCTTGCCTACATATCCACATTTAACACTGAACGTAACTGCAAAATTTTATGATTGTACGATACATAGTTCTGGAGATATGACGTCATAAAACTTGAGGTGCTTGTAAAAACTAGCTTTTCTTAAAACAAAGCGCAACAGCTTACGCCAAATGCTTCAGTCATTTGTAAACTAAAAAGAAATTTTGAGCCATTATATCCACTTGAGTTTGACTGTTTAAAGACCCGGTGGCAGGGGTTACTGGTATCTGCACGAGACGTATTAATCGTATACGCTTTGTGCGCTTGCGCTGAAATACTAATAACTTGCAAATACAGGCACATCGTGCCAATTTGCTGTTTGTCGCATACTGCCTTCGAGGTATTTCAACTCTGAAACTGTGTGAAATTGCAACGACAGAATACGATGAATCTCAGGGTTCATTACGAGGGAAGGCTGTGTTTCGCAGATAGAACGGCTATTGGCTCGATACTCATGTTTTCATCTTCTCGTGCGCCAGATTTACACAAGCGTGCTGAATGTGAAACACTTCCGAGACCTACGACGTCGTATGAGTCGAGGAGTAGAAATGTGCTCGGTAAGTGGATGACACGCTCCTGGTGCGACCGCTCTTGAGAGTGCGGGCGGCGTGACGCGGCAGGCCGAGTGTCGCGCACAGCGGCACGGCGTGGCTCAGCGGACGGAAGCTGCGCGCCGCCTTGTTTACGCCCTAGTGGCCCACTCCTCCTCTCCGTGTCGCTGCCGCCACCGCCGTCGACTCGCGAGGCGGGAAGAGCCCCGGGATTTATGAGCAGCTCCGTGGCGTGCTACTTCTCCCGTATACGTCGCTCTTCTTACTCTTTAGCAAGCCACGTCTCAGCCTGCGAGGGACTCAACTAAATACTCCGCGCCAAGGAAGAACTGGAGCCACGACGTCCAGCCTCGAAAAGGAATCGTAACTTTTGATTATGGTGCCATTTAGTGAGCTACGAAACTGTGAATACGTAAGATTTCAGGTAGAAAGAAATGGTTTCGCAGTTATAAAAACATGTTCAACACCAAAACAGAAGAACTAAAGAAGCTGAAAGATTTCTTTACGTAAGTATATCTTTGTTCATAATGATCTTCTGGTAATTGATTGCGCTTTCTAATTTCTCGCGCATTTGTTTAGTTGTTTCCCTTCTAGTGTTAAACTTCCATAACTGAGAAATCTGGATCGATACATCCTCTGCTTTACAAAACTGGCAAGGGCTTCTTCTCTTCCTTCCTTTTTTTCACGCGCTACAGATCTTCGAACACCATGCATTCCGCCAAACCTTTCGGATCCGCTTAACCGCCGCCACCCGTATCCTCGACAAACTTATAAAATTCCCCTCCATACTCTTCCATCTTGAATACCTCCGAATACCCAGCGTTGCCCGTGAGCTTGATACTGTCCAATCCCTAGTTTCCCCCTGCTCACTGAACGCGGTACGCTGCCGCACCTCTACCACCACATACCCCGACACTGCGCTCCACACCTTCCACGTGCTCTGCCAGCGTAACTTTAACCGCCGTCCATTACCCAGCCGCGAGATCCGCCCTGCAACACTTCCCCCGGTCACTGTTCTCTCAGTTCCCAGTCCCTTACACCCGCCCCCTAGGCTCGGTCCGAAACAGCACCTCTCTCTACTCTCTCAAATCCCTCCTCCAAACATTTGCACACACGAACACCCTCCTACATACTACCCCGACTGCTACCTTCCCATGATACCTCCCTCTCTCCCTGGCAGTCTACGATACTCATCACTTCACTCGTCTATGTCTCTATGTCTATGAGATCATATATATCGAAGCAAGGTTACAGACCTAACAGGACTGGAAGACACACAGTCGCAATGCATTTGAAAATCCCGCCATGAATTTCATGGATCGTACGTGGAGAGAAACATAATACCTACTAGCGGAGAACGCGCGTGTCGCGTCTCAGTGAGGAAACATAATTTTGCGATTTATCTTCTCACATGTTGAAAACCAATTGTTATTGTCTACTAGTCTTAAACTCTACAGCTGTACAGATTAGTTATGGACAGCTTGTGTAACAAAGCGATTGGCCCTCGATACGTTTCGGAGGCGCCACTACAGGCATTCGTGGCGACGGCCGCAGCGGCTGTGATGCGTCGGGTTGGTGTACTGTATCTGCTAACGTGGTTACCTCGCTGTGCTAAGCTACGCCGATCTGTGGCGGATGAACCAACTTGCCCGCTGACGCCCGTCATTGTCAAAGTTGGCGGAGAGCGATGGATGGGGCGTCAGCAGCCCTACAGAACAGCGGCTTGTGCTCTAACTGCCGGGGGCTAGTCGTGATTACGTGAGTAACTGGCACGCAACCTCAGAGCAACAACCATTCTCCATGTCGTCGGCACACGTAACAATATAATTGAATTCCTTCAGTGTGCGAGAACCAGGCGACGCCACGAATAACAACAAAAGACACGAGTCGTTTACTGTCTCGTGATCTGGGAATGCATGTAATAAAACAGTCAGTGCGTCAGTGGGAAGTCTCAGTGGGAGCATTGGATGAAGCAGTGCAATAAAATAAGTAATTAAATACCATGAGCCATCAAAACATACGGCATTATCCAACGCTGAGGGACATGAAAGTTATGCTACACGACAGAAAACAAATACTCCAAGGAAAACGCAATGTTTGTCCTGCTCACGACTGTATGACCTGTAGACACCTCAAAGAATGCCCCCTCTGCCTCCTAGTCTCCTTTGCAGCCCTTCATACCACTATCCTATCCATACGTTACTATCCTGAACTATGGAAAACCTTTAGAATGCCGCTTCTCTTCAAACCACATAAACCCCACCCTCATACCTCCTCCTACTACCCCATCTGCCTTACTTCCTTATTGTTTAGCGAGGTCTTGAATCCACCCTCTCCCGACTCATTCATCTGCACCGGAACCAACGCCACCACGTTCATGTTCAACAATGTGGCTTCCGTCCAACCTCCTCCAACTCAGCCATCTCATGTCCCACCAGTTGAACACTCGAAAATCCGCTGTTTTTGTCTCCCTCGACCTAGAGAAAGCATATGGTCGTGCGTGGCATTCCGGACTAGCTATGTGCGCCTTATTTTATCCTTCTCATCTAATCGCCCATCCTTTCTGACTGTTAGCAATACCAATTCCCTACCACCCATCCCACTGTAGGAGTGCCCCGAGGCTCCCTTTCCTTTATCTCCTCTTCATCTGCCAAATATGCCCAAACCTCCTCCAACAAAACACCTCCTTCAGTATGCTGATGACACCGCTTTCCTCGCGCTCAGAAATCCTAACGTTCTCTCCACCTCATTCTATTTCCTGGTGTACCCAATGACTCCTTAAGAGCAATTCTTCCAAAACCTAGCAACAATTATACGACGAGCCAAATGCGCCTTCTACCTCCACACGTTTTACCTTACATTTTGCAGCTATAGAGTGAAACGTCTGTTCTACGTGTTATATGGCCAAACTAAATTTATGGTTATAAAGAACGGGAACAGTGCGCGTACTTGTATGTGTGTGTGTGTGGGGGGGGGGGGAGGGGGGAGGGTGAGGGACGAGGTGGTCTGTACTGTTGCGGAAGGCTGGTGTTTTAGGGGAAGAGGGAATGTGCATAAATCAGTTTATTTTGTTTTAACTTATTTGTTTGATGAAAATTTTTGAGCATAGCATACTCTATTACCCTTAAAACATTGTTATCACAGGTACGACAAAATCGGGGCACTTTTGTATTCATTGTTACTGACTACTCCAGCCTATGAGACCTCGTGTCGTTCATGTTGTAACAGTAAACCACAGGCTGCTTTTCTCCGCCGCCGTATACAGTTGCGTTACCAAGCGTGGGCGGGCGAATGAAACAAACGAAACGCCGTGAATGTTCTACGTGTTAGGTGCTTTATTCGTGGTCTTCGTATTTGTACGTGCATAGTATGAAAATGTACTGTTCAATTGATACATCGCATTTAAGATCTCTCCTACAGGCGTCGTTTCTGATATAATTTATCTTACGAAATGTTTGAGAAATATAACGTCGTTGGCTAAGGATGTTACTGGAACGGCGTTCCTGGAAACTACAGTATTTTAGTCTTACGTCACATCAGTTTTCGCTGAAAACGAACGGTCGCTGTTCCGGTTATACATGAGCCGCACCTACGAGAATAATGTCGCAACAAACTTTAAATAATTATCAGCTGCCAATATTGCTACAATGCTGCTTTCATATTTCAATTTTCATACGGGAATGAGGAAAATGTCAAGTTTCGTGATATTTTGCGACAGGTATCGAGTTAATGTTAAACTGTTGCAGAGTGGCTTTTTGCGTTGTTTGCCGCGTTATCGTTTACGAGAAATTTTCATGGCCGTGCAAAAAAACCCATATTGACCATAAAAACAGCTTGAGAATATATAAAAATCGTTTATGAGTTTATAAGACCATTGAACCACAATCGTGTTGCAAGGGAGCGTTTGAAACTTTAGCAGAATGCATATCCATCAACAGGAACCTCTAAAGGTTTGCCTTTCGACAATACCCACTGCAGATATCACACAATTGGTAAAAGTATCATCTAGAAATCGTATGTGCCTAAATTTTGCTACGGACTCGTTAAAAACATACAAAGACGAGGGGAAAATATACGGATCTTGCATCTGTCTGTATCTCGCATTTTATTCTGTACAATCTACGGATTTTCTCCTGACAACTATGTGGCAGAAATGGCATCATGAAAAGTACCGTGGTAACTAAAATATCATTAAAGGATAATTTTTTACCATTTTCCGTAACTTTTTATTTATGAAATTTTTTGCAGCTTTACAAGAATTTCGGCCGCTGTAATGATCGTATAAGAGGATTCCACGAGATACGGATGCATTTTGGGTAATCCCTTCTTGGTACCTTTTTCTTATCTTGCGTTAGTATCTATGGCTGACTGCTTTCCAATCGCATCCAATAATCGAGGAATTTTCTCATCCCATTACTTGTGAAACCGACAGAAGGGACGCAGTGGTTAATCACTGCGTTCGTATTGGGGGAGACGGCAGAACTCACCCTGATTCACCTTTTCCGCGCTTGCCCTAAATCGCCTCAGGCGAACGTCGCGGAAGCTGTTTTATATAAAGCCACGACCGATCCGTTTCACCTTTTTTACTCCAACTCAACCAGCCTGCTTCTCCACACAGTTCGTTTTTCACGAAGCATTAAAACCGATACTTAATTTTTTTATACGTTTCTGACAATTTATTGCACCATCATTTATCAAATTAATGGGGCTGTGAGCCTAACATTGACTAGAAGAAGGGATAGGTTGGTAGGGCATATTCTGAAGCATCAAGGGATCACCAATTTAGTATTGGAGGGCAGCGTGGAGGGTAAAAATCGTAGAGGGAGACCAAGAGATGAATACACTAAACAGATTCAGAAGGATGTAGGCTGCAGTAGGTACTGGGAGATGAAGAAGCTTGCACAGGATAGAGTAGCATGGAGAGCTGCACCAAACCAGTCTCTGGACTGAAGACCACAACAACAACGAGCCTAACATCTACCTGTTCTCTGTTTTATATTTTGCATAGTTTCTTACATATTTTTGTCGTTTTCTGTTTAATACCTACCGTATTTTAAATTTATTTGTTATTTCGTTTTTTTTAACATTCTCGTATTCTACCATATCTTACATTCTTCTGTTATTAACTTTACTGACTGGTTTTTATGTTTCAAACCTGTCAGCAGATATCCTCCAAAAATATACAGGTAAAAAGAAATACTTTTGCAAACTATCTACTGGCACGCCCCACATCGACACGAAAAACATATTTATTTTGAAACATATAAAAAAATCTTTCAATTTTGAATTATTATTAGAAGCTTAAGTTCAACACATCTCATGGTAAAATGCAACAATTTACGTTTGTGGCCACTGATTAAAAATTGCTGTTGTTTTTTTATTTTTTTAAAATAATCGATAAATATAAAATTATCGATATACTTCAGTTATCTGTGGTGGTGTGTTGCTGAGATATATTAGACGTTTCTGTGCTCTTGAAGCTAGTATGTCTTGAACGTTCCTCTTCTGTAATATAAGTAAGTTATCTGATTCGGGTTCCATTTATCTACAGCACGATACTCACTCCCAAACCCGTTGCATTTGTTTACGTATCTCTTTTTGGAGTTCGTGTTTACAAAGACTTTATTTAGAAACCGCTTCTAGAATTTGCTACAAGCTATGTCCCTGAACTAATACAAATAGGGCCTACTATGAATTTTGGCTCTGAGCACTATGGGACTCAACTGCTGAGGTCATTAGTCCCCTAGAACTTAGAACTAGTTAAACCTAACTAACCTAAGGACATCACAAACATCCATGCCCGAGGCAGGATTCGAACCTGCGACCGTAGCGGTCTGGCGGTTCCAGACTGCAGCGGCTTTAACCGCACGGCCACTTCGGCCGGCTATGAATTTTGGCTGACGGGGTTCCACCATATTCCAGTCACATCGTTCAAGACGTGCGGTATGATATCCATAATAAAAGGGTCGATAGGATTCGTTCTATGTTCTGTGCGTTTTCCTGATCCTTTAGATTTTTACCTGTGGGTGAAGCTAAAGCAATTAGTTCAAGCAACAGACATTTATAATATGGAGGTGCTCCGTCAGCGTTTCATAGAAGCGTGAGAATCTATTCGACGGTCAGCTCATGCTTGAAAATGGGCGATAGTGTATCATCGGAGGCGTTGTGCATGTGCAGAAGCAAACGCTGTTCCTTTTAAATGTTTATTATAATTTTATGACGTAATAACACTGCAAAATATTTTCTTGAGAAATATTTCGGAAGCGAAGGAGCTCAACATTCAACGCGAGAGTAGCGTCGGACATACGTCAAGAAAATGTGATGGTGTCGACACTGATTACCTGGTGGACTCTATTAGGCTGCAAACTGATGAGGCAGTAGAATAATAGGAATGACGTCGTTAAAAACAGATATTAAACGTTGGAAGACATGCAGATAAAGACGGGCTGCTGACCCTTAGAGTAAACAAATGAGTGGGATGAGCTTAAATTGGCGATGTAACCAACATTATTCCACTACACGATTAGTGAACAGCATCCAGCATCAGTAAAAGCATCAAGTGCCTAAAGAGTGCCTCTCCAAAGCAATTTGCAATGGGGCCACCATATACGGGGTGGGGCAAATTGAAAGTGGCCCGGACTAGTCGATAGGATTGGAGGTGAATGGATGCACGCCCCTTGACGCGCAAACAACGTGATCCACAGCGGTTCAGAGCGGATTGCGGGCAGTTTCAGAGTCAATGGAGCAGTGCAAAGGAGAAGATGGCACTCACAGTGGAGCTGTGGGTGTTCGTTGTGGAACAGCTTCGTGCAAACTGTGTGCTCAGTCGTTTGTTTAATGGTGTCAAAGTGCCAGCAGCGAGTGCCATGCAATACTTGGTCCGAAAATGGCGTGAGACAGGACATATTTTGTACAAGTCAAAAAGACAATACGAAACGTGCCCGCACACCAGAAAATATTGCTGCAGATTGATTGATTGATTAATTGAGAGTGGTTACGGTACCAAACGGCGAGGTCATCAGTCCCGCGATTCCGATATGCGTTACAGAAGAAAGAGGGTCTGTTAAAAGTGGACGGATCCTGCCACGGGAGTCAAATTATAAAATAATGGTCATTAAACATACACATTAAAGGCACAGAAGATGAGACCAAATCTAAAAACTGGAAAAAAGGGGGCGGTCATGGGGTCACAGATCGAGAAGGCTGTAAAAGAAGTCCCAACGACAACCAACCCGTCCCTGCTCCGAGACTAAAGTAGAACCTTAAGTCTGGCAATAATAACCACTTTCACGGAGGAAACTGAGGACCATCCGTGCATCGTCTGCTGATATTAAATTTAAGGAATCGGGAAGACTATAGTTAACACAAAGGGTCGAAAGAAGGGGACATTACACCAGTCTGGCTCCATAACCACATTTTCGGGGTGGGTCGTTACGTAGGAGGAAACAATGGGTGAGCCGGGTATAACCAATGCGTAAACGGCATGAAATAGTGGACTCCTTCGGAGAGGAGCGGAAGGATGGCTGCAGTAAATGCTTCAGAATCCTCTCAAACCAACCCGAGCCCTGTCGACGCGTCACGTCCTCGCGCGGACGAAGAGTCCACCTGGACCCGCAAGTGCATTCCTACCAAATGTCTGTTGTTCATGAATCAAAACCAGGAGGTGCTCCTGAGCGCCTCCAGTTTTGTGAGTGGCTGTTCACTGCTATAACAGTGAATGGCTTGCATCTTTCTTTATGTCTGACGAAGCCGGGTTTCACCTGAGTGATTATTCACCTCACAGTATAACAGGTTCTGGGCAGTGGAGAATCCGCATAACTTCAACGAAACACCACTGCCTGATCCGAAGGTTGGGGATTGGCGTACAGTGGCTGCACGTCGAATTATTGGCCCCATCTTCTCTCATCACACCCTGACTTCGGCGCGTTACGTTGCCAAAATTTTGTAACCATTTGTGGCAGCAATAACGGAGAAGGAAAAACTTACAGTTGCTTCCAACAAGATGGAGCAATTGCCCGTACAGTCGGCCGAACCTTCGGGCACATTTACACAATTTTAACGCCTGACAGACTTGTCAGCAGGGGCCAGTCTGGTTGCAGCCCTAGCTGGCTACCCAGGTCACATGATCTGTCAGTGTGCCCTCAAGTCTAAGGTGTATTGCAACAACTCTCATAGTCTTCAAGAACTACAGTAGAACGTTTCGGATGAGATTGCAGCAGTATATGACGAAATATACGCCTTCAGCAACTTGATGACCAGGGCCCAAAAGTGTCAAGAAATGAATGGTGGTCGCTTTCAAGATCTGCTATAGTTAGGTTAGCACTGTATTTCCTTTCCTCTGCTGTATTTCTTTGTGCCCTGGAACTCTGTTCCCCAGGCGGCTTTTATTTCCTCCACCCTTATAAGGGGCGATCAGAAAGTTTCCGTTTGAGGGCAACGCTGCAGCTTGACTTCACTGAGGGTATATACGTACTTACATGTAGGCGAGGGATTAGTGTGGCATTCGTGTCTGTCCGACGTGCGTGCAGTGAATGCGGAAACGTGAACTATGGCGACGTTATTACCAAGTACGTCCAGACAGGACCGACGCGCTTTTATTCGTACCGAAGAACAAACACCGGTAGAATCTGTCAGAGAATGAAGAAAGAGAAAGAGAAATTGCGGCTGTAATTAAGGCCGATAACGCACGTCACCA
Source organism: Schistocerca americana (assembly GCF_021461395.2). Classification (NCBI taxonomy): domain Eukaryota; kingdom Metazoa; phylum Arthropoda; class Insecta; order Orthoptera; family Acrididae; genus Schistocerca; species Schistocerca americana. The sequence goes on from NC_060125.1 coordinate 36,748,351, forward strand.
TACCGCAAGTGTCTTGAGGCACAAGTTACGCCAAGTGGGAGACGCCGGAGTGTCCACTATAGAGGCCTCATCTCTCCCCATGCGGCCCATGAAAAAAGCCTCTGAACGGTCGACGATTCCTGTCACACGACGGTGTGCAGCAAGTAGTTGCGGATTTCTTGTACTTCCAACCCGGTGCATCGGTGGCATGACGGCCTCAGTCCTCACGGCGATTTTGCCTGACTGCCGTACCGATTCTGGACTGCACCGCCTCCAAAAGGGAACTTTTGGATCGCCCATACTATATTGCTAAATAGCTAAAATGATCGTCTTGTCGGTCAATAACAGTTGCTGGGTGATCATCCGTCGGCTTCCAAGGGCACCAAAGATTTCGTTTTCAGTATTTCACATAATTATTGACTGAATTTAAAACTTCAAAATGCTGTTATAATCTACCCATTAAGAAATATAGTCTTACGTTAATGGTTTAACACAATAACTCAAGTATTAAAGTAAAAAACTGTTTATATGTCTTTAGGCACTGTAACTCGTGGAGCGCAAATTACCAATACTACATTCATCCAGTATTTACGAATGAGAACTCTTAGCCACTTTCAATAAATATAATATACAATTTGCAACCTTTTGGAAAATTTCTGTCGTTGGCACCGTCCACAAAATAATTAAAAGTTTATCGCCGTTCGTGCAGTAAGACTTCGGCAAGAGACATGACGACAAATTCTTCTATACTATTAATTCTATTTGCAACATATTTTGCAGGCAGTATCGCACATATAACACTAAATGTACCAGAAAAATTATATTATTGTATGACACACACATCAATGACGTCACAACGATTGAGCTGCGTGAAAACCTAACTTTTCTGAAAACCGAGAAGTATATGACGATTATATCTTACATGTACATATAAAGCCATTACCACCTTTTGCGTTTACTGTTTTTGGTTTTGAATTTTTTGTTAGTTAATGGGTGAATAATCCGAAACTAATAAACCCAACTTTATTAGGGTTTTGCGTGTTCAACCATTAATGTTTTACCTCCTTATCACCAAATATTTAATACATTAACTCACTTGTAAAGTAATCAGACGACTGAAGCTGTTTTATAGATTTCGATCCCTTAAAGAGCAGAAGCTAAGAAGAAGGGTATTATCTAACCAGGCTAGGGCCAATAAAAAAATTCTAAGACAGTGTAATTCTTTCACTACGGAAACCGTTTGCAAAAGCCTAGTTCGGCCAGCTGTTTTTGGTTGGTTTAGGACCGTTACCAAGTGAGGGTAAAGAGACAGATGGGGAATATTTAAAGACAAATGCCGAGGTTTGTCACGAGTTTGGTCAGTTGGTGACACAGAAATGCTCAAAACTTCGTAGAGGCTCTACAAGAAAAGCGTGCCTCAATGATACAGATAGCCATACCGTAGGTGCAACCACAACGGAGGGGTATCTGTTGAGAGGCCAGACAAACGTGTGGTTCCTGAAGAGGGGCAGCAGCCTTTTCAGTAGTTGCAGGGGCAACAGTCTGGATGATTGACTGATCTGGCCTTGTAACGCTATCCAAAATGGCCTTGCTCTTCTGGTACTGCGAACGGCTGAAAGCAAGGGGAAACTAAAACCGTAATTTTTCCCGAGGGCATGCAGTTTACTGTATGACTAAATGATGATGGCGTCCTCTTGGGTAAAATATTCCGGAGGTAAAATAGTCCCCCATTCGGATCTCCGGGCGGGGACTACTCAAGAGGACGTCGTTATCAGGAGAAAGAAAACTGGCGTTCTACGGATCGGAACATGGAATGTCAGATCCCTTAATCGAGCAGAAAGGTTAGAAAATTTAAAAAGGGAAATGGATAGGTTAAAGTTAGATATAGTGGGAATCAGTGAAGTTCGGTGGCAGGAGGAACAAGACTTTTGGTCAGGTGAATACAGAGTTATAAATACAAAATCAAATAGGGGTAATGCTGGAGTAGATTTAATAATGAATAAAAAAAATACGAGTACGGGTAAGTTACTACAAACAGCATAGTGAACGCATTGTTGTGGCCAAGATAGACACGAAGCTGACGCCTACTACAGTAGTACAAGTTTATATGGCAACTAGCTCTGCAGATGAAGAAATTGATGAAGTGTATGATGAGATAAAAGAAATTATTCAGGTAGTGAAGGCATACGAAAATTTAATAGTCATGGGTGAGTGGAATTCGAGAGTAGGAAAAGGGAGAGAAGGAAACATAGTAGGTGAATATGGATTGGGGGGAAGGAATGAAAGAGGAAGCCGCCTTGTAGAATTTTGCACAGAGCATAACTTAATCATAGCTAACACTTGGTTCAAGAATCATGAAAGAAGGTTGTATACATGGAAGAACCCTGGAGATACTAAAAGGTATCAGATAGATTATATAATTGTAAGACAGAGATTTAGGAACCAGGTTTTAATTTGCAAGACATTTCCAGGGGCAGATGTAGACTCTGACCACAATCTATTGGTTATGAACTGTAGATTAAAACTGAAGAAACTCCAAAAGGTGGCAATTTAAGGAGATGGGACCTGGATAAACTGAAAGAACCAGCGGTTGTACAGAGTTTCAGGGAGAGCATAAGGGAAGAATTGACAGGAATGGGGGAAAGAAATACAGTAGAAGAAGAATGGGTAGCTTTGAGGGATGAAATAGTGAAGGCAGCAGAGGATCAAATAGGTAAAAAGACGACAGGAAGTGCAAAATGGCTAAGCAGGGATGGCTAGAGGACAAATGTAAGGATGTAGAGGCTTATCTCACTAGAGGTAAGATAGATACTGCCTACAGGAAAATTAAAGAGACTTTTGGAGAAAGGAGAATCACTTGCATGAATATCAAGAGCTTTGATGGAAACCCAGTTCTAAGCAAAGAAGGGAAAGCAGAAAGGCGGAAGGAGTATATAGAGGGTCTATACAAGGGCGATGTACCTGAGGACAATATTATGGAATTAGAAGAGGCTGTAGATGAAGATGAAATGGGGGATATGATACTACGTGAAGAGTTTGACAGAGCACTCAAAGACCTGAGTCGAAACAAGGACCCCGGAGTAGACAACATTCCACTAGAACTACTGACGGCCTTGGCAGAGCCAGTCCTGTCAAAACTCTACCATCCGGTGAGCAAGATGTATGAGACAGGCGAAATACCCTCAGACTTCAAGAAGAATATAATAATTCCAATCCCAAAGAAGGGCAGGTGTTGATAGATGTGAAAATTACGAAACTATCAGTTTAATAAGTCACAGCTGCAAAATATTAACGCGAATTCTTTACAGACGAATGGAAAAACTGATAGAAGCCGACCTCGGGGAAGATCAGTTTGGATTCCGTAGAAATGGTGGAACACGTGAGGCAATACTGACCCTACGACTTCTCTTAGAAGAAAGATTAAGGAAAGGCAAACTTACGTTTCAAGCATTTGTAGACTTTGACAATGTTGACTGGAATACTCTCTTTCAAATTCTGAAGGTGGCAGGGGTAAAATACAGGGAGTGAAAGCCTTTTTACAATTTGTACAGTAAGCAGATGTCAGTTATAAGTGTCGAGGGGTATGAAAGTAAGCAGTGGTTGGGAAGGGAGTGAGATGTTATTCAATCCGTATATTGAGCAAGCAATAAGGGAAACAAAATAAAACTTCGGAGTAGGTATTAAAATCCATGGAGAAGAAATAAAAACTTTGAGGTTCGCCGATGACATTGTAATTCTGTCAGAGACAGCAAAGGACTTGGAAGAGCAGTCGATCGGATTGGACAGTGTCCTGAAAGGAGGGTATAAGATGAAGATCAACAAAAGCAAAACGAGGATAATGGAATGTAATTGAATTAAGTCGGGTGATGCTGAGGGAATTAGATTAGGAAATGAGACACTTAAAGTAGTAAATGAGTTTTGCTATTTGGGGAGCAAAATAACTGATGATGGTCGAAGTAGAGAGGATATAAAATGTAGACTGGCAATGGCAAGGAAAGCGTTTCTGAAGAAGAAAAATTTTGTTATTATTGAGTATAGATTTAAATGTCAGGAAATCGTTTCTGGAAGTATTTGTATGGAGTGTAGCCATGTATGGAAGTGAAACGTGGACGATAAATAGTTTAGACAAGAAGAGAATAGAAGTTTTCGAAATGTAGTGCTACAGAAGAATGCTGAAGATTAGATGGGTAGATCACACAACTAATGAGAAGGTATTGAATAGAATTGGGGAGAAGAGGAGCTTGTGGCTTAACTTGACTAGAAGAAGGGATCGGTTGCTAGGACATGTTCTGAGACATCGAGGGATCACCAATTTAGTACTGGAGAGCAGGGTGGAGGGTAAAAATCGTAGAGGGAGACCGAGAGATGAATACACTAAGCAGATTCAGAAGGGTGTAGGCTGCAGTAGGTACTGGGAGATGAAGAAACTTGCACAGGATAGAGTAGCATGGAGAGCTGCATCGAACCAGTCTGAGGACTGAAGACAACAACAACAACACATTCCAACACGTGTTGAAAATCATATAGCTTTACTCAGCATGCAGCTCGCATAATTGCCAAGACGGTATAGTTAGCAAATTTCAGATTGGAAAGGAGAGGATGAAGAACGATTGTACCCACCGCCGCACACAATAAATCCGCTTGACGGTGCAAATGTGGATGCAGAATCTCCATCAAAGTCAGGTCCACAGAGGTGTCATCATAAGAGAAACATCTGACAGACTCTAAAGCAGCACGTCCGAATTATTTCCGCAGCTTGCCAGCTTGCTAAGCCGAGATTTATACGTTCCCGTGCCGGTGGGTTTTCCAGAAGGTTGAGAAACAAACACGTGACAGCACTGCGTACAGAGGTCAGCTCACACTGCGCGACAGACGTCATTACGAAACGGAAGGTCAGTAAAGGGGTTTAAGCTTCGTGCATAATGAAGTGTGTTGTTTAGCAAGGGTGCGGCTGCCCGGAAATGGCCGTAAGCGACGATTTCTGTACGGCTGTTCGCTCTCAGTACTCCCAATGGATGAGCGGGCCACTCACACGACGATCGTTAAGAAGGTGTTTTTAATGCATTACATGTTTGCATTTTCCTGTGTTCATATGCGGCAACGATTCATATTGGAATATGACAGGTACGTCAGAAGTAATGCCTATTCCGAGGACTGCAAATGACATAAATTGTCGACTTGCGGCAGACGTAGCTACAGTGCCCTGAGTCGTACACCGAGCACACTGGACCCGCATTCGCGAGGACGGAGGTTCAATCCCGCATCCGGTCATCCTGCTTTAGGTTATCCGTGATTTCCATAAATCTCTCCAGGCAAATGTCGGTACGGTTCCTGTGAAAGGGCACGGCCAACTTCCTTCCCCGTCCCTCCCTAATCGGATGAGACCGATGACCTCGCTGTTTGCTCTCTCCCCCAAAACAACCCCAACCCCGGAATCGGACACCATCAGCACGCACTGGCCGAGCTGCCGAGGGCGGCGACTTTCAGTCCCCGGAAACCACGGAGGACGACAACAGAGATGGACGAACAACCAAGACAACACGACAGAATGACAAGTCAGGAGAGTCAAGGGAATGGAGAGCCTGAACGTAGGAGTGTCAAGAATAAAGCAATGCTGCGTACAAGAAATGATACAAAAGCGCAACTGGAACGCGACTGAGGCGTGTGTGGCGTGGCCTGCACCCTGCTCTCAGGCTACGGCACCGAGCCTCGCAACTTTTAGAACCGCTGCCTAGCGGCTGTCGTCTGTGTCCAAGGGTTCTGGCGGGCTTTCGAACTCGTCGTGCCGAGATACCAGAATAATGCAGAGTTATGATTTTAGTGGTATTGAAATTTGGGACACAGCAACAGCGGTACACATAATGGAAAACGAGAGAATGAAAGGAAATTATGGCATGGCATTATTCTCTAGGAGACCCCGTCAAGGGTTGTTTAGCCGCCTCGTGCAAGTACTTCTGTTTGATGCTACACTGGTGACTTGCGCACGTGTGTGATGAAGATGAGGCGAAGTAATTTAGGACAACCAAAACACACAGTCCCCGAGTACAGAAAATCACGGACCTGTCCGGGAATCGAACGTGGGATTCGCAACAAAGAGGCATCACGAAAACACTAGGCCACGAGGTGAGGACAAGGAGAGAATAATGGAACACAAATACTGAGCATTATCTGCGACGCACGATTCAGCACATTTAAGCACTTTCCCACACAGCAGAACGAAAGCCTGGCAGCGCCGGCGTTGCCAGGGATGTTTAACACAAAGTCACTGCCCCGTGCCTTGTTGATACTCTTAGCGAATGGACGCCGCACGGGGTACTTAACCACTTCAAACGTAACTCATATTGTTCGATCAGTTTACATCTCAGTTCGGGAAATCTCGGGTTCTATTCTACCGTATGATCGCCTCACTATCTAATAACTTCTGTTAGCACTATATTCACGAACTGGGCCCTGATTCGGGAGGACTACGGTTCAAACCTGCGTCCGACCCTGCTGATTTAGGTTTTCCGTGATGTCCCTAAGTCGCTTCAGGCATATGCCGGAATGGTCCCTTCGGAAGGGCACGGCTGACTTCCTTCCCCATCCTTCCCTAACCCGATGCTACCGATGACGTCGCTGTTTGCTCCCTTCCCCCAAATCAACCAACCGACCAACCTTACCATTTGTATGACACTACGGATTTCAATAATGAAAGTAACTGTGAAACACGGACTTAACATCTCCTAAGGTATATGTCATGTATAGCAACGGCAAATAATCAATAATAAGAGTCTGCATTCATATTCTTGTCCAGTTCTCGAGCTTTCGATCGTCCCATGGTATCCACTACATATTTTGTTTGTTAGAGATTTAATTTTTCATTATTTTCTTCAGTATTTCATCTGAATATAGTAATTTGAATTAAACTGACCGAGAACGTTGATTCAAATCGGTCAAGTACTCTTCGAGATATTTGGTAACAACGTTTCTCCTTTTCACATTTTATATAAACATCTTCTTCATCTTCTTCTTCTTCTTCTTCCTGGGTTACGGCCTCTGTAGGACCACGGGTAGCCTCTTCGTGGACTGCATTTTCCTCTTCTTCTCCCAGAACCTCTTCATTCTTTCTTTTCTTCTCTCCCGCTCTTCTTCCGAGATCTTCAGTTTCCGTTTCTCCTGTCGTCTCCACTGGTGACACTCTAATCTTTTCCTGATTTCTTCTCTGTCATTGATCTCCGGCATATTGGTCGGTGTATATTTGTTCCTCCAATTTTCTTTGCTTCGTCCTTGATCCCCAGTTCCAACCAGTCCTTTCGAAGTTCAACAACTCACTTGGTTCCTGTCTTTCCCCTTGTCCTCCCTTTTGTTTCCCACACTCTCTTCGTCATTCTATCCATTCTCATCCTAACTACATGTCCACCAAACCTTGCCCTTTTGAGTCTGATTTTCCCGGATATTGTTCTCAAGTTCCGGTACAATTTTACATAAACATTTATATATTGTGTACAGTAAGATTACGAAATCTTTGCTATGTAGACAGTAATCTCTCTCTTGTCTTGTAGGTAAAGTGTGCAAAATTTCATCAAGATCGGAATAAAACTGTACATTTGTATGAATTACGATAGAAGAACAAACAAACGGACACTCTTCTTCATATAATGGATTGTAAATGGCATTAATTCGTGCTCATACTAATAATGTAGAATACCAAATCCACAGTTCCCGAGGATATACTTATCTCTTTGTTACCTGTTATCCAGGTTTGCAGGTCCAAGGCTTCATATTTACGTTTGAGATGACCTTTTAACTTTATGAATCACAAACAACTACTTCGGATTATCTGAGGTTATTATTGTTGTGCACATAAACACTGAGAACGATGCACTGAAAGATCTTGCCACCTTAGTAAATCAGTTTTTCCACAAAACGGACAGAGTACCCCTATAGAAGCTGTCGCACTTTATTTAGCGCTATCTGCGGTGCCACGCTGCAGCCCGCCATATTTTCGGCAGTCGTTGTGTACCAGTGACTAAGGTGAACAAATATCACGGCGTGCAACTGGCGTTCGGCTGAAATCGAAAATCGGTCACGTGACGGTCGCTGCTGGTACAGTCTTTTCCTTGACCGCCAAATTCACGAATGCGTTGTTAAGGATTTGGTCGCAGCTAAATATTTGTGAAACATAACTGTATAAATGACATTGTTAGTTGTTTCATCCGCAGCAATCAAAGCTGTGCTCTGAGATTCTTGTCTACTCACTGTCTCGGACATCGCGACGTATTCGGAAAAAATAAAACGCTCAAATATTTGCGATAAGAAAGAAATTAATGTTATTGCTGGTTGTTCAGTCGCGGAGTTTCAAATTTCGATTCCTAGATATTTAATTATACTGAAGTAACGAAATCGAAGACACATTCCTGATAGAGCGCGCTGTTATATGTAAATAACATTCAATACTGTATAATAGACTTCCGTGACATGAATGACAATGTCCCAGAATGTGTTACAATTTCCATATACCAGGACACGAACATATGTTTTTTAATTGCGTTATTGCACATCTCTAAACACTTGGCTACAGCGATTGCATAGAAGTACAATTTTTTTATCGTTCACGTTAGAATCTCCTAAGGACTTCTACAGCTAAAGTGCCTTTAACTGACATTTACTTAGAACAAATACACATAGAATAAAGTGTCTGTGATAAAACTCCAATGCGCCGATGCCCTGACATTACATACTGTGATAACAGGCTAGTTTGTAGTACGGAAACAACGAAATACGATGAATCTTCTCAAAAGTAGCGAGCAAGGGACGTCACGTGTCCGATTCCCGATTTCTGCCGAACGACAGCCGAAAGCGGTTGTGGCCTCCCCATTTTAGTCACTCGTCATTCTGCGGCTGCTTTGAAAGCGAGATATTACTTCTGTACGACTTATAAGAAAATCAGTAACTGAATTTATTTTCGAAATCATGTCCCTATTGTTTGCGCAGCGTGTAAATGTACGCAAAAAATAGAACTACGAATATATCTTATTTCAGGTACGTACTGTTTGAAAATATTATCTGCTAGTGATTTTGTAAATTTGTGTTAACGTTCCCATGTTTAATTTTTCTTGAATGTACGAATATTACCCTATGCCTGTCAATTCTCTTGCGGAGTGCTGCAACCTTTGCTCTGACTTCCGAAAACTGGTCGCAGTGTTGTCTTTCTATATTTTCTGTCTCCTTGGTTTACACTTACACACCAGGCAAAAACAATGCAACGCCAATCCTGGAAACATACCCACATCTCTCGCCTACTGAAGCATCTGCAAAGGCCGTCATGCAGATAGTTCATTGCATGGAAGTAACATTGGGAATCCATCATAAATCGCTGGTTCTGGTCCATGCACATATGTTTCTAATGTTTTGACTGAACCGCGTTGAGCGTGGTTGGAAAAGCTAAAACCGTACGAAAGCAAAAATCACCAGAAAATACGAAAATCAAGAAAATTACTACTGTGATTTGTAAAGAATGATTTCGTTTGATCAAAGGATACTGAAACTGAAATTTTATTTTGCCTAACCAATGTATTATGGAAGTTGCTGATACGCCTTTGTATATGGTTTAATTATTTAATAGTAATTAAAACATCGTCTTTTAAGTTCCACTAGCTGTCAATATCGACGTATTTTCATATACTGCATCGTTTGAATTGCATCAGTTACTTCAAAAGGCTTTTCTGAGTAACTGTCAAAATTAATATGAGCAGTGTTTTTATATTAGGTTATGAACTCCGTTTGTCGGGAATGCGAGCTTGTTGTCTTATTCACTGTGTCGCATAGATTAGTGGATCTTTAAGATGAAGGCCCAGGAATGATCGGTCGGCTCAGTTGGTGTTACGCTGCACAGGAGGGGAGAGGCTCTGGGTTTGAATCCAGCTCCAGTTAAGCAGATCTTTCATTCGCCAGTGGGGCATCAAAGAACGGCTTGTAATATAATTCTACTGAATTCATAGCGCTTTTCATACATCCGAGATCGAATGCGACGAATTGGTCTATTCCAAATTGATTGCTTCAGAAGGAAACTGCTGTGTCCATCACAACAAAAATTCTTCTTAATGAAAGTTGGTTCTGATGTGAAATAACAGACACCTTCGGCCACTATACAATACTGCTTGCAAATATCCAGCCCTTTTCCACATTGTTGAGCACCATATATTGCCCTTGAATGGTCTTAACTGAGGCTATTACTACATTGCTGCAAATCGACTTGAAGGTGATCATGTGATGCGGTTGAAACGCATCAACAGCAATTTAAATGTGACTGCATGAAGAATTAAATGCTGTAAATGATATACACATTTAGAGATTACCATTGTAACGAATGCCGAAATAGCCCCTTTGAAAAGGCCTCAGCTAATTGTCTACCTCATGCTTCTCAAACCCAGCTAGTTTTATAAACGAAATCCACAATAAAATTATCTATGGGTGGCTGTATGGCCAAGGACCAGTTTAAAAAAGACGGCTAACAGCTTTAGTCTGCCAGCACCTCTCCTACTTTTCGGAATTCAGTTACAGAGCGTTGTTTGCAACAAAAAAAAACTGCACATTCGTGAAGGAAGAAGGGAGACTGGGGTGTAATATCCCGCCGACAGCGACGTCATTAGAGACGGAATGCGAGCTCGGATTGGTGGAGGGAGGATGGGGCGGAAAATCGGCCGTGTCGCTTTTAAAGAAACCACGAGGCGATTTAAGGAAAGCACGATAAATAAATAAATCAATTTGTGTGACTGGACGTGATCCGAACGCAGATCCTCCCGAATGCGAGTTCGGTATGCTAAACACGGCAGGAACTCGCCCGATGGCCGCAGTCGAGTAAAGGTCACGCACAAATATTTTAACCTCTGTGGGATGTTAACTGTCATAGACTGCTCCACTGTAGAGCAGATATTTTATTCCGAATCGTTATTCCTACATCGAACCTTTTCCCTAAACTAATTATTCCTATTCAATTAACGATTTATTAAAACCGATACAAGATTGACAGCTGTTAATTATAACAATAAAACCAGGTATTCACTCACGTATCCAGCGGTGCCAGATAGATTTCTTATACTCGGACGTTTTGCTACTATTTGATATAGTCTGTACCACATCTTGGTAAGACTTCACAGTGGTGCAAAGATGGTAAATACGCTTTAAATTTTCGGAAATGTAAGAAAGATCATATCACAAAAAGTTGATACTGTGATTATAATACTAATCAGTATAGTTACACTTAGATATGCAAATAACCCAACAGTTTTTATTGATATGAAATGGAATCATCACATACCCTCAATCATAGTTAAAGCACATACATTCGTAGGATTCTGGGGAAATGAACTCAGTATACAAAGGAGACTCGTTACAGACATATGTGCGAGCCATCTTAAAATACTTCACAAGTGTGTGGGACCCACAGCAAGTAGCACTAAAAAGGTGTTGTGACCAGACGAAGCTACTTCAGTCCAGCCATAACTGTGGGTTCTTTAATTGCTTACTGATCGTCTAGAATTCATGAAATATTAGTTCACTCTTTTACGTTAATGAATAAAAGATTAACTTAACTTTGATAGACTTCTTTGCCACAGAAGTACTGGACAATTTACAACTGTCATTGACTAGCAAAGTATGACTTGATGCACTAATTAACAAACTGTTCTCTTGAGGTATAACGATTAAGCATTATGAAGTACACGTTCATCAGAAACTTCCAACCACTTGTTGGTCCTACAATAATGATAATGACTCCTTCAGATAAGGTCACGAAATGGGTTGAGTTCTTACATGCTCAACACCATATTGACCTCAGCGTGAGGGCGCTACTTTGCTCTGAGGGAGGCGTTGTCTTCAGGAGCGCCTGCCGCTGGTTGTTGCGGACTGCAACGAGGCCTTGCTAATGCCTGTGGCATCGACCCGCGTTCCCGACTTTGGTGTAGCACCACGACTTCTGGACGATACCACATACAGATATGTTCACAGATTTGCTTTACTCGCAGGACAGACTCATGGCTACGCTGAAAAAAGATAATTAATCTCCATCGGGCGTACTAACTCTCGTAAATATGTATTTCCAGTACGGAGACACTTGGACCATCTTATAAAAGTAATCACGGCATTGCGGGGACGAAAAGCAATTGTAACTGCTGACATTAATGCAAAATCCCCTCTATGGTACAGTGGCACAAGAGATGCAAACGGAGAAAAAGCGGAACAGTCGATTTGTGGTGGCCAACAAGCCTAGAAACCCTCCCACCTACACATCGGGAGGAGGACAAGGTACAAACGTTGACGTGACGCTGATCGATACGCCGCTAACATTATAAAGAACTGGAAGGTTGAAGGCAATGCCACCACAAGTGATCACAGTCTCATCACTTTCACTTTAGAAGACAGAGAGTGCCACTGGACCATGGGATGGGACGTCCAGATGAATTACAAGAGAGCAGATTGGGAACGCCTAGCGAGGGAGTGCGACATTCCTCCATTACCGAAAGGTGACCCACACCAGGACATAGACGTGAACGAGTATGCCAAAGAGGTGGTGATCGCGATTACCAGAGCGGTGAAAGCGGCTGGACCAACCAGGAGGAAGGCCATGGCGGCCTCTCCATCACCATGGTCAGCGGCACTAGAGGATATGCGTCAGTCTGTGAGAAGCCTGAGGAGGCACTACCAGCGCAGTGTCGTCTGGCGGGATGGGCAACAATGGTTCCAGCAGTACCGGGAGGCAAAGGAGAGATTCCAGAATGAACTTCGGGTTGTAAGGGTAAGGAGCTGGGAAAGATACATAATTAGTCAATTAGCTACAGACCCATGGGGAGTACCGTACAAGCTAGTGAGAGAGAAGACCCACTCTCCAATGCAGATATCAACAGTGAGGCATGGGGACAGGATGACGGAGGTCCTCCTCTGGGCCCTGTTGCCCGACAGCAGTACGGACGGGGAAACCCAAAGCCAGCGCCAATTGAGAAATGAAGATCTTGTTAGATACGCCAATGATAGGGCAGCATACCCCTTTTCTGAAGAGGAGGTGGCTGCCCATATAAAATCGCTAAAGAGAGGAAAAGCCCCCGTGCCAGACGGCACTGTGGCGGTGCAATTCTTAGCCCGTCAGCTGGTAACACCACTCACGCAACTATTCAGTGAGTGCCATAGGCAGGAAAGTTCCCCAAAGTCAGGGAAGTTGCAAATGTAATTATTAAAAAGGACACTACAAAGACCCAGCTGAAACTAAACCTTACAGACCGATCTGTTTACTGGACTTGTCTTCCCCTGTTTACGGGAGAAAGAGTGTCCAGGGCCGCTATACGGCTGTCTGAGGAGCTGTTGCGAGGATCGGGAGATCTGGCCATCATAGCCTAGCGGGAAAGTTGGAAAAATGATAACAAAGGGTTCCGTGTTAGGCCCCCTGTTCTGGGACATCCACATGGAGCCACTATTGGACAGCCTACAACAGAGTGACGAGGTGCTAGAGGTGATAGCCTACGCTGATGAGCTCCTCCTGTTGGTCGGCGGTCGTAGCCTCGAAGATATCGAGCCTAAAATATAAAGAGTCATGGAAAAATTAAAACTGTGGTGCTGGAATACAAAGATGACAATCTCATTGAATAAGTTTACAAATCTTTTGCTAAAAGGACAGCTGATACGGAACCCCAGAATGAGAATTGAGGGCTTGCCAGGTCTTCGGCGACGCGACGCGAGGCGCGCAACTTGGGAATCGTCACTGATGAAAGGTGGAACTTCGAGCACCCGTAAGGCCCTACAAGTACTCAACAACTTCATCTCCAGTGGACATAAAAGATTCCATCGTCCCCCTCGTCTGATAAAACTATATCAGAGTAGTATATTAACGTCAACATTGGGTTATGGCTCGGGAGTCTGGGCGCACAGGCTCACGAGGGTGGTTCCCATGATGGGGTGAGAGGGGTGCAGAGGAACATGACATTAAGGTCAGTGGGGGCCTACAGGACATCTCCAGGTCGTGCCCTGTTGACATCAAAATTAGAGAGCAAGCAGCATGGTTCTGGGCCAAGAAAGGGAACATCGAGAAAACAGGGGACATTCTGGATTTTCGGGTTGGGGATAAGAACGCGATTTGGAGAAGAGGCGAGGAGCTATGGCAGGAATCCTGGGAAGCTGATGATACTGGCCGAAGAACATTTCAACTTTTACCGGACGTGAAAGAACGGTTGGGCGTGAAATACTTTGAGCCACCTCGGGAACTGTTTCATTTTCTCATTGGTCATGGACCCTGTCCGACATATCTATGCCGGTTTGGGCGCATCGGAGGGTACTCCCGACCATGTCGTTTACGAGTGCCCCCTGTTCAATGTTGTAGCAGCCGCATTACGACAACAACTACCAAATAATGATACGTACTTCCTATTGAGACGTGAGGATACATTTCGTACTCAATCAATCTAGAAAACGAGGTATCACGGAAAGTTCTATTAGAATTTCTGAGGGACCATTCGTGAACAGAAACAACTAACCAAATATGTCCCAGTACCCCGATCCTGTACCGCCTGTGCGTGGAGAGGTCGTCTAACATCACAGTTGGAATCCGCCACGTGCAGGTCTAGAGGGAGTGAGGTACAACAACACGTAACTGAGACATGCACCGGACTTGACGCAGGATAGAATCTAGCTAGTAGGACTTAGAACTAGGAAAAAAAATAGAAACCTGCAGCGACTATGTCATGCTTGGCCCGGCTAGTATCAGGGGCACGCTCATCGGGGTTAGGCCGTGCAGTATGTTTGTACACTTCACTGACACACCTGTGACGCTGCAGGTAGTAGAGGTTAGCCACTAAGTAGCCATTAGAATTAGTAGATTATCAACAACAGTAAATAAATTGCCCATTGTGATACACCGTACTGTACTGTAAGCTCACATGTAAACACTGTAAATTAGCCATTAAAAATAATATTATTAGTGCAACATTCAAGGACCCACTAATCATGTGAGGCAGTGGGTTGTTATGTATAATACACAAAGATGAAGAATAAAGATTTAAAAAATATATATATGGCAGATGCTTCAAGATAAATGCCAAATACTGTGAGACCCAACTTGTAAGGCTTCAAGAAACAGTATTAAGTGAAGACCTTCGGGCACGGTATCAATCGTGAATATAATTTGAGATTATTTATAGTGTGCACTGAGGTATTTCGACAGTCATTTGTACTACTACTACGTTTTTCTATACGCAATGGAAACGGGAATAGTTTCTTATACGTCGCAAGCGGAAATTACCATTTGCCATGCACTTCACAAAGGTTTTGTAATGTTTATGATTAAACCAGTGGGCAAAACGTTCTAACGAAAGTAACTTTCGCATGATGAGTGACTGCGAAGTAACATAGCTCGATGAAAATTAGAGATTTCATTGAAGAATACAGGGCAACTGAAAGAACAACGCAATGAGACGAACAGAGACGACACTTTTATTCAAAAACAATAATTACACTGAAGTCACCGCGATTTATGATGGATCCCTGGACGTTACAAAGGCAAGACACGGTTTTTAATAGGGCCTGTGATCACCATAGACAGTAATGGATGCTCTGCAATGTGCTGCTATGATGGACGCTCGTTGGGGTGCACGGGCGGGCTGCAGTACGTGTCCCCAAGCATCCCACACGTGCCTGATGACATTTGAGTGGGGGTGGTAGGCTGACAAGTCCATTCACGAGATATCTTCTCGTTCGAAGAGCTCCCTCACATGCACAAGTCGATGCCACCGCGCATTGTCACCCATAAAAATGAAGTCAGGGCCTGATGCACCTCTTAAAAGAGGCACACGGGCGAGGAGAAGTGTCAGAATGACGTTGACTGGTGAGGGTACGACGTACGCCCATTCAGCGTTATGCCTCCCCGCACCGCGACCCCGGAAAAAACCGTCGTGTTGGACACTGCTTGGCGTACCCTCGTATGGTGAGAGCTGGGAAGACATCGAAAGACTAACTCGTTGTCATGCGTTGTAGGAGCTGGTGTTGTTGTGCGTCACGCTCTCATCAAGTAATGCCTTAGTGTCTTGTCATTCTGTACATTTAAACGTTATCTTGCATTACAGAAGGTCATATGCAAATAATTTTCCGACGATCATTTCTTCGTAATATTGCAATTTTGAGAAACGATATAGTATTAAGATATTGAGCTGGATTACTTGTTCTCTCATTCGACGAATATTCTGGGATAATGTCCGGGGATTAACGTACTGCAAGTGAGACACATTTCTCTCAACTGTACGCTCGAACGTCTCCGCGGGCGGGTTCCTTCCGCCTGCCCTTCTTTACCGCAGCAGTCGGGAGTGTCTGTAACGAGGTGGAGTAGGGGCTGGCCGCGCTTAGCCGGTCAATCAATTTGCGCGGCCGGAAGGCGGGGAACGCGGAGCCGCGGCCCATCACATTGTCGACCCGCGTGACGTCACATCCGCCCTATTGATTCACGGCGGCCGTCGGCAAACGCCGCTTCCGACCGGCGCGCGCCAGGTGCGACCTGCGACCGCCCGCCGCGATTCTGTGTTTGCGCCGTGCACAGTCAGGGGGAGCGTCGGAGCCCACACGTGTCCAAAACAGGGGGGCAGAATTACCGTGCGCTACCGCAGACTATCGCAAGTAAGCGTGGACAACGGTAGCTTTCGTAGTACCTTTGGTCGGTTAACATCCTAACTGCGTTACCTGTATGTTAGGTGTATTGCATATCCATCAGGCATTACCTCATTTCCAGGATATTTAAAGGGCTGCGCAGCCTATGTAACTTTTTTGTTGTACATAGTTATCCTCCTGTCTGTTACTTAAAAATAAACATATTTATAGCAAAATTAAAACTGGCATCGTTTAATTCAGGTTTTATTATGAAATTGTCGATTTGCATTCTGAGACAGAGGGATGTTGTAGTAAAAGTATAAAACGAGAACTACAAATTTATCACACAGCGCTAAAAACGCAAATACCTCAAAAAATGTAAAAAAGTTGCAAAATCACAACATATCAGACATCGCTTCATTACTTTGTTGAGATTATATACAACGTGATTTTATTATTGCTAAACAACTTTCACATTTATAAATTATAACAATGTATCGAGTACGAAATAACAGCAATAATTATATAGATTCTTTTGTGTTTGCGCATAAAAATTGTACTTGACCAGAAGCAATGGGTTTGGTTACATAAAAGCGCAGAATTTACCCGAGCAGCTATTTTATTTTACTTGTATAATGCAATTTGTATTTTCTAAGGATATAAAATACATAATGGACTAAAAACTGAATGATATGCGGTTCTAATTGTGTGTCAGACTAACAACCAACCATCCAAGCAGACAAACAAAAACAATGACAAATCATCGGCTCTCTTACACATTCAGTTTTGCTTTTCTTACCCCCAGCACGAGCGGTATGCCTACCTTTTCCTACGTCGTTCACGTGCTGTATCAGAACCACCGAACCGTAGGTTTGGTAGAGAGCGCAACCCGAGTCCGTAATCAAGCATCCCGGTCTCTTAGCGGCCAATTGGAGGTGGGCGAGTACGTAGAATACATAATACCTGAAGAAAAGTTGCGGCCACAGCAGACTTCAAACTTCCGAGAAGCTTTGAAATTGAAAGAAGAGTAAGGCAGGAAGATGGTGTCTCTCCTCTTCATTTGGGCACAGGAAAAGATGACAAGACTGTGGCGAAAGTATTTAGCTAGACGGGGACTTCCAAATGGCATCTTTTTGGAGCACGAGTGCATTGGACTGAATTTTGATTGTCTGGCATTTTCCGACGTCTTGGCACTTATATGTAATTCAAGAGAACGTTCAATGAATCACATCAGCTGTCATTACAGATGCCTGGTAAAACAGGACGGTCTGCGAACTGTGGCGGAATCGACATCAGACTTGAGCGCTGGGGACAAGTGTGTCGGAACACACAGTGCACAGTGGGCCTCCGCAGCCGACGACCTACGCATGTGCCGATGTTAACACCGCATGGGCAACTACAACTGAAATAGGCGCGTGACCATCGGCACTGAACGTTAGCGCAGTGGCAGAGCGTTGCGCAGACTGAGGAATCCCAATATCTTCTCCATTATGCCGGCGAGAGGGCGCGAATCCGTCGTCTTCCGGGGGAACAGCTCCTCGAGACGGAGACGAGTTGGCGGCGGCTCCGTTATGCTTTCGGAATATTCGTGTGGACGTCCGTGGGTCGAGTGGAGCTCGTGCGAGCCACCGCGACGGCCGTGGAGTATCGTACAGTGGCTGAGGACCACGTAGACTTCTTCAGGACCACCTTGTTTCCCGACGGGAGTGGCATTTTTCATCAAGAGTATGCGCCACGTCACAAGGCCAGGAGTGTGATGGAGTGGGTCGAGGAACGCAGTGGCGAGTTCCAACTGATAAGCTGGCCTCCCAAGTCACCAGATCTGGACCCGGTCGAACACATGTGGGATGTGACTGAGAGTGGCGTCAGAGCTCATCGCCCCACTCCCCGGAATTTACGGGAATTAGTTGCACAATTGCTTCCGTGCCACGACGCGTCGAAGCTTCTATCCGTGTCAAACATGGACATTCCAGCAATTAGGTAGGTGGCCATAGTGTTCTGCCTGATCACTGTATAGTTGATAGCTGACTTTTGGGGAGGGACCGAGGGTGTTGTGAAACTGGATGTTGTTGCATTCAAACTGATATAGCAATCAACAAACGAAAAAGCCACAAAACAGAGGAACGTGCACTGATTATCCGCGACAATTATTGCAGCCTGGAATGATGTACAGTTTTTATATTCGAGAACGAATCTTTCCCTCTGTAGCAGAGCGGTCGCTGTTTTGAAACTTCTTAGCAGACTGAAACTGTGCGCCGGAGTGGAACTCGTCCCCTGATACTTGCCTTGCGTGGGCAATGCTCTTCTCAGCTGACCTATCTCGCCTCCAATCACGAACCGCCCTCACACCTTTACTTCCACCACTCATAGGAGACTGGAGACAGTAAAGTTACGAGGGCAGTCGTTGGTAATGGCTGGATAGCTAAGTCGCCAAAGGCACTGCATGCGAAAACTAGGCATCCGGATACGAACCCCGCTCTGCCAAACAGTTTTAATCTGGCAAGAAGTTTAAGTCTTTATATTCATTATTCCATAAACTTATCGCTATTGGATATTAATACTGCCACAGCAGAGACCAACAAGAGGCCACAACTGACGAAACATAAAAGCAGAGAGGAATTTTCGTTAATCATAAATTACATACTCTGAGTAATGGAGAGCTACACAACGCAGCAGCTGAGAGAAAAATATTCTAACTTTATTTTCGTAAGGTGCAGCGAAAAAAAGCAAGATTTCTCCAAAGGTCTTATTGCAACTGACGCAAGAAGCATACCTTTCAGCGCAAGTTTCGCTACGAGATATGGGACAGTCCACACAGAAGAGCGCAGACCTGTCTAAGGCTAGACTACAGTAAGAGCGCACACGAGGAAAGGAGAAAGAAGGTGGGACACGGCGCGGCTCCCCCCGCCGGAGGTTCGAGTCCTGCCTCGGGGCACGGGTGTGCGTGTTGTGCTTAGCGTAAGTTAGTTTAAGTTAGATTAAGTAGTGTGTAAGCTTAGGGACCGATGACCTGAGCAGTTGGGTCCCATAGGAGCTTACCACAGATTTCCAATTTAATGGGGAAAAGGAAGGAATATTAACGTCTGTAGAGGCGGAGTGCAAGCCTGAGTGGTTCCAAGGAGGAAAGATATCGGCCGTGCCCTTTCAGACAAGCCATCTCACCATTTGCCTGGAGCGATTTAGAGAATAATCTAAAATCGGACGCGAACTTGAACCGCTGTCCTCCCGAATGCGAATCCAGCGACTACCACTGCGACACCTCGATCACATTGCACGTGACAAGGACTATGTTACGCATCCCCCTTAAGTGCCAGAAATAGTACCCGAGTGGACATCAATCCACCAGATGATAATGTAAATAGACACGCGGCCCCATCAGGAAGCAATGCTTCGAGACAGTATCAGTCCAATGTCAGCGTGTGTCTCGATCGCGTTCAAGATCAGGCAAAGACGAGATTACACACGTCGTGTTACTCATCGTTCACTGGATTTGAGTGCTATACGAATGTCCTCAGACAAATTAGCTCACGTGAACACCGTGTTACTCGGTCCGGTGGTATTAATGTGACTACCTCTTATGTTCGACGTTGACGTGCGATACTGACTCGTATACGGCCTGTGGCAGCGTGTCGGAAGACCGAGGAAAACAGTGCATTCGTTGTCGTATTGCGGGAACGGAGCGGTTTATCTGACGCCCAAGAAGACATGAGCATTGGCTTTCGAGCCAACGGTAAGTTGGGGTGCTGTGTGCTGTCCTTAGGTTAGTTAGGTTTAAGTAGTTCTAAGTTCTAGGGGACTGATGACCATAGATGTTAAGTCCCATAGTGCTCAGAGCCATTTGAACCAACGGTAAGTTGGTAAACTGTTCCCGTTCCGCCGCGGTTAAACTACACCGTGCATGGCAAAATGGCGCCATCGTAAACCAGCGCCGAGGCAACTGTGGTGAACGACGGCTGCGGACATGTGTCCGGGCAAACAGACGTGCAGCTGCTGGTGAGCTGGCCGTCCACATCAGCCGAGGGGCCTCCTCTGTTCTGGCGGAACCACATACGTCGGAACGAAGAGGCGGAACGCGAGAGCAGAGGAGGCTGTCAGGAAACGGCGGTCGGCGGTGCGCCAGGCGCGCCCCTGCAGCGAGTGCGTGTGAACGCGGCTGCTGCTAGCCTCGGCCCGAGTCTGCAGCGTGATTAGTGCTACGCTGTCAGATTGTCATGACCGTATCGATGGTTTCCTCGGTCTCGGTTTATAGCAAGATCTGCACTGTTTTCACGTCGCCCCTCACTAGCGACATTTGCTGTAAAGAAAGTTAAATATTGTGAATTTGATTTATGGAAATGAAACAACTAATTTTACTTGTTTGAAATTGTTGTATAGCATTCCGAGGACGCTGCATCCCGTAGGCACCCCACCGGCGACGAGTGGGCAGTACCCCACATCCTCGTCGACCGTTCTCTGCAGGTTGCTGCGCACTGGCCCCCGTGCACACGTGCTGACCGCTGTTCAGCGACAATGAAGACTAAGTGGCGACAGGTGAGCTCTACAGATGAGGCACTTTTATCTACATCTGCACCAAATGGTGTGTGGTGGAGGGTACTTTGGTACCACTATCTGATCCCGCCAACCCTGTTACACTAGCGAATAGCGCCTGGGAAGAATGATTGTCGGTAAGCTTCTGTATTGGCTCTAATTTCTCGAATTTTCTCCTCGTGGTCAATACGCTAGATCTATGTGGGGGGGGGGGGGAAGTAATGTCTTGTCCGACTCCGCCTGATTAGTGCTGTCACGAAATTTTAATAGTAAATCTCTCCGTGATGCAGAACGTTAGAAAGTAACGCTCTCTTACCAGCTAAACGATCCCGTGACGAAACGCGCCGCTCTTCGTTGGATCTTCTCCATCTCCTCTATCAGTCCTAGCCGACAGGGATCCCAGATAGATGAACAGCACTCGAGACTCGGGCGAACAGGCGCCTTATAAGCCACTTCTTTCGTGGGTGAGTTAGGACAGAATGCAAACACTCTTCAACAATCGTCTCGAGGGTCCACTGCGGAGGAGGCCGATTTATGGGCTGGGAAATTTTCAGTGATATTGTCTGTGTGGTCTCGTCATTCCCGAAGGCACAAGGTATGAACACAAATGTTCTCGCGGGCCACGCTGCACGCGCGTCGGCACGATGGCCTCTACCGGTAGGACGGTGCAGCTCGCAGTGTACGTGCGCGGTTCGAATGAGGATGAGGTTACGGTGCTCCCTGGGCCAGTTACAAACGAGAATGTGTGTGGTCACTTGGGCCGAGGTGGTCGCGCCATTGATCTTCATCCGAGAAACCTGGCTCGGCTGGCCACGGCGCTGCAGTCGGGACGTTGGCTCTCTTCCTGCGTGTCTCCCAGGCTTTTGACAGGAGGTCACACTAATGTTTTTGGACAGTGTATGTCGCACAACCTTCATACTCCTGTTAAGTATTGTAAATCGTCATTAATTGTAGCTAATATGTGATGCCAATTATTTTTGCACAGCAGCGCAACTGTTCCCGTGATAGACCGTTCTCTTCCTGCCACATTTTCAGGGTGTTACAAAAAGGTACTGCCAAACTTTCAGGAAACATTCCTCACACACAAATAAAGAAAAGATGTTATGTGGACGTGTGTCCGGAAACGCTTAATTTCCATGTTACAGCTCATTTTAGTTTCGTCAGTATGTACTGTACTTCCTCGGTTCACCGCCAGTTGGCCCAATTGAAGGAAGGTAATGTTGACTTCGGTGCTTGTTATGACATGCGACTCATTGCTCTACAGTTCTAGTGTCAAGCACATCAGTACGTAGAATCAACAGGTTAGTGTTCATCACGAACGTGGTTTTGCAGTCAGTGCAATGTTTACAAATGCGGAGTTCGCAGATGCCCATTTGATGTATGGATTAGCACGGGGCAATAGTCTTGGCGCGGTACGTTTGTATCGAGACAGATTTCCAGAACGAAGGTGTCCTGACAGGAAGTCGTTCGAAGCAATTGATCGCCGTCTTAGGGAGCACGGAACATTCCAGTCTGTGATTCGACACCTGCAATGGACGAGGCAATTCTTCGTGCAGTTGACGATAACCCTACTGTCAGCGTCAGAGAAGTTGCTGCTGTACAAGGTAACGTTGACCACGTCACTGTATGGAGAGTGATACGGGAGAACCAGTTGTTTCCGTACCATGTACAGCGTGTGCAGGCACTATCAGCAGCTGATTGGCCTCCACGGGTACACTTCTGCGAATGGTTCATCCAACAATGTGTCAATCCTCATTTCAGTGTAAATGTTCTCTTTACGGATGAGGCTTCATTCCAACGTGATCAAATTGTAAATTTTCACAATCAACATGTGTGGGCTGACGAGAATCCGCACGCAATTGTGCAATCACGTCATCAACACAGATTTTCTGTGAACGTTTGGGCAGGCATTGTTGGTGATGTCTTGATTGGGCCCCATGTTCTTCCACCTACGCTCAATGGAGCACGTTATCATGATTTCATACGGGATACTCTACCTGTGCTGCTAGAACATGTGCCTTTACGGCACAACATGTGGTTCATGCACGATGGAGCACCTGCACATTTCAGTCGAAGTGTTCGTACGCTTCTCAACAACAGATTCGGTGATTGGTAGAGGCGGACCAATTCCGTGGCCTCCACGCTCTCCTGACCTCAACCCTCTTGACTTTTATTTATGAGGGCATTTGAAAGCTCTTGTCTCCGCAACCCCGGTACCAAATGTAGAGAATCTTCGTGCTCGTATTGTGGACGGCTGTGATACAATACGCCATTCTCCAGGGCTTCATCAGCGCATCAGGGATTCTATGCGACGGAGGGTGGATGCACGTATCCTCGCTAACGGAGGATATTTTGAACATTTCCTGTAACAAAATGTTTGAAGTCACGCTGGTACGTTCTGTTGCTGTGTGTTTCCATTCCATGATTAATGTGATTTGAAGAGAAGTAATAAAATGAGCTCTAACATTGAAAGTAAGCGTTTCCGGACACATGTCCACATAATATATTTTCTTTCTTTGTGTGTGAGGAATGTTTCCTGAAAGTTTGGCCGTACCTTTTTGTAACACCTTGTATATGTTTGACGCCAAGTACATGTGGCGAATACAGCACTTAATGTACTTGCTTCGTCAAGCGTCATGTGTGTATGCAGCAGGCAAATATGCGGACACAGCAATAGTATCTGTTAGGAACGCTTTGTAAAGCTCCAGCAGTCACATGAAAGAGTGAGGCGCGATGACACGCCTGCCTCCAGCTTATCGGCTGACACGCATTTCACGGCTGGACTGCTGGCTAATCTGCAGCTGTGGCCTTTACGAGTCGTTGACGTCACCTGGTCAGCGGCAGCAATTCATCTCGCCCGGCGCCAGTTAAACCCTACAGCTCGAATCATTTTGTCTCCGTGCAGTTTCTTTTTTTTTTTTTTTTTGACATGTCCGTTGCAAACAAGCATGACGCTCACGCGTAGTATATATGAGGTTGACGGGACGCTCGAAATAAGTGTGGTTCTTGTGTTACGACAGCTGGGATAATTCGTTTATTTTATTGAAGCGATTAACTTTATTAGTATTTTCGATAACTCCGCTAGAAATATTAATCAGTTAGTATTGGCGGGCAATGACAGAAACAGTCCCACAGTTGTAGGAAAGTGCGGTACTCATGTCATGTGTTCACCATGATTGACCCCCGTACACGCACACACACACACACACACACACACACACACACAGACCAAGTCCCCCATTTAACTTGGGGTATGCGCCCTGGGTAGGAGGACTCCCCGTCTGCATACCACAGCGACTTGTCTTAAAGAGGCGTCAAAGATCTTCACAGCTCCAGAACAGTGATCCCTAACAACCTATTTCACCTCTCTAGATTAATTCTCAAACCTAAGTTAATTCTACATAACACGTTACAGATTCTATAAACGTAATTATATTACCAAAAGGCTGCAAATGTTTATCTGGTCAAAGAAAAAATTTGATTTTCATTATTTCACGTAATTAATTATTCATCTAATTTACAAATTTAAACTCTTGTCACCTACATATTAAGACGTGTAATATTATATTAAATGTTTACACGACAAGTCTAAAATTAAAGTTAGAGACGGTGTACACGTCTTGAGGCAGCATAGATAACGGCGCGCAAACTACTCAAACTGTTTCCAGAATGAAATTTTCATTCTGCAGCGGAGTGTGTGCTGTTATGAAACTCCCTGCCAGATTGAAACTGTGTGCCGGACCGAGACTCGAAATCGGAACCTTTGCCTTTTGCGGGCAAGTGCTCCATCAACTAACTGAGCGCTTGCCAGCGGAAGACAAAGATCCCGATTTCGAGTCTAGGTCCGGGACACAGTTTTAATCTGCCAGAAAGTTTGATAACATCGCACACTCCGCTGCAGAATGAAAATTTCATTCTGGAAACATCCCCCAGACTCCGGCTAAGCCACGTTTCCGCAATATCCTTACTTCCAGGAGTGCTACTTCTGCAAGGAGAGATTCTGTGAATTTAGAAGGTAGGAGACGAAGTACTGGCGGAATTAAAACTGTGAGGACGGGTCGTGAGTCGTGCTTGCGTAGCTCAGTTGGCAGAGCACTCGCCCGCGAAAGGCGGATGTCACGAGCTCGAGTCTCGGTCCGGCACACAATCTGCCAAGAAGTTTCGTTACTCAAACTGTATTCATACAGTGTTTGAGCATGAGAGAACCTACCGACTTGAAACAAACTTTAAACATAATTTCGAACAATTTCCAACAAACCCACATAACAATGAAAGGAAAAAAAATTATTTCTTCTTGCTGTTCATGCAGTAAAACGCAGGCATGACATTTAAATTCATACTTATTTACTACTAAATCTATTCCCAACACAACTGGCAGACAGTATCCATATATACCGTCGAATTCGACGGTAAAATCGTATTAACGTTCAGCGCATACTTCAGAAGGTAAGTCGTCATAAAGATTGAGATGGTTGCAAAACTAGCTTTTCTTAAAACGAAGCGCAAGTTATATCCATCCAGTATTTGATTATGAGAGCACTTAGCCACTTACATCAAACGTAAAATATACACTCTTAAGACCGGGGCGTCCACAGACACGTCTACGCCTGAAATGTCATTGACTGGAGCAGAATCGCCTTCAGTGACGAGTCGCTCTCCGAATCGAGCCCCGACGACTAACGAAGATATGTGTGGAGACGTCCCGCACAGCAGTGGGCTACCAGCCAGGAGCGATGGTCTGGGATGTCACGTCTTTTCACAGCAGTAACCCTGCCTGCCGCTCCCTTACAGCACAGAGGTGTGTCGACCGGGTTCCACACCCCGTTTTTTGGCCTTCATCATTAGCCATCATGTGCTTGCATTTCAGCAAGATAATTCCAGTCTGCACACGGCGAGAGTTTCTACTGTTTGTCTTCGAGCTTGCCAATCCGTACCTCGGTTATAAAGGTCGCCGGATCTCTCCCAACTGAGAATTTTTGGGAGCATTACCCATTTGAGGATGTTTGGGACATTATGGGCAGGGTCCTCTAACCAGCTCGGGATTTGAAGATCTAATTCGCCAATTGGACAGAATTTGTGACGATGTCCGTCAGGAGGACATCCACCAACTTTATCAATCGATGTAAAGCCGAATAACTGCTTGCTTAAGGGTCAGAGGAGGCCCAACGCGTTACTGACTTGCTCAGTTTGTGAAGGTCTTTCTCTTGAATAAATCATCCAATTTTTGTGAAATTGTAATCATTTGCTTGTCTATACACGTACATCACATCTACTGATTTACATCCCATTGAGGTAATTTCTTCGTCGTACGTACATTTTTGCGCTTCTAGTTTAATAGCTTTTCTAAACATTTTTCGCCTACAGCTACACAATATCATGAAAGGAAAACAGTTTATCGCTCAGTAAACGTTCCTTGTTCAAACGGTAAATCTTCAGCAGTAAGCCTGGCGTTTTAATTTAGACTTCTTTATTACCATTGCTATTCGCTACCTATCTTGCAGGTAGTGTTCAGATACACCACTGTAGATACTTATAAAAATTGTGTCATTCCCCGACGCATTGATTTTAAAGCTGCAAATGAGACCATAAAAAAAATAAACTTATTGAAGCAGTGAATGAATTCGGCGTACCGCAACAGTTTATCTGCCTTGTAAGTCTGATCTTGCAGAAAGTGGTATGTAAGGTACGGGTACAAGGAAGCTTAACGCCAACACTGAAGACTGTGGACGGAGTTAAGATGATGGACTGTCATGTATGCTTTTTTAATTTAGCACTAGAAAAAGTAATAAATTCTGCTCAAATCATGATAGTACGCACATTATAATGGTGCAGGTTTTCGTCTATGAATACGATGTGGATATTTTTGCAAGAACAGAACTTGATACTAAAAAAAACCATATGGGTCTCTGGTGGTAGCATAGATAGGAATTGTTCTTGATGTGAACATCAATAGAACCAAATACATGCGAGTAATATGACCAGAACTAAATGTGATGCCTAAAACTGACCAGGCGCGAATAGAAACTGACAGTCAATTTGCCTGCCTGGAAACATTGCTGACATAGAATGACAGTTATGCGGAAATAGAGCGACGTGTTCACTTAGTTTATAAACACTATCACTAGCTGGCCCCGTGACGTAAGTCTAGGAATGTGCTCAGGAGAACGAGGTGTCATCGATATAGAACTTTAATAAGCCCAGCGTCAACCTAAGTCTAGGAATGTGCCCAGTAGAACGAAGTGTCACCGATATAGAACTTTAAAAGGGTCTAGTGTCAACGTAAGTCTAGGATTGTGCTCAGGAGAACGAGGTGTCACCGATATAGAACTTTAATAAGTCCAGCGTCAACGCAAGTCTAGGAATGTGCCCAGGAGAAAGAGGTGTCACCGATATGGAACTTTAATAAGTCCAGCGTCAACGTAAGTCTAGGAATGTGCCCAGGAGAACTAGGTGTCACTGATATAGAACTTTAATAAGTCCAGCGTCAACGCAAGTCTAGGAATGTGCCCAGGAGAACGAGGTGTCACCGATATGGAACTTTAATAAGTCCAGCGTCAACGTAAGCCTAGGAATGTGCAAAGGAGAACGAAGTGTCACCGATATAGAACAATAACAAGTCCAGAGTCAACGCAAGTCCAGGAATGTGCCCAGGAGAACGAGGTGTCACCGATATAGTACTTTAATAAGTCCAGCGTCAACGTGAGTCTAAGAATGTGCCCAGTAGAACGAGGTGTCACCGATATGGAACTTTAATAAGTCCAGCGTCAACGCAAGTCTAGGAATGTGCCCAGGAGAACGAGGTGTCACCGATATGGAACTTTAATAGGTCCAGCATCAACGCAAATGTAGGAATGTGCCCGGAGAACTAGGTGTCAACGATATAGAACCTTAATAAGTCCAGCGTCAATGCAAGTCCAGGAATGTGCCCAGGAGAACGAGGTGTCACCGATATGGAACTTTAATAAGTCCAGCGTCAACGCAAGTCTAGGAATATGCCTAGTAGAACGAGTTGTCATCGATATGGAACTTTAATAAGTCCAACCTCAACGTAAGTCTGGGAATGTGCTCAGGAGAACGAGGCGTCACCAATATAGAACTTTAATAAGTCCAGCGTCAACGTGAGTCTAGGTATGTGCCCAGGGGATCTAGGTGTCACCGATATAGAACTTTAATAACTCCAGCGTCAACGCAAGTCTAGGGACGTGCCCAGGAGGACGAGGTGTCACCGATATAGAACTTTAATAAGTCCAGCGTCAACGTGAGTCTAGGAATGTGCCCAGTAGAACGAGGTGTCACCGATATGGAACTTTAATAAGTCCAGCGTCAACGCAAGTCTAGGAATGTGCCCAGGAGAACGAGGTGTCACCAATATAGAACTTTAATAAGTCCAGCGTCAACGTGAGTCTAGGTATGTGCCCAGGGGATCTAGGTGTCACCGATATAGAACTTTAATAACTCCAGCGTCAACGCAAGTCTAGGAACGTGCCCAGGAGGACGAGGTGTCACCGATATAGAACTTTAATAAGTCCAGCGTCAACGTGAGTCTAGGAATGTACCCAGTAGAACGAGGTGTCACCGATATGGAACGTTAATAAGTCCAGCGTCAACGCAAGTCTAGGAATGTGCCCAGGAGAAGGAGGTGTCACCGATATGGAACTTTAATAGGTCCAGCATCAACGCAAATGTAGGAATGTGCCCAGGAGAACGAGGTGTCACCGATATAGAACTTTAATAAGTCCAGCGTCAACATATGTCTCAGAAACCAGGACACTGCCACAACAATGTGAACAACTAGTTGATCGTTTCAAATGGAAGTTGTCAAGCAAAATCTATGGGGATCTTAGCGGAGGTGGTGTATGCGGTAGACGACATGATTTCGAAATTATAGATTATATGAAGATACCGAAATCGTAAAATACATTAATAGAATTCGCCCGAAATGGATGAGTCACATGTTTAGTATGGAACACGGGAACTAAACAAAAACGGCGTTGCTACAAAACCCAGTGGAATGAAAAATCATAAGGAAGGATGGCGTACGAGAAGATTTAAAAACTATTATTGTGAGGGGTCGAGACACAAGACTTTGAGCAGGGACGTGTGCGATGATGTCCTAGGGCAGGCTAAGAACCATCAAGATATGGTTTGGCAAACATGAAGACAAGCCGAATAAACTGTCGCCGTGTGCTGGTGAGCATTATCCTGCTGAAATGTAAGCCCAGGTTGGCTATTCATGAAGGGTAACAAATCTGGGCGTAGAATATCAACGATGTACCGTTGTCCTGCAAGGTTGCCGCAGATAACGACCAAACCGGTAGTGCTATGAGATGAAACGGCGCCCCAGACTACTGCTCGTGGTTATCGAGTCGTATGGTCGGAGGCAGCCGTGATGTATCGCCATTACTCGAGGCCTGTTTTGAGTCTCCCCAGTTACCTATACGTCTCCATGAATTTCTGTAAGCCAACGGTTTCGGTTATTCATCGCTGAAGCTAAATTCAGAATTTTCTTTGTGACCTTTTAGGCATCTGATTGTATTTACGTTTTCTTCAGTAACTTTAAAGTTTACTTTGATTTCCGCTATATTTCATTTCTGCATTTTGATAATAATTATTTTTCTTTTTCCTGTTTTTTGATGAGATATTAGTTACTATAGTTTCAAAAGCGGAATGGACTTCTGTTTTCGGAACTGCTGTATAATGTCGTAGTTTTGCGTTTTTTGATAAATATTTATTGTTATACCTGTCCAAAGAGTAACCTCACCTAAATATTTAAATGCGTCTACTCAAGGGATTCCCCAAATCTCGTTACAATAGACTGATTGCAGTCCCGATTTGGTTCTTTCCATACACTCCATTTCCTTTTACAAAATTAGGAGTCCACTCTTTACCGTATTGCTTTTTGTCTGTTATTGGAGAGGATTGAGCTGTCAGTAACAAACGCTAGGTAATAAAGGGGATTTTTTTGTGACATCAGCTAGTAATTGTATCTTTAGATTCATTTGGCCGTCTTCTAACTAGTTTCCCTAGAACCCAAAAGAGACAACGTGCCCCCTTCCTCTTTTTGACCCTTCTTTTGATCTCGAATGGCGCAGAAAGTTTTTCGATACGTCAGCCAGTCTTTGTTTAACCAATTCTTTCGCTTTTTGTCAACTAGGAATTCCTCAAGTACGTTACACAGTATCTGTCCATGGAATCATATACTCTTCGAAGGTGAGCATTTTGTTTTTTATTATTGTGTAACGTTCAGATATGGTTAACGCACATGTGCCTGATGAAAAAATGCCGCTGCGTGAGATCTGCAGAAGTAAATATGTTTGTTAAGGTATTGTGTGGCGACCCTAAGATTTAATCTGAATAATGATTATTGCTTATGGTTTAATCAATATCAAAATATTGTAGTTCCACCGTCGTGCGTACAAGGCTGTGGCAGATGGGACGCAAGTACAGTTTTGTCCAACCGTATGGGTTTCGTTGCACTGTGTAAAAATATTTTCTTAAATTTGCGGCCGCTTACGTTATTTGACAGAATTCGAGCATAAACTTCAAATACAAGAAGGAAGTAGTGGTATAGCATCGATAAGACCTTTAAAAACGGTCATATTTTGTATGACGGTCCTCCATAAACAAATTGATACACAAAAATAGGCAGTTGTTTACGTGACCTCTAACATTAAACAGACTGTAAGTAATAGTTACGTATGATCATTTAAATGAAACTATTTCTTGCGTTTTACACGTAGTGAACTGTAGACACTGAAGTGTTATTCAGAATATAAAATCTCAAAGACGTACGGAAATACGATAGATTACTATCTTATGTTGGCAGCTGTCCGTGAAAAATAGAATGTTTTAAATGCAGGAAAAGAGAAGCAGACCGAAAAATAAACCCGTATCTACCGATAGAGGACCACAGTAAGGACAGTTGTACTACTGAAATTCACACCGTGTTTGCCACCCTGAAAGGAGAGAGAGTTGGTGTAGGGAAATTATCGTCCAGGGTGACTGGTGACAACCAAATCCCAGATGAAGTGCTGAAACCATTGGTGAGGAGGAGCGGCATGAGATGGTTCCATGACGGGCGTAGGCATGTAGCCGACAAGAGAAACGCGGCGAAAGTGTTGTGGCTGACAAAAGAAAAAGGTGAAAGAGTATTGCTGGGAGACGTAAAGCAGCGACAGGGGCAAGGAAAGTATTCGCAGCAGAGAAGCTAGAGTACAAAAGCAGCAGGGCAACACTGCACAAGGCATTCGAAGAAACGACTTTTACAGGAGAGCCAGGTTCTTCAGGAAAGGATGTAACGTAAGGATAGATGCGATCAAAGGTCAAGTTGGACAAGTGTTAAGAGATAAAATGAAAGCTATGGAGGAATACGAAAATTAATTCGAAAATCACCTGAGTATGGACGAAACCGTCAACGGTGTTACGAAAGTAATGGAAGAATGGTAGTACTAACAGGAGATAATGGATTGTTGAACAAGGAAGAGATAAGAAAAGCCAGAAAAATGCTGGAGAAAGAAAAGGCACCTGGAATAGATGGAATACTTGCAGTGATGCTGAAAGAAGAAAGCGGTATCCTACAAAAGATATTGTACCATCTAATCTGTTTAATTTGGAGGAGATAAACGATCCCTGCAATCTGTCGTATGCGTGATTTCTAAGAAATTATACACAGTGAGATGCAGTAATTATAGAGGAATTACCTTACTATATGAAATTTGTAAGATCCTGAGCATGCTGCTGCTGTAGCAGTTAACACAGGCGTCGAGGAGGTACTAGGATTAGTGTAAGCTGGGTTTAGAAAGGGAAAATCAGCTGTAGATCAACTGCATACCATAAGGTAAGTGTTATGAAAGAGCTAATTTCGGAGAGATGTTGAGTGTCTTTTGTGGACTTCCAAAAAACATATGGAAACGTGAATAGGCAAGAAATACGGCAAGAACTGGAAATGGCGAAAGTTCCGAGAAAACTAATAAGACGAACACAAGCATATATACAAGAAAAAACATTCACAGTGAAAGGCAATGGAACTTTATTGGAGAAGCACGAGCTGCGGACTGGAGTACCGTTGGGAACTACCCCTCCTTCCCTCATGTTTAGTCTGGTATTATAGTTCTGAGAAAAGCAACGAGCCCAGAGACACGAATTCAGCTGGAATAGAAAGACCAACGTCCTGACCTGCGCAGATAATGTATTTTTAATAGCACAGAATGAGCAAGATTCGGTTCCGATGGTAAGAATGTTAATGGAAGAAGAAATGAGAGTAGGCATGAAGATGAATATAGATAAGACCAAATAAATTCTTCGTAGTGAGCAGAGAGGTGACAGACGTTTAGATGTGGATGGTAAAGTTGAAAAAGGGTAAATGAGTACCTTGGGACGGTACTCAATGAAAATAATGATGGAGACGAGGATAAAATGGAAGGAATTCGAGCACGAAACATGTCAAGGTTTGCACTCGGAAAGCTGCTCAAGTCACGGCTTCTATCCAGAACCACGAAGATTAGGGTCTACGGGACTGGTGGTCCTATACGGAGCAGAGACCTGGACTCTCACCGAAAGATAGAAAGAAAACTTGTGACATTTGAGAATGCTCTTATGAGACAGATTTTTGGACCAGCAAAGGATAGAGACGGCTGGGAAAAAAGAAAAATCTACGATCTTCGGGAGTTGTAAAAAATCGCTGGACATTGTGGCAATTACTAAAGAGAGGATATTGAAGTGTGATGGGCACGTAATGCGTCAAGAAGACGAGATAACCAGGCAGGTGGTGGAAGAAGACGTCACAGATAAAAGACCAAGAGGGAGATCAGGTTTAAGGTGGACTGATGGGATCAGAGAGGATATGAATACCATGCCACTAGCTGGAGACCGAAGCAGGCTGGTGAGGCCACAGACCGATTGCGTTATGTTTTGCCAACGTAAGTAAGTAAGTAACTTGTAACTCGTGTTGCTTCTGACAGAAATGTTTATGGTAAAGGAAGTTTATGCGTAGAGAGTGAGTGCAACTCAATGCGATAAGTGAAGTGTTAAGTAACAAGTAATTTTAAAAAATGGTTCAAAAGGCTCTAAGCACTATGGGACTTATCATCTGAGGTCATCAGTCCCCTAGACTTAGAACTACTTAAACCTAATTAACATAAGGACATCATACACGTCCATGCCCGAGGCAGGATTCGTACCTGCGACCGTAGCAGCAGCGCAGTTCCGGACTGAAGCGCCTAGAACCGCTCGGCCACAGCGGCCGGCAAAAGTAATTTTATTCAGGCTAAAGGTGTTACAGTATTAGGTTGGTACAAAAGTTCGTAGTATTTTTGTATTGCACTTATTCCCGTTGCTATGTGTTTATTTAACGATAATAATTTTTTAATGTGTAGTTAATTGTTGCTGTTTGATATTACACAGTGTCCTCCTGTCATTTGGAGATGGTGAGTGGAGCTGTGGGCGCTAGAAAACGGAGTGCCAAGTGAAGAAATCGGAACTATAATTCTGTTTGAATTTGACAGAGGGAAGACAGCGGCGGAGCAAGCCGGAAACGTTTGTGTCGCGTATTGGGATAGTACAATTGGACAGAGCACGACAAGAAAATGCTTTTCTCGCTTTAAGCAGAGAGTTTTCATATTAGCGACTTTTCAGGTTCAGCGAGAGCTTCGGGGTTTGACGAAGCCCGTTTAAGCGCATTAATCCACAATGGTCCACTCTAATGCACTCGAAAACTGTCAAACGTGATGAACTGTGATCATCCTACAGTTGTGCGACATCTGCATGCGATGGGGAAGTTTCATAAATAGTGTGTTTAGGCAACGCATGCTCTAAGCCAATATCTGTGCACGCTCGCCATCAGCTGGCTCATCAACAACACCGACCACTTCTGGCCTGTACCGTTACTGGTGACGGGAAATAGCGTGTTTATGCTGACATAAGGAAGAAAAACGAGTGGTTGAGCTCAAACAAACCAGCAACTCGCCGTACAAAGAGCTGCGTGCATCCCCAAAACATGATGTTCTGCATCTCGTGGAACAGCGACGATGTGGTCTACTAGGAACTACTTCCCCGAGATGTAACCATCACTACTGCTATTTCTTGTCAGCAACTGAGACGTTTGCAGACGTAATACAAGAACAACAACAAGGGAGACTGAATGAAATAATGTTACTCCACGATGACGACCACCCGCATTCTGCTAGACTGACAAAAAACACTACACAGGGGTCGGGTTGGGAAGTCACTCAGGACTCATCGTATTTACCTGATCTTGCACCTTCAGATTTTCACCTTTTCCGTTCTTTGTCGAATAACCTTGAAGTAACTTACTTTCCGGATGAAAATGTGCTTCGAACGTGTCGATTTCTTTGCCTCAAAACAACGTGATTTCTACTGTTGCGTTCGTAGACTGTTGTAAATAGCGGAGGAGAATGTATTTTTGGTGACTAAAGTCTCTCGTATGTGTATCTGTTGTGATTATTATAGTTACGGAAAAACATTACCTACTAATGCACCAACGATAAAAATCGAGATCTCAGAATGAGAAGCAGTAATGTAATTTCCGTTTTCACCAGCCCTCTTTCTTCTCGCTTTCTGTGCGTCAAAATATACGCTTGGTGTAAGGTAAGGACGAGCCAAGAAAGTACGTGCTAGTTGCTGCTCGCCGACGAGCTTCGCGCATCGGGGAGCTGCAGACATTAAAAAGACATTAGCTTGTGCGGGATAAATTTACATACATTTAGTCTGCGTCTGGGGCACCTGCGAGAGAATGCCTCCCTGGACTATGAGAATTCCTCGCTGCTAGTGCTACAATGTTAACAACGCACCAGTGTGAGGGACGGGGCGGCGGGGGGGGAGGCGGAGCTTATTAGACGGGTTTCCAGCTCCACATTGTTGGCACGTAAAGGGTTTCCACGGTCGCTGGCGGGCCGCACCTCCCGAATCGATGCAGGAGGCGATATACGGTGTGGGAGGCACTCCGTTTGGAGTCCCATAGCGCTGCCGGCAATCTGGTGTGCGACCCAGTTCCCGGCGAGTGGAGTGCGCCATTATATTCACATTGCCGGGTTCCCAACCCCAGTAAGTGCCGCTCTCGGCCGCGCTGAATGCCGCCACTGTTTGCTGCAAGCCCTACGAGGTTCTCCCCTGAAAGTGTGACCAGCCAACGACGCTCTCCACGTAGCAAAACTATTGCGCTGTTGCAACGCACAGTATCCTCCACGGTGCTATTATCGGGGTGGAGGATGCACACTGTTCAACGATAAGTGGGTTCTTCTCTTGAGGTCATAGGTACTGGCATCCGAAAGGGAATTTTCTGTCTCTTTCGGCGATGCCGTCATAAGCCACAGACTTTCTCCGCCTGTCGTTTGATTCCGACGTTTGACATTTTCGTTTTAATACATTTGCCCTAAAAGATTCCGTTTCAGTATTAGGGCCGGCCGCGGTGGTCTCGCGGTTCTAGGCGCGCAGTCCGGAACCGTGCGACTGCTGCGGTCGCAGGTTCGAATCCTGCCTCGGGCATGGATGTGTGTGATGTCCTTAGGTTAGTTAGGTTTAAGTTGTTCTAAGTTCTAGGAGACTGATGACCACAGCAGTTGAGTCCTATAGTGCTCAGAGCCAATCAGTATTAGGCAAACGTCCATGATACCACCAAAAGACACTGTCTTTAATGCCTCTTTGATCAACACCAGAAGCAATGTCGCTTCCAATCCTGACTGGACGACTGCTGTTTGTCATACATTTCACCGCCATCAACGCTTTCATTAAGTGCTGTTAAAATATCGACCACGAATCGGGAGATTTAAAAGTGAATTTTTACGCTTAGCATAATGATCGCCAATTATTTTAGGTTGAATGACATCTTCGTTTTGCCATTGCATACCTTGTTTCATATTTTGTGTATCACGAAGCTTCTTCACGCCAATTACCTTGTTGGAATGTCTGCTTTACATAAAAAGAGAATAATAGCTAATTCGCGCAATGGTGTCTGACAACCGAAGCAATGTCAGCTAGTACACAAATCGATATCGAAAATAGCTATACAGTGTCATTCATAAGCGCCTATGGGGTCTCAGAAGTCGACTGTGCGAAAACTACAAGACATATAGAACAATGACAGAGAGTACCTCCAGGCTCTTAACTCATACAGCAGGTGTTCAGTATGGGAACCGTTTACGATGAAGAAAACATCAATCTGTGCATGAAATTCATTAAAGTCGCTGCCATTGCTACGTGGCAAGGGGCAACGAAAGTAGTCCTTCTCAATACCCTTCATCGTGTTGTCCATCTGCAGGGGGAAACTAATTAGATACGGTAGTACAGAGTGGATAATTTGTGTATAGGCTATTCGTGAAGTAAGGTCCGATAGGTGGCGAAATTGGAACGACAATGGAAGTCCGATGACGCAATGCACAGATGTGTTGGGCAGCGTCTCTAACATGCGTTGCGATCGCCTCACGTCGCTCTTTTTAGTTCTGAGCGTACAGTAAACACGTGAAGATGCCTGCGACAATAGTGTCTCCCGCCAAGTATGGCTCCTGCTGCAAGGTTCAGCCTGATTTCGCGCAACCCCACATAACTGTCACACATTTTCTTCTTCATGACAGGTGTCAGCTTCACACTGCAGGGGCATTGTGGGCGCCTCTGCAGCGTTTTCGATGTGCAAGTGTTTCATCGCCCACAATGCAGTCTGGACTTGGCACCCTCTGACATTCATTTCTGCTCACATGAACCGCCAGCTATGAAGACAACGTTTTGGCACAGACAACGTGCTCCATTCTAGCGCAGAAAATTGTCGGAAAGCACAGGCGGCTGCCTTCCATGATGAGGGTGTTGGAACGTTGGTACATCTCTACGACAAATGTCGAAGTCAGACTGGCGTCTATGTAGACAAGTTGCTAGAAGTTGTAGCAAACATTTTTGATTTTCATTGTGTTTCCATTTCGCAACTGATCAGACCTTTCTTTCTGAATAGCCCTCGTATGTTCTGACCCGCCAGCCCCCCCCCCCCCCCCCCCCTCCCACCCGACCACAGTGGCGCACTCCACAACTAAGCCATGCCGCGTGTACTAGGAAGCGAAACTTGGAGAGACCCTCTGTCGAGTGATACGTATCACTTTGCTGTGTGTATTATATTTTGTCATGCAGAGATCGCTTTAAACCTCAGATGTACTTGCAAATAACCTTGTACGTAAGTTGGGACCAAGTTTACCGAAAATACAAAAGCCGATCGATGTCGTTCTGTGCTCCTATTTCCCCTCGGCGTCGTAGGCCCGGCGCTACCTGGCCTGTGCGAAAACCCAATCCTGTATCTAATGACTTCCACCTTGAGGGTAAAATCATGTGGCTGCTAAGCTCACATCGTATTCTTCGTAAACTTATCAAGTTTCGACATTTATACCGCTTTCCTGGGATCTTCTTCAGGCTTCTTATTGTGTCCCTGGGTGTCTCACGCTGTCGAAAACGTTTCTCGTTCATTTATAAAAGTGTCTTTTGCGAAGAAGTAAACTTGTTGGGTAAAACTCATGAAGATGTCATTCGCGGGGTAGCGCCTCTATGTAGGAGATGAGATGTGGCAGTCAAAGACACCGGGATGTCAACAAACCACCGAAGTGGCCTCCTGATGGCTGTTAACACGTGTGGCGCAGCTTTCAAGGTTGTTAGTGTAGCTGCTTAAAATTGCATAACAGGGTGGAGTGAAGGGTTCTCGGACTGACGCAAGGGTGGCGTTTCTTGTTGCTCTACTGTTACATATGGTGCAATAACGTAACTCAACTGTTAACTTCATCCATGAAATTGTGTCGTATTCTTTTGTGATTAGAGCAAATAGACTCTCGAAAGGCGTAAGAGACTGTTCCACGTGCGACTACTAATCAAATTACGATTAGAAGGAGTGTCTTCGAAAATACTGGTTGGATCAATGTTGGTCTAGTGGAATCCAGTACTTTATTCTGGGTGGCGAAAATTCCGTATAAAAGAACGCAACGTCCGGCATGCCTCGAGGAAACGAAATAGTTGTTCTGATGTTGAATTTGTGTGGTAGAATTTACAACATTGAATACAGCAAATTATCGCTGGTGGAAGACGGCAATAAAACACACAAAGACTTGGACATAATTTACACTTCCTAATATGAATGGCCGCTCTCTTGAAATGTATATAAATGTAAGAAAATGCGTGTAACAAAGTAAAAAAGCTCGATGGTATCCGATTACAAGGAAAAAGATGAACTTCTTGAGCACGTGAAATATTCTATTTGGTGGTAATACTGAGAAGTGGTATGAAATGTGTAAGGTAGTGACTTTGTCAAGCAAAAAACGCATGCGGCAACGCCACATCATCTGCTCAGGCCTGTCCTCACCACAAAGGAAAACACAGTGATAAAACGAATCTTTTAACTCTGATTACAGATTCGGACACAAAAGAAAACTCCGAGTAAACTGGCTAGTCAATCAGTTAATTAACAATGAATGAAACTTAATTATTGAAGTGATACTACTAAATTAATTTTCTCAAATCCACATACGTACCGAGGTGTCGTCTAGATAGAAGGCCATCGGCTGGAGCGAGTTCTGCAGTTTCCGATACGATCGTCAGGCGGCGCCGCGCAGTAACAGTCTACTCTCTGACAAAGTCGTTTATGTGAGTGGATTTGCCCATTTGCCACCCCTAACGTCCCTAGACGTTCCTAGCGTCTTTCCATTAGTTTAATAAATACAACAGCAACAGATAACACTGACTTTAGTCCCTAATAATACATCTTACTTCGCTGTATACAACAGACTGCCAATGTTAGGGTAACGTTTAGATTCCGAGGCTGTAGATATCAGTTGGTTTTGAGGCGAAGAAGTCGTCGAGCCGTGTTCGGACCGCATTTTCAGCCGGAATGAAAGTTCCTTGAAGGTTGTTGGACAGGCAGCGGAAAAACCGAAAATCTGAGT
Source organism: Schistocerca americana (assembly GCF_021461395.2). Taxonomy (NCBI): domain Eukaryota; kingdom Metazoa; phylum Arthropoda; class Insecta; order Orthoptera; family Acrididae; genus Schistocerca; species Schistocerca americana. The sequence continues at coordinate 36,787,377 of NC_060125.1, forward strand.
GCCCAAGATCATGCGAATAAGGTGGGTGCGGAATGATTTACCAACCCAACTCCTGCATAGTGTTTTCTTTTTCAGTCTAGCAGAATACCGGCGGGCATTATCGTTGAGTAGTTCACACAGTCTTCCTGGTTGTTGTTCTTGTACAGCGTCTGCAGCACGTCTCAGTTGTCGACAATAAATGCCAGTAGTGATGTCTGGACGTCGGGGAAGCAATTCGTAGTACAGCACACTGTCGCTGTCCCACCAGATGCATAACATTATCTTCTGTGGATGCGCGCAGTTCTTTGCACGGGGAGTTACTGCTTTGTTTGGGTTCAACCTTTCCCCTTTCCGTCTTATGTCAGCGTAAGACGCCACTTCTCGTCACCGGTACCGGTACAGGACAGGAATGGTCGCTGTTGTTCACGAGCCAACTGATGACGACCAAGCAGAGACGCACATACGGCCACCCACTGATTTTTACGATTTTGGCTTATACCGTGCGGTGCCTATACAGCCGATTTTTGAACCCACCGAATTGTACGCAAATACATAATGGGGGAATGATCACAATTCATCAGATTTGCGAGTTCTCGAGTACAGTGATGTCAGTCATTGGCGATTAATGCGATTAAACGATCTTCATCAAACGGTGAAGGCCCTCCTAGAGGTGAAGAGTCACTAATGTCGAAACGATCGTCCTTAAAACGACAAACCCATTTTTTCCGTGGTCTTTCCAATGGCATTATCACCATACACAACGCAAATGCTTCTGTCTACTCGCGCTGCCGATACCCCTCTACTGCACTGAAACAGAAGAATTTGTCGGAAATGTTCCGATTTGCCCGCTTGGAACTCCATTTTCTAACATCCAAAGCTCGACTCCCTATGTCCAAACAACAAAATGACAATATGTAAACTCAAATAGCAACAGTGAACTAGAAATGAAAAAAATGGCAATTGATAAATAAACCTGTAGCAACAAGAATAACAGCGTGCAAAACAAAAACGATGCGAACATACGCACCCACCTAATACTTCCCTCACTGCGCCGAACGCCGGAAACGCCACCACGTTGCATTCAGTCTCACTGTGGGCAGTGCTGCTGAGAAAGGCAGTAGCTGTGTAGCAGAGGGCAAGTCTTACGTCGTCCTGACAACGCGACGGTACAACTGGCGCGGACAGAATTCCCCTCGACAGCGGTGTGGGGCCGCGGGTTTGTGGGCCGGTGGGGAGGAGCAGACAGGGGCGGAGGACGGGCAGGCCGGCCCGGCCGGTGGTGCGCCTGAATTATCGACGGCGCCCGCGACAGCCGGCGGCGCGGCGGCTGGCTGCGCTGTGGGCGCGCCGCGCCGCGTGCACTATTCAGCCGACACGCCGGCCGTGCGAGAGGGGCGCCGGGTAGCCTCTGCACGGACTGCAGGTGGCCCAGTGGCTTCCTTCCCGCCACAGTATCTGAATAGTCAACAACAGATATTCACTTCTGAAGACCGAGGTAGGAGCAAAATTGGACAAATTTCAGTAGCGTACACTGCTCTGCAAACCTAAGAACGAGGCAGATAACGTAGCATAACATATTAACAACTATGTTGAAAAGAAAAAGTGCGGGGCCGTTTTACCAGAGGACTCCCAGTTGTGCACTGAAAGCTGGACGGTACACGGCGTGAGGTCATCGTGGTTTTAGGGCCAAATGGGGCTGGCCCTTCGACGCGAGGCAGTTCAAGAGACGGGAGAAGATAGGGACTGTGAGCCAGCGAGCGGATGCCGTCCATTGTGCTGGTCTTCTTCATTACGGCGTTGGCACCTTTTCACAAACCGAGAGCACAGAAACAGGACCACCGAGGAGTCGGGCCACGTGCCCTTCCCGGATAAGAGCAGATTCAGTGTGAGTAGTGATTCCGGACGCTACGCTCCTTCATATGAAGACGGTTTGGAGCACGTGATACACTCAGGAACACTGTCGAATGTGATCGCTTTGGTGATCCGTGTGTTACGGTGTGGGGAGGCATAGCGCTGCATAGGCCAGCTGACCCCCATTCACTTCACGGTACAGGGAAGTGCTTATGCAACATGAAGAGACTTCCAACAGTAGTGGACAACATGTTTAAAAAAAAATTTGAAGCATAACATCCGATGAAGACAGCGTTGCTCTGCCGAAAACGGTCATCAAATAAAATGCTTTCTTAATGATCTTAGCTTACGAAGTTATCCTCAGTTATAAAACTGTCAGTATTTGTTACTAATATATATTGTCGGTAATAAAGAAAGTAGCAGAGGCAGTTTTGTAATAAATTTCACCACTAAAATTATAAATCTTCACCCAAAACATGTTCTGCCCCCTTCATTAATTCTTTGTAGACACTTTCCCCCTTACTGGATCCAGCAGTTTCAGTTTACCAATTTTGGTATAAAAATCGTTACCGAAAGGACCAGAAACCGCATTACGCCAATTGTTTTGCCATACTGGAGCATATTCTGAAATTTTGGCCAGGTTTTTAAAATTCTGGTTCACCGCTCAGGTAAATGCCGGTTTCCATGGCTTCAGAAGGCATTGGATACAGTTCCGAGCCGTCGTTTAGTGAAAACAAGTACCAGTTTACCGAGTACTGGACCAGATTTGTAACTCGACTCAGGAGTTTCGGGCCGATGGAAATCAAAACATCACTCTTAACGGAACAAAATCGACAGGCGTAAAGATAATTTCAGGAGTACTCCAAGGAAGTGTAATAGGACTGTTACTTTATTTCAAGTGCAAATTTTTGTTGTACTATTTATTTATTTACTCATATTGATAGAAGTTACACCACGAGCTCGTTTCGGTGTTTTTCCATTATCAAGTGCACATTAGCAGACTGTATAATATTGTTCCTTATGTCTATGTTAGTCTATGTCTACATATGGCACCATATACTTACGTCTTCGCTGGTATGACGTGCTCCGCACGGCATATGCGAGCATAAATGTGGCCTGTCGTGACCATCTTATTTATGTGTGTACTTATTACTAAAGTAATCCTGTAAAGGAGGAGCGCCTCTGAGGATATCCAGCGCATTCTTGGACGAAACGTCAGGAACAGAAGAGTTCACATCCCGAAAGGTTTACCACGAGTTATTTTTGATAGCTTCGGCTCCAGTGTTGCTATATGTCTACAATGAAATTTCTGTTTCGCGGAAAGTCAGTGATTATCATGGAGGTAGGAAAAGAAGGGATCTGTCGTTACGTCACAAACTTGAAGCCGACGTCCGCCATCTTATGCAGCCCAAAAACCTTAGGTTCACCGCATTTATACCTCCCTGGTTCACCACGGTGATAGTTCTCCGTGACGTCACTCTGACGTGCCCATACCCAGTTTCGACCGTTAGGAACAACTATCGACTTTCGCGGTCGTATCCTAAATACCATCTGGTGCTTTGATTGCGTGGAGACGTGGTTGTTTCACAAAAAATTGGCATTTCATTAATCGTTCACTTTGTTGACATGCACACGATGCGATAGCATGTCTTGTTGTACACGTTTATGGGCTAACAAAGAACTCACACGTACGCTTCATGCAAACGTGAACATTAAAAATGTTGTGCGTACGAGCTGAAACCTGACAATGTAACGACCAAGAAGACAGTACCACTAAGCAAACAAGCATTTGTTTCGAAGTTTCAACTTCATTTGCCATCGATACAAATTCAACAAAACTGGAATGACATTGATTATGACAGCATGCTTTTCACATCATAACATTCTCTCCTTCGTTATTCGAAATATATCAAGAAAAGACAAATTTCTCTAACGAGGCCAAATGTGTCATATTACTAGAGCAAATACGCTTTCAATAACAGAAAAACGTTCGAAATATCCTTCCTAATACTATGTTATTCATGTAAACACTGTAATTTTTAGTATTTAGAAGAGCTATTCGATGCACACGAAAGAAATAGTGAATGAGAAGTAATTGTTACTCTGCTAATGTTTTGCATTTAAGATGGCGGCAGGCTCCGTCCCTTCTGGCTTCAAAACCAGGTACAGCGTTACGTCTATGGTGCCATCTTCATTTCCTTTTTACTTCCATGGTTATTACGTTTACTTTTCAGAGCTTGTGTTTCAGATATATTATTTTAATTTTGCTTAGTGGTAACTTTTCTATTCTCTTGTGTTTATCTGGATAATTTAGCCTTCCAGAATGAAACATCCCCCAGGCTGTGGCTAAGCCATGTCTCCGCAGTATCCTTTCTTTCAGGAGTGTCAGTTCTGCAAGGTTCGCAGGAGAGCTTCTGTAAAGGTAGGAGACCAGATCCTGGCAGAAGTACAACTGTGAGGACCGGGCGTGAGTCGTGCTTCGGTAGCTCAGATGGCAAGGTGGGAGGAGGCAGAATGAAGTATATTTTTTGAGATGTATTTTTCCTTCCCTTCGTGCAGCACTAGTATCCGTCGATTTCAAGAGCGCCTTTGATCGCGTTCGGCACACTTTCCTCCTCATGGTGGCGACACGTATGGGGCTCCCATCACTTTTTGTCGATGCCATTGCGCCGGTTACTACTACCCGCGTTCTCGATGGTACAAGTCAATGGCAGGCTTGCAGGACCGATTCCTATACGCCGCTCTGTGCGTCAAAGATGCCCTATGTCTACTTTACTAGACTGCAGGGCCTCAATTTGCGTGACTACACCTTTCACTGCAGGGCTTATGCGGACGACCTCCTCTTTCTCACCTGCTCCTCCACGGAACTCAATGACGCCGTTTAATGGATCCACCAGTATGGACCTCTTTCTGGTAGCATTCTTAATGTCCGTAAATCGATTATGATGCACATTGGGCGCGGCCTCCCGGCTATGGTGCCAACCCCACTCCCTGTCAGTACCACCCTTCGTTACTTGGGTATCGAATTTACGAGCTCCACACACCGCACAGTGGCCCTGGCTTACCGGCGGCTTTTGCAGTTGATTCGGCACCATGTCCGCGGTCAAGTACACCGTAACTTAAACCAACTCCAACGTGTGTCCTATGTCAACGTGTACGTCGCCCCTAAACTGGTACACGTCGCACAGGTCCTCCCAATGCTGTTACTCCTTGGCCGCCGCATCTAATCAGCCTTTGGACCTTTCGTGTCAGCAGGGGCACTTTTCAAAGTCCGCTACAACACTCTAACACTGCCTCCTGCAAAAGGTGGCCTCGGACTCATCAACGTGCGGGCACGCTCTTCTGCACTCTCTGTCCACACTCTGTTGCGGCACTGGCAGGGGCCGGTCCCGTCCTTAACACGCAGTCTCTTAGATATCCTCCGACCAGCTTCTCTCGATCCACCGATCGATGTGGCACCTATTTCTCCATTATTGCACCACGTCGCCAATTGTTTCACAGAACTCAGCTACGTTCGGACAAATCTTCCAGTCACCCGTCCTCCCCGTACTAAAGATTATTATCGTTTGTTTATGCTGTCTAACCCTTGCGACCCCATGGTACTACAGCATCCTGACATTAACTGGCGAACGGTTTGGGGGTGTGTACATGTGCCCTTTTTACCGTCGTCTGTGTCTGCACTCTGGTACGTTTTAGTCTATGGAAAATTCCCAACTAATAGTCGACTTTATCGCATAGGACTGGCCACCTCCCCACTCCGCCCTGACTGTCAGCTCGAAGACACCGACGAGCACCGTCTTACGTGCCCCCTGGAACAAAACGCATGGATCCTCATCCAACGAATCGTGGGCTTTTACCTCCGTGCCCCACCAACGACGGTAACCCCGGATTTCCTGTTGTTGCCCCAGACATTTCACTACCCTCTTGCTAAGCACCATACTCTAATCTGGTTTCGAGGACAGGCTTTAGAATACCTCTTTCAGAGTGGTCCGCATACACTCCTTGACTTCTGGTACAAAGTTGTGACCGCGCATAGCACCCTCACCCGAAAACCATCTTACCGACAAACTTTTGCCGGTTATCTCCGCAGCGTCTTCCTCGACCCCCTTTCAAAGTTGGGGTGTGCCATGCCTACCTGTAACATGATGCAACACCCTTATCTACATTCTTATGCATCGACCAAAAAACAAATAAAAAAAGGAAGAAGACAGAATATGTTATAATTTGTTGTATTTAATGTTTTTTTAATATTTTTTATTTTTTTATTTTTTCTTTGTTTAACTAAGTCATTTGCATATGTTTAAATGGTACCTTGAAGAACTCTTGCATAATGAATATATATGTACTTTTAGTTTGTTCAATAAAAAAAAAGGATGGTAGAGCACTTGCCCGCGAAAGGCAAAGGTCCCGAGTTCGAGTCTCGGTCGGGCACACAGTTTTAATCTGCCAGGAAGTTTCAATTTAGCCTTGTTCATTTATAATGGAAATTAAATTTTCGTGGTATCTTTTTCTGTTTAAAATCTGTTTGATCTTGGAGGATGTCTTCTGGGTATTTTTCAGTATGAGAAAGAGATTTAAAGCATAAAAAGATATCTCAAATTTTTTAACTTTATAGAAGAAAAAGGGTAAATTTTCGCGATAAACACAAAACAATAGAACACTTATCATTTACATAAAAAATAACACAGACCAACGAAAATTTTTTTTTTGAAAAACATTTTTTTACTTTGATAGCTGATGTTTACAGATTTTTATGAGCTGAATCCAAATCTAGCATTAGTTTTCTTGTATCACATATAGTTTTCGAGCAATATGCTTTTTATCATGTAGTATAAGAATCCTATGCTATACGGTAAATGGGGAAAGTAATGAAACGCTTTCTTACAACATAAACATGGTTTGCATTTACAGTAAGATACTTAAAACAATGATATGTGTTAATAGAGGTTTCACTTGTCAGCTGCAATTGGTTTGTATTTTCCTTCTCTTTTTTCTTTGAACCTTCTTGTGTAGCTTTTTCTACGATGAGTCGCTTGCTGAACTTCTCGGTGAAGTGAGCAACAGTGGTCCCCCATCATGTTGGTGTTCCAGCGGCCTTGGTAGGGTTTTTCCATCACTTTAATACCCTGGTGAAAACGCTCTCCTTGCTCCTCACTAACATCTCCCATATTGTGCGGGAAGTAATCAAGGCGACTGTTCAAAAAGTGAACTTTCAGGCTCATTAAAGATCCTAATGTTTTAAACTTCTTTAACATTGTAGCTATAACAGAAACATATTATGGGTCTTTTTCATGTCCTAAGAACTTTGTAACGACTTGCTTGAATGATACCCATGCCTCTTTCTCATTTAAGGTCATTGTGGATTCAAAGTTAACATCAAACATCAATTTTATAGTGTCAGGTCCGACAAAGGCGCCTTCTTTTAGATGTATACCTGTTACCATTGTGTGATAAAACAGCCTTTAAACTATTTTTGGATGAATCAATAAACAGCCTCCAGTCTTCCTTTTTGTATCCAATACAAAACTCATTCATCAGACTGGGATTGTTTGAGCAGTACACTAAATCACCTTCTTGTTGAAAAAGCTTGGAAAATTGCTGCTCTCTCTTTCTATACATCTGTATGCTGGTTCCAACTGCCAACAAGTTCTTTTCCTTTAATCTAGAACCTAGAAATTCAGCTTTTTCTTTCGTTAAACCCAGATCCCTAACCAAATCGTTAATCTCGGTCTGAGTAAACAATTTGGGCTCTAGACGTTCTGTGTTTCAATGGAATTCATCATCATCCGGTTCATCTAAATCATACTGTACATCAGAAAATACTTCTGTTGAGAGAGAATTTGAATCATCTGGTGGTTCAGCAACCAGCAAATCTACAGCATGCCCTACTGGTCAGATGGTGGACGGATGGTTAGGGTAGCTTGTTACCTTCTTGTTTTTCGAATTATGAACAGTAATATCAACACTGCAAAAGAAGCAATCATTGCAATGATTTCTTGGCTCCCTCCAAATCATAGGAACAGCAAATCTAAAGGCTTTTTTTCTCATTTTTGGACAATTTTCTCAGATCTTCAGCTCACACATAACATACTTTATGTGGCACCCAAGATTTATCTTGACCACCAAGTTTAGATCCAAAGTATGATAGATATACCTTTTTCACTAAGTTTGTAATGTTTATTTTGTGTTTTTAATCACAAATTCACCACAAATATAAGAAAAACTGTCAACAGTGTTTTTACAACCACGATTAGACATTGTACTGAGGACATGTACAGGAAACGGGAGAGTGAGGTTACGCTGACACCATCTGTTAACACAAAAATAGAACCGACCTTGTTTTGCCAGCAAATGTTTTTCAGCAGTGTTACCAACGTCATCTACATTCATTACACCTCCTTTTTAAGTTAGTTTAACTTTATAAAATCTGCCAAATTGTTTGAAAAAATCTCTTATTTTAATAAATTTAACTCTAAAATGGGAAGAAATGGTGGGTGATACAGGTTTTTAAGAATCGTATTTGGATTTCCCACCCTAAAAAACATAAGAATAAGGTATTTTCAGCAAGAAGTTATTCCATCGTTGGCCTGTGTAGTTAAATGTAGCCACTGACTTTCCACGAAACAGAAATTCCATTGTAAACATATGGCATCGCTGTAGCCGAAGCTGTCAAAAATAACTTTACAAGACTACGCAAATAAAAAGTAAACAAATAAAGAAGATGGTCATGTCATAAGAAAAAGACAGCCGACATTTATGTTCCAATATGCCATATGGACCACGTCATACCATCTAAGACGTAAGCATAAGGTGCCATATGTAGACATAGACTAATATAGATGCAAGGAACAATATTGTACCTATTATGCCATCTTCAGAGGTACACTTGATAATAACAAAACACAGAAACCAGCTCATCGTGTAACTTGTATCGGCACGAGGAAAACAATAATTAGTGCAAAAGCATTTCCTTATACATAAATGCTTTGAATAGAACATGAAAGTAAAAATAGAGTGATTCGAGCTCATAAGGGTTCTTACGAACAGCTATTCTTTCTGCGCAATATTCGTTATTGTAACAAGATTTCTGGAGGTGTGACTGGTACACAAAGTACATTCCATCACACACCATCAGGTTACCTGCGGAGTATAGACGTACATGTAGGACGAATTACCATATGTTTACGTACTTATGAGTTTTAAAGCGCAAATATGTTGTTCAATGTAATGTATTTCAATGGCATAGCGCAAATATGTTGTTCAAAGTAATGTATTTCAATGGCATACTTAATGGTGACATACTTCAAATGCAGAATCTTGCACATTCGCTGTTCAGGCCAATGAGCATACAGCAATGTTGAAAACGAAAGAAACGCACACAACGTTAAGACGAAATAAAATATTCCATAAAATAGGCCAGACACGTCAGGAATCAAAGAAGCAACGCGACTACTATCGACAGCTAGTCATAGTTCATTCAACGTATACGGCAGACTCGAAGTCCGTTGGCTGCGCGCGCATGCCGTAGTCCCCGCAGCGAACACTGCTGCCCGCCATCTCATTGTTCGCTGCCAGTGATTTCGATCCGCGGAGTCTGGAGGCGCTCCGAGAAGAAAGCTGCGATAAATAAAATCCGTCCCGTCCGGCCAGCCCCGCGGCACAATATAATCCGCCACCAGAAAGTCGACGCTACACAATAGCTGCGGACCTCGTACAGGCCCGCCGCGTTCACCGACCGCTGCTACGGCTTCGCTTAGCAAGCCTCCAAAATGGCACACGTGCGCTGTCTATACATAGCACTGAGCATACTGTGGTCACACTGTGCAGTCTTTCCAAAGTTTTCCAGTTTTCTCCCAAGAACAAAAGAATTTCAATATCGCTTGTTTCGCACCGAAAACAAAGGCTTAGGAGCGTACACACTGTGTCCCAGTTCTGTTACGACTGCTAGTGTGAAATTCCAAACTGCAGTGCTATCTCGTGGCGAGTTGCAGCGTTACGATGTTTGAAAAAAAAAAAAAAAAAAAAAAAAAAACAGCTGTGTAGGAAGTCAAAGCGCAGCAGACATCGTGGCCGCGAAAGTATCGGTACTTGTGCGACACTAGTAAGATGTTCAAATGGGCCTGAATTCCTAAGGGACCAAACTGCTCAGATCATCGGACCCTGGACTTACACAATACTTAAACTAACTTATGTTATGAACAGCACACACACACAAACACAATGCCCGAGGGAGGACTCGAACCTCCGGCGGGAGGGGCCGCGCAGTGCGAGGCATGGCGCCTCTAACCCCGCGGCCGACACTAGTAGGGAAATGGGAGTGGAGCAGTGAGGCAGAGTGACTTTTTTGAATCCTCCACCGATTGTGGGCGAGAATTCGTCGAATTCGACCCCAATGCCGAGAGCCAGGTTCCTGGTTGTTCCTCCAAGACGACATCCAGCCCAAAAAGAGAACCCTGTGCACGAGGGTTTGGTCAACACATGAATCACAGTCCTGAATCATCCACTGTATTAGTCGGATACGGCCCTAGCGGACTTCTGGTTGCTCCCCAAATTGAAGCTGGCGATGAAAGGACAGCGTCATGACGAGTCAAGGACGTCCAAGAAAACTGTGCTGTAGTGCTAAATGCAACCCCAAAAAGGACTAGAGTGACTGTTTCAAAACACTTTTAGAACGAGTTCAGCCGTGTTTCACTTCACGGGGAGACGATTTTGAATAAATACAGTGATTTTGTGAAGATCAGCCGTGGAATATTTGTCATAGCCGGTGTCCTAAAGGAACTGGGACATACTGCGTCGTTTGGATACTGTCTAATGACATATTAACATTAAACCACGTGTGCAGTTGTGGCTTGTGCCTCTTTCGGCTTGATGGCGACGGGGATGTATCGTTGAAAGAACACCAAGAGGTCCAGAAAGCTTTGGAAGGATACACTGAAGCATGACTCCTTAGCCATACCCCACAACTTAGTGAGATTGAAATTGTGGAGCTGCCAATTCCTAACGGTCGGTTTCCGAATGCAGGCGATGGCTGCGATCGCCCAATGAGATTAATCTGAGATGTGGAAAGTGAGCGCACGTTTCGGCCGACAAGGTGTCACACGTGCTCACTACGTCTACGTCTGCAGTCATTTGACTTGGTGGCCACAAAACCGCCCTTATGTCACTTAACTGTCCATCGAACAGTGCCATATTAATGTTTTTAATCTAGATCGTGTTCTATTATAGCAATATGCGAACAGATACTGATTGCAGAAACTTTTTGTTCAATGGTAAATTAAAAAATACTATCACGGCAGTGTGATAGTTAAAACAGAAATGACGGACAAAATACGTTTCTTCACTCTCTTAGAACAACTATAAGCAAGAAGACAGGGTCTGAGAAATATATTTCATATGGCTCTACCAACATAAATGTCTGATACCGTTAAGTGAGGCAGAATAATAAAAAGCCACTGCAGTTAGTACATAAACTGCTGAAAACTTGTGGGTTAACTTGATGTAAGTACGTTCCATTTAGAGTTTTGACCTAATGGTCAATTCATGCTTCATGTTTTGATGTAATTTTTCATACATCGGATGGAAGATACAAGAAAAACACATGTCTCAGTTTATGCGTAAGTAGAAACACCTTACGTATATTTGATTTTATACTGTATGTAACCCTAAATAATTACATTACAGTTTGTGTTACCTGAAGCACCAGCAGTGTTTAAGTGGTTTACGTATAATTTAAGGGTTTTAAAGAATCTGATATTAACAGATGTAGCTCAAGGGTGTGTTTTTAACCAATGCCACAGTCATATTGCTGTAAGTTATAATATTATTGTTTCTTATCTCACAGTTATTATGATATTTCAGATTTTCAAAAAGGAAAAGTCTGAAGGATTGCCTGGGTGAAGTTAATTGCAAGGAGCACTGGTCATCCACAATTGTCTCATTTGCTTGTTCCCACCACTTTCGTGAAGAAGGAATGGATTCAACAGGTGAGGCGACTTCGAGACTTCGGGGTGGAGCTGTTCCCCCAGCATTCCCCTCATATCTACTGCATTTTCAGAAAATGGCCACCTCAAGAAAGCCTCCCTGTTCGTAAAGGTGTCGCTGATAAAACTTTGTAAGTGTGTCGTAACAGTTGTTCATCAACTTGTGATGAGCGTGACGTAGGAGATCCGTCACCACGAAAAAGGAAACTGATGGAGAAGAAATTAATGAGTGCACAGAAAATAATAAAAAAGTGTTAGAGCTGAGGGTTCGGAGAAATGAAAAGAGAATACAAACGGACAAGGAAGTTATTGGTGTACTTCTCAAATAGGATCATTAAAGAAGATAATGCTGAAACGTTAATAAAATTCTTTAGTGTCAAATGTTTGTTATTTGCTCGAGAAAGCAACACAGAATGTCGATATCCACGTAAGCAAACCGGATGTAAGGTATGGTCCTGATCTGCGATCATTTGCTTAAACTTTACATTTTCTGTCTCCTAAAACGTATGACTTTGCTAGGCTGAAATTTAATAATGCTTCGTGCGGTAGCGTTCTCGCTTCTGCGCCCGGGTTCCCGGGTTCGATTCCCGGCGGGGTCAAGGGTTTTCTCTGCCTCGTGATGACTGGGTGTTGTGTGATGTCCTTAGGTTAGTTAGGTTTAAGTAGTTCTAAGTTGTAGGGGACTGATGACCATAGACGTTAAGTCCCTTAGTGCTCAGAGCCATTTGAACCATTTTTTTTTAATAATGCTCAAACATGCTCGTTATAAAAGTGCTCCTTCAAGCAGAACGTGCTATTGGTAATTCATGGGAAGTTTATTTATTCGTTTGAACATCCTTAGGAAAACTGCAGTCTGCTTTAAACGCGTGTATATATAACCTCATGTTAATCTCATAATACGATTCTAGAATGTATGTCTTAACCTCAACAAGTGCACAAATATTAGCTCAACTGCAGAGCTGATTTAGAAGACCTCGTAAATCTTTGGAATATGTAGTAGTACCCCTTTGCCCCCTTTGCTGGTCTAATAATGCACGTCTCTCGTATCCCGTGGAATCAGTCTTCTACAACAGACAACATGAAAGTCTTCTCACCTGGTACTGAATGGTCTCTTTTGATGATCGTATACGATACATAATTCCCTATAAGAAATTAAAACTCAATCCTACATCCAAATACCTAGAGAAATGAGTTTTTAATCTCTTTTAAGAGATCATTTTGGAAAGTTGAACAACTGCTACAATCTTGTCGCCTACGACGAAGACACCATATTGTAAAATACAAATTCATGATGTACAACTCGTATTGATGTACTGCGCTTTGTCGTGCGCGTGGGATAAAACATCAAAGTGCAACTGCAAACACTAGGGACAGTGTCACCGTTTAACGTTGAAAACCGACTTTTTATTACTGCTGACGTATCGACCATTATCTCTAACGAGAATTTACTGGAATGAATAAAAATCGGGAGGCACGAGATCGCTGGCACGGTAACGTGCCATTGTTTTTTACGCCGCTCTCAATAAATAAAATGGACGATTGAAGGCCCGTTACAAACAATGTGGAAACGAACCCCAGAGAAATGCGCATCATTCGTACTGGGCCTGCACTTTAGGTGCAACTAGAATTTTTTTTAGAGAAGTTCCGTTTTCAGAGAACCAAAAGTCAGCTTAATAAAGATGAACAGCGTTAAAAATGTTGTGTATGGTTAACGTAACAATTCAAAATTGCTCTCTTTTGTACAAGTCCTTGATATCATTTGTGACTACTTGATGAAAGGCGTTAGAGTTCCTTTGAATCAGTAGCCCTATGAACGTTTAACGACAGTGTTAGAGAAAGAGAACGTTTTCAGAATATCACCTCTCACCTTCACTTAAAAAAAAAAAAAGAGAGAGAGAGAGAGCTTTCTCGTTTCCTGTCGCGTGATAATGCTGAGACACAAGGAAGTTCTGACGAGTGTTTTCTTCTGACAAAGATGATGATTATGACATTGGTCGAAACGTCACAGTATTGAATTTCCACACAGCTGGAAATCCGGGAGATCTTCGTTAGTGGTAGACTCCGGGGAAGACTATACTCGAGTTATTTTTCCTCTTCTACTTCGGTCTCTGTCGGGGATTTAATAGGATTTAATTTTACGTGAAAAGTAACTCTGCGACGAGATCACTACAGACGCGCTTTCTTAAAAAGAAATTTCCCAAAATTTACCGTAAGTAATTTAGGGAAGTGAGGCAAAGCCTAAACGAGGATAAAAATTTGATACATGTTATAGGGAATGCTTTATTCGCATTAGTCTGTTCTGCTAACTCCTAAGACATTGACTATTTGTCCTGAAACCCCCTGTATATAGAATAACTGTGTCCTTTTCTCGACATGTGTCCTCAGCACCATCCCACTGCCTTCATTAGGTACCCTGTGTAAGTAAGTGCATGGGGTTTCGTAGTGCTTTCTCTGATAGACGACTCTGCTTTTACACACCATCATGATGAATCAGCTGTAATCGAAATGGAGGAGCTTTAATCTTGGAGAGCGTAATGTGTACGATGGACTGTTTCAGCCATTAGCCGTTCTGCGTTGGTTGACGCCATTTACCTTTGGTGTTTATGTCACTGCGGGAATGGAGAGCTGTAACGGGCGGCACTTCAGGCAGCTGTCCTCTGCTGATTCGTGTCTTGGAAAAACTTGAACGAGCCGTCGGAAAGCACGTCTCTCAGTTTACGCGCGACGCGGAGATGACCGTCTCCGGAGTAACGGCCAGTGACGTAGATGTGAGTAAAGGTCGTTAAGCGCGGGACGACGCAAAGGTCATGGAAGTGGTGGGGGCGGTGGGGCAGTCTCGGTTGCAGACAGGAAAACAAAAAGACTACTTGCTATGACGGGGACGGGCAAACAACGCTGCACACGATGGCTGAGGTTTTAAAGCGAACTTCCGTCAGTCGCGCAGGTGTCAGAACCAATCGCGTGGCGAGCTGTACATTTGTTAGCAATGTAAACACCTGTCTTTATGTAAACACCTGTCTTTACTCATCACCACCAGTACTGTGATCACCGTAATCTTTAGGTCTTAGGAGTGTCCGTGCCTTCTACAAGGGAGATTGTCCTACCATTTGCTGAAGGACTTTCCCACATTTCGTCATCCTGTTGATTTTTACTTCAGGAGCCTCTTTCTATTCTCTTATTGTCTATTCATTCAAAATGCTTTTTCCACATTAATTTAAGGGGAATAATTCTAAAGTGTTAATTATCACCTCGAAACAGTATGTTAAATATTAGTTATTATGTTTCATACGGTTGCGTGCCTCGATATGTAAAAACGAAACACTTTAAAGATCGCTTCGTTGTGCTTTTGTCCGTCTGTCCGACTGTTGATAACTGTAACGGGTAGACGCATCAAGTTCAGCTTCATGTCATATGTTAAGGTCTATCGTCCCTTGGAGGCGTACAACTTTTACTTCTAAGTAGTTTCAGTCAAAAGATAAGTGTATTTATGTCACATACTTTCATATTCTGAAACCCTCTCATCCAACCGTATAGGGTGCTTCCTGTTGATCTAGAATCATGAAATTGGATAAAAAGCAAATTTTCACACTACAGGTAAAAGAAAAAATCCGAAAATTGTTAATTTGTAATTATACCACACGAGAAAAAATTTGGCATTTTTTATTTGTCTGTCTGCCGTTATTTAAGACCCCTTCTTTTGTGGAACACGATGGCTTATCAAGTTCAGATTTATGTGACGTGCTAAAATCTATGGTTCCCTGCCGGTGTAAAAAAAATTAATGTTGTAAGTCAATGCATTCGAAAGATTCCGTCATTTATGTTACGTGTATTGATACTCGTAAACTGACTCATCAAAACCTAAAGGGTACTTCCCGTTGACCTAGAATCATGAAATTCGGCAAGAAGCAGGGTTTCACAGTACAAGTAAAGTAAAAAATTAAAAACTTGTCAACTTGTAATTATATCACATAAAAATATCTCTTCCTTTTGTGTGTCCGGAGTAGTCTGGGGAACTACTATAGTGAGTTAGATATGGTCTTGGAATTCCCGGGACCAAATCCTGTCGGTATTGATATCGATAACAGGTAAAAATCGCTGAGGATCTCAATTCTCAGTCTTACTTCCACTTGGCCACTTTCTTCCCATTAACCTTACTACAGTTTAAGAATGTTTAGCGCTTTTATTTACACATCATGTTGTAATTGGTGTTTTTCTCTGTTTTTTCCATTTCCTGAAGTCCACCGTTTTTTCTCTCGTGACATAGGAAACTGAAGGCGAAAAAAAAGAGAAATAGAAAACGTTTGGATGCTGACCTTTTCCGATTTTTCGGCTTTTACGAACCTTCTTTTTCGTTTGCTGCAATCGTTTTCTTTGCACTTCAGTTCACTTTTCTAAATTTCAAAATAGTTGTTTTCATAGAAATAACGGTGTAATTTAACTTGTTGCACGCTCAGCACAGTGGTTTTGCTTGTACACGTTACAGATAACATTTATGTCATCCTATGTCAATACATACTCTTTTTATATGAATGCGTGGTGTCTGTTCTTTCGGACGGGTCCGAAAGAACAGACACCACGCATTGATGTAATCGGGTCGCCTCGATGGACAATGAATCCATAACCCTGAGTGCGAATGCGCGATTACGTTCGACCTCCAGCAGCAATCTGAAATAAGCGAGCGTGGAAGACACGGACAGGGACTGGCGGCAGGTGGAAACGTGGGTCGCCCAAGGAGCGCGCCGAGGCAGTCCATGCATATCCGATGCACACTGTGTCGTGATGGTGTAGTGGTTAACGCAGCTGCCTAGTACGTGGGGGATCCCCGGGTTCGAATCCCGGTGTGGTACACATTTTTACTCGTCGCCGCTGATTCCGCATGAAATCCTGATGCAACTGATATCATTAGTTCCTTTCCTTTCCTTCCCTTTCTCCCCTCCCCACTTCTAATTTGCATAATACTTATTCTGCAACGTTGTTCAAAGCAATCGCTAAGAACGTTAAAGAATAATGTTTAAAAAGATTCTCTTTTCTCCTTATTTTTATTACACGCACTCACAAGCAGATATCTAACGCAACCCAGAAACGTATTCTAGTGTTATACAGCGCAGCTGTGTTCCATGCAACATGTAACTAATTGAACTAAACACTCAAGTGTATTTCGGCATTTCGATCAAGTAACCTTACAGTCAAAAGTGTTTCAATCGTGAAAAGAGATCCAACAAAGATTCCTCTAGTACTTTTCCAAACAGAAGCGCAGAACGTCTTAATGTACAGATATGTTCCAGCATGAGCTGTCTCAACATTATAAGCAGCAATTAGGTCAGTATCGGATACGTATATTCCAAAATACTTCTAGACGTGCAAGGCGCATGAGAATTATGCCGCTCATCGAGAGGAAACTGCAACGTACAAAGAATGTGCAGGATACTCAGTACAAGTCTCAGTGATATTTGTCTTCAATTTTGTCACCTGTAACGGATTCGAAATAGACTCCGATACATGGGACAGCTTTCGCAATGTTAAGGGTGGTAAACTGCCTAAAAGCCACGTTTATTTGACCATTGGCAAGATTCGTATATTCAGTGTGCGTTTTCACTGATTACCTAGAATCACCTGTTTTAGATTTACATATTATCCAGCAAGTATCACGCGTGTGATGAAAAGTATCTCGTATAAATCTTCTTTCCGTGGTTTCCCGAAACAAATTCAAGGTCGTATCGTCATCGTTGCATCGAAAAGGCAATATACGTTTCGAGGTTACGGTATGATAGCGTCATAGAAGGATCGGTAAACACTAACCTGCCCGCAACCTTGTCTCAGGAGAGGCTGCAGCGGCTTTTTGGAACCTTTACCAGCTGAATTAGGGCATGGATTCAGGCCATGCGGGGTGCAAGTGCTCTACCAACTGACCTACCCAAGCACGAGTCACGCCCGGTACTCACAGCTTTACTTCTGCCAGTACCTCGTCTCCTACCTTCCAAACTTTACAGAAGCTCTCCTGCGAACGTTGCAGAACCAGCACTCCTGAAAGAAAGGATATTGCGGAGACATGGCTTAGCCACAGCCTGGGGGATGTTTCCAGAATGAGATTTTCACTCTGCAGCGGAGTGTGCGCTGATATGAAACTTCCTGGCAGATTAGAACTGTGTGCCGGACGGAGACTAGAACTCGGGACCTTTGCCTTTCGCGGGCAAGTGCTCTACCAGTAGAGTGCCCGCGAAAGGCAAAGGTCCCGAGTTCGAGTATCGGTCTGGCACACAGTTTTAATCTGCCAGGAAGTTTCAAGAAAATTTATTGTTTATTATTTCCTAGTATCTAAGAAGAGCTGTGAGTCAACGACACAAACGCTTCTGTGAAATCTCCTGAATGTTCCCATTTTTATCACGAGGGGTTCCTGCAGAAATGATAGACTCGTTGGTAAACAAAAATACAAAGCTACTAACATTTATCAATGCCGTGAATGGTATAACCCCCCATAATTTTTATTATCGGACAATTCATAACTGTGCAACTTTATTGATGAATCTATACTGCCTAAATCCATCAAAAACTTCTCTCTCATAAAGAAACAGTGCATGCATCTTATCTTTCTGATTTATAACCTTGTGGAACTCGTGAATAGAGAGTACGAGCTGATGTAGATGTACTTTACTTTGACATGATCTTTGTATTGGAAATGCGTATTAAGTCGGAAATATGAACATCTTTTTGGGAAGTAATCGTACTCGAGCACAGAATGATCGAAAACTTTATAGCAAACTGACACGGAAGATACAGGTCTCTAGATATGCTGCTGGTCGCTTATGAAAGATCTGTCGCACATTTAGAGTCACATGGGACTTGTATATGGAGGATAAGAAGTAAACAGCAGCTGGTAATGGGTTCTCGTGCTGCGTAGTACGTGCAGTATTTAACAGAACGTCATCTGATCTGATTTGTTGACAGTAAAATATTTGCATCTAATCCGTCCTCGTAGTAGTTGACGGTAGAAAAGGCGCGCAGCTTTAGTACCGTCTGCAAGTTCATAATTTTAGATACTGTACAGTTTTGTTATGCCCATTTCGGCATCAGTTTTGTTAGTAATTACCTGGACAGTCAATTTTTCTCCTCTGCACAACTTCGCATATGATCAAAAGTGTTTGGCGTTCTTTGATAGCGCTGTATATAGACTTTTCCCTTCGGAGATCGGTCGAACTTTTTTCGCACAACTTTCCACCTAGTCCTTTTATTTCAAAGAACTTATGATTGCCTGACTCCTATGAATACTGTTCAGCCTTCAGTGCAACTCTCTAACTCTCTCCCTTTTCGCCTCCGTGCCTCCTTCCTCTCCCTCCCCGCCTCCCTCCACCCTCTCTCACTCTCTCTTCCTATCTCTCTCTGCTTCCCGGGCGGCCTGCTGGCTGATGTAATAAGCAAAGTACGACGGACTGGCCTTGCAACAACACAGGAAAAAAAAATCGCCTGCAGCGTCTCCTTGTTAACTTACTTACGTTAACGAATAGTGGTCTCCGTGCAAAACGAGGGCAATGTAGGCAACTCGGAGACTTTAAATGAGGAGATGTTTTTTCCCGAAACGAGGGTTTGCTGTACGTGGTCAGGAGCCTCGTCAGGTGGCGCTCAACATCGACACTGAGTTAGGAGTGCGGTCACCACTAGAAACAGGAGCAGCAGCAAAAACACCAAAACCATCGTGCAGACGTGATGCATCAGGGTCTCTTTGCCTCTGTAGTAAAGGTGAGATTTGATTATTTCTGTTTTTCGCAGTGAGATTTGCCGTAAATAATTGCTGTTAAAGATGAAGTCATTAATTGACACGGAACAAAATTCTTTTCCTCGGCTACTTAAAAATTTTTTCACAGTCAGAATAAACGATAGTGTCATAGATTTTTAAGCACGAAACGTCGTCACAGGAACATCCTGGCAACTTTCTGTTCTTAATGCCCCTATTATGAACACAAAACAAAAAGCTCTGAAAGCTTAACGATAGTTCTTCTAACTTGCGTAATAACAGCTTGATTACAATGAAAAATATAAAACTGGTTGCCAGTTTATAGTACTACACTAACTCAAAATCTTATTTTAAGGAGATTAAAAGCAGTCTACACTGTGATTTAACATCTTCTGGAATTTCAAGAGAGAGAGAAAGAGAGAGAGAGAGAGAGAGAGAGAGAGAGAGAGAACCCCAGGCGCTAAGATATTCTAACTGTGCTGTGGATCTTAAGGGCACTAAATGAAGAACTGTAATGACACACAAGTTCGCGATGACTCTTCTTTGTTTTTCAAAGCATTGCGTCTTTAGTCAGTAACCTGTATTTAGAACCCATCGACATGTCAGGTCTGTCTTAACATTTTTTATCGTCTAACCTGTACTCAACACTCTTTTGGAGGATTTCGAGCTTCGTATCCACAGATGGCATTCACAGGAACGATTTGCGGATCTTGAACCGTAACAGCTTAGTCTGACGTTGACTTAACTAGGAAGCTGGCGACTTCCACCGAGATTTTAAGCGACTACGTTTGATAGGTTACTCTCAGTTCCCTACTAATAGCTACTGACGGATATTTGGAAAGATCTGATTAAAAAAGGAATAAGAAACTGTCATCGCAAAATTTCATATGGAGACCTACACAGCGCACACAACATATGCGGAGAAAACAGAAAAGGTGGGAAATAATGGTTTTCGTGGAAGTGTCCGCCACACATAGTAAGTGTAGTTCCAGATGTAAATGAGTGTCCGAGAGATTTTGCAACATAAGCTGTTATTCGTCTTGGTGCATATTTAATGGTGTATTCAGTTTACAACAGTGAGCACTCTACGACATATGCTAAACACGATGAAGAGCATGCGAATAAGAAGCTTCTCATTCGTTGTTCAAAAATTAAGAAAAGCAGCAGTGATGACAAATAGAGGGTAATCTTCGTAACAACAGATACGTAAAGTACTGATGCCAGCTCTATCAGTATTAAAAATATACGCGCAGTTTAGTGTTGACTGTTACCTTACATTTTTTAACATTGTTATATTAGCTGGTGTTTTCTCCAAAACTTGAGACACTAATACGAACGTGAGGTGCGGTACAGTGTTCGTATCACAAGCTTAGCACGTGTAGCTCAGCAACAGATATGTATGAAAGAAATAAGTTTGTTGTTCTTTCCGGTTAATGCTGAATATTTCCTCAGCGCAGTCAGTAGCTTTCTCTAGCAGAAAGAGCAACCAATCGCCATTTATGCTCCTTAAATGTTTATTTTTCCGTTGGGATAATAAGCTATCAAAATATCCATCAAGTACAACCTGATGATGAGCCTTTGCTGTAGCCTGAAAGTTACTTCAAATGGATCAAATCGCTCTAAGCACTATGGGATTTAACATCTGCGGTCATCAATCCCCTACAACTCAGAACTACTTAAACCTAACTAACCTGACATCACACACATCCATGCCCGAGTCAGGATCGAACCTTCGACCGTAGCGGTCACGCGGTACCAGACTGATGCGCCTAGAACCGCTCAGCCACACCGGCCGGCTGAAAGTTAGATCTTGGGAGAATTAAAGACAAGAAAAAATGACCAATTGCCACCTCTACCTGAATCATCCTTCTTGAATATACTGCTATATAAATTTATTGCTAGTTTTCAGTCTATGTTCTGTCTCTTTTAGATAACTGTTTAAAAATAAATGATACAGCGAAGTGGACCCTATGACGGCACTGTTAATTTACAAAGTTATGATAAAGAGCCTGCATGAAACTTCTTTCGGTGTAAATTTACTCCGTTGTTTCGGGGTAAACGCATCCGCTGATGTCAAAGCAGTATTCCTCCTAAGCGAAATACACTTTTTTGTTTTGTAGCTGGTGGTGTATAAAGAAAATACACTATGAATTGTAGTATAACGAAGGTCATCATATGATACAAGTTATTTGAATACGATATCAACAGTTTTGGTCTGAAATGAAAGACGTTTTATAGAGAAAGGAACATTCGTAAAAATGGTAGATCGACGTTGAACATATTTAAACATCGGGCAGAACAAAATTAATAAAATATATACGTTCGTGTGTAAGTAATGGCTCTTGTAAGCGTACGAGAGGTAGAACCGCTCGGCCACACCGGCCGGTTTATAGACTTGTAATTCTGAATTACGTACAGAATGATTTAAAGTGACAAGATAATAAAATAACTGGATAAATAGCAGATATTAGATTCAGATTCACTGGAAAAACCGCCATCCACGGAAGCTGTAACTTACAAAACCGTCACAGAGTCAAAACATAAATCCTGCTCCTCCGTCTGGGACCTTTGCAAGGTAGGAATGACGGAGGAAATAGAGGTGCACTTCGTGAGACATAAAGAGAACACGAGAGGTAAGATAGTATTTGATAACTAAGAGAAGCAGAATGTGTGAATGCGTAGTGATCACAGTGAGCTGCGGAGTTATGTTGAGCAAATATGCCGTCTTGGACAACTTCCCGCGATGTTTCGTGTTGACTGCTTCCTGTAACTTCGTCAGCAGATACTGGTGGTTTGTTCCGTACGACCATAAACCGTTAATACCACATCACGGTTGTCCCAAAAATACGCAGAATCACCTTTCCCGATGGTTATTCGCGTAGTTCGGAGGTGGTGAACCTAATGGTTGCTTTGCTCCTTCATGTCGGGCCGGTAGTTTTTCAGTGAGCACTCGGCCGTGATAAAGTTGTAAAAGAAGTTGTAATGACACAGCTGCAACATTTCAGCAGTGTTTTTAATGGGTACGAGCGAAAACCACTGGACAGATCTTTGCCAAGTTCACAATGTATCGAAAAATTAGGAAACTGATTTTCACTATATCCTTGTCTGTGTGAGATGTCGGTTTTCGAGTGCCGGCCCCTCCTCTTCTGATTTCAGATTTTTCACAGAGAGATGCCACTTTTTCAATTATTTGACCGCAATGGAAGTGTCAGCATCATCGAACAGCTGCATCGTAAGATGATGCACTGTTTCCCTACACTTACACCAACTAAACATCGAATTTTGCAGCGGTATCCCGGATCGAATGCAGAAAAATAATTACCTCACGATGCAGCCGTGTGTCAGCGGCCTGCTCCGTTTTATTTCGCTCCTCTACTGGCGCGCTGCGGTTCTGTGGCGAGGGAGCTGCAACTTATACCTGTACTGTAGGCATCCGTCTACAAACAAACAAAAAAATTAATACGGCATTTTATTTTTCGAAGGTTATAGTTAATAATTTATGAGCGCCTCTCGTCAAAGATTTGTAAGTTTCGAGGAATTTTGCACTTTGCTTTTAATTTCGTCTCTCGAAAATTAGAGAAAAGGTATTGGAAATAAAATGAGTTTGACTTGTCGAACAGAGTCATGTGGTCCATAGTGGCGTCACATGTCGACGAGGCACGCATGCTTCGTGTTCCTAGGCGACGGGTACCTGGTGCTGACGGTCGCCCGTCGTTCCCGCGAATTTTACGGTGCGCGGCATCGACCCGGCGTGCCCCGGCTATCGGGCTGGAGGCGTAATTTGAAAATGGCAGCTGTCACTGGTCGTATCGGATCTGATTACGTCAGAGGCGGGCCCTCGACCCCTTTCCGACAGCAAGTGCTCCCTCCACGTCGACCACAGCGGCCACCGCGACTCTGCTGCCCTCCCGCAATTTACTTCCCAACTTCCGAGACCCCGCCCAGATGCGTCTGGTTGTGTGACGCCGTCAAACGGCATTTCATTCCACGGTAATCAGTTTCCAGTCGGTAGTATAAGGAGCGTGACACAGGTTGCAGACTGCCACACAGGGTGATACGTTTGTCCCGACAGCCCCAAATACTTTTTTGCCCAGAAGCAAAATAAAAAATTAAATGTCAAGCAAATTTTGCTTAGCTACCAGAAGGGCATTAAGCAGAACGGTTGTCTTTCTTGTAACTTTCTTCGTTACAGAGTTATGAACAACAGTACATCTATTTCTAAAACGATCCTGTGGTGTCACCGCCAGACACCACACTTGCCAGGCGGTAGCCTTTAAATTGGCCGCGGTCCGTTAGTATACGTCGGACCCGCGTGCCGCCACTGTCAGTGATTGCAGACCGAGCGTCACCACACGGCAGGTCTAGAGAGAATCCCCAGTACTCGCCCCAGTTGTACAGCCGACTTTGCTAGCGATGGTTCACTGTCTACATACGCTCTCATTTGCAGAGACGACAGTTTAGCATAGCCTTCAGCTACGTCATTTGCTACGACCTAGCAAGGCGCCATATTCAGTTACTATGTCTTCTGAACAGATAATATTGTTACTCGTGTACCGTGAAGAGCGATGTTCATCATTAATGGATTAAAGTTAAGTATCAAACTAATTACGTCCGCTCTCTGAATTCTAATTCCTTGTCACGTTCCAGGCCTTCCGTCAGTATAGTCCTTCCCTCCTCACGCCAGCCTGCGTGAGCTAAAAGGCGTCCATCTCGGCCTCCTCTAGTAACACTGTGTTGGCTCTTCTGCCAACACAACAGATTCTACTGGATTTTATTTGATAATCCATACCCTCTCCTGAATACCTGTTCAGTAACTATCAGAGTGTGCCACTAACCTCTAGTAAGACAGGTTACGTACGCAACAGCTGCAGACGACTCAAACAGTTTAAATGCATTTTCAGGCTGTACACTGCCTACTCGAGGGTATTTGGACATCTAATGGTAGACATTAACACGGGATCAGTCCACTCTTCGTCTTTATGACGTCTTGAACTCTACTGGGGACACTTTCAGTCAGGTGTTTTTAAGTCTGTAGAAGATTGGCAACCCATTCTTCGTCAAAAGTCGAAATCAGAAAAGATAGCAATGTTGGAGGCTGAGTTCTAAAGCGAAATCGACATTCTAACGCATTCCAAAGAGGTTCCACTGGGTTAAAGTCAGGACTCCGGGCAGGCCAGATCGTTTCAGAAATGTTATCGTCCACCAACGACTGCCTCGCAGATGCTGCTTTATTGAAGAGTGCATTGTCACACTGAAACAAAAAATGATAGTCTCCGATATATTCTTCTACTGTACACAGTATACAATGTTGTACAGTGTGTCCATATCATTCTGTCTTTATTTTTTTCTAATGTGGTGTTGTGCCATAACCACGAGAAACATTCACATACCGCAACATCACTCTTCCGCACTTCACTGTTTGCCCTACACGTAGCGTCAGGTAACGTTCTCCACTCACTCACGCAACGCAACGCAGACACATTCACCGGATTGCCACGTGGCTCAGAGTGCTTCATCACTCTGCCATCACTCGCTTCCAGGTATCCACTGGCCAGTGGCGTCACTTTCTGCACCACCTACGGTGTCATTTAGTGCTGGCTGCAGAAATGTGTGGCTTATGAGGAGCTGCTCAACCGCTGTACAGCTGGTAATGGTCACTTCTTTTGCATTTTCAATCAATCCTGAGGTTGCAAATTCACGCAGTTCACTAGTTCACTGCAGTCAGCTCTGCCTACTGGTGCTGTGCCCTGCATGCATTTGCAGCCCCATGACTGATTGCAAACACCAGAGAAGAGACTATTAATACATGTCCATTGCAGTGAGAATCATACGCCACAGGGCTAACTCCCTACTCGCAGTCATTGTGCTACCTTTAGACGGGGTTCAGATGCCCCTGATGGATTTGGTACAATGACTAGTCGACGTTCGAAGTCAGCTCTGCTGATAAACTAATTCTGCTCTTCCTGCTTCTCTACTGAAAACACAATACTCTCCGCGTCCTTTTATGCTCGCGGGTTCGACTCTCTTGATAGCTGGTCGTCAGTTCTGCAGTACATGAGGTGTACGGATTCTTTTGATCAGATAGTCTGTATTGGTCTGACATGAATCTGTCTCACTCGCATATGTGAAAAATAAAAAGGAAACAGCGGATCGAAATAATTCTTAGTATCTGAAACAACAACGAAACTTTTCTATAATAAATAGAGTTTTTTCTTTTCCTATTGTTGTTTAGCATTGGCGTCTGGGTCATGCAAACCTAAATGAGAAGTGCCTTGAAGACCAACCACTCAGAGGTACGACGTAAATTTTTTTCTTCCCCGCGGTTTATTGTAGACGGTGCAGTCTATTCCTTGCTACATAACTCGACGAGAAAGTGAGGAAGGTAATGATATATTGTCAACCAGAAAGCTGATGTCCGTGAAATTTTAGTTTAAATTTCACGTTTATTTGGAAATACCGTTTTTCGCTTATAGAGATGATAAACAGAAATAAATGCACGGAGAATCTAAAGCCCAGCCGATTGGGCAAAGAAAAAAATTTAAAACTTTCTCGTAGTATTGTGTGTCTTTACGACAGTGCCCACCCTCACACTGCTTGTACACGCAGAGGCTTGTTGGATGAATTTTGATCCGAAAGTTCTGATCGCCCACCATATCTCCTGCCCTTACCCTTAACGATTTTCACGTTTTCACGGGCTCAAACACTTCCTGGTTGGGGTGAAAGTGATGAATGCAATAAACAACTGGCTTAACGGACTGGCGGCAACCGAGCACAACACAGGAATTATAAAACTCTTGGAGATATACAGCGTAATTAAGTTGCCCCAACCACTGGGTTTTATGCAACGTGCAATACCTTCAGCTACTACGCACACCATTTTCATATTCTCTCCCTCACTATGCATAAAGTATTTGATTGGATTGTTAGGGGGAAGAGACCAAACTGCGAGGTCATCGGTCTCATCGGACTAGGGAAGGATGGGGAAGGAAGTCGGCCGTGCCCTTTCAAAGGAACCATCCCATAAAGTATTTGTTCTACATAACAAAAATGAATGGCACCTTTTTGCAAGAAATTTAAGGTAGTTAAATTTTGTACTGTGATGCGTTCCCGCTAGAGGCTATACTTTTTGAATTGTTCAAGAAAAACGTTCAAAAGTGATCTTCAAATAAATTTTTTTACAATAATTCGAAAACTATGGCCTCCAGCTCAAGCGTATCCCAGTACAAAATTTAACTACATTAAATTTCCTACAAAATGGTCCAGTTCATTTTTTCGGTAGGACTAAAAGTTTGCTCCTATCGAGCAAGGTAATATGAAAATCTCGCACACGGTTTTTCAATGAGCTGTGGATTGTATAAAATGCATACATAGGGGTAGCTGAATCAACCCGTATAGCAAATGCATATGGAGTCGGCTTTATTACGCAGAGATACAATGTATCAGACGTCATTTTTTTAATAAAAGATTTTCTGAAATTAATTCAAGAGAAGCGATCGTTAATAGTAGGACTGCCCTCGTATAAAAGGAGTAGGTCGAGCTAACTAAGTTCTGAAACACTGACTCACAAAAGTTTGTGGTTTGGACGTTAATACCATTTCTAATTATAGCACGATTAGGTATTGGACTTGATACTTCCTACTAATATACCATAACCGTTCATATAAGCAATAGCGATGTGCTCGTATAGCGTAACATTCAGCGCCCTACTTGCGAGGTGAGCCATACCCAGACCGAATTCATGCTACAGGTTAAGGATCATGGACTGGTATACCGGCGAGTTTGGGCCTACTTTTTAGGTGGTTTTCCACGATTGTTTAGGCAAATGTTGGGCTGGTCCCCGAACCAAGCCTCAGAAAATACGATACATAAATAGTTGAAATACGACCACACACAGAACACGAGTTTATACGATTTACTGAGAGGAGGTGCATACGGTTTCCGTCGCCTTGACGACTCTAGCGTCGGGAAGCACATCTGGCCTCACAGTTAAATAAGAAATCCTGACAAAGTGGACCCCGTAATAGACATGTACACTCTAAGGGAACGAAAAAGTTCATAATAACTTATAAGAATAATGCAACGATCGTACGCCGAGGCGAGATGCAGCGACCCGGCTGAAAGCATTTGACCCCGGTGGCTACCCAGACAGATAACGTTCGCTTTCCTGGTCTCGAGTCGTTCGCTCGTAACGAACAGCCAGTTCCGCTGCCAAGTGAGTTGCGCCCCTGCGAATGAATTCCGCCTTAGGAAGGCGTAGGCGGCGCTCGCTGCCGGCAATTTAGCCTCGCTTAGCGCCCCAGGGGGTTGCACTGAGGAGCTGAGGGCCGTCTGAGAGACTCTGCTTCCGAATGCAGCCGGCTGCGATGGCGTACGTTAGCAAACAGAGCGCGCTGCCGCGCGAGGCTAATTCCCCGTCTTCAGAAACGATGCAAAGCTATCGAACGTTGCAGGGACGTCGCAGAGAAATTTTACGGCTGCCTTCCTGTTGGGAAGCAGCGTTCGGTTGTTCATCTCAACGAGAAAGAACGAGAAAGAAATAAACCAAGCAGATCTGAGGAAGTAAAGGAAACTAACTCGTGTCGCGCAGGCAAGACGAAGAAAACAACAACGCCATTGAAGCGGAAGGTAAAGTTTCGGAGTTCGGTCTGGAACAATATCACCGAGCCATTTCGTTCTCTTTCCACATCGTAGACCGTTAGTGCGCTTCTGAACGTTCTGAAAGTGTCCCACCCTCCTAGAAAGTAGTAACAGAGCTTTCGCGTTAGCTCCTGACAGGAAAGACTCACAGAAATTAGCAGCACTCATGCACAGTTTAAGTCAGATACGCACGCAAGTTAGTTTTCTACGGGAACATATCTTGATCTTACCGAAATTCGGTATAAGATGTTCTGTTTAACGGAACTATTTTAATTTTCAGTATAACACTATGCATATGACGCCACGGTGATCTCACAGGAGGAACGTGATGAAGACTAAAAGGATGGAAGCCGCACCGCCATGAAAAAGGAAGGAGGATGTGAGCAGCTTCAGTTGTGCCACGATCATCTTGGAGCTGGCTTTCTGCACGTACAAGAAATAGTACCACCATTATCGGGTAGAAACGTGGGTGCTAACATGAGCGAATAGATCGGAAATTCATTAATGTAAGCTCATGAGCAGCTGGACTCAGAAAACCTGCCTACAAGAGTTGGACAAAACCACTGAAACACCGCAACAAATGCATTCTGGAACATAAATTCAGATGCTGACGAAGAATGCTGATTGACCTGTGGTACTTTACCAAGAACGGCACCTCCACAATGTCCGCAATACATTGGAAGTGTCAGTCTTGGTTAGGGCAGTGCTCTGTGTAGTTATGAATGCATTATGTCGGAGCTAGGTGAATTCGAACGGGAGCAAATTGTTGGTGCTCATATGGTGGTTGCTTCCGTAACGAAGTGTTTGCTGTTTCAAGAAGCATCGTATCGAAGATTTATGCAGTATACAGGAAAAGCGGAAAATTATCATCCACTGGGCCACAATGCGGACGAGAGTTAATGTTGAGTGATCGTGACAGACGCTAATTGCAGAGGCTTGTGATGAAAAATAAGAGGACGAGAGCTGCAAAAGCAACTGCAGAACTGAATGTCGCTCTCCTGACTCTATCAGCAGCTAAAAAACGTGAAGGCAGCTCTGTAAGCTGGGAATTGCAAGGCGAACTTGAATTCCGAAACCACTCATCACTCATGCAAATGGCCACAACTGGAAAACATGTTGCCGAAGCCGTACAACCTAGACCATGAAGCAAGGGAAGAATATTATTTTGTCGAATGAGTCGTATTTCCCCTGTTTCCAACTTCTGGCCGAATTTAACTCCCAAGAAAGAAACAAGAGGGGAGTTCGGTTATGATTTGGGCAACCACATGGTGGTATTCCGTGGACACCATGGCCACTCTGCAAGGTCGGATTACTGTCAAGAATTATGTGACTATTTTGGCTGATCAAGGCCATCCCACGGCACTGTGTTTATTCCCCATTGATGATACTGCGTTCGAAGGTGACAGGACACCTGGTTACGTAGCTTACATCATCCAGGACTAGTTTTGTGGGCACGAGGATGGTTTATCACATCTTCCATGACCACCCTGGCAATCACAGCCACCACATCTCAACAATATTGAGCCTTTGTAGTCCACTTTGGAGGGGAGGGTGCGCGATCGCTATCTACTCCATCATCGGTGCCTGATCTCGTCGCGACCTTGCAGGAAAAATGATATAAGATTCCCTTGAAAACCATAGAAGACCTGTATTTATCTACTGAGAGACGACGGTATTAGGCATGCTAATGGGTCGCGTTTCTGGTGTTTCCATATTTTTGCCTCTCGCCTGTATAGTCCGCACAGCGAAGAATAGCTTTGCCAGTTAAAGTATACTTGGCATGGCTGCTTTTCACTCTATCACAAAGAATTACGTACAACTGTTTTGCGTACGACTCTACGGGAACACCTCAGTGCCGCCGCTACACTGCACCGCCACCAAACTCTTGCCCTTCCCTGCCGAGATCTAATTCCAACAGTGCCGCTGGGTCTCAGAGCTCTTCTTTAACCACACAAAAAGTAGCATTCCTTCACCCTATTGATGGTGGCAGTTCATCATGGTACCAAGTTCAAGAGACGAAGTAAGCGCTGGTGAGCCATGCTGATCCTTGACTGTTCAACCGCAGCCCAAGACCCACAGAGACTGGTTGAAATTGAGTCCAATGATTGTACATTTAGGTGAACGGCGTCGGTGATGCGGTCAGCAGGATTAGTCCATATGGCCCTCGGGGTCAAACAGACACCGGCGTAGCACTCTGGAAAACGGCGATTCAAATCTCCGTGTGACCATGTAGCTTTACACTTTCCGTGAGTTCTCCAAATGAGTTAGGGAACATTCCTAGATAGATTGTTTCAAAAGTATGCACCCGATTTTCTTGGCAATAATTTCACAGTCACAACTTTACCTCACGTTTATTGAACTCGTCCTGGAGAAGAAGTCAAATTCACCCACGTCCCGAAACTGGAACAAGTGTTTCAGAAGTTGGTCATCTTCATAATATCCCATTGATGCTATTCGAGAGACGTATTGTACATAATTTCTCAGAAAGAGAATTAAAAACTAATTGAAAGCATGGACAACTATAGCGAGCATATATACACAGTCTGCCATGCCAACAAAATGATAGGTCGGCATCAACATGTTTAGCGGACAGCAATTAATGAGTCACTTTTATACAGACTCCTATTAATAAATGAAGCAGAAATGGCAACAGCGAATCATATTATACCGAACTCGTTTGAAAATCCTCTTCGCGTTGTGAACTGCGCCACACGCAGCAATACTCGTAACAACCAAGTCCGTATCTGTGACTACCTGGACCTCAGACATCAGCGCGTTCACTTCTCCAGTAGTCTCAAGTCAAAGAGGCTCGCAGGCCAGTCACGTCGTCCACTCTCTCACATCCGCAGAGATTTTCTCAAACTTATTACGACACAGTTGGAGAAGGATAGGTACGAGCAATGTCCTTGTGATGTAACAGGTTGCTGTAAGCGGATGCACGTTATTAGGCTATAGCTTCTGCACCATTCGCCAGTGGGAAAGGATAGCAGACGACTCAGGAGTCCAGCTTCAGGAAATTTAAATATCTCTCACTTATCATTTTCAACGTTCTCGTACAGTACCACCGCGTGTACCAGCATATACCGCGATACAGCAGTCCGAGCAACCTTTTCTTATGCTTCTTCCTTAATTACAATGCTAATGTTGATCGTACGGCTTACTGGTCAGGAGACACCGTCAGGTGCTGTCCGGCTGCCAGGTGCAAGTCTTTCTGTTAGACCCTACATCGCCGTCTTTTCTGCTTCTGATGATGGGGATGGGATGAATGATGAGAACCTCCCCCCCCCTCCCCCTCCCCCCCGCCACACACACACACACACACACACACACACACACACAAAACCACGCAGGAGTGCACGTACACACACACACACACACACACAGACACACACACACACACACACACACTACCGGAGAAAATCCCTGACCAGGCAGGGATTCCAATTCTGAGCTACGTGATGTAGACGGAGGGATGCTAACGACAATTATTTTTGTCTCTTTATTTTGTTCTCATTATTTAGTCTGGGAAAACGAAAACACTCGCACTTCTTGAGGGTGGCTTTGACTTCCCATTGAACGGAAATGAAATGGATAGTATACCATTTCAAAGGTGGCAACCGTCTAGAATTGAACTGTTGCGTGATTTTGTTGTTCTGTGGCCCATCAGTCCACCGATACAGTTCGCGGTAGCCACTGGAAACTCTGTTTTCACTCATGTCAGTTGACTTTATACGTGGAGATTTGTCTTGAATCGAGGTACTTTACACAAGAACACGTTAAAAGCCTACTGCGAGCTCTACCTCAGAGAATGATTGTCCCAATTACTGGGAACCCACGGTATAGACACAACCATCTGTTTTCGTTACAAGAATTGTCAGGTAACCAATTATTTATACTTATGCATGGAGATTTGTCTTGAGTCAAGGTACTTCTTTACACAAGAACACGTTGAAAGCCCACTGCGAGCTCTACCTCAGAGAATGATTGTCCCATTTACTGGGAACCCACGGTTTAGACACAGCCATCTACTTTCGTTACAAGAATTGTCAGGTAACCAATTATTTCAACGTACACCTTGCAAAATAACGACTGAAAAATCATAATAATTTGAGCTCAAGGGGAAGTTTAGCAATAGTCTTTCTTCCAGATAGCGAATGATACATAAAATGGGGTAAATGATAGCGACATCATAAGTACCCTCCACAAAACACCGTAGTGCATAGTTGTGGATGTGGATTTTAGGCCTCTAGAAACTCAATAGAAACACCTGTCACACACACGTATTAAGCAAAGCATTATAGCAGGGCGTTGAGAAAGCGAATCACGAATGCACAATGGATTGGAATGGATTGTTTGGGGGAAGAGACCAAACAGAGAGGTCATCCGTCTCATCGGATTAGGGAAGGAAGGGGAAGAAAATCGGACGTGCCCTTTGAAAGGAACCATCCCGGCATTTGCCTGTAGCGATTTAGGGAAATCACAGAAAACCCAAATCATGATGGCCGGACGCGGGATTGAACCGTAGTCCTCCCGAATGCGAGTCCAGTGTGCTAACCACTAAGCCACCTCGCTCGGTGGAATGCACTATGTCTCTATATGATTGGAAAACAATCGCATCATCAGAATCCAGCAGCTTGCGGCAATAAACTGTGCCAGGCGAGAAAGGTCGCGCGGTGTTCTCGTTTTCTGTTTTGTATTGTAATGTGGCGTGATCACGGGAAGGAGGGAGGGGGTGTGGAGAGGGGGGGGGGGGAGAGACAGGGGATGACGACGTTGATGCATGAAGGGTGAATAAAACGGCGAACGGTCCCTCTAGATCCCTCAGTACCGCAAGAACTCGGCGCCAACCGCCTACCTTTAATGAGAATTTGAAAAGTGCGCTTGTAGAGACAAAATACGTGACGACGTGCTAGGCGCTAGCAGACCGACAACCGCTTTTACACTCGCCGATCCCACCTGGGCTGCTACCAGACGCAAGAACAGCATTGTAGCGGTAAAGGGGCAACAGCGTAGCCTGTCTGCAGGCGCCTAGCGATCTCGTCACGGGTTCCGTCTGTGTAAGTGCAGTTCTCAATAAAGGTGGGCGAGTGCCACCGAGACTTTTGTCAGCCTGGGGGGTCTTAGAGGGGCACTTTGCTGTTTTATTGACGCGTGTTTCAAAGCCACAATTCCCTCCCCCCCCCCCCCCCCCCGGCCCCCTCTCCACCAATGATCACGTCATACGAGGACGCAAAATAGGGGAGCTGAGAAAGGATAAGCACCATTAGCTGCTTCTGCCGACCTTCAAATTTCGTCGAATGGTTCTGAACATTCCCTTGTGGTCCAGAAACAGAAACAGAGGTCGCAGTGCGCTCCAAGCGATTGCTATCACCTTCGACGGGGATGCAGCCCCACAGTGTCCTTAGAGAAGGGCTGTAACGCCCGTGGGTGTCAGCAGTTCAAAAAAATGGTTCAAATGGCTCTGAGCACTACGGGAGTTAACTTCTGAGGTCATCAGTCCCCTAGAACTTACAACTACTTACACCTAACTAACTTAAGGACATCATACACATCAATGCCCGAGGCAGGATTCGAACCTGCGACCGTAGCGGTCGCGCGGTTCCAGACTGTAGGGCCTAGAACCGCTCGGCCGTGTCAGCAGTGACGAAGCTTGCGAAGAACGCCTTCCTGTTGGTCGCAGCACTGTGAACTGTCGTTTTGGCCGCGAAATGTGTGGGAATTAACGTCCCGAAGAAAGGAGTGGTTTCATTGAGGTTCATTGTGCCACTCCCTGCGGCCTTTTCGTGCCGATTCTGAGCGGCAGTGTGCCTGGAATGTTTTCCTCGACCAGTGATAAGAAAACCGAGTGACTTCAACGCTGGGCGTCACGATTCTGACCCTCTTCACAGAGGCGTCAAGAAGAGGGTAAGAGGTGACGTGACGAGCCACCGATCGCGTCACACGTTCACGGTGGCACTGGGCACAACTGTAAAATGTGGTGCGTGTGTGACATCATTAACCTACCTTACACGTCACATGAACTTCTGAACTGTGGCCTTTATAATTCTGTTGCTCAGCGTACACTAGAACTGTGGATCGGCGTAGTGAGTCGCACAGCCGGTAGACAGCGAGACGGCCGCCGGCCGTCCGAGGCGGAACTCGCCGCTGAGCCGGAGGTCGGCGGCCGCGTCCGGCCACATTGATTTACACGCTGTGTCGGTGTTCTGGGGGACCTGTTGAGAGGCCAGGCGTTGGCCGGCGGCCAGTGACGGCTGCCCTGCCAGCCTGCCACGTGCAATTATCCGGCGCCTGGCCCCGGCTGGCGCTGTCTGGCCGTCTCCGGCCGTAATCGTTAGACCGGCCCTTCCAGGCAGATGGCCGCTCCGGCAAAAGGCCGGCCGTGCCAGTGATCACTCGGCCGTCACCGGCGGTAGCTCACTGCGTACTATCCCAGAGGTCCCTGCACCTACAACAAGCGTAAACTGTTAATTACCTTAAGTAACCAAAAATACGCACGTTAAAGGTCTGCACGACCATTTCTTGAACAGTGTTCAGGTATTTTATGTCAGTCCGATGCACAATGTCGAGAGGTTTGGATGACAACCAAAACTATTAAAAACAGTTTCATTTCCATTCCCAGTCGCAAGCTATGCTCGATGTCAACGTTTCGAACAACAGGTAGACAGTGCTGTTCTGGCTCTAGATAGTGTGGTTTTCACTAGCCTTCCAAAACTGAGCATACAATGTTCTTTAGCTTCTGCTGAGGTGATTTTCTTTTTCGGTACTGCTAGAGGAATGATCCTTGACAGAGTCAAGTACTTTTCACCAAATACTTCTTATTTTATAAGAAAAGGAGAATTTCCTGCAGCTAGTTGGATAGAAAATTTAAAGAAAGGCTAAAAACGTATCTCGTGTGTAGTGTCCCCCTGTATGATGCCGAAACTCTGACACTGAGGAAGAGAGGTAGAGTTTTTGAAATGTGGACATGGCGGAGGATAGAAATAATAAGTTGGGTGGATAGACTGAAATGAGAACGGGTACTGAGATGAGTAGGAGAGTAAAGACAATTACTAGATGTAATAAACAGATGGAAACTAAACTGGGTTGCATACACGTTAGGAATGAAGGAGGGGTTATAAAAACTGTCTCAAAAGGGTATGTGGGAGGAAAGACGAGGTGAGGTAGGAAGAGATTTCAAATCCCGGATGATGTGTTGGAGGGCAGCATACACATCGGCATTGAGAAGGAAGCAATGGATGTCATGAATCGGAGATGCAAAAGACCTGCTAATATAGCAGAAAACTGGTGATGATGGTCAAGTGGAATACTTGAGAAGGGAATTCCAGTTACTTCATTTGCCTGACAACCAAGAGAAACCGTCCAAAAACCATGGTTAGAATCTGGAGACTATGTTTAATTTTATTCTGCTATGTTTTGTCCCAGACAAAAAATATGAAAACCTAGGTGTTTGTTAAAGTGAATTTATATATCCATATACAAAGACGATGACTTCCTCAGCACGTAAAGAGTACCTACGTCGCAGCTGCTGAGGTGAATTATGCAGAGGTCTTGAGGTAACACCGAACAGGTCCCGGGATGGTTGCTTTCAAAGGATACGGCCGATTTCTTTCCCCATCCTTCCCCTGTCCGATGGGCCGATGGCCTTGCTGTTTGCTCCCCGCCCACAAATCAACAAACCAACCAATCTTGAGGTAACCGACGGGATTCTCAGAGGCCGCTGCGCACCCTTTGTCGGAAGTTAAGCTATTTCCGTTTTTCAGAAACGCTTTTCTCTGTATTGGCAGTCTGCATTTTATATCCTCTTTTTCTCTGCCATCATGAGTTATTTTGGTGCCAAATTGCTAAGCACATCATTTTATAAACTAATTTCTTCAAAATCCGCTGATATGACTTGAATACACTCCATTAGCTTATATTTACACTTAATTGTAATTCATGATATCGCCTATTTTCAAGAAACTAATTCCATCCAAGTCTTTTGCTACTTCTGATGGAAATATGCTATCATCAGAAAAATTTAATCTTTTTCACTGTAGCCACTGAACTTAAATCCCGTTTCTTTTGGCGCTTGCTTTATACACTGATCGAATAACCAGGACGAGAGACCGTAGACCTCTCTTACTTTCTTGTCGAATGTTGCCTCCGTCTGAAATCTTCAGACTTCTGTAACTTCAGTCCGCTCTCTGTACAAGTTATGATAACATTGCGCTCCCTCTACCTTACACCTGATTGCTTCAGAATTCTAATTTTCTAAGACAAAATGATCCATCAACGTCAAGACTGGTGGACTTGGTCGCCACTAACTGGATTAAAATTCGCGAAATATATAGCGCGCCGCCCTATAGCGAAATACTGTCTCATACGGTGAGAATACCAATCAATGTACAGTGCCTAAGGCGTATACGATACGTGATTTAAGCTTTCGCAGTGTGTTTGATCATGTCAATAAGTTGTCATAAAGAAGATTTTAATGTTGTTACTGGGTAGCTGGCTCATCACCCTATGTTTTCTTTTTCATTTCTTTTTCAGTGATCAGTATGAAAAAGACCCCGGTTAGACTGATTTAACTGAAGTACTACAGTTTATTTGTAACCAAACAATGTATTCCAGATGTTACGTTAGAGAGAGTGTTGAGTATTGTTTGGCTGTGTGAAGATGTCTGAGTGCGTGTGAGTTAAACGCGACAGAGTTAATCGAACTTTTAATAAGGGCACTTCTTTTCACATCGGATTTTTAAACACATGAATCACATTCGTCTAAATAAAATTTTGTACGGGTCCTGATAATCACGACATTGACTGATGTAATCGTACATAAGGCAAAGAAATGACGAATTGCGTTACTGCATCGCGCACCTACTTGACAATGTTAAACATGGTCGTATCCGGTTACAACTATGAAAAATTATTTTCTTATTTACTGTGATTAAAATTTCGAGCATTACTGAAAATTTTCAATACAAATATTTATACAGACATAATTGTAGCCACTAGTCCCAATACCAAGCGGATAAGAACGATGTCCAAATCATAGCTGACATAAACAAACACACAACCACATATGTTATCCAACTGTCTGGCAGGACCTTAGGAACGTGGAAATTACGTACTTACGTGGTTTTGGTTTTGTTTTAGTATTGCGTGTGTTGTACACCGCTCGAAAACGCTTGGGACTATATTTACGCTCGTGTGCGTATTTACATTTGAGATTTCCGCCTGAAGATAGTAATGCTCAATACTGAAATAGCAGAAGATAAGAACTTTTAATTTTTTTCAGGTTTAACTGGAAACGATCGTGTTTGATAATTAAGTGGGCGTTGAAAAAGTAATGCAACACTGTTCCATAAAAACACGGGAGAACTGCCGAATATCAGTAACGTCCTGCCACGATATTTCGGCGCAGAGTCTTCTGGCCATCTTCAGGTGAGTGCCACTGTTGTAGTACTCATCACTGATATCCGGCAGTTCTCCCGTGTTTTTACGGAACAATCAGTACGCCGGGAAAGCTTTAAACGTCATATCAATGCAACACTTTTTTTTCTGCTATCTGATCGGTTTAATTCAAAATTGCAATAACCACATTTTTCTGCAATCTTTTAGCTACAAAAACCTATTTGTCAGCATAAACTCCGTTGAGTGCGTCGAACTTAGGCCACCCTACTGGGAGGGCCTGTGTGCTCGATCGTACCACTCTGGTGGCCGACGCCAATAAGTTCACCATCATCCGCGTACTGCGTCCCTCATTGGGTGGAAGAGGTGCAAGTCGGCAGGTGCGAGATGCGTGGATGAGGGAGGACACTCCACTGAAGATTTGTGAGCTCCTCTCGGGTGCGCAGAGCTGTGTGAAGCCTTACGTTTTCACGGAGCAGGGGAAGTTTGCTTGCATTTTAGTGGCGCCTTCGGCACTGAAATCGTCTCTTCAGTTTCCTGAGGTTAGCACAATACCCTTCCGAGTTGATGGTTGCACCCTGAGGGACGACACTGAACAGAAGAACCCCTTCAGAGCCCCTGGAGATCGTCGTTGTGTCTTTACCGACTGGGGTCCAGATTTGAAATTTTGCCGGCCGCGGTGGTCTAGCGGTTCTAGGCGCGCAGTCCGGAACCGCGCGACTGCTACGGTCGCAGGTTCGAATCCTGCCTCGGGCATGGATGTGTGTGATGCCCTTAGGTTAGTTAGGTTTAAGTCGTTCTAAGTTCTAGGGGACTGATGACCACAGATGTTAAGCCCCATAGTGCTCAGAGCCATTTGAACCATTTGAAATTTTTCTTCGTAGGACACACCTCTCTACTCCACGGATTGCCGTTTTGCTGTCGATGAATCCATATTTCGTCGCCTGTGGCGGCGGTCGACAAAAAATTGTCACGATCAACCTCATACCGCACAAGCAATTCCGCACCGGTGGTCCTTCGTCGCTTTTTTTATGGTTTTCTGTTACGCGGCGAGGAACAGAGCGGGCATACATCTTTGAGTACCCCAAATGGTGGGCGAGTGTGTCAGCGCGACCGACAGTGGTGCAGCGAGGTGTTTGTCTGTGACATGTCGACCACCTCGAATGAGTGTGTCGTCACGTTCCAACATTGCAGCAGTCACGGCCAGCGTACACGCGGGACATCGGACAGGTTTGCACGACCTTGTTGCGACGGCGAGAGGTGCCTCGTCCAACGATTCGCCTTCTTCTGGTTCACTGAGAGGTCTGCGCAGACCTTCTGAAAACTGCGATGCTCTGGTTTTCCGCCAAAAGAAACTTAATACGAGGTCTCTGCTTCCAGCGCACCATTTTGAAGGCTACCTCTAGTGCCGCCAACTATCGGAACTTTACGAAAATGTAGCGGCTGAAGTGGGGATATTCCACAACGTTCCACAAAAAATTCCGCATTTTTGTCAACCGATACTTATCGAGAAAAAAAACTGTATTGCAATACGTATTTAATGCACCTCGTACATAAACACGCTGGATCTACCCAATAAACATTAAAATATATTTGGATTAGTACGAAAAGACCTGCACATAATTATAATTTATTAGTTGAAAAAGAATGCGTGCAGTAGTTACGATAATTTGAATGCTGTGTCCTCCTCCTCAATGGAGTCGTCATTATTTTTATCCTTTGGGACGTACTGGAATAAACACGGTTCGGAAATATAAAATTTGTGCAGTGAAGTCACTGACGAGGTAGCTACGTCGCTTCCAGGCAGGCGGAGTAAGAGGGCTCGTCCCTATTAGCACGCGGACAGCGGACAAGACAGCTGAGAAACTCGTGAAGACTTTCAGTGCTGCCGGAAAATTTGAAATAAAAGAGGGAGGAGTGTAGAGGGGTAGAGGGGAGTCCGTCTGCTTGCAGCGGCCGAGCGGACGCACTTGGACAGCGGCGCGACATGCATTAGCAGCTGCAATTAGCAGCTGGCTGAGGGGCGCACTGGCGCACTGGAGCATTGTCGTCGGCGGCAGCGGCAGCGGCAGCGGCAGCGGTAGCGGCGCCAGGCGCTCTCGCAGCAGAGCGCCGGTGAAACCCGGTCTAAAAAGGTAAGCGTACACTCAGCAGGTCGCCTGCTTTGCTCACCTTTCACGCGGCTGTAGTACATAGTTGCAGCAAATAGTTTGATGCAATTGTCATGCATTTTACAGGAACGGAGGATACAAGATCGCCCATGTTGACTGCCACACGAGACCGCCAGCCGCTAATGACGGGCATGCATTGTGTTGTACGGGTGCCGGATGCCAGTTTTTTGGAATGCAGTTCCGTGCCTGTCGCACTTGGTCGGACGATTAATGTCGGTTGTGGATGATGCTGGAATTGTCATCCGATGCCGGCCGGAGTGGCCGAGCGGTTCTAGGCGCTACAGTCTGGAACCGCGCGACCGTTACGGTCGCAGGTTCGAATCGTGCCTCGGGCATGGATGTGTGTGATGACCTTAGGTTAGTTAGGTTTAAGTATTTATAAGTTCTAGGGGACTGATGACCTGAGATGTTAAGTCCCATAGTGCTCAGAGCCATTTGAACCATTTAGTTCCTGTTATTTTTTTGTTCAGATCTCCCTGTTGACACATATCGATAAAATGAACATCGCACGAGACTAGAGTTGTAAAACTGCCGTAGTTTTTTGGTACATTCGTGACGAAATTTTAATGGAAGTATGCTAAGAGTTTGTGATAAGGTGAATACTTATGTACTGATACATTCCAGCGCGTTTTGTGAAATTATCGCAGTGAAGTCATTATAGTTATTATTTATTCCTAGTCGTCACTGTTAGACCTACTGTAATTGTAGTGGGATCGATTATAAAAACATCAAAACATTGCACAGACTTGCACCAAGCACTTTTTATGAATGCTACTTTCTGCCACACACACTGTGTTGTTAACAATGTCAGCTGAAAAAACATTTCATCAACATTTAAAAGAATGGCCTTTGAGGTATAATTTTTGAGGCTACCATGGGTATTACCAATTTACATACGAATACCAGAGCTGTCAATTAATGCAGTACCAAGGAATGAAGAGTAAATGAAATCGCAATAGAAGATATTTTCTTGTCCTGCAAAAATTTAGAAACATTCCGCAATCGCTAACGCGGACACAACTGTGCCACGACTCCTTATTATACGTTATAGGGAAGACAGGGGCCATTTGATACAATTTTTCCAATACCTTTACGCAAGAAGTTTTCAGAGCTATTTTAATGCGACATACCTTAACGTAGCACCATCATTATAGATTTACAGAAAATTTCTTGCTAATCTGTCAAACATTTCACCCACTTCAAATTATCCCTGGGCGTTCACACTCGTAATTTGTTATCAGTACTCTAGAAAAGTCTGTTTCGTGTTTACAAATTACTGGTAATCTGATATTTTGGAAGAGTCGCTATTGTGATACACTCCATTTTCGGTATTAGAACTGCAGCTCTTGCAAATGTAATGCCTTAAAATTTGCAAAATAATTATGATCCCATTTTCAACACCTAGTTCACTGACATCGTTTTGTTGGTTGTACTGATTTGGAATAGGGATCATCACGCTCAATACAAATCCAGTCGGCCTCTTCTTCAGATGACCCCTTCCGCCGCACTTTTTTTTTGTGCTCCTTTGTCTTTCCGCTCGTTTTCTCCTTTGCACTGAGAATAATTATGTCCCATATTAATTACCGGCATTCCTCAGTAAGGAACTTTTGCCTCTTTTGACTTTGTGCCTCGGTTTGTGTCGTTTTTGTAATTTATCATGTTTAATTCAGAATCAAAATACGTAATAAGAAAGGACGTTACACGGGGTAGTTCCCAATGAAACTTTAACATACAATTTACAATTGTGGAGAAATTTTAAAATTTTGTCGCTCACCTGAAGCTGTCACTTTTGCATGATGCAGCACTTGCCTTGATACCTAGAAAGGCAACGCTGCTATTCAGAAAATACTTGCAGAAGAAAAAATTACAAACAGAAGGAGAAACAATGTTCCTTGTTGCTGTCCCTCTAATACTGACAGCCCGACCTCCAGCAATCGCCAGGCGACACCATCTGCTGCAAGGAAAGGGCGTTACTACCAGCGGTTAGTTCGAAATTTGCGTGTGATAAGTAGCCCCCTCTAACGGCTAGCCCCGCTCTCCCATAAGATATTATAACACAGTGATTACCAATATTATTATTTTTATTGTTTCTTTCCAAAGGCGCACGAGCCTTTGTAGTGCTACCGGTACATGTGTTTGGTGCAAGATAACAAGAAAAAAAAAGAAAAAAAGAAAAACGAGACTCTCAGCCAGTATGGGAAAATTTATAGTCCGCCTCGTTAGGTGGTTGCGCTAACATTACTGCTCAACTACCGCCCTCGAACCGCGGTGTCCAGCACTTTCGTGAAAGTTTTAACTTGGAAAACGCTTAAGCCACACAACGTGCTAGAACAGCATATTACGTAACATCTAAGTATGAACTACAGTCGTCCGAAAGATGAGCTAAGTCAGTGACCGGCTGAATGTATGCTTCACTTATAAGGCATCAAGAACGGTTTTGCATATAGTCCGACGGCTGCACTGTGTTACCGTTGTTGCCTTCAGTCATATAACTGGTTTGTTTCAGGCCTCAACTCTAGCGAGGAACACAAGCCCAAACCATGTGCATTTGCAGTACCTTGTCGTCTTTCTGACTTTGAGAATGATCGATTCACTGGCATCATGGACGTGAGAGCATCATAGTGACAGATCGCACAGACAATTTTATGCAGAATGAGTGGTGACTAGCAACCCTTAGGCTACGAGTGTGGCAAGAAGCCTTGGGACGGGCTGTTCCAAAGGGGCCACACCACGAGAATATCTAAAAGGGAAACGTTGCGACGAGCTGTTCCAGAGGGGCCACACCACGAGAAGATCGTAAAATTGCTCGACTGTGTTTGACACACACGTGGATAGCAACAGTAACCGAGGTTATAGCCAGAGTGTCACCACGAACCGTCTGGAAGACATTACTGGAAACTGGATAGAGATGTGGAGTTTCCACGCGTCGTTTATCGACGACACCGTTCCACAGAGCACGAGAGATTTGGATGGTGTAAGCCGTAATCAGCTGGAGCATTGTGTGCTACTGGGGGGTGATAAGGCTGGGTTCTGTTGACGGCTGTCAGAGGTTGGCCATCGTGTTCGTAGGCGACACGGTGTGAGGTCGCAGGAAGCAGTGAATCTCGAGAGCAGTACCTCTCCAGTTCCTACGATGAACTTTCTATGAAGCTGAATGATGGAATGGTCATGTTGGGAGCTACTGGATATGATAAACGACTAAATTAACAGTTATTGGAAGAAGACTGAGTACCCACAATAATGTGGCTTGACTGGTAAACTGTGTTGTCTTATCATTCATAACCAAGGTAGCAAATGGCATATACCTGAAAGACGCATTGCCCCAGACTGCAGATCACACCACAAACCGTATCAGGACTGTACACATCCTTGACTGACCTACCGGATCTTCAGATTTGTGTCCTGTGGAGCACGTCTGGGATGCGATGGGGAGACTTATGAGGGTAGTGATAAAGTTTTAATTTAATGACTTTCATAACGATTTTTTTTGTTTACATATAACTGGTTGCTGTCCTGGTACACTTTGCAATCCACCGACACAGTACCGTATCGACCTGCAAGAGGCCCAAAAGAAAATGGTGCGGCCTTTTCAACTTTGACCAAGGCTGTCCCATAATGTTTTGGCTTCCTTACAACAGTAGTACTGTACTGTGGCACGAAGATCCCAATGTGTACCAGGGCTGTAGACACGTACCTAAAACGAATAAAATAAATAATAACATAACTTAACAGTCGTGTGTGTTAACTGATAGTTTATGACTACCTTCGTATCTTCAAAGCAGTTCCAAGCCAACTATTTTCAGGAATTTACCCAACAGATGATTCAGACGTGGTAAAAATTTCCTCAGAATGACATTTCGAGGATGCATTAGCGCCCGTAAGGGTCACATCGCATGTTGTTATTGATGAAGGGCATCAGCTCTGAATGGAATGAATTTATTTAATACCGTTAATGTGACGAAGAACTGATAATGCAATCAAGCAAATGATACAATAAGAAACCTACGACACCAGGGGGTATCGATTCTTCTGTTACATAAAAATGACTTTGTATAAATACGTGTTCATAATAACTTTTAATTTCAACCTAAAATATTCCTAGTCTGCATAAGACGATTAAATTTGAGTAATTTTACTTAGGACTGACGAAGAAACATAGACAAATCTACATTATTATTGTTTTTTATGTACTCAATAGAATGTTCTCCATCATTAAAGGCAAGAGTTTCCTGTTACTATTACTATTAATAAGTGCTACAGTTTTTTATAAATAACAGAAACATATTTTATACAAGCTCTACGTGGTATTG
This sequence comes from Schistocerca americana, assembly GCF_021461395.2. Classification (NCBI taxonomy): domain Eukaryota; kingdom Metazoa; phylum Arthropoda; class Insecta; order Orthoptera; family Acrididae; genus Schistocerca; species Schistocerca americana. The sequence goes on from NC_060125.1 coordinate 36,831,423, forward strand.
AAGCGATGATTGATATGTTTATGTTGTGTATTTTTTGAAATTATATCCTTTTCTTTAGAAATTACGTTTCCTAACTACATATATTTACAGCAAAATTGAAACTTTCAATAGTTAGTTCAGGTTTTATTCGAAAACTGTTGATTTGTAACGTGAAATACACCTGAACTACATATACACCTGAACTTCATATTAAAAGTTTCAATTTTGCTGTAAAGACTGTTTCCTTTAAGTAACAAACAGAAGGATAACTACGTCGAACAAACAAGCTCCATAGGTTACATGACCTGTCATATACAGGGGGTTACAAAAAGGTACCGCCAAACGTTCAGGAAACATTCCTCACACACAAATGAAGAAAAGATGTTATGTGGACATGTGTCCGGAAACGCTTAATTTCCATGTTAGAGCTCATTTTAGTTTCGTCAGTATGTAGTGTACTTCCTCGATTCACCGCCATGATTTCATACGGGATACTCTACCTGTGCTGCTAGAACATGTGCCTTTACAATTACGACACAACATGTGGTTCATGCACGATGGAGCTCCTGCACATTTCAGTCGAAGTGTTCGTACGCTTCTCATCAACAGATTCGGTGACCGATGGATTGGTAGAGGCGGACCAAGTCCATGGCCTCCACGCTCTCCTGAGCTCAACCCTCTTGACTTTCATTTATGGGGGCATTTGAAAGTTATTGTCTGCGCAACCCGGTACCAAATGTAGAGACTTATCGTGCTCGTATTGTGGACGGCTGTGATACAATACGCCATTCTCCAGGACTGCATCAGCGCATCAGGGATTCCATGCGACGGAGGGTGGATGCATGTATCCTCGCTAACGGAGGACATTTTGAACATTTCCTGTAACAAAGTGTTTGAAGTCACGCTGGTACGTTCTGTTACTGTGTGTTTCCATGCCATGATTAATGTGATTTGAAGAGAAGTAATAAAATGAGCTCTAACATGGAAAGTAAGCGTTTCCGGACACATGTCCACATAGCATATTTTCTTTCTTTGTGTGTGAGGAACGTTTCCTGAAAGTTTGGCCGTACCTTTTTGTAACACCCCGTATATTGTTATGCGATTTCCAGATGGCTCACTGCTTCCGTTTTCTAGGGGAATTTAGTGACACTGATCGGATATGCAAACAAAGCGTTCGAAATGAAGTGACGCCTGACAGGTATGCAACACACATAACATACAGATAGTGTAGTTACGACCTTAAGTGACCAAAGCAAAAAATGCTCAGATGTCTGTGAATTGATAAGGGACCAAACTGCGAACGTCATCGGTCGCTAGTCTTACACACTACTCAAACTAACTTGACTAACTTACGCTAAGGACAACACAACACCCATGACCGAGGGAGGATTCGAACCTCCGACGGGCAGCCGGGCAGCTGCACAGAACGTGGCAAGACGCCCTAGACCGCGCGGCAGACCAAAGCAACGGAGTCCACACTTACTTGCGACAGTCTACGGTAGCCTACGGTAGTTTTACAGCTCTAAGTGTACTTCGGGATGGTAAAGCGTCAACGAGCATGTGGAATGAAACCCTTCAGAATTTTGCAGCTCCACGTTCCCCAAAAGGTGATGAAGAGTCGAAATGGATGGTGGTTGCTCACCAAATTTACTAAAGTGAGCGAAGATAGCCTGGGCTGTCAGATATCTGGAGCTTCCCGCAAGCGGGGTATTAATGAGGCGGAGGACAGGACAGAGCCTGCGGCGGCGTCAGCCAGGGAAGACGCCAGGCGCCGCGGCCCGCCTCGCGACGACAAGTTGCCGGAGACGGGCCGTTGCCCGGACTGCGGCCGTGTGGGCGCGCATTATGCAGCCAGCGAATCACCGGAGATTTCATTTCTGGCGGGTCGCGTCCGTCTCTGCCGGCGGCGCTAAGCGCGCTGGCAGCCAGTGGCGCGAGGCGTCGCGACGCCGGCAGACGAGAGGAGGGGCGGAGTGGCGCCGGCTGCCGGCTGCCGGCTGCAGGCTCACTTCCTTTTTCTGTGCCCACAGCTGACGGACTGGCAATAAAAAGCGTGCTCCGCAGAAGTTGCCGAGTTGCTTTCTGAAGGATTTTTCCCGAGTCCCGTTTTATTTTTTTCCGTACGGCGAAGCCCCGCACCCGGGCTGTCTGTGGCAGGAGAGTGCGCTCGAGGACTTGGCGGTTTCAGAAGGTGTAACTACGGACGAAACGCCGTCTGGCTTTCCTCCTCTCGGCCACCTGTCACTGTCAATTTTCCTCTGTGAACGTACTACATGTACCACTACCCACAAAGGAAGCGACATTTGCCCAGCAGCGGAGCAGGCTGGAACTAGTTTAAAAGGTGAGATGCAGTAGCTGGCATTTGTAGATAGAGACATTCGCATTAGCGAGAGAGAATCTGTACTCCGTGAGAATAAACGTGTTCGTAAGACTTTTCTGTAGCTATCTGTCTGGAGCGTAGCCTTGTGCAGAAGTGAAATGTGGGTATTGAAAGTTGACACAATAGACAATAGAATCGTTAATTTGATAATGGAGGCAAGGATGTCGTGAGGGTGAAAATTAGAGGCTTCACTACAGTTGGGAGATCCAGTTGCAATTGTTATGCAGAAATGGAGATTCTTGCACAGGTTACACTAGCTTGGAGGGCAGTGTCTTCTGACTGAAGACCACGACAAAAATACATCTCTCCATGTATATAGCGTGTTACTACGACATAGGACAACAAAAATGTTCTAATTGTGCTGACATTCTGTGCCACTAGCAGCAAGGCATGCTTTCACCGAGCGTCAGTATTGCAACGCTCATTCTGTATCAAACCGAGGGGCAACAGTAGCTCATATGACGTACATTAGCAGTTTCAGTCAAATTCAGTACACATGTGTACCTCACAGTCTGGGAAAGTAAGTCGTACGTAGTCAAGGTACTCCTAGCACCTGTATTATACTTGAAAGTTGAGGGGAGGGTTAAACAGAACTCAGGTACACGTGAGAAATTTCTACCATCTCGATACAGATATGATTTACTCTCTGGAAAGAAAATATTTTGGAATAAGACGTAGACTACCTAGTACCCATACGTGACCGGTGTGGACTTAGGGAGGGTGAGGTAAACAACACCGAAAATCATCAGTACTGACATTGCAGCCACAGTTTTCCGAATGATTGGACTGATAGGTAACATTACTGATGACAAATATCCTAGGTATGGGTTACCGTAGGGAGGGGAATGCTTGGAGAATTTTCAAATAAACTTAATATACATAAGAAGTACGCTCTATAATACATGCTGTAGGACTGTATTTACGACTTAAAAAACATATAAATTATGTGGATTTCGCTTTCCTCTACTGACAGATTTCATTCCACACGGAGCTGTGACTGCCGCAGTATTCGAACGTGCGGAAACTCTCGTTCGAGAGGTGATCAACAGACGATAGTCGAACACCTTGCTGCACAACTGCACGTCTTTGTTGATAGAGCTGACACTTTCGTCCACCAATTGGGGTACTCAAACTTGGTTCCTCGCCATCTGTCAGAAGACCATAAAGAGCAACTAAGGACCACCTGTGCGGAATTGCTTGCGCAGGAAGCAGTACACGAATGGAGGAGAGGTTACTGATGCAGAAAGACCTCGGCTCAGACGCCGATCAGTGGAGTGGTAGGACGCAGGTATACAGGCACTGCCAGTAACGTGACGCAACGCCTCAAGATTGCGCTGAAAAATAGAGTTTTGTCTCCAAAGGAGTGGCGAGTAATATGATGCATTGGAGTCCTTAATAAAAACAACTTGCTTTCAGAAAAAAATGTGTTACGCCACTTATTGAACGGCCCTTGTAATCTCTTGTTACTGTGGGCTTCAGTCTGAAGACTGGTTTGATGCATCTCTCCCAGCAAGCCTGTCCTGTACAGCCATCTCCATCTCTGCTTAAGAACTGCAACCTACAGGCCATAAATGTCCAAGACTTTTGCTAATGACATTCACAAAATTATCCAGCAGTGATAATTAGAATATAAATTTTGATATTACACTGTTTGCTACAATGGTGTGCTCCAAATCCACTGGCGTAAAATTTATATTCTCGCGACCAATATCATATAACTGCACAATTATATGAATGTTATCAGCACATGTCTATGGAACGAGATAAAAGCGAGTATATACGAAACGCTACTGAAGTTTTGCATGTTTCCGATACAAGTCTGATAACTGAATAAAAGTACACGCTATTTAGTTCCAAAGTCATCACATGGGAAACAACTATTGTTAGAGACAATATGTGTGCTGACGCTTCCTGGTGAAGCTAGACTGTTTTATTATTGGTCCCTGGGAGGCAGCAGGGTGTAGGGACTCTGTGGCATTCGTATGGCACGTCTGATCCAATCGTATGCTCCATCTGAAAGGTCGTAGACAGAGTAAAATTAACATTGTCGATGTGCTTGTATAAAATATTTCTCCAGTTTAAGAAATTCGTTCTTTAGGTTTTCTAGCTGAGAATCACTGTACCAGTTAGTTAGTTAGGTACTACTGTTAGGTAGTACGAGATGCGGCACAGCTGGTTAGGCGTCTCTCATAAATGTCGTCAGGCGCTTTTTCTCTGGTGTTGCTTCAGATATTTGTAATTTTTTTTTCTTTTCTTTTTTGGTATGCGTAGCTGCAATCGGCCCAAATATGCTGCCTGTCCAATATTTCATGCAACGTACGAAAAGCGTCAGTTTGTGTGTCTTTACAATCGAAATTATTTTTAAAGGGGAATTTCATATTCGCATTCAACAGAGTGGCCCCATATCAGTCTAATGTAGAGTTGCTCTCTCGCAAACCTATGGTTCGGTAGTAAATGCTAAATAAATTACATTTTGTAAGTAATAAAAACTCTTTGATTGCGTAAGTTCTGCGCTCTTACACAACCAAAGCAATTGATGTAAGTAGGATTTACATGGACGAACGCCACACGGAGTGGCTGCGCGGTTTGAGGCGCCATTTCACGGACTACGCGGCCCCTCCCGCCGGAGGTTCGAGTCCTCCCTCAGGCATGGCTGTGTGTGTGTGTTGTTGTCCTTAGTATAAGTAGTGTGTACGTCTAGGGTCCATTGACCTCAGTAGTTTGGCCCCTTAGGAATTCACACATATTAGAACATGGACAAACGCAAATAAAATCTATTTAACTATTAGTATTATTTTGTAATCAATATAACGTTCATTACGATCACAGGCAAGAGTTTTTTGTTATTATTGGTAAGTGCGGAACACAACAAAAAATTTTATATAGGCTCGACGAAGTACTTTAACGTTGTTTGATGCGTTTTGTTTTGTGATTTTTTATTTGTTTTGCATTTGTTTTGATGATAGTGCGTTTTACAGCGGTACATGATAGATCTATTTTTTTTTCTTTATTTTGTTTTTACTACAACATTCCTCTGTTCACCTTACAAAACCTGAACTAACTATTGACAATTTCAATTCTGCTGTTTATTTTTAAGTAACAGAGAGGAGGATAACTATTTGGAACAAAGATGTGCCGTAGATTACGCTTGCCCTTAATGTACAGTTCACCGCTTCCAGTTTATAGACAAATTTAGTAAGACACTGATTGCTTACGTGAACAATTCAGTGAGGTAGGAAGCGACAGATATACAACACACGTAACGTACAAGTAACGCGATTACCATCTTCGTTGACCACAACTACTAGGAAAACTACCGTAGTGTACGCTTGCTTATGATGAACTACGGCAGTTTTACCACTCTAGTCTCGTGCGATGTTCATTTTATCGATATGTGTCAACAGGGAGATCTGAACAAAAATATAACAGGAACTAAATGGTTCAAATGGCTCTGAGCACTATGGGACTTAACATCTCAGGTCATCAGTCCCCTAGAACTTAGAACTACTTAAACCTAACTAACCTAAGGACATCACCCATATCCATGCCCGAGGCACGATTGGAACCTGCGACTGTAGCGGTCGCGCGGTTCCAGACTGAAGTGCCTAGAACCGCTCGGCCACCAGCGGCCGGCTAACAGGAACTCTAGCAGTTAGTGAGTACCCCGCCTCGGTTGCTGGCCTGCACATCGCTGCTTGCTACCGCCATGCAGCAGCGCTAGTCAGTCGCTGCTGTAATAGATGGCGACCAGCTGCACTCCAGAAACATCGCCGAGGTATTGGCGCACTACACAGAAAAAGTTTAAAGCTTCAGCAGCAGATTATCGATGGGACATAACCGCCGCATCGAAAAACTGCCACTACGAAGAAAAACGAAAGTAAATTGTTCGGGGCGACACGGCGGAAAACGTAAAAGTGTAGGAAGAGAAAAGATAGTCTCTGGCCGAGACGTAGGCGTCGGCCTCGCTTCAACCTCTCAGGTGGAAACGGCAGCCGGCGGCGCTGCCGAAATCCCTGCCAGTAAACAGGCGGGCGGACGCTCGCCCTCTATTATTCACAGCCCGATTTATTCCGATCGGTTTTCACGGTCCGGGACAGCGCGTTCCACGCCACAGATCCCCGATACGGCCGGCCAGAGCGAGGGAAAGGGGTGGACCGACTGCCTCGCGACGTGAGACCTCTGCACAATCGCAGGAGACTATCAGGCGGCTGCCGCCACCCGTAAAATACGCCGGGGGTCCGTCGCTACGGCGCCCCTTTATTAGTTGAAAACGGGACCCGTCACATATGTAATTGTCACTTCTTCCCATGCGATAAGCCGGCCGAAGTGGCCGTGCGGTTAAAGGCGCTGCAGTCTGGAACCGCAAGACCGCTACGGTCGCAGGTTCGAATCCTGCCTCGGGCATGGATGTTTGTGATGTCCTTAGGTTAGTTAGGTTTAACTAGTTCTAAGTTCTAGGGGACTAATGACCTCAGCAGTTGAGTCCCATAGTGCTCAGAGCCATTTGAACCATTTTTGAACCCATGCGATAAACTTGATTAAACTAAACTAATTAATAGATATGTGCAGATTGAAGCGACGAATGAAAAACTGTACCAAAGGCAGGATTCGAACCCGGACCTCCTGCTCAGTAGGCAGATTTGCTAACCACTACGCCACCCTGACACAACGGCTCTGCACAATTGCGCGCATTACCGTAGCATGCCTCCCTCCTAAATCCAAATTCCCATTCAGGCCTCGGCCCACGTGACGTGAATAGAAATTTGGATTAAGTAGGGGGGCGTGCTAAAGTAGTCCGTTAGGCTGAACAGAAGCACTGTGCCAGGGTGACGCAGTGGTTAGCAAATCTGCCTACTGGGCAGGAGGTCCGAGTTCGAATCCTTCCCTTGGTCACTTCAGTCTCCGTACATACATCATAAATGTTTGAGACTTGAGAACGTCTCTGGAAACACATAGTTTCATTTGATTAATCTAATTAAAAGCATCACTACAAATTAAAATCACTCATTCAGTGGAACACTGCCTGATTTCGCACACGACATCGCCAATGTTTGTTAGTGATATGAGAGTCGAGACGGAGGTACGCGTTCAAATCCTGGCGGTGCCCGGAAAGAGGAGGATCTACACCTACAGTCCTCAAGCTACGTTATGGTGTGTAGCGGAGGGTACTTTGTGTGCCAGTGTTCCTGTTCCAGTGGCAAGTGCTGGTGGGAAGGACTATTGTCTTATAAATGATAGAGCGCAGCAATCAGTCGTCCTTTTTTGCACGTTTTATTTAGCATATCCAGATTTCGGCTAGTGCCTATACATTATTAATGCACTATTTCCTAATCTCGATGCATGTCAGTTCTGTGTTGTTCGGGCGTCAGTCACAGTTCTTTAAATATTACAAATTAAACAGTAGTATTCGAAGAACTGTGACTCGCCCGAAAAACAGGGAACCGACATGGATTGAGACTAGAAAATAGTGAATTGATTATGGCTAGGCACTAGCCGAAATCTGGATTTGCCAAATAAAACCTGCAAAAAAGGACGACTGATTGCTGCGCTCTACGATGTATGAACCAGACCACAGTCGCTGATTGGACTCACGTTCCTAATGGAAGGTAACATGATGGAGACGATCATTGGAAAGAATTCGTATGAGCTCTGGTCTCACTAATTTTGCCGCCATGTTCTTGTGGCAAAATACACGTCGCGGTAAGCAATGAGTTAGTTGATTCTTCTAGGAAAGTAGGTCTTCGGAACGTGAACAATAAATCGCGCCACGATAGTCAACACTTCTCTTGTAACGTATGCGCTGTAGTTGGATGAGCATTTCCGCGTCACTTCGGCGCTTACTACACGAACCTTTGAATAAACGAGCTACTCTACTTTGGCTCCTCTCCATTTCTTCTTTTGCCAGGTATTCAGCGTTAATCCCGTGTCTGTGTGTCACGGAGTAATGGCTTGTGAGACTGCTGCCCCTGATCCGTTTGTCGGACGTGAGCGTTAACTCCAGCTATACGTCGGTACTATTCGACAACACTGAGCTACCGGTAACCACTCCCATTCTCACATTCTTTAAAGGATCGAACTCTCATGTATAAAAAACAGCATCGAGCGTCTGATCGCTTTACAAATGAGTTAATGTGAGAAAGAAGTGACTACTCTAATACCGCACTGTCAATCTCAAATACCGAATGAATACAGACTGGGTATGATAAAATCTTGTCAGGCGATCAGCCGAGTATTGGCGTCATCTTGTCGCACCGTTTCAATGATTTTCGTATCCACCATCTTCAAGCAATGTGTGAACTTCGCCTGAAGATGATGGGTACGAAAATCGTTGAAACATTGCGACAACACGACACCACCACTCTGCTGACCACCTGAGAAGATATTGTCACTGGAACACGCCGAGAAAGCCTGCAATCATATGTACAGACTGGGTAATTTGCAAGAGGCGGGTTAGCTGGCTGAAGCCATATACACAGTTCATAACTTTAACATGCGATCAATGTGCTAAACTTTCTGCGTAAGATTATACTCCTAAAAAGTAGATTATGAGAGCATTTTAAATTTGGTCAATCGTTATACGAAATACTGAAATTCAGTTTTTATTTTTGCCTTTGGGAACCTTTAAATAGGTAGCTTGTAATACAGACGGATGTACTGAGATCGGATGTCACTCTTACCTTCTACTGTATCACCATTTGTCACCATCATCAGCAGCTACACACGTGCGCATGTGCTCTCTCTCTCTCTCTCCCTCTCTCTCTCTCTCTCTCTCTCTCTTACACACACACACACACTGGACTCAGGGGCCAAAGCACTAAATTCTGTTCCTAAACTGATTTTGGCGAATGTCAAGAGGCTTTCTACGAAAAGAACGTGGCCGTTGTGCTTTCCAATCTTTCTCTGTTCTCAGGTTGAGCTCTGACTCAATTGATCCCATACTGACTCTTTCAAAAACTTCTGGAAAATCTTTTGAAACGATTCCTTCCAAGAAGCGACTTTATATCGTAATGGGTGTTCCTTCCTTTTCCCTACACAGTCTCCACAGTCATTTAAACTAAAATGTTTCCCCTGGAATACTCGAATGGTAAGCCGCCAAAATGTCTGCTCTAAGGCTTTCACTACATTATGCCCTACATGAATAAACGTGTGCGAAGCAGCACACGGACCTAACGGGCGAGCGCCTCTTCACCCTCTGCTTGAAATCTCTGTTCACTAGAGAGCAGGACTGCAGGAGCATTCAGGTAACACACCGTTCTCTACATCTGCATATGGTGGAGAGCTGAAATGCAATGACTCCGTATTTTTATGTGAAAATTCTTAAAGCTTTTTAAATAAAGCAAACGTTATTAACATTCTACACCTTTATTTACCATATCTACGGTAGTTATTTATTTCTCAGCATAGTCATTCAGGCGACGAACGTATTTTTCCCAACAAAAGACCGCTTTGATGATATTGTCCCTGTAGAATGTTTGATTTTTTTGACAGAGCTACCTCATCTCACCTCTGCTTGCGCAGCTTCATCACTATCATAGTGAAGTCCTTGAGGGTTCTGGAAATAGGTGATGCGGCCAGGTTGGAACATTATGGAGGATGATTGATGGCGGTGAACGAAAGACGTAGAATTGTTACATACGTCGCAGCGTTTGTGTGCGGTCTGGCATTGTCATTGTCAAGTGGAAGGTGCCCCACGTGTGGGTGGCCAGACACACGACCACAGCACACTCTTTCTCACTCACTCACACAGTTACATTGCACATCGCCCTCTTACACTCTACAATTAGGAGCCCTCCAGTGGTAGACGGTTGCAACTTGTATTAGCGAAGCGGAAAGTTGACCGAGTAACATGCGTGACATGTACACTCTAAGATTAAAAAAGGCACACACATGAGGGACTTACCCGAAAGGGAGGGAAGTAGGTAGCTGTGGTGTACAATGATTACAATTTCAGAAAAGTTTAATGATTTGTTCAAGAAAAAGGGCTACCCAAATTGAAAAAGTCAATAACGCGTTGTTCCACGCGTGGCCCTTATGGGAGAAGTTATTCGGCTTGGCACTGATTGACAGACTTTTTGTACGTCCACCTAATGTATATTGTGCCAGATTCTGTCCAACTGGCGAGTTAGGTCGTCAGAATCCCAAGACATTTGTAAGGCCCTGCCCACAATGCTCCAAACTTTCTCAGTCGGGGAAAGATCCGGAGACCTTGCTGATGAAGGTTGGCAAGCACGAAGAGAAGAAGTAGAAACTCTCGCCTTGTGAAGGCGGGCATTATCTTGCTGAAATACAAGCCCAGGATGACTTGCTATTAAGGAGAACAAAATGGGACGTAGAATACGCTCGACGACCCGTTGTCATGACGAGTGCGGTAGATGACAGCCAGTGGTACCCCACACCGACAGTCCTGGTTGTCGGGCCGTATGGCGGGCGACATTCAAGTTGGCATAACCGTGGCTGATGGTCTGGGATGCCATGCGTCATAGAGCAACATTTGCATCTAAAGATTTCCGTCCTATCCGGATAATTCCATCGTGGTGCGTTTTTTTTCTTTTTTTTCTTTTTAAAGAGCGTAATACCTCAACCGAGATTGAGAACAGAATAAAAAATTCAGTGCCATTTCTTTTCAACACGCCACAGTACACAATCCGCTAACCACTGTTCAGCTCTATCTGCGTCTTGACCGACGGAAAAGTCAATGTCCACACGCCTGTGTACTATGTCTAAGATTTCGTATCTAATTCCGATGAACCCTGTACTAGCTATATGTTGGTGGCAGAATACTGGTCGAACATCCTTCTTCGAAAGGATGTTACCTGAATGTACTTAGCAGCGTCCAGGAAACGCTAAATTCTTGTGACAGGCAGGATATATGTCGGCTTAATGCATCGACTCAACAAGCACAAAACTCTATACATTTTAAATTCCTCAGGTTTATATTTCTTTAGCTACCACCAAATAAATTGTTGACCTCCATTATAATTTGATTTACGCACAATTTTAAGTAAAAACCTAGTTGGGAAAGCAAAGTGCTGAAATGATCCTCCGAGTTCCCCAGTCGTACCTATGCTGAAGAGGGGCAGCAGCCTTTTTAGTGGTTGTAGGGGCAGAAGTCTGGATGATTGACTGATCTGGCCTTGTAACACTAACCAAAACGGCCTTGCTGTGCTGGTACTGCGAACCGCTGAAAGCAATGGGAAACTACGGCCGTAATTTTTCCCGAGGCCATGCAACTTTACTTTATGGTTAAATGATGATGGCGTCCTCTTGGGTAAAATATTCCGGAGGTAAAATAGTCCCCCATTCGGTCTCCGGGCGGGGACTGCTCAAGAGGACGTCGTTATCAGAACAAAGAAAACTGGCGTTCTACGGATCGGAGCGTGGAATGTCAGATCCCTTAATCGGGCAGGTGGGTTAAAAAATTTAAAAAGGGAAATGGATAGGTTAAAGTTAGATATAGTGGGAATAAGTGAAGTTCGGTGGCAGGAGGAACAAGACTTCTTGTCAGGTCGCTACAGAGTTATAAACACAAAATCAAATAGGGGTAATGCAGGAGTAGGTTTAATAATGAATAGGAAAATAGGAATGCCGGTAAGCTACTACAAACAGCATAGTGAAAGCATTATTGTGGCCAAGATAGATACGAAGCCCACGCCTACTACAGTAGTACAAGTTTTTATGCCAACTAGCACTGCAGATGACGAAGAAATTGAAGAAATGTATGATGAAATAAGAGAAATTATTCAGATAGTGAAGGGTGACGAAAATTTAATAGTCATGGGTGACTGGAATTCGGTAGTAGGAAAAAGGAGAGAAGGAAACGTAGTAGTTGAATATGGTTTGGGGCTAAGAAATGAAAGAGGAAGCCGCCTGGTAGAGTTTTGCACAGAGCATAACTTAATCATAGCTAACACTTGGTTCAAGAATCATGAAAGAAGGCTGTATACATGGAAGAAGCCTGGACATACTGACAGGTCTCAGATAGATTATATAATGGTAAGACAGAGATTTAAGAACCAGGTTTTAAATTGTAAGACATTTACAGGGGCAGACGTGGACTCTGACCACAACCTATTGGTTATGACCTATAGGTTAAAACTGAAGAAACTGCAAAAAGGTGGGAATTTAAGGAGATGGGACCTGGATAAACTGAAAGAACCAGAGGTTGTGCAGAGTTTCAGGGAGAGCATAAGGGAACAACTGACAGGAATTGGGGAAAGAAATACAGTAGGAGAAGAATGGGTAGCTTTGAGGGATGAAGTAGTGAAGGCAGCAGAGGATCAAGTAGGTAAAAAGACGAGGGCTAGTAGAAATCCTTGGGTAACAGAAGATATACTGAATTTAATTAATGAAAGGAGAAAATATAAAAATGCAGTAAATGAAGCAGGCAAAAAGGAATACAAACGTCTCAAAAATGAGATCTACAGGAAGTGCAAAATGTCTAAGCAGGGACGGCTAGAGGACAAATGTAAGGATGTAGAGGCTTATCTCACTAGGGGTAAGATAGATACTGCCTACAGGAAAATTAAAGAGTCCTTTGGAGATAAGAGAACCACTTGCATGAACATCAAGAGCTCAGATGGAAACCCAGTTCTAAGCAAAGAAGGGAAAGCAGAAAGGTGGAAGGAGTATAGTGAAGGTCTATACAAGGGCGATGTACTTGAGGACAATATTATGGAAATGGAACAGGATGTAGATGAAGATGAAATGGGAGATACGGTACTGCGTGATGAGTTTGACAGAGCACTGAAAGACCTGAGTCGAAACAAGGCCCCCGAAGTAGATAACATTCCATTGGAACTACTGACGGCCTTGGGAGAGCCAGTCGTGACAAAACTCTACCATCTGGTGAGCGAGATGTATGAAACAGGCGAAATACCCTCAGACTTCAAGAAGAATATAATAATTCCAATCCCAAAGAAAGCTAGAGTTGACATGTGAAAATTACCGAACTATCAGTTTAATAAGTCACAGCTGCAAAATACTAATGCGAATTCTTTACAGAAGAGTAAGAGTGAAATAACTAGTAGAAGCCGACCTCGGGGAAGATCAGTTTGGATTCCGTAGAAATGTTGGAACACGTCAGGCAATACTGACCCTACGACTCATCTTAGAAGCTAGATTAAGGAAGGGCAAACCTACGTTTCTAGCATTTGTAGACTTAGAGAAAGCTTTTGACAATGTCGACTGGAATACTCTCTTCCAAATTCTGAAGGTGGCAGGGGTAAAATACAGGGAGCGAAAGGCTATTTACAATTTGTACAGAAACCAGATGGCATTTATAAGAGTCGAGTGGCATGAAAGGGAAGCAGTGATTGGGAAGGGAGTTAGACAGGGCTGTAGCCTATCCCCGATGTTATTCAATCTGTATATTGAGCAAGCAGTGAAGGAAACAAAAGAAAAATTCGGAGTAGGTATTAAAATCCATGGAGAAGAAATAAAAGCTTTGAGGTTCGCCGATGACATTGTAATTGTGTCAGAGACAGCAAAGGACTTGGAAAAGCAGTTGAACGGAATGGATAGTGTCTTGAAAGGAGGATATAAGATGAACATCAACAAAACGAGGATAATGGAATGCAGTCGAATGAAGTCGGGTGATGCTGAGGGAATTAGATTAGGAAATGAGACAGTTAAAGTAGTAAAGGTGTTTTCCTATTTGGGGAGCAAAGGAGCAAAATAACTTATGATGGTCGAAGTAGAGAGGCTATAAAATGTAGACTTGCAATGGCAAGGAAAGCGTTTCTGAAGAAGAGAAATTTGTTAACATCGAGTATAGATTTAAGTGTGAGGAAGTCATTTCTGAAAGTATTTGTATGGAGTGTAGCCATGTATGGAAGTGTAACATGGACGATAAATAGTTTGGACAAGAAGAGAACAGAAGCTTTTGAAATGTTGTGCTACAGAAGAATGCTGAGGATTAGATGGGTAGATGACATAACTAATGAGGAAGTATTGAATAGAATTGGGGAGAAGAGAAGTTTGTGGCACAACTTGACAAGAAGAAGGGAACGGTTGGTAGGACATTTTCTGAGGCATCAAGGGATCACAAATTTAGCATTGGAGGGCAGCGTGGAAGGTAAAAATCGTAGAGGGAGACCAAGAGATGAATACACTAAGCAGATTCAGAAGGATATAGGTTGCGGTAGGTACTGGGAGATGAAGAGGCTTGTACAGGATAGAGTAGCATGGAGAGCTGCATCAAACCAGTCTCAGGACTGAAGACCACAAACAACAAACAACCTATGCTATGGAAAAACTTGTTTCATATTGTCTCTAAATATATCTTGTTTTTTTCTTCATGTATCACTAAATTACCATTTTTTGTGGACTGAAACGAGGTAACGAACTGAAGACATGAAAGGCGATGTTGAGTTTCACCGACAATTGGACCGTACAAAAAGGCACTTCGTTTGCAGTTAGTTTCATCAAAACTTCAAAAAGCGTAATTTACGTCAACGTCTGGCAGCGCAATTGGAACAGATAATCACTAGGCCATAGCAAGCGTTTTAATCCGTCCAAAATAACACAGAATCAAAGGTGATTAATAATTATCTGTTAATTATCAGTTTTAATTTTTAGTGCAAATTGCCAGAATTCATCAATCGCAGGTCTTAAATTTTGTGCAAAGGAATGAGCGAACCTTTATTAAAAAATTTCAGAATAATGTATAAAATTGCTTTTTATTTAAATTAATAGTACAGGGTGTTTTATTAACGGCAAAATCGCTGTTGGGACTGCGACAGGTGGCTGGTCAGTTTTAGCAAAGCAGGCGATTTAGGAGCGGCCTTGGGAAGACGTTTTACAAAGTCGCTGCAGCGGTTAGCAGTTTAGACTGGTGTCACAGTAACATTTCCTCAACGAGTTGCGAATAATGTAATACTGTGACAAACAAAAACACCTATAGCCGTGCTTATCATTTCATTTTATTTTGTCGCTATCAGTTTAAACTTCCCAAAGACCTCCTGCTAAAAGAATGGACATACAAAAGCTTAATGTAATATTTGTTGTTGCAGTCTAATGTCGCACTTGTCTTTGTAATGATTATTGGTTATATTAAAAATTTTTGAACAACTTCAGATCTGCACAGACGAGTAAAAGACATAGCAGATTCGATCTTATATACCTTACTTGAAACACTCACCGCGATAAATGTAAAAATGTCTACGATACCCATTGTAGATGCAGAACAATCCGTCGGTTTTATCTGCTGTCCGCAACCTTGACAATTTAGTAACGAATAATCAATTCACAGTCAGCTAGCATGTTAGGAAGTGTCATTCTGTATTTGTAGTGCATAAAGATGATAAGTAATTTTGTTAAAACAAACCAGTTACGATGTTAAAATAAAATTACTGTCAGTGTAAAAAAATTAAAAGTAGAATGGAGTATACTCTCGCAGTTCACATTTTTAATGGGTTTCTTTTGCGAGCATTCCGCCAGAGAGCGTTCCCTTCTCCTAACCTGCGAATAGGTACAGAGTGCAGCGCACTTCCGCCGCTCGCCTCTCCTTGTCGTCGCCCACACGCCTTGCCTTTACAATTCCTGGCTTCGTAAACCACCCACATTAGTGACACATGAGAGCTGCTCACAGCACATAAATCTGACAGCTTGCTTTGCAACTAGAATAAGTGTCGTGTACAGTTTACATTTATGATATGTGTGTGTTACAATAGGTTCGTAAGATCAAACAAACAACGTCTTTTATTGGTTTTTACGGATTTGAAGATGTTCATAGTTTGAACGAGGCCGCAAATATCATAATTACAAAACCGACAATACTCTGAAATACAAAATATTATATTAGTAATCCGGGGTGGCGGATATAGAGGAGTTGAAGAAAAATATGGAACCACCGCAAAAAAAGCGTGCCTCATCATAAATTCAGATGCTACCCAAGCCTACAGGTTGTGTTCGACCACGGTCGGTCAGAACAGTGGTGTGAGCCGTGGTGAGTGCATTATGTCGGAGCTCAGTGATTTCGAACGTGAGCAAATGGCTGGTGGTCGTACGGTGGGTGCTTCTGTAACAAAGGTATCGGAAATTTATTACGCGTACAGCGAAAGCGGAAGAATATCATGCTTTTTAAGTCACAATCTGGACGAAAGTCTGTGTCGAGTGATCGTGGAAAATGATCATTGAAGTGTATTTTGACGAAAAATAACAGGAAGACAGCTGCAAAATTCAGTGCGGAACTGAATGCCGCCCTCGCGAACGCTGTCAATACCGAAACGACATGAAGGGAACTCCAGAAAGGGGAACTGCACGGCGAGTTGGATTCCCAAATCCATTCTTCAGTCATGCAAATACACTTAACGGGAAAGAGTTATACTGACGCCATAAAACCTGGACCGTGGAGCAATGGATGAATGTCATTGTCGCATTGGTCTCACCTCGCACTGTTTACAATTACTGGCAGAGTTTTACGTCCAAAGAACGAATCATGGCTCGGGCTCGGCGATTACTTGCGCAGCCATGTCAGTTGTTACAATGTTTTGTTTCTTTCTGACACATCGCGTTTTATGACACAATCATAACTCGTTTCGGCCTACAATGGTCATCTTCAGATGCTTCGGGCGGCATTTGGTGAACATCTGTTCATGCGTTGTCCTTGGTTTAACCAAGCATGACCATTTGTTCACCAAATGTCGCCCGTACCGTTGGAAGAGGGCCATTGTTGATCGAAACCAGTTGCGATTGCGTCGTTAAAAGGGGTTCTGTCAAAAATAAGCAAAACTTTGTAGTGAGTCGGTCACCCGCACGTTTAACTGAATGTTCTCTTTCCCCAAAAAGACATTTGACAGTTTTCAGCATCTTACGCGACATTTTGCACACGACCGAGTTCTGTGACTCCTCTCACGCATCCCGAAAGCGCGGCGAACGCATAAGCGGAGGTGTTGCAGCTATGACAGGCCAATCCAAATGACGTCCTTAGTCCCTTAATAGTGATGATCGAGTGCAGGGTGCATCACTGTGACTCCAAGAAAAAGGGACAAAGCGAGCAGCGGGGGTATGTGCGCTCGCCAGCGCTGAAAAACACCAATATACGCAACCAAAGTGATGCTGTGTGTTTTTCGGAACTGCCATGGAGTGGTGCTGACAGATTATGCTGGTAAGACGCAAACTGTTACAGGAGCATACTGTGGTAATCTCCTGCCGTGGTTACGTGAGCCTGTGAAAACAGTGTCCCGAGAAGTACTCTGAGGCGGTGTTTTATTCCCCAACAACACCACAACTCATTCTGCAGCGGATACAGTCACACATCGTGCTTCCAGGAGCTACCAAATTGTGCCTCACTCCCTATGCTCTCGTTACACCCCTACTCCTGGTATGAAGATAGTATTGTGTTGCAGGCATTTCCTGAATGATGGCGAGATCATTGTGTACATGCAATGTTTTCTTGACAGCGAAAATTCATAATTAAGCTTCCAAGGTCTGCAATGAAGCAGAGTTGTAGAATGCTGTATCATCCCGTGTCTTTTCCGCCGTACAAAACACGGCAAGTTACGTGGAGATGGTACTGGAAAATATTAATATATCTATTCTGGCCTGTTAGTGCTCATATCCGATACAGCAAATAGATATGTGTGTTTTTTTTTTTTTTTCATTAGGAGTGTCCAGACTCGTTGCTGTGTGATAATAATTTTCATTTCTTTCACTTTCACTACAGATCTGTTTAGGGTGAATTGTCACTATCGAGTGAACTGCCGGACAATGTGGGTAACACTACTTTGGTAATATGTCTTTATGTTATAGTAGAACATCGAACATGGATCGTTACTTACGTACATACAGCCTACGTGGATTGACATACATATAATATCTTTGGTAAATGCATTTTGATTGTCGTTCTACATTTGATGGATTAAGATAGTTATGACAGTAATTTGACAGCTTCACAGCTACGATGGAATGTGTTTACGAAGTATGAGCACTGTTATACAGATGAGATACACATTATTTTTTTGCGCGTGTATTTATGGTTGCTTTACGTTCGTAGTAGTTCACGCTTCTGGCGACCGTCGATGCCACTAATTTACAGGTGTTTCCTGGGTAGGAGTTTATTACTTGACCTGTGTGCTTTTGTTAACTGTTACTTGCGATAATTTTTCGTAAATTGTGACATTCTCGAACGAATTGTATTGACTCACTGCCGTATGTTTCCAGGGTGTGTGTGTATGAGCGACGGTGTTAACGCTTGATTTTGGTGTACGCCATCTTTGGCTGTGCACTGTCCTTTGAATTCATTCGTCTTTATTCTGAATTTAAAAAATTGATGTTTAAGATCCGTCTATTCGTTCTATGTCTTGTCCTTGGTTTCTTATGTATGTATAAATTTCAAGTTCCTCGAGAATGTTCATGGTAGGACCCTTCGCAATTTAATGAAGTAGCTGCAATGTATGTTCAGTTGTATCTACCATGTGTCGACTATGTTGTACGTAGACAAAAAATTTTGATTGGTTGTATTCGCTATTCCGTATGTGTTCTTTAAACCGTGTGAGAAGTTTCTTCAGATCTGGCCTATGTAGATATTATTACAGTTGTTACATGTGATTATGTATATAGCACGGCTAGGTTAGATTGGTGGTCTAGTGTTACGTGATCGTAATTTCAGTTTCAGGTCGTTTGTGGTTCGAAAAGCTAGCTGTATATCTGTTAGGTCTGAATAATGTGTTAACTTGGTTCGAGATTGGACCCATATAAGCAGTTGCTATGTATTTTATTTTTTTATTGTTCGTATTTCCTTGTGTACTGTGTTGGGGTTGGGAGTCATGTAATTATTGTATAATTTAGTGGCAATATCAGTTTGCGTTATTTACTGAAGTGTGTCTGTCTATTTCTGAACTGTCTATGCCTCTAAGGTAGATTTTGCGGTCTCATAAGCATAGCTGCGGCTCTGAAGTAAATGTCTACTGATATCTCTGATTTGTGAAAGTTACGATTGCTGGTATTCAATTCAGGAAATACGGGAGATTTTTGAAGGATTGCTTCCAAACATTATACAGAAATGCGAGTTCCGTAAGCATCTGTACTGAGGTAATTATTTTGGGAATATAAGTCAGAATTTTATATGTGTTTAAATGATATTTACTCGTTCACGGTTCAGAGATTATTGCCTACTATGACAGACGTTAGCTGTGACTTTGGAGTGTCGAAACAAAGAATCAGCAACAACTTAAAAACTAAATAAATAGTAATTTTTGGGCTGCTATAACAAGAATAAAACGCTAAGAACCTCGAGCACTCACGCGCGATTAATAGAACCTATGGCACTAATACAGCTGTAGCGGTTCGCGCCTGGCAGGGGGGCAGGATTAATGTAGCAGCAGATGCACGAAAACCACAGTACATTGCAGGGAGAGTATGCAGAGAAGGACTAACAACCATTACCAATTTTCACGGTCACTGCTCGATTTTTTTGACACGGTGATTAAAACTTTGAGACTACCCCTCGCAGTACGTTAAAGTTTGGAGGATGGGACACTAACACGGGAGAGGGTGGCGACCAGATGATAGAAGTGTGGCGGTCGCGGCTCCGACTGCAGCGCTCCGTAATGAGAGGAACAAGTTTCCGGCCAGCCGGCGGCGCCATCTTCGGGAGAGACAGGACAGCGGCCCGCATGCACAACACGCGCGCCGGCGCGATTGTAATGCAGGAGGGGCCTGGCGCAGCCAGTGATTTCTCAGCCCGCCGGACGCTATCGGAATCCGATCCAATCTGCTGCGCTGCGTTACCTGCAGCGAGCGCACGCCGACGCGCCGCTAATGTCTTCACCGCGGCGGGCGCCCGGCACGGCCCACGGCTGCCGCCGGCTGCTGCCTCGAGGGCGGAATCTGCCACCGCGGCACCTAGCGTGTGTGACTGTGCTCCAGCCGGAGGTTACGTGCCGTAGAACTCGTAATGCAGCGGAACAAGTAATTCCACATCTAAACTCCGGAAGCCAGAGTGAAGTACATGGCTGACATTACTTCCCACTCGCCTGTTATTAGGCCTTCCTTCCTTTCCATTCCACGGAGCGAATGAGTGCTTAAATGTCTCAATGAGCGCTATAATTAGTGTAAGCTTCGGTAGCTATAAGGAAGGTTCATCCACTGAAGAGCCAAAGAAACTGGTATACCTGCCTAATGTCGTGTAGGGCCCTTCGAGCACGCAGAAGTGCCGCAACACGACGTGACATGGACTCGACTAATATCTGAAATAGTGCTGGAAGAAGCTGACACCACGAATCCTGGAGGGCTCTCCGCAAATCCGTAAGAGTACGACAGGGTGGAGATCTCTTCTGAACAGCTCGTTGCAAGGCATCCGGATATGCTCAATAATGTTCATGTTTGAGGCCCGTAACACCACGTTCAAATTCACTTACATCTTGATAACCTGCCATTGCAGCAGCAGTAACCGTCTTATATAGGTGTTGCCGACCGCAACGCCATATTCTGACTGTTTAGATATCTCTGTATTTGAATACGCATACCTATATCAGTTTCTTTGGCCCTTCAGTGTAGTTTGTTTATACATTCCCCACTTGCAGCTCGTTCTTGAAACTTTGTGATCAGGTTTTCACGGGCTAGTTCGCCTCAGTCAGCTAACTTCCCTACTTCACCTACACTTAATGCCACAGTATTAGTAACCCACGCGGTCTGAATGAAAAGAGCTTGCCCCAGTTAAGGGGCAGATGAATATTGAATGGCCATCGGTACCTCATGTTATTATTCTATCTAGTATCAGACCGTCGGAGGTCAGGGACCACGACCCTACTTGCAGGGAGCCACTGATTTGAACGGATACTGGCGGAAAGGTGGTAGAAATCGCGACACAAGTAAAACGCCAAGAGATATATTCTGAAATTAGCACAGAACGACGTACAGCCTCCAATGACATAGACACATTCACAGAACGACATATAGAAATAGCATTCAGCTGTAACTACGCAAGTTTAACTCAGAACATTTTGGAGAGAGAATACTGAATCATGAGAACAAGGTTTCGCCAGTAAATAAAGGATACGGGAGGGGGGGGGGGGGGAGGGGCGTTGCCAGACTTACCGCATGATAGGCGCTGCTGTTCTTCGTAAGTATCGCGAAATACTCCCGGTCGGCAAACTAAACGGCGGTCAAATTCGAGAATCAGTACTAGACTGTGCCCGAAGTAAAAGACCGTTAAACTTACCGTAGCATGGCGGAGCGTACCTACAGACAAGAGGCTGTCGCGGGCCAGACTGTATCTGGTGGACCTTCAAGAAGACTTTGCAGAATGCGCTGCCGGAGCAGCGGTACTCACGGGTTTTGTCAGCTCGTGGTCACCTCACACTAGTGTGCATACGGCTGAGAAAAGTAGTTCTACTACCAACTTTCTGGGTGATCAGTCGGCTAGCTGTCGCTTGCTGGGCCCTAGAACTGGTCGCTTTAATTTTACAACAGAAGTTTCGTAACCTGGCATAGTCTCGGCCACTGGAACAGTTACTTTTTCTGTGTTTGTACGCACCTGAAGCCCAAGAAGACACTCCATTTAAGCCTAAATCTTTTTAATGGACTCCGCCGTATTGAACAATTTATTAACGCCTCTCAACTTGACGCAAGCCGAAATCTGTTTACCGATTTCGGTTCCTCTGTATCTAGGGAATTATTATTACTAGTTTTTTTTCGTTTCTGTAAATATTTAGATGCTTCAATTTGCGGTTGAATCTTCAGTTATTTCGAAATAAAATTGATACGCAAATTATCGATAGAGCAGCGGTTTGCTCCTCATCGAAAGATCCCAAATCTGTCACCTGATTTCATAGTCATTAATGACTGCTTGACTCATCCTATGTTTCCGGCCTTGCGCGGCCGCCCCCGTGGCGTTCTTGGGAGGGTTCGTGACACGATGTGTTACAAAATGCCTCTCAGTTCAGTGCCATCGGCATATCTACATCTACATGACAAATCTGCAATTCAAACTTAAATGCTTGACAGAAAGTTCATGGAACCACCTTCAGCCAGCCGGTGTGGCCGAGCGGCTCTAGGCGCTACAGTCTGGAACCGCGCAACCGCTACCGTCGCAGGTTCGAATCCTGCCACGGGCATGGATGTGTGTGATGCCCTTACGCTAGTTATGTTTAAGTAGTTCTAAGTTCTAGGGGACTGATGATCTCAGAAGTTAAGTCTCATAGTGCTCAGAGGCATTTGAACCATTTTTGAACCACCTTCATACTATTTCTGTACGTTCCATTCGCGAATAGCACGTAGGAAAAACGAACATTTTAAGCTTTTTTACCGAGTTCCAACATACCGATGGAGGACAGGACTAGCAACTTGGGTGCTAATATTTTTTATTTTCTTCCAGTGTGCGTCACAAGCAGCAAACTGTTCGCTGCATTCGATTGGAAAGAAATGGCATTGTGTGTTCGTGAGAAGTTTGTCATTTTGTATTTACGTAATGACTACTAGTGGGGAGTAATGTCTGTTTCGTTACCTGTTCATTGGAGGATCTCTATGATAACACTTACTCGTACACCTAAGGCCATGGTTTGAAAATGAACCTGGTGGTCCGAAACTAGTCACCACAAACAAATTACTATTATCGCAACTGTGACATATTCTGGAACGAAATTAAAGAGTAAAATTAATTTTTTCCTCCGAGCTCTGAAAAATGGCTCTGAGCACTATGGGACTTAACATCTATGGTCATCAGTCCCCTAGAACGTAGAACTACTTAAACCTAACTAACCTAAGGACATCACACAACACCCAGCCATCACGAGGCAGAGAAAATCCCTGATCCCGCCGGGAATCGAACCCGGGAACCCGGGCGTGGGAAGCGAGAACGCTACCGCACGACCACGAGATGCGGGCCGGAGCTCTCATTTCTCTTAATTTATTACGATGATCATTTCTCCCCATGTACGTCGGCATCAACAAAAGATTATCCCATTTGTAGGAGAAAGTCAGTGGTTGATACTGCCTGGAAAGATCTCGCCGCAACGGAAAACCTCTTTCTTATAAAGATTGCCACTCCAATTAGCGTACCACCCCCTTGACACTCTCTCCCCTATTTCGCGACAATGCAAAATAAGCTGCCCTTCCTTGAAATCCTTCGTCATTCCTATCTGGTAAGGAATCTGTATCATTCACTAGTATTCCAGAAGTGGACGGGCAAGCGTACTGTAGGCAGTCTCTTTATTGTCGTTTTCCCGGTGTGCAGACAGACCTGTCACCATTTATCATGCGCTTCTCTGCATACATTCAATTACAACTATCAGTCGTATTTGATACGCACTTGAGCAGTACTCTAAAATGGGTCGCGCCAGTGTTTAGTAAGCAACATCCTTTGTAGGACGATCGAAGTATCCTGCCAATGGACCTATTCTGCCTCCTGCCTTACCTACGAATGAGCCTATGAGGCCATTCTATCCCAAGAAACTGTTAGACCGAGGTCTTTCTGTGTGTTGATTGATTCCAGTTCTGACTCATGATATTGTCGTTAAAGGACACTGTATTTCGTCTTTTTTGAAGTGTCTTTTTTTAAAGCAATTCTTCAGTTGTTGCATTACTTTGAAATATTATCAACATCTGATTGAATGTTTATGCAGCTCTTACCTAGATAATCGCATCATTTGGGAATAGTCTGAAGTTAATATTAATAGTGTCTGCAAGGTCATTTATAATCAACAACAACAACAGCGCGGGCACCAACACACTTTACGGCAAACACCTGAGTTTACTTCTACGGTTGTCCGTGAATGACTCTCCAGCCAAGATAACAAGGTGCGTCCTCTACATCTACATCTAGATGGATACTCTGCAAATCAAATTCAAGTGCCTGGCAGAGGGTTCATCGAACCACCTTCACAATTCTCTATTATTCCAATCTCGTATAGCTCGCGGAAAAAAATGAACACCTGTATCTTTCCGTACGAGCTCTGATTTCCCTTATTTTATCGTGGTGATCGTTCCTCCCTATGTAGGTAGGTGTCAACAAAATATTTTCGCATTCGGAGAATAAAATTGGTGACTGGAATTTCGTGAGAAGATTCCGTCGCAGTGAAAAACGCCTTTCTTTTAATGATTTCCAGCCCAAATACTGTATCCTTTCTGTGACACTTTCACACGTATTTCGCGATAGTACAAAACGTGCTGCCTTTCTTTGAACTTTTTAGATGTACTCCGTCAGTCCTATATGGTAAGGATCACACACCGCGCAGCAGTATTCTAAAAGAGGATGGACAAGCGTAGTGTAGGCAGTCTCCTTAGTAGGTCTGTTACATTTTCTAAGTGTCTTTGGTTAGCCTTCCCCACAACATTTTCTATGTGTTCCTTCCAATTTAAGTTGTTCGTAATTGTAATACCTATTTAGTTGAATTTACGGCTTTTATATTAGACTGATTAATCATGTAACCGACGTTTAACGAGTTCCTTTTAGCACTCTTGTGGATGACCTCACACTTTTCGTTATTTAGGGTCAACTGCCACTTTTCGCACCATTCAGATATCTTTTCTAAATCGTTTTGCAGTTAGTTTTGATCTTCTGATGACTTTATTAATCGATAAATGAGAGCGTCATCAGCAAACAACCAAAGACGGCTGCTCAGATTGTCTCCAAAATCGTTTATATAGATAAGGAACAGCAAAGAGCCTATAACACAACCTATGACTTTCCATCAGTTACGAACTGTGACCTCTCTGACAAGAGGTCACAAACCCAGTCACATAACTGAGACGATATTGCATAAGCACGCAATTTCACTACAAGCCGCTTGTGTGGTACAGTATCAAAAGCCCTCCGGATATCCAGAAATACGGAATCGATCTGGAGTCCCTTGTCAATAGCACTCAACACTTCATGTGAATAAAGAGCTAGTTGTGTTTCACAGGTACAATGTTTTCTAAACCCATGTTGACTGTGTGTAAATAGACCGTTTTCTTCGAGGTAATTCATAATGTTCGAACACAATATACGTTTCCAGAATGAGATTTTCACTCTGCAGCGGAGTGTGCGCTGATATGAAACTTCCTGGCAGATTAAAACTGTGTGCCCGACCGAGACTCGAACTCGGGACCTTTGCCATTCGCGGGCAAGTGCTCTACCAACTGAGCTACCGAAGCACGACTCACGGACGGTACTCACAGCTTTACTTCTGCCAGTACCTCGTCTCCTACCTTCCAAACTTTACAGAAGCTCTCCTGCGAACCTTGCAGAACTAGCACTGCTGAAAGAAAGGATATTGCGGAGACATGGCTTAGCCACAGCCTGGGGGATGTTTCCAGAATGAGATTTTCACTCTGCAGCGGAGTGTGCGCTGATATGAAACTTCCTGGCAGATTAAAACTGTGTGCCCGACCGAGACTCGAACTCGGGACCTTTGCCTTCGCGGGCAAGTGCTCTGCAAGGTTCGCAGGAGAGCTTCTGTAAAGTTTGGAAGATAGGAGACGAGGTACTGGCAGAAGTAAAGCTGTGAGTACCGGGCGTGAGTCGTGCTTCGGTAGCTCAGTTGGTAGAGCACTTGCCCGCGAAAGGCAAAGGTCCCGAGTTCGAGTCTCGATCGGGCACACAGCTTTAATCTGCCAGGAACTTTCATATCAGCGCACACTCCGCTGCAGAGTGAAAATCTAATTCTGGAAACATCCCCCAGGCTGTGGCTAAGCCATGTCTCCGCAATATCCTTTCTTTCAGGAGTGCTAGTTCTGCAAGGTTCGCAGGAGAGCTGCTGTAAAGTTTGGAAGGTAGGAGACGAGGTACTGGCAGAAGTAAAGCTGTGAGTACCGGGCGTGAGTCGTGCTTCGGTAGCTCAGTTGGTAGAGCACTTGCCCGCGAAAGGCAAAGGCCCGGATTCGAGTCTCGGTCGGGCACACAGTTTTAATCTGCCAGGAAGTTTCACAATACACGTTCTCAAATCCTGATGCAAATCGACGTTAACGATATGGGCCTGTAATTTAGTGGATTACTCCTACTACCTTTCTTGAATATTGGTGTGACCTATGCAGCTTTCCAGTCTTTGGGTACGGATCTGTCGTCGAGCGAACGGTTGTACATGATTGTTAAGTATGGAGCTAATGCATCAGCGTACTCCGAAAGGAAAGTAATTGGTATACAGTCTGGACCAGAAGACTTGTTTTTATTATATGGTTTAAGTTGCTTCACTACTCCGAGGATATTTACTTCTACGTTACTCATGTTGGCAGCTGTTCTCGATTCGAATTCTGGAATATTTACTTCGTCTTCTTTTCTCAAAACATATCGAAAGTCTGTGTTTAGTAACTCTGCTTTGGCAGTACTGTCTTCGTTAGCATCTCCATTGCTATCGCGCAGAGAAGGCATTGATTGTTTCTTGCCGCTAACATACTTCACACACGATTTGAATCTCACTGGATTTTCTGCCAAGGTTTCGAGACAAAGTTTCGTTGTGTTATAAGCATCTCGCATTGAAGTCCGTGCTAAATTTCGATCGCCAATCTGGGGGATTTTGCGTCTGTTTAAATTCGGCACGTCTGTTTCGTTGTTTCTGCAACAGTGTTCTAACCCGTTTTGTGTACCAAGGTGGATCAACTCCGTCGTTTGTTAATCTATTTGGTGTAAATCTCTCTATTGCTGCCGATACTCTTTGAATTTAAGCCACATCTGGTCTACACTTATATTATTGATTTGGAGATTGTCTCTTAGGAAGGCGTCAAGTGAATTTTTATCCGCTTTGTTGAATAGGAATATTTTTCGCTTATTTTTCGAGGATTTGGGGATTACAATACTCAATCTTGCTACTACAACTCTGTGTTCACTAATCCCTGAATCGGTTTTGATGCTCGTTATTAACTCAGGATTATATATTGCTAAGAGGTCAAGTGTGTTTTCACAGCCGTTTACTATTCGCGTGGGCTCATGAACTAACTGCTCGAAATAATTTTCAGAGAATGCGTTTAGCACAATTTTGGGATGATATTTTATGTCTACCTCCGGAATTAAACATGTATTTTTGCCAACATGTCGAGGGTAAATTAAAGTCACCACCAACTATTATCGTATGAGTCGGGTACGTGTTTCAAATTTAACTCAAGTTTTCTTTGAAACTTTCAGCAACTGTATCGTCTGAATTGGGAGAACGGTAAAAGGATCCAGTTATTATTTTATTCCGGTTGCCAACAATGCCCCCCCCCCCCCCCCCCCCGCTAACTAAATCACAGAAAGTATCTACTTCAATTTCGCTACAAGATAAACTACTTCTGACAGCAACAAATCCTCGGCGAGCCACAAATTTCGCGTCACACCAACATAAAATCGTACTGCCGCTAATTATTAGGGCCACAGCAAGTTTTAATGCCTGTAGCTGTGGTTGATCCCAAAATTTGTGGCAGCACCGGTTCAGAGGCTGGAATTACTGACGAGACGTGTGCACGGCAGTCAAGGAACTGGGCTCCAGAGTTGGCCTTTCTGACCGACGCTGCCTGCTGGACTGCAATACACAGCGGCGATCACCGAGGGGCTGGGGAAGAAAATCACTGTAAAGTGACTAGCAAAATACAGACGAAGTTGTCACAAAACGTTTACTTGGTCTTACAATATCCCTCCCATCATTGCGTCTATACGATAAAAAGTTTTCGGTACTATTTCGTCTTGTATTCTGTGAGAAGATTTTCATAACACATCCTGAGAAGATGTGTTAAAGATAAGAGTAATACACAGATGTGTGAAGGTAGAAAGAATGTATTTAAGCACAATCCTTAGTTCATTTTTAATGTCTTTGTTTTTATTTCAGTTTCGAGTCATATGACCTATGTAAATATTTGGAAGTGGGGGGGGGGGGGGGGGGGGGGGGTGGAGGGAGGGGACAAGCTACAATAAGGGCACTTTTTGTTGAATTTGACACTATGCAAATATCATTCAGAACAAGTGTTATTAAAATTACACCTTGTTTTGGCACAGAATGGCCGCGACAGGTGAAATAAGCTATGGATGAAGGCAGTACAAATATTTTCCTTAGAGGACATTAAGCAGGTGGCTGAAGTTCATAATTAAACCACTCCAGTGCTAACGGTCGGTAGACGCTGGTGGGAGTCAAATGAATATCTTGAAGAGCTGGAAGGGAACAATCTCTATTTTATTCTCGTTCGAACGTGTTTCTACAAATTCTTTTTGACTGATTTAACAAAATTTGTATTATATTCACATACTTTTATGTTATTACTACATCCTATAGTACATGTTCCTCTCCTGTCCCGTTTCATTTATCGTAAGGAAAACTCCAGTTGAGATAAAACTAAATTAGCAATC
The DNA here is from genome assembly GCF_021461395.2 of Schistocerca americana. Taxonomy (NCBI): domain Eukaryota; kingdom Metazoa; phylum Arthropoda; class Insecta; order Orthoptera; family Acrididae; genus Schistocerca; species Schistocerca americana. The sequence goes on from NC_060125.1 coordinate 36,860,015, forward strand.
TTTCAACAAAGGTTTGGTTTTTCAGAATATTATATATATCATATGTATTATAAAACATTAAATGTTTCATCCTAATATGAAAGTCTCGCGCGTGTTCGCCATGTGAATTACTATAACAAACGCGCTACCTATATTTTATTTGATTATTGCCTAATATTATGTTCAGATGCACTCAGGAGAAGTTTAAAAACTTGTATTTCGTTTGCACATAAGACTGAGGCTGGAGCCGATGTTCACATTTTTTATTTATTTTTTATTTTCTTAAGTCTGGCTCCAGTTTCCAGCATTTGGTGAAGGAGTGTACATATGCGTACTTTGGTGCATTTTTGTACAACTCTTATAACGTGTTGGATCACTGGACTCGCACTCGGAAGGACGCTGGTTCACTTTCCACGCGGCCACCCTGAGGTAGGTTTGTCGTGATTTCCCTAAATTGCTCCACACAAGGTCCCGGATGGTTCCTTTCAAAACGGAACGGCCGATTTTCTTTCCCATCCTTGAAATATTTCGAGATCTTGCTTCGTCTCTAATGACCTCTATGTTGAGGGACGTCAGACCCTAACTTTCGTTCTTTCCTTTTTTCTATAGTGTGGTGATTACGCTAACGTACCCATTAAACAAAATTTCCCTCATCTTCGTAATAATTATCATTATTTGGTACTTTGCAGCTCACGTTGTTTAATGGTTTAAATTTTTTAAAATTCAGTTTGTTTATTTGTTAGTAATTAAGTAGTAATTGAGTGCGTGTGTAAGATACTTAACATTACAAAGGCGGCCAAAAAATTTGTTTTAAAAAGTTCTTGCATACCTCGCCTCACGCCTTATAACAATGCAGTGTAGCAGTTTACGTAACAAATCCTCAAAACTCCCCGAGAAGCAAACACTTCCGTCTTTTCGCGTGATAACTTTCAGCAATGACAAACAATCAAAGTAAAGATAAAGAGCACTGAACCAGAGACACATCATAATTGTGTAAACTTTGAGCTCCGTTCCCTTATCTCCTCATCACTCTTCGCCGCTGTAAATTGTATTAGACCCAATAAAAACAAGCGAACACGTATTCCTGTTGCGCAGACAAAAGCGGTACGTTTTAGTCGTCGCGCTGTGCGCCAGTGATATGTCAGGCTGTCATCGCAGGGGGACACGTGCGCCGCGCTTTTTATTACAGCAGTTCATATGATGAATATGTAGAAGCAGATGACAACTGAATAAAAAGTCAGAACTTCTGATGAATATATCGCTACAAAGTAGGAACAATATAGGTTAATGTTTTATTTACTTAATTTACTGAGTTCAGGTGCAATGAGGCAGCTTGTCAAGCTAAATGGGAATGATAAGCTACTCTGGTAAAGCGGTATTCTAGAATGTTCTAACATGGTTAAAAAGAAATGATAACACTGCCATAGAAATAGTAGCCACCTAGGCCAGATTTAAGTTTACGACCATCATTTTTTAATTAAAGTATTGTGAATTTAAATAAACAGCCTCGGATGTGGGAATACATATGTATGTGTAGTTATAGAACTAAGTTTCACGTTGCCGACAACGAACAAACAGAAAATGTATCATAAAAGCGAAATACAGCAGGAAACATCAATAACAGGGTGACTAAAATTTCAGTATTTCCTTAACATCACTGAAATCGTATTGGTGTTTCTCTGTGTCCATTCATTATATTAAAAAAAAGCCTACATTCTTCATGCTTTTCTGTATCACTAAACGACTAACACGGCCACCCTATCTCATTCGAAAGTCACTTATGTACTGGCATGCAGAGGGAACGAAAATTTGATTTTCAAAATTTCATATAGCTATTGAGCGAGTTGAAAAAACTGTCATAATAGACTCATTAACAGGTATAATCTTACGTTAAAGGTTTTCTTAACACAGTTTGTCAATAACTAAAGTTTGACTCAAATTACCTAAACTATATTAATCCAGTATTTGAGAATGAGAGCATTAGCGACTTTCAACAAACCTTACACATAATTTCAAATCTTTCAGAAACTGTTGTTCCACTGACACCCCCTACAAAATAATGAAAGAAAACAAATCTTATCACTTACTAAATGTTCTAGGTGCTTCAGTCCGGAACCGTGCTGCTGCTACGGTCGCAGGTTCGAATCCTGCCTCGGGCATGGATGTGTGTGTTGTCCTTAGTTAGGTTTAAATAGTTCTAAGTCTGGGGGACTGATGACCTCAGATGATAAGTCCATAGTGCGTAGAGCCATTTGAACTGCATGTTCTTTGTCCAAATGGTAAACCATCTTTCCTACTAACTCTGTTGATATCGCACTTTGCAGACTGTATCCAAATATACCAACGAACACAGCTGCAAAATTGTATCATAGTACGGCACGTAGTTCTAGAGGTATGACGTCATAAGTATTGGTATGCCTGATAAACTAGGTTTTCCTAAAACGAGCTATTTTATACATGCGGGTTCGACTCTATTAAGAAACGGATGGGAGGGGGAGGGGGGGGGGGGGGAATGTTACTGGTGAATGCTAGTTACTTAATAAAAACAAATTGTTACTTCATTTACAAACTGCATTTGTTATTACACTGACAGACTAGGTGCACTCGCTAGTGACTGTGCGAAGGTTTACTTGATTTCCAGATCCGCGTTACATACATCTCAGGCGAAGAGAGCAAAGACGATGCGTTGAGACCCTGCTTTCGGCCTCCGGTCTGTCGGATCCACGGAAGTTCATTCGATACGTAATTCGGCCGCTTGCTGCGTCCCGCGTGGATTTCAATTGAGGCCGTCGAATGCGATTCTCTCAGTCCACGCTATCCTAATTTCTTTTTGTAGCACTGCTCATGAAGCTCACGATATTTCGTGTGCGATGCATCTTCTGTGTCCTATGTTGCGCTAGATCCAATAACCCCCTTCCCTTTCCCATACTCTTACCGTCGCATCCACTCCAGTCCGTTGCTCGGATGCTCGGACTATGAGGCAGGCAGGTGGCGTATCGGCTTTAGCCGAGAGGAAACTGGAAGAGTTACGTGTGTACTGGAAACAGATAACAACCTTATCACTTCCGACCGTTGTGTCATTAGCGTGTTCTTGCAGAACTGTGCTCAAACTGGAAACACATGAAGTTCATCGAATGACCAAGCGCTTCACATCAGTGTTCCAAATGGTTATTGCTATCTGTGCATGATAGACCGCTTGATCATAAAGTGCTAGTTTTTTTGATGAGTACATGCTAGACAATAACAACATAATTTTGCTTAAATATTCAAAACAAATATAAATATTATCTATTGCTGTCATAGGTCTAAATTAAACATATAAATTGAAAGCCTGTTGCATGTGATTTAAAGTTGTCAGCAGGTTCAGTGCTCTAGGCATATTCTTACCTGGTTACTACGATATGATACTATTTATTAAAAAAAAGATAGAAGCAAGAAACAGCGACTGTTTAGAAAACTTGCAGGTATTTAAGGACTCTCGTATTACAAGAGCAGCGAAGTTAAAACCGCACTTCACTCTGTAAGAGAAGTTGTACCAGATAGGTCGTAAATACGGAAAATTACAAAACTGAATATAAAAATACATGAAACCATTTGAAATGGAGAATATTTCGAAAAATCTGCGTTCTTTTTCGAAAGAGAGAGAGATTTGGGGGTGGGGGGGGGGGGGGGCGGGTGAGAATTAAAGAAAATTACACAATAATTTGAGTTAAACTCAGAAAATCACAGACAATACGCTGGTTTAGGACGTATGGGCAGAATGGGAGGTGATAAGCTGCCAAAGAAAATAATGAGAGAAAGAATATTTAGCACCAGAACAAAGGTTCTATCAAGGGGATGATGCCAGACCGAACAATATGGAGATCTGAGGATAGACGAGAAAACCCGAAAAGAGTTATATATGAAGCGGGTTATTGACGAGGCCAAGGCGCATGGACTGTATTAGCAGTTAAGGAGAAGAGAAACTGGAGAAAGGGGTTTCTGAAGAAGAATATTAGTGCGAGATTTAAAAAGAAGAAACTATTTTATTTTTCGACTAAGTTTGAAAAGTTTCCTACGTATAAATTTATCTTGTCTAAAAGTGTAACATCCTGTGGAGCGGATATAAGTGGACATAGCTGTTCGTAGACGAGGATGTGTGTGCAAGACAGAGAATAGACGTGGTTGGACACGTGATCAAAGTGCTCGCTGTTGCCGCAGGTGACTGCAGTACACCGTCCGGCAGCCCGAGCTGCCTACGGAACGCTCCCTTTTTGCAGAGCTACGTTCAAAGTGAGGCGCTTGCCGTGGAATTGCCTGCACGGGAATATGCAGCCGCAGCGAGCAACAGCGTCTGGCGGGTCTGAGACGCTACAAGGTGCGTTTAATACTGTTCTGGGCTGAACGAGCATAGGGCAAACACACAGGACAAAGCGTATTACATCCTTCGTCCAACATATAACTCTACTGCTTAACGTGAAGAATATTCCGGCACCGGGAGGGAAAGAAGGATAGAGGTTACTGTGAGGACGTAGCTAGAACGCTTCTGGACACATCTGTAAGACATGTTACCATGGTACCTGGGTGCAGCAGTTTACAGCACAGTTGGGTTCTGCGAAGAAAATCACCTGCGTCAAGACGACTTTTCAGCTCTAACCATGGGGTTTGAACAGTCAGGGCGTAGTAATGATGGACGCTGTGATGTCATTCTTGGAGCGAATTTGAATTTTTCTTTATAGAGACTTAAGTTCATCCATTATAGACATTATCGAACACCGTGACACTTTTACAGTATTATTAGTTGTCATATCTTCGGTGTTTTAGAGCGAAATTATTTTATTAATCATTACTGTGCGTGAGAAACAAAATACTAAATCTTCTATTTCGTCAGGAATTCCACTTCATCGATTTAGAAGTCTCCTTGCCCTTATGATAAATTTCTTGTTTTTATTCATGTTGTCTACGGAGTTCTGCTCTGCAGCTGCAGAACTGTTTCTTCGATGCTTTCCGAGAAATAGGTAAGTTTCTTCTTGTGATAACTGTTTGGAGTTGATACAGTTTCGTAAGTATATTCAAAGTTCTTGTGGTGCCATTTGCCGCAGTGTATATATAAATTGCACTAGTTAATGAGAAAAACTCGCTTTACAAGCTGCCCATTAAATATTTTTTTAATCACTCACCCAGACGCATTTCACCAGTTCAATTAAAAACGTTACGAATCCACGACTACATGAAAGCATGAAGGCTTTCGAGCGTTTTTCCAAATAAGGGGAAGCTGCATAATTTTCAGGTCATGAATTAGACTCTTTACTGTAAATATCTATCCATTTTATTATAAAAAAGAAATTACATGAACTCGTTCAAATCTACAATCAGTATGTGGTGACGAAAACCTCATGCAATATTCCAGTACTCATTGAATGTGCCTAGTTAAAAATGCAAAATACGTCTGGATGTATGAATCAGACAAAAAATTAATGTGCAGAATGCATAAAACGTTTTCCATGTGAACTAGTGCAGTCTATAAGCATATTCATAGCTGGTCCACTTGAGCTGTATATACTTTAGGGTTCGAAAACTAATCATTACGTGTTTGATACATTTAAATACTGATCACACATGTAGTACTGTCTTCAAGTAAAAATATATTTACGTTAGATTTACTGATACCATTCGCAAATTTGTAGTCGACGATCAAGATCGTAATTATTAATTTATAGTACACTGAAATTGACGCCTACATAGGAGCATTCCTTAAATACTAGGGAGTCCTTTCTGGTCGCAAGATATTACACTGCTGGCCACCGTAAATGCAACACCAAGAAAGACAAGAGGTAGCACAACAAAATTTATTTTGTAGATAACATGTTGACCAAGTATCAAATGATTACGTTTACACACGTCTGTGACATGTGGTTCCTGCCAGAATCAGCAGCCAGAGTAGCCGCCATTGTTGGAGATCACCGCTGCCACACGTCTCGGCATTGAGTCAAAGAGACGTTGGATGTGTTCCTGGGGTACAGCAGCCCAAGCAGCTTCCACACGTTGCCAAAGATCATCTGGTGTGGCAGCTGGGGATGTAATCTGGGTCACTCGTTGAGCAACTATGGACCACATGTTTTCTATCGGCGAAAGATCCGGAGACCGAGCCGGCCAGGGAAGCACTTCAATCTGGTTATTGACGAAGAACCTTTGGACAATGCGTGCCACGTGTGGTCGCGCATTATCCTGTTGAAATATGGCTGTGGCCGAGCCCTGAAGGTAAGGAAGGACAACTGGCTCCAGCACCTCGGATATGTAGCGCCGGCTATTTAAAGTACCGGCAATGCGTACTAGAGGCGTGCGAGAGTAATATCCAATACCGCCCCATACCATAGTACCCGGTGCAAGACCAGTGTGGCGGTGCATAATGCAGCTGTCCAGCATCCTCTCTCCACGGTGTCTCCACACTCGAATCCGACCATCGTGGTGCTGCAGACAGAAGCGTGCCTCGTCAGTAAAGACAACGTCATTCCATTCTGCCGGCCACATCCGTCTGCCATTACACCATTGGCGACGGAGACGTCTGTGGTTCTGCGTCAATGGTAGACGAAGCAATGGACGTCTTGCGGACAGACCACTCTGCTGTAAACGGCGTCTAATGGTACGCGCAGACACTGGATGATGCGTTACAGACGCAATGTGCTGTGCCATGCTTCGGGATGTCACTGAGCGATCCGTCACTGCCATGCGCACAATTTGCCTATCAGCACGTGCAGTGGTGCACCGAGGTGAATGCGATCGACCACGTCGGTCAGTCGTACCCTCCTGCATCCAACGGTCACATATCCGCATTACAGTTGTTTGGTTTCGTCCAACACGACTAGCGATTTCTCTGTATGATAATCCACAATCTCGGTAAGCCACTATCCTTCCTCTGCCGAACTCGGATACTTGATCAAACGATGTTCGCTGTTGTCTACGAGGCATAACTGATCGTCTTGTGAAACAACCACAAGGTAAACACACATGCCGAACGTACACTCGTCGAAATCGCCAAGCCTTAAATGGCGCTATGAGGTGGCGCCGCAGGCGCGCGTGATGTGCGTGTGCGCTGAAATTCTAATCAGTTGCATATCTCATCGCTGCAAACCCATGGTGTAAATTTCACTTGATTCGGATGCTTCCTTCAGGGTGTTGCATTTACGGTGGCCAGCAGTGTATTTCAGTTGTGCTGTATAACATATATTCTAGTACGTGGTTTACAGGGCTATACGTAATACATCGCTGTGGTGCTTTACTATTTGGGTGGCGTAGTTCAAAAGTGTTGTAATGGGCTGTAAACTTTTCACAGCAGATTTTACGATTAGTCGTACACTTTTACTGATAATACTTCACATGCACATTGCAAAGCAGACTTCTTTGGAGAAGTAACAAACTTTTCCAGCACAAGAGCAGTTGAAGCTGCTCCTGTGGCTGTACGCGGTCTTCCAGACCTTTCTTTTTGAATACCAAAAATCGTTCCATGCACCTCAAACTTATTAAGTGCTAGGCGGGTTGGGGGTTCTGTTTCAAACCCCCGCCTCCAGTGACGCGGCATATGAGTGGCATTATCAAACTTGCTAAATGACCTCAGAAGGCATTTTCGCTGCTCGAACGTGAAGCCTACTCCAGCGCTTTTGCTTTCTCGCTATCGTGATGAAAGTATCGACATCTGTTGAGCGCGAGACCGTACTACAGCGTTCTCGTTTGTCAGACTGTATCACGATACAGTCTTACAAAGAGGGTGTGCAGACTTTGCGGATTCCTTATAGTCGCATAAATTTCTCTCGTACTACTCTGTGACTGAATATCGCAGTTGTAACTCAAAATATACATTTTCACATTACAGAAAATTCCCGAATTTACAACTGACTGTTTTATTTACGTTTGAAAATATGGCCAAGGATACGACGTTATAGTTACCATATTGTATACGTCGTTTGTAGTGGGTTCGTTATGTTACTGATCAAAGCCGGGGTCCACCGTCGCAATTGTCACTTCATCCAGCCTCCTTGTGCACTAGTCTTATGAGAGATAGAAAAATTACGGATCCCGAATGTCATAATGAACCGCGGTCGGAGATATCAGCTGAAATATGTTTAAATTTTTGCCGTACGATGTAGACGACGACACATGCTTCTCAAGGAATGAGTTAGGGAAATTAGTTTTCAACGTCCAGTAGACTAAGAAGGCAGGTAAATTCCATGGGGACGCGCGAGAAACAAGTCACAATCGAATTACGGAAACGAACGAAAATTTGAAACTGCATGGCCGGACGAGGAACAGAACTGCACTGCTCCTGAGCGCGAGTGCAGTGCCTTAAACACTGTGCCACTTCACTCTGTGGTAATCCACGGCTCAGACACACTGGCAGCGTATGGACACATCACACAAGAAAACGCACAACCTCGCTTGATCCAGAACTTTCAGTTGTTGATGCTAACATCGCTACATGAAACACTGTTGCATGATTTTCACATATGGGGGATGTACAAAGTGGGGCACATAGAAGTGGCCTGTCCATCAGCGCGTTATATTGCCAACATTGTGAAACCATCTGTGGCAGCATTAACGAATGAAGAAAAGGCCGACAGTTACTTCCAGCAGGGTGGAAACTGTCTATAGAGCCGGCCGAACTTTGGAACACATTTACACAATCTTCACGCCTGAAAGAACTGTTAGCAGAGGTCAGTCTGGTTGCGCCCCGAGCTGGCCACCCAGGTCACGTGATCTGTCGGTGTGCGATTAATTTGCGTGGGCAGCCCTCGAGTCGAACATGTACCGCAACAACCCCAATAATCTTCAAGGACTGCATCAGAACATTTCGGATGATACTGCAGCAGTTCCAGCTGTCTAGCTTCGACCCATTGCCCAGGGCCCAAAAGGACCACGAGATGAATGGTGGTCACTTTCAACATCTGTTCTAGTCACATTATAACTGTATTTCCTTTCCTTCCACACTGCGTTTTATCGTAAGTGATCCTTAATTTTTTGGTGATGGTGGCACTTTAATTCCGAACATAAGAATGTCATCGACAGTTCTGTCGGTACATCAACAGGACCTAACATTACAAAGGATATGACAGAAATACAGAGAAGGAACTAGAAAATTCTCAAATGTACCTGAAATAATCAGTGGATGTCACAAAAGCAAAACTGGACGGGAAACAACACTGAAACCAAGGCTGTTCCTAGTTTAATGTGTGGAGGTGTGTCATGGATCAAATAAGAACAACAAGAGAGTAGAATTCAGGCAGCAGAAACGAGATTTATCAGAATAATAAAAGGCTGTAGTGGATTAAACAGAAGTAATAATGATGGTAGTAGAACTGAGTTGGACATTAATAACTTAGGAAATGAATCCGTGAAAACAGGACAAAATGGAATGAACACATTGGGCAAAGGTTACCCCTAAAAATAAGAAGATACGAACCTAACATAAGAAGAATTCAAGGTAGAGAGACGTAATGACGGGAATTGCAACAGGCACAGGCCAAGGGCAGAAGGACGAAAAGATATCTTGTCAAAATCACATTTTCCACATTCACTTTCAAATAATGAGACAATACGGACGTCTTTAAATCAGTGAGACTAACAGTCGTGTGAAGGATTGATTGATTGATTGTTTCATCTTTTAAGTCCATGAAACAAATTTGTTAACGTCTGCAGCCTTAGAATAATCTTTAATGCTGCTGCCACTGAGGAGTGATAGCTTGTTTCTTTGATTAAAGTGTCCATACATGCACAGGCCTGAAAAAGGAAACGGAACATCTCAGCACACAACGATGCCACGAGCGCTCTCCGGACTGAAACGTTCATGCTGACTGCGGAATACAACATGTTGCAAGCATAACAATTTTTATTACGATCCAAGTAAATGAGTCATGCAGTGATTATAAATTTGATTTTTATTTCTTGTTTTTCTGCAATAGCTTTTGTTATTGTTTCTATCACTAAGCAGCTTGAATGTCCAAACGAATGAAATTAGCTATTTGATAAGTAACGAAATAAAGTGTTTATTTCAAAATAAAAGACCAACTTCTTGCAGTAGAATTATTTTCTTTAAGGTATTTGTCAATTGTTCTTTCCCGTCTGATAACGATATAATTATCAACTCAACAGGGCGCAGAAACTTCAGGAATTGCAAATATCAGCAAACCGAACAGTCCTCCGAAATGTTTTCAATAGGAACATTTAATGACAAGGATGATTATTTATGATGGGAAGTAGGAGTTACTCAGGAGCAATCTAAATTGTTACCAAACATTAGTGTGTTTTGATTCAAATACTGTAGATAAATTACTAAGTATCTCTCTATAGGCTAACTACCATCAGTTCAGCTGTGGCCAAATGTAGATGACTGTTGTACAAATAAAAGCAATAATAACGTATTGTAATTACATTTCTGTAGTTGGAACACCTCACCCAATTTCATTACTGATTAAAAATACCAGAATTAACTGCACTGTTGAGTGACAAATGTAATTAACGTCAATTAGCTTCTCAACTGGATAACATAATAAATCCATGATCACACAGATAGCTTTCCAGAGTGAGGTTAATAAGGATAACAAAGTTCATCGTATAACCCATTATATCGTTCATGATAATGCATTTCCAAAATAATGTATTCGCAAAATACGTTTCTGTCCAGTAGAATAAAAATACACACAGAGTAGGCATACTACCTAAGGCAGACACAACGTTCGCATTGTACACGAAGCTCTTTTATTCTATTTTACACTTGGATCGTAAAAAATAGTCTCATATGCTGTTTCGACTTCTCAGTAAATCATCATCAGATTCCTGTTTGAAAAGAAAGAGAAAAGTGATGGTAAAATGAAAATGGCACAATAAAAGGTAACTAAATTACAAATGAAACTAAGATCTATAAACAGCTGTACACAACTATACGCACTCGAATGTGTTACGGAGTAACTCGCCAACTGAACAGGCAAGGAGAGGCACAGACATGTTCTTATTGCTCCTGGCCTCTTCGGTTCACGAGATACTATTCGCAAGCGTATGGTTGTGCATAGACGTTAATGTAATTTGTAATTTGCTTTCCAAGTAGTTCAAAATCCAGGTTTTGAAATCGATCATCTGATGATGGCTTGCTGAGAAGTCTGAACCGGCGATGAAGCTACTTGTGCGATCCTAGTTGTAAGATGCAATAAACGAATATAAGAAGTCGCCCATTTAACGTTCACAAACAAGGTTTAGGCCTTAGTTGCTGATAAATGAAATTCTAACAGAGCCAACATGTTTCATCTACAGTTTCAATGCAGATGTCAAACGCATTAAGAAGGATTTCCAGCGTTTACTCAGTGAACACTAAACAGTATGACTGTTTGTTATTGGGTAACACTTCGGTAGCCGATACGGGAAAAGACGTGCACTATCCTGCACTTCCCTTTTTTAATTTAAATGGAAAATATGGGTGATGAACTATAAGTAATCAAATCCAAACACAAAACCATTTTTGTACGAAAGCCCATGTACGGCCCCACACCTGTTCTTTACAGAATCGAGCTCCCACGTGAAAAACAGCTTGAAACGTAGCTTTACTTTACAAATTAGTTCATGTGTTAAAAATTTTGCCTTTAAGCATGTAAAATCCGGCTTTACGAATAGCAGTATTTATTACTTTCTATCTTATGAAATAACTATCATACAATGATATGATTTTGCAGATGCTGTGAATGATGTGTATGGATGCTGTCAGCAAAATGTTTCGTGAATAGAATTAGATGTACAAAAAGTAAGGAAAATAAAATATCATGCCTGCTACCGAAACTTTACTCGATAACAGTGAAAATCTAGTAAGCGATAAGCTATTTGCCTTTCCTTACCCATAGCGGATGTCATCGAGAAAAGTTTTGTAAACGTATGGAATTATGTGTTAAAGTTTATTTGAAGTTGCTCAGAGCTTTCATTGAAAATTACTGGGTGAGGTAGTCTCACTAATATGCACGTCGTGAGCTACGGTGCCTCAAGATCTGTACTTCGTTTCTAATTTTAATACCCGACTTAATTGTGTTTCTAGCATAAGATTTAATGAGGTGATTATGACAGCATTTTAAATTTGGCCAATAATTGTATGAAATAATAAAAAACTAATTTTTGTTGCCCCTGGAAACCGTTAGACATGAGATTTTATTGAAATAAAACGAAAGTACAGACAATGGCAAAGAGCTGGCACTTGATGTGCTACAAAAGCAATAATTAGTATAACAACTGATTTTTAACAAAGACGATGTTCTTTGTAACACTTGCTCGACATCTCGGCCGTCATTCATCAAGAATATCTGTTCAAAATGGCTCAAATGGGTCTAAGCGCTATTGGACAACATCTGAGGTCATCAGTCCCCTAGACTTAGAACTGCTTAAACCTAACTAACCCTAGGGCATCAGGCATCACACCCATCCATGCCCGAGGTAGGATTCGAACCTGCAGCCGTAGCAGCAGTGCGGTTCCGGACTGAAGCGCTCACCGTGGCCGGCAACAGTAACTGCAGTCGAGGGACTGTTATTGACAGCACTGTACAGCAGTCAGTGACTGCAGTGAGATGTTGCCGTCGGCACCGCTAATGCGACCGGCCGAACGGGCTACCCTTGCGACTTGCAGTAACCCCGCGACCCAGGACCACGCCGACTGAGGCCTGGCGACGCGCGACGTAGGAAGCCGAGCGCGGCGCACTCGCGGCTCACCACGCGACTCCTCACCAAACGATGTGCCCAAGGGGTCTCTCATAGATGTAGCAATTTGGGGTGTAGAACCATTCTGCAGAAAAGTCGTGCCTTCCATCAGGTGTTTTCAGCCAGACTTAGAATGACGCGGTTCTGTCATATATCAGCTTACCTCGCACCCGTCACGCTAACTGTTTGAAAAGCAGCATCCCGCATTTTCTCGAAGAAAAAGGATACGATCACGATTGACAGGTCTAGGATTTTTAGTAGCCCAAATTTTTCAGCTGTGTATGTTGACAGACACCAGGAGTACTGGTAACCAACACCATCTTTGGCCGGCTTTTGCACTCGTTTTTGGTTTCAAAAAGCCCCATGTCATTTCAGGCAAGTGTGTCCAGCTTTTCCTCTCTACCTACATTATTTCGTCAATTAGTGCATTTTCAAATGTTAACGGACTTTTGGCTCACCGCGTAGATACAGACGAACTGAGACACTACAAGTCCACGGATGATTACCCCACTTGTTCGACCTTAGTAAACTTATAAGCCTGTTTGCTTGGGCCAATATTTCTTTTGTAGAGGTACGTTACTGAAAACCATTATTATTATTATTATTATTCCTATTATTATTATTGGCCTCCGAGTCGGGACCAATCAGCGATCTCACTAATGGACAGACGTACGACGGTGTACTGGAGACGATTTCCTTGTCACTTACGACGATACGAATGTAAGGGCAGCACAATATCTCGTTCCCGAACGGAGAAAATCTCCGACCCGGTCGGGAGTCGAACCCGGATCCCTTCGGTTAGCAATCCGCTGCGCTGAGACCGCATCTACCGTGGCAGCGTGCAACATTTTTTTACAGGTACAAGCAGTCATTGTAGTGGGAATGAACAAACACTTGCTAAGATGAATAGAAGGGAGGCGTCAACTAATGATACTCTGTATTTAATCACTACGAGGTGAAAAACGACTTCTGCGTTGGAATTATTACTCTGCTGTCCACATAAACTACATCTTGGGAGTAGTTGGTGACAATATCGACTCATTCAAACGAAGCTGCACCTGTCATTTAGTGAACATTAGGCAGGAAAACGATTTGCACCTGGATAGCACTTCTTGAAGCATTGTACATAAAAGCGTGTACTTCTTAGGAGGTTGCATTTTGAATAGACTTCCAAAGGATAGAAAAAAATTCTGTGATGAAACTGACGTCTTCATATCTGTTGAAGGGTTTCTTTCAGGCACATTCCCCCTAATGTGCACCTGAGTTTCTCGCTTTAGTTGAGCACTTTTTTCCGTATTGTGTTATTTTTAAGGCCGCGCGGGGTTGTCAGGGTCGTGCGGCGCTCCCCGGCGGAGGTTCGACTCCTCCCTCGGGCATAGGTATGTGTGTGATCCTTAGCGTACGTTAGGTAAAGTAGTACGTTAAGCTTAGGAACCGATGACCTCAACAGTTTGGTGCCATAAGACCTTACTACAAATTTCCTATTTTTTGTTATTTTTACGGTTCCGCAACGTGGTCGGTAAAAACGGAATCCTTACGGGTTCACTTCGCTGTCCGTCTGTCTGTCTGTCTGTCTTTCTGACTGTCAAAAACAGTTTTCTCAAGAACCGGGTTGATATTTACGTCATATATTAAGGTCTATGATCCGTTGGCAATGTGAAAAAGTGAAGCTTCTAAGTCAATGTAGTAAAAAATACGGCCATTTATGTCACAGATTTTGATATTCGCAGGCTCTCATCAAAACCTTCAGGTTACTTCACGTTGGTCTAGAATCAAGAAATTCGTCAAGAAGCAAGGTTTCGCAGTGCAACCAAAGGAAATATCCGAAAATTCATACTTGGTATTTATATCACACGGAAAAACTGTTTCTTTTGTTGATTTGTTATCCGACTTGAAACTTGAAATTAAAACATTCTCGGAAGTCTATAAATTTCTAGAACCGATACATTGCCAGTATCGATGTCAATAACAGACCAAAATCGTCGACATCCTCGATTGTTGGAATGGATGATCTGTCTACGTAGACAATTAAAACCAAGTAGATACGAAGATGAGAAGAAGTGAAAGGCGTCTGCCAGTGTACCGCAACACGTCCACGGCGGCGCGGCGTCCACGACGGGCGGCTTGCGCCACCGGCGGCCCACATTCGACTCTTAACAATTATGCTAACAGCAATACACACACGTACGATGCATCACCTATCAGCCAGGCGCAAGGAACGGCTATGAATACAGTTTTGTGTGGATCTTCAACAGCAGAGCCTTCTGAACAAATGAGATGTCACATAATTTACTGTAAACTTATGTGATCTGTCCTTGCCTTAGAAGAATGCATTTACTCCACTTTAAATAAGTGTTAAGGGGGGTAGGACGTCAAACCGCACTACGTGGAGCAGGAGAGGCACCACACGACATTTCTTTTTCTATTGTCTATACTTTTACAAACAAATTCATAAAACTTTGTCAGCATGACCAGGAAGGATTTAGAATTCACACTTATAGCAGCGGAAGTTCAAAAATATAACTAAATAATTTTTTTTACCTTTCAAATTTCATCATTTTTTCACTTATTATTCGCTGCATTTGTTGCTACAAGTACACTTTTCTTCATGAGTAAGACAGATCCTTCGACAATTTTTGCACAGCATACAAACCATACTTACAGGTGTATGAAACTCTAGAATTTATTTAATTTATGGAAAAATGAAAGAGCTGTTACATTTTAACCTTTATGTGTAGAAAACACTCAAATTTTACAGTTAATTATCTCAATTTTTACCACAGCTTTAATACATTTGGAAAATTCTAGAGTTCTATAGACCTGTAAGTATGGTTTGAATGCTGTGTAAAAATTATCGAAGATCTCTGTTACTTATGAAGGAAAGTGTACCTATAGCAACAAATGCAGCCAATATTAAGTGAAAAAATGATGAAATTTCACATCTAAAAAATATTTATTTTGTTACATTTTTTAACTTCCATGCTACGAGTATGAATCGTGAACCCTTCCTCGTCATGCTGACAAAGTTTTATGAGTTTATTTGTAAAAGTATAGACAATGGAAATCAAAATGTCCTGTGGTGCCCCTCCTGCTTCAGGTCGGTCCGTTTGAAGTCCTACCCCCCCCCCCCCCTTAAAACGGTAGCCTGGGGCCTTTCAACACAACCGCAGCACCACGGTGGGAAACAGGAAAGCAGCGCCGCTGAACGAAGGATGAGAGCATGAATACTGCATCGCCGCACCGCGAGACGAGAAACGCAATTCTCAGTACCAGCCTGAGCGTGTCAGAGTGTCACAAATAACCACACATAGTTCATTAAAATTGGTGTAAGGAAACCATCCTGTAGTACGTATGACGGTCTCATTCAAACACCTGTACAATCGAAAACAGTTACGACTATAGTTTACTTCAGACGAACGGGCGTTAAAGAAAGAAAAGAATTATTCTCACTTCACGGTCCTGACATAAAGATCGTACGGCGAATAACGTTATTTATTCAACGGAGGTTTAGCGAAGCGAATTGCCGAGACCTCGCCTTCGCGGAAAACTGCGTTTTCTTCCCGACGTAATTCGGTTTGCCGCTTTATTAGAAGACGTGCGTGTAACAAGCTGCACCGCCATGCGATATCGTCTGACATTTACGTAAGGCTCCGTCGGCTGCAAACGGGGAAACAACAGCAGGCAGGGTGGTGTGCTGGCGTAATCACTCTCCGTGCTCATTTAACGTCTGCGTCTGGTACAGTCCTTAAGTCATCCGCCTTCTGAACGACGTCATCAGCACCGAAAAAATTTTCTCCATTCAGATTTTTGTCGCCTTCACAGAAATGGTTCTGTACCTGTTTTTGCAATATTTGCCTTACGGTAGCCTGCCGGCTTCACTGATCCCCGGCCCTGATTGAGACTCTCGCCGCATCGAAGGTTTTAATTGCATTTTGCTTGGATAACAGCTGCGTCACCAGGACATTAACGATATGTTATTGCATGCTGAAAAAAACCTTATAATGTTGTATACAAAGTTATATACGAGATTTCAACAGAAACACATTTGTGTGTAGTGGCGGTCTTTACACACTAAGAACATGTCACTAACTGATGCCGAATACGTCGCAATTTCATAATTAATTGGAATTGCTTCGCGTGTGTGCGAGATGGATGAACGGATTCCGCGTCTGATGGCCAACTTAAAATTAAAGACAAAGGACAAGGGTTTGGTTGCGGATGCATGCGGGAGGAAATCGGCCGTAACCTTTTCAACGGAAGCATCCCAGTGTCTGCTTTATTAGATTTAGGCAAACCACAGAAAACCTAAATTAGGATGTGGGGACAGGGTATGAAGCACCGTCCCCTCTTACTACTGCACCTTATCGCTCGGTCGGTTGTCTTTGAGAGATAAAGTGTAGGTATACTACCTATACTACCAATCATTACTATAGCAAGATCAGGAAGGACAGAAAGTATCGATATTCTTGGTGTTTTGCGTACGCAGTGTAGTGGGAGGAATACATAATTAAAATTTGCAGGTGATATGGGAATACAGAGGAAGAAGACAAAAATATGGAAACCCCAAAAACATAACACATTACTGTGTATAATACGGTGTAGGAAAACCGCTGGCGTTCGAAACAGCTTTCAGTCATCTCTGAATGGATAAAAATATGTCGTGTGTGAATTTCAGCGGAATCTTATAGCATTCTTCCTGCCAGCTTCAGGTAACGACGATGGGCAGAGGGCAGACAGCGACCACAAGCACTTGTCTCCAAACTGGACCACGTGGCTCAATAGTACCGAGATCTGGTGACTGCGCCGAGCAGGGTTCAGTTCTGGACAATGCGAGATGCGTGAACAGGGGCCACTCCTCTTGGAATACAGCATTACCACTGGGGAACAAATATCGTACCGTAGGATGACCTGATCAGCTGAAATGGTCACATAATACCTGGCAGTAATGCGACCTTATAAAGTAACCGTGGGGGCCACGGAACCCCGCGATATGGTTGCCCGAATCATCACTCTTGGGATCTGCGTCGTAGGCTTGGGACGGCATACGCAAGACGTTAACTCCGCCAGAAGTTGGAAATTAAGGGAAACAAGACTCATCCGAACGGAAGACTCTTTACACACCAAACTCTTCGGCTACCTCGGTTACGGAAGCCGCAGTAATTTGCCCCCTTTACAATTCACTCAGCTCCGACATAATGCACTGACGACTACACAGAAGACTGTTCTGACGACGAATGACACATGTAACGTGTGGAGGACACTGCGAAGATGCCGTTCGTGATCAAAAGCAACATCGCAACCTTCAGGCTTAACTAACAACTGAGCCGCGCGGGGCAGGGTGTAAGCCTAAGGACCGATCACCCTAGCAGTTTGGTTCCGTTGGGACTTACCACAAATTTTCAAAATTTCCAAACTAAAACACCTGCGTTTATATTAAAGCGATGCTTCCATATTTTTGTCCTGTCCCGTAGGTGGGGTAAGTTCGATCTATATTATGGCTGCACTGAAATGCTCATCATTTGCAGATCCAAGAACAGTTCGAAGTTTGCTGAATCCCTCCTTCGTAGTGTTGAAGCTGTAACTTCCAGGAGTGTAGATCCGATGGAGAATCTAGCTGACTCAGTATATAATGTGGGTTTTACGTCACTGCCATATCTTCTGTAAGTACGGCTGTCGTATTACATTAGTTACATTGCCAGCGTTTGATAGACAGTACTGGTCTGCAGAGTTTGACAGTGGTATATTGCCGCATAAACGCTTGTCCGGGTAGAAGGCTGATGCAGCCTTGGAGAAATGTGTGGGAACCGGCTAGTATCGATCCCGGCGCCAGGAAAGTGTGGGGAAATCCCCGGCCTTAATTTCGCGGCGGCGTCTATCGCCGCTGTGCGGGCAGAGCGCTGTTAGTAATACGATGTCTGCCGGAAGGCGACGCGAGGATTAAGGGCGGTATTTGGGGCAATATGAGGAGAAAGAGGCCCCGCATTGTCGGCGCCGCCTGCTTTATTGGCAGGCGCAAGCGCCCCCGCCCCCGCCCCCGCCACCGCCGCCGCTGCGACGACCCCCACGTCCGGAGGGCCGGGGGCCGAGCGCGCGGCTGGCCACTAGCAACAACAGCCAGCCCGCCGCTTCCTCCGTTCCCTTTGTTATCGGCCAGAGCCGCAGAATCGCAGCGGGCTAGACCGTCGCTTTATGGATGAGATGCCTCTGCTGAAATGTTTATCCCGATACGTGTGTTGAAAGCTGGATTATCTGGCACGTATAACAAGTATAACATACTGTAGGTCCCTTGTGAAATCTTGAAGGTAATGTACGTCTGTAGCTATTGTGAGGGTTACGAGCGCAAGAAGAATTTTTCTTGGCTTGAGATGAGATGGTGTCGACATCAATGAAATTTTGTTGTTCAGTGTGACGCTCAACTGCGAAAGTAAGTCGCCTCCGAAACTGATCTCCAGAACCTTACCTCTGGCATGGCTTCATAAGACAACTGTGTTTCGTTGAAGTTTCGTATTTTCGTTTCATATTTTCTCTGCCCCCTTTACTACATCGTGACGAATATGAATGAGCGTGCTGCACGAGTAGTTAATAAGAGCAGTGACTCCGTGTTTATCTGCGATTCGCTTGTCCACCTGTCAGTTCTGCAATGCTGGGGACTTCTTATTTGAGGTATAGTAGCGAGCAGTTGAATTTTTGGAGAAGGAAATTTGGTACTTGTGAATATGAAAGAAATTATGGAGATGAAAACTTGCCTGTAAACATATGTTACTGGTTCTATTGAAGAAGAAAAAGTTTTGGAGGATTTTTGCAACGTAACCAGTGCATGCGCAACAACGAAATGTTTGTTAGAGTTATTAATTGAAGGAAATCTTTGTACCCCAGATAAATAACATCCATGATTGGTGTTAATTTGGTCTCTTTGTTTTCATTACGTCAGAAATAATTCAAGTGGTTGGAATGTCTGTAATTTTTGTATCGAGAGATGTTTGTAATTGTTTGGGTCTTCTAATTCTCTACTGTCTTTTTCCACAATAATCACAGTTTGCTCTTTCAAGAACGTATTTCTTTAAAGCAAAACCCTCCCCCATCAGGCTCAGTGAAGCTTAGAATATTTTGTCGTGTGTGCGTTTCACTTTACGCGACACGAAGCCACGGATCTTTTCTGAGGCGCGAAAAACAAATTTCGTAGTGAGTAGATTAATTTTCCATTAGCTCATGCATCTGCTGATTTCTATTTCATTTCGAGAACGCTAATACACCAGAAACAAAACAACGTGCTGAGCATGAGGTAAGTTACTTTTATTACAGGTCAGATCGCACTTTGCATTCTTATGAGGAAAAAGTTCGTAGTCAGAATTATCACGTGTTGCGCTAAGCAAGATGATTAATTTACAGTGAACAGTGCAGGTGATCTCAAACAGTTATTTTTCTTCTGATAAGAGCAGTATTTTTGTGGGCATTTCAGGTCAGAAATCGCAATTCAGGTCAAGCAACTTCCACAATGTATTTCAGTATTGAGTTTCAGTTAAATTGTTTTCACTGAGAATACAGTTAGTTACTTCTGGCATTTAATTAGATTGGATTTTATTATTTCAAATTCAATATTTCACTGACATCGCTGTTTATTTTTGACGACACTGTTGACATGTGCAGCACGAGGCCAACCAAGTGTCAGTATTGCTCAGGAGTTGAATATGATAAGTAAAGCACACGTTATACGAGGAGAAAGTTTATGAAAAAAGAATATTCAGTATTTCCATTTATACATAAATTTTTATAGAAAGCTTACAAACAAAGCTCACCGTAGAAAAATTAGTTCTGGAGACAACACACTAATGCTGCGTAACACAGCCTCTAGAGTTTATAATGGCATCAATCTGGCTCCAAAAGGAGTCCTCAGAACTCTTCACGTATGCCATATCCAGCGGTAGGCATTCATCGATGATTAGATGCAGCAGAGCTACCAAATTGTGGGACGTTGATGGCTGCTTTTCGATATCTTCTCCGACAATTTCTGTGGGGTAAGATCGGGTGATTCATCGGGCCGGTCAAGGCGCGATAGTGTGCTTCACTGATCACCAAGCCAGGAACATGTTATGTTATCACGGCAGTGCCCATAATACACCCATCGTGAGGATTTAAAAGGAAGATCATCACTTCTGTCGCAGCCAGTGACTCACAGAGCGAGTCTGTTCACTCGTTCGCACAACTGGCAACGCCGCATACACTGTGTGCAGCAGGCAGCGACCACACGACGGCAGGCTGGACACACGCCCTCCTCCGCCACATCACGTCACGCGGCGTGGTCCCTCGATCTCTGGAGTGGGCTAAGGATGTCTGCACAGAGACAGGAAGGATGAGTGGGCCCATATTATGATGTGAAAATATCCCCAAAACGTCAGAGAACCAGCTCCGGCCACAACTGTACGCTCCGCCACAAGCTGCGGGTTAAATGACTTATTGAACCGTAGGTGCACACGACGCCGCGTATCATTTCAAAAGAAGCAAAACACCGACTTGTCGGATCACACAACACATATCCAAAAGCTTTCTGCGAGGTACCCGGCAAAGAGTCATAGGTAGGTATTTCACATACCGTACGTTTTTTAACCTCAATTCACGGGTAGGTTATAAACACTGGAGAAACGTTGGTCGAAGCGCGCTGACCTAAAACGGGAAACGTCGAAACAGAGGTCATATTTGAGCTACGAAACGCAGTACTTCTCTGCCAGTTTTAGAAATGTTTACTTTGTTCTCGTGTTCTCGCGTGCGTAAGTGTGAATCAGTATGCTGTGGTGGTTCCTGAACTTCACAGAGGCTCTCTGTCAGCTACGGTAAATATTTAAACAGTGGTTCTGACCGCGAGGATAAGTACTGGCTACTAAATAATTGGCGGAAGGCGTCCAAAAGTGGCTTTCTTGAGAATTGCCATTGTAATTACTGCATAACTACAGAATTTACTGCCTGATTGGTAATGTGTGTTGCACTGGGACGTGAGCCGTGGCCATTACCTTCTACTCGCCGAAGCAGTGCAGCGATTAAGACACCAGGCTCGCATTTGTGACGAGAGTGATTGAAATCCACGTCCAGCCGCCCTGATTCACGTTTCTCACAGCTTTCTCGAAATATTCGAGGAAAATGCTCTTATGGTTCTTTTGAATAATGGATCACGACCCCGTTCCTTTCGTGCTGTCTTGCAACTGAGCTAGTACTCCGCCTTTGATGACTCCGACGTTAACAGGTAACTGTAATCTAACCCACATTTCTGCACTCTTTACGTACCTTTCGTGAACAGAATTCTCACCAATTGAGTTATCTAGGAGGGCCTCCTGGGGCCGGTGAAAAGCTGAAGTCTGTCAGTTGCTCGCTCCGCATTGCCAAACTCGTTCGAGACAATCCCACTCAGCTGATCGGAGTCCGTCTGTGTCTGGATAGCTCAGTAAGCAAAAGAAATCCTTTAGAAAGGTAATAGTATGGTTTCAACTACAGGTCCGGGGCAAGCTGTCAAGAAGTTGTACTACGAGTACATCTTAAAGTCATTTTAGAAGAGACAGAGGAGGGCTTCAACAACAAAATGTAAAGATGATGGTCTTATGTCTGTATCGGAAAAACTAACCATAATCATTATTTTGTCATTTTGCACGTCAGAATGCAAACCGTTACCAAATGCTTCATTATATTAATTTGCTGTAGCAGCCGGCTTGCGGGCACAGCTATTTGTGGGCCGCTCACAACTGCTGCGTCACAGCGCGGTTCACATAGCTTTTCACAATATATATAAATGACTTAGTAGATAGTGTCGGAAGTTCCATGCGGCTTTTCGCGGATGATGCTGTAGTATACAGAGAAGTTGCTGCATTAGAATATTGTAGCGAAATACAGGAAGATCTGCAGCGGATAGGCACTTGGTGCAGGGAGTGGCAACTGACCCTTAACATAGACAAATGTAATGTATTGCGAATACATAGAAAGAAGGATCCTTTATTGTATGATTATATGATAGCGGAACAAACACTGGTAGCAGTTACTTCTGTAAAATATCTGGGAGTATGCGTACGGAACGATTTGAAGTGGAATGATCATATAAAACTAATTGTTGGTAAGGCGGGTACCAGGTTGAGATTCATTGGGAGAGTGCTTAGAAAATGTAGTCCATCAACAAAGGAGGTGGCTTACAAAACACTCGTTCGACCTATACTTGAGTATTGCTCATCAGTGTGGGATCCGTACCAGGTCGGGTTGACGGAGGAGATAGAGAAGATCCAAAGAAGAGCGGCGCGTTTCGTCACTGGGTTATTTGGTAACCGTGATAGCGTTACGGAGATGTTTAATAAACTCAAGTGGCAGACTCTGCAAGAGAGGCGCTCTGCATCGCGGTGTAGCTTGCTCGCCAGGTTTCGAGAGGGTGCGTTTCTGGATGAGGTATCGAATATATTGCTTCCCCCTACTTATACTTCCCGAGGAGATCACGAATCTAAAATTAGAGAGATTAGAGCGCGCACGGAGGCTTTCAGACAGTCGTTCTTCCCGCGAACCATACGCGACTGGAACAGGAAAGGGAGGTAGTGACAGTGGCACGTAAAGTGCCCTCCGCCACACACCGTTGGGTGGCTTGCGGAGTATCAATGTAGATGTAGATGTACAGTGTCGTCACTCATGGGGATTCTCAACAGCTGCACGTCTGTTTGTAGAGGACCTGTGTGCAGCGAGGACAGCTCGGTTTTCAGCCCGACGACAGAAATACCGTATCTGAAAAGAGACAGTATTACGCCTTTTTTTAAGTGACTGTGGTTTAACGGTAACAAAGGAAACCAAAAAAGTAAACGTTAGGCTATCGATTTTTGGTCAAAACGGACACCACGCGACGTAATTAACTACAATTCCCCTACCACTGTGATTTCTCAAGTTTTCTCGGCGTCGTTGATCGTTGGCGTGCTTCCGAGTGTTCTGATGAGTGGTGTTCCCATTTTATGTAGAATACTCCTCTTCCGGCCCTGCGAGTTTTGCTGGCATGTGCCAGCCTGGACTCCAAACAGGTTTCAATTTAAACAAGACTTGTGGTCCTGCAGTCAGTTTATTATCTCGCCAGATACAACATCCATCAGAGCTAGAAACGCTGAGAGAATTTAAGTTTCATGGAATACCAGTGTGGGCTCTGAAACGGAAAGAGCATCGAAGGCTGTAGAGGGTTTAGGGAGTCGAACAGATATAAATACGACGTGAGACCAGTAATAATGGCTAGAGTCGAGGAAGCGACTACACACAACACCAAAACATGCCGCACCTGAGGAAGAGGGCTGGGTCGGTCGTAAAAATATTGTACATAAAATGGAAACAACAACTCGGCAGTACAGCCGGAATCGCGGTATTAGGGTCTCACTACTTACGTCTACACCTAAACAGAGTATTACAATGCGTCGTCCGTAACTGAAATTTTAACAAGCTACAATTCAAGCGTCATCTGGGCGACTAACGGCCTTAAAATGTTTTCATTGACATAGACTTCATGTTTTTACAACGCAGGTAAGTCACTCTGTACATCTCATGCATTAATCATCACTACATTAACTTGAAAGCCTAGTGCTACACCGAACCGTTCGTACCAAATTTATTGTGCACAGATCCATTTGAGATCTGAGAATGCTTAAGAAGGAAGTTCCTCCAGTCGATGAACTGTTTTCTTACTGCACTACAGTACTTAGCCAATAACTTGCAAAAATTTCATAAATACTCCCCTTCTGACGGCAATATACAAGGTGGTCCATTGATAGTGACCGATCCAAATATCTCACGAAATAAGCATCAAACGAAAAAACTACAAAGAACAAAACTCATCTAGCTTGAAGGGGGAAACCAGACGGCGCTATGGTTGGCCCGCTGGATGTCACTGCCATAGGTCAAACAGGTATCTACTGCGTTTTTTAAAATAGGAACCCTCATTTTTATTACATACTAGTGTAGTACGTAAAGAAATATGAATGTTTTAGTTGGACCACTTTTTTCGCTTTGTGATAGATGGCGCTGTAATAGTCACAAACGTATAAGTACGTGGTATCACGTAACATTCCGCCAGCGCGGACGGTATTTGCTTCGTGATGCATTACCCATGTTAAAATGGACCGTTTACCAACTGCGGAAAATGTCGATATCGTGTTGATGTATGGCTATTGTGATCAAAATGCCCAACGGGCGTGTGGTACGTATGCTGCTCGGTATCCTGGACGACATCATCCAAGTGTCCGGACCGTTCGCCGGGTGCTTACGTTATTTAAGAAAACAGGAAGTGTTCAGCCACATGTGAAACGTCAACCACGACCTGCAACAAATGATAATGCCCTAGTAGGTGTTTTAGCTACTTTCGCGACTAATCCGCACATCAGTAGCAGACAAATTGCGTGAGAATTGGAAATCTCAAAAACGTCGGTGTTGAGAACGCTAAATCAACATCGATTGCACCGGTACCATATTTCTATGCACCAGGAATTGCAAGGGGGCGACTTTGAACGTCATGTACAGTTCTGCCACTGGGCACAGGAGAAATTACGGGACGATGACAGATTTTTAGCACGGGTTCTATTTAGCGACGAAGCGTCATTCACCAACAGCGGTCACGTAAACCGCATATTATGCACTTTTGGGCATGGAAAATCCACGATGGCTGCGACAAGTGGAACATCAGCGACCTTGGCGGGTTAATGTATGGTTCGGCATTATGTGAGGAAGGATAATTGGCCCCCGTTTTATAGATGGCAATCTAAATGGGGCAATGTATGCTGATTTCTTACGTAATGTTCTACCGATGGTACTACAAGATGCTTCACTGCATGACAGAATGGCGATGTACTTCCAACATGATGGATGTCCGGCACATAGCTCGCGTGCGGTTGAAGCGGTATTGGATAGGATATTTGACGACAGGTGGACTGGTCGTCGAAGCACCATGGCCCGAACGTTCACCGAATCTTACGTTCCCGGATTTCTTTCTGTGGGGAAAGTTGAAGGATATTTGCTATAAAGATCCATCGCCAACGCCTGACAACATGAGTCTGCGCATTGTCAATGCATGTGCGAACATTACGGATGGCGAACTACTAGCTGTTGAGAGGAATGTCGTTACGCGTATTGCCAAATGCATTGAGATTGACGGACATCATTTTGAGCATTCATTGCATTAATGTGGTATTTACAGGTAATCATGCTGTAACAGTATTCTTTCTCAGAAATGATAAGTTCGCAAAGGTACATGTATAACATTGGAATAACTGAAATAAAATGATCAAACGTACCTACGTTCTGTATTTTAATTTAAAAAACCTAACTGTTACCAACGATTCTTCTAAAATTGTGAGCCATATGTTTGTGACTATTACAGCGCCATCTATCACAAAGCTAAAAAAGCGATCCAACTAAAACGTTCATATTTCTTTACGTACTACACGAATATGTAATAAAAATGGGGGTCCCTATTTGAAAAGGAAAAAAAAAAAAAAACGCAGTTGATATCCGTTTGACCTATGGCAGATCCATCTAGCCGGCCAACCGTAGCGCCATCTGGTTTCCCCCTTCAAGCTAGACGAGTTTCGTTCTTTGTAGTTTTTTCGTTTGACGCCTATTTCGTGAGATATTTGGCCCGGCCACGATCAATGGATTGTATATATATGGTATAAGTGCAGATATTTTTGTATGCGGCATCTTAATACGCACGTACATCAGTTCGTCGGTTGCTTTTCTCATGGTCTAACAGTGTTCCCGGAAACACGTTACATAATTTACTACCTGATGTTTTCTCTAAAATCTTAACTGCACCACTAATTGTATTGTGCCCGGCAGTATAGACTAAGTGTTTTGCATCCACGCGGCCACACTTAAACACCTGACCTGCTGCGCAGGGGAAAATAAGCAGTAATGACTTGCACTTGCCACGTGTACTTGGCGGTACCAACCAACTTAAAAATATACGACTTGTTATACGTATAATTTTTGCTCTGAAAATGACGAAAATACTGATGTAATGTTGCTCAATACACATTCCTGTCAACAGTAGAAAACCTGCACTTACCCTGTTACACTTAGTGTGTACGGGATTATTCAGCTGCTCCCACTGATGTCGTTTTATGAAACACTCAGTTCTGTTCCTGGCCTTAAAACACCGCGCGCGGAATTTTGATATTCTCTCGCTCGCTACACACATATTATTAGTCCTTCAGAAAAAATTAACAGAACGTTTTTCTCGGAAATTTAATGTAATTAAATTTTGCACTAGGCTACGTTTTCTCTAGAGGCCACGGTTTTCGAGTTATTCAAGGAAAATGTACAAAAGTGACTTTAAACGCACCTTCATCCCCACACTCATCCGTCACCAGTGAGGATTTTTAGTATGTTATTCATGGCACTCCCTCCTACCACTGTGAAAAATTTCCGATTACACCGACTATACCCGATATTCGACCCTTTTTTGGTCTCTGTTGATCGGTCTATTACGCCACCAGCATAGTCGGGTATTTAGTTAACGGTAGTACTTGAAACATGCCTTTAAGGATAATGCAAGGAAAACTACTTTTGTTAACGTTATTGCAAAACTAATTATATTGACAATTCGATCCAAACTTAACCCTTGCTAGCACAGCAGTTTCATAGTCAAATGGCAAGGCGAATACAACGATGTAGTTGTTAATTTCATGCTATTAAAATTCGCGGAATTGTGATGTAAAATTTACACAGACGTCAATTTTACAATTTGTACATGAGCGGTTAAGACGGTGGTGCAATGAGTCGAGTTAATAAAGACCATAACAGATCGACTGTGGGAAATAATTCGCGCAGTCGCATATTTTTGTACAGTGGTAGGCGAGAGTGTCATGTACAACATACTAGAAATCCTGACCGGTGGGGGCTGAGTGTGTGTTTTAGGATCACTTTTGATTAACACGAAAACCGTGGACACCATCGAAAACGTATCCCATTAAAAAATTTAGCTACATTAGATTTCTTACAAGAAGGTCCTGTTCATTTTTACTGTAGGAAAAATAGTTTGTGCGTAGCGAGCGAGGGAACATAAGAATCTTGCACGTAGTTTTTGAAGGCCAGGTATACAATTTTTGGTTGTATAAAACGACATCGCTAGGGGCAGCTGAATCATCCTACACAAATTAAGTTAAATTGTCAGTTTTATTAGCAATAAGACTAATCTTTGGATCATCAAGACGCTATATTTTCCTCATATCTTTGTTTCTGTTGCAATTTGTTTTCTTTTCCCCTGTTTCAAACAGCCCTGTAACCAAACCACAATCCGTGTTTGCAAGCAATTCCTCAGATGGTCGTAACCTGTTTTGCCTGCCGAGCGCTGCCTCCTGATACAGCAATCAAAACGTAAGCCCTACGGTGGGACTGAAGAACATCATGTTGAAAGGCGTCCATAACTGGAGTTCTGCGTTAAGTTTATCTCGCAGATAAATGTGAACTACGAACAGCAACGGCGAGTGAAGATCGAAGATAACTATAAAATTATTACCGGCACATACATCTGTAAGAACGGAGACAGCTGTAATTTTAGCCCAATATAGATGTGTTGAACATCTCTCGGAGGTTTTCCGGGAATCATTTCTGAGTATTTTGATAGAGTGGACCTGTCGCCTCCTGTGGTCCATTACAGAGTAATAATTAAATTTGGATTTATTCTGTTTGTTGCTCCAGTTACCTTTATTTCCCAGGTAATACTTCCACAGTACTGTAAAACACCTGTAGTACGAACTCAGCAAAATGGCGTAACACAGAACACAGGGTACTGGGATATGGTGGCAGCCCCTGCGGGAGCACTCACCATAGCGCCGCCGTACCGCTCCGCTACTGCGATCAGTGAAGCCATACGCCACGCGCGTGCCTGACCTGACAGCACCCCTGGCTGCCACTGCTGACGGACAGTTAACGCTGTCGGAAGAAGGAACCTGAGACAGAATGCAAGCAGCAGGGCGAAGAGTAAAGTGGCCGCTTGTCAGCAGCAGGTACCCTGAGTGAATGCAACAATTATTTTTTTTCGAACAAGACACACAGCGCATAGCGTCAACAGTAGTGCTGTTGTGGCTATATTTTCAGTCCATTAAAGATACAAAGATAAGTGGGGGCAAGGAATCAGAAGAAACAGAATTACTCACAAAACAAGCTTCGAAGTTTAGTCGGTGGAATTCGTGTTCATCTCATATGTATTCCTAATCACCATATAATATCGAGTTGTATGTAACATAAATATGATGGATGAAATAGAGGAAAAATATTAATCAACAGATCGAAATGCTACATAATTCTAAGAGCATAAAAAGGCACTCATTTTTAGATCAGTGAGGGAAAATCTAGGAATATTTAATTAATGAAGGCACAGATTAGAAATACATTCTTAGTGGAATTGGCGGCGTTTAACAACTTGTAAAGATCTCATTCTTCTCTCAAATTTTATTGTACCATTGTGGTATTGTATTGTTCTTCTAGTGTACCACAGTCCATATTAGTTAAAATGGAAAATATCTTGAAGTAAGGAAGAAAGGTTAAACTTCGACGTCTCGTCGGCAGCTCAGTTGCTGCAGGCGAAACACAGGGTCAGTTATACAAGGACGGGTAGGAAATAGACCATGGCATGTTTAACAAACCACGCTGGTACTTGATGTCATTTATGGAAAGTACAAACCTAAGTCAGGAATGCTTCAATAGGATTTGATGTCTTCAGAAAGATCGACATGGTTTGTTTCCAATATTTGAAGCGATAATGCCATTACGGACATTCTACTCCGCAGAATTCAGTCAACGACGATGTACAAGGAACTGATCTCTAAAGCGTGAAAGTCAGCGGATAATTTGAATTAAATCACGAAGTCCCGCCGTCTGTATTTGATTATTGCTGATTAGTGGTTCTGGTACCGTGCGGTTCTAGGCGCTACAGTCTGGAGCCGAGGGACGGGTACGGTCGCAGGTTCGAATCCTGCCTCGGGCATGGATGTTTGTGATGTCCTTAGGTTAGTTAGGTTTAATTAGTTCTAAGTTCTAGGCCACTGATGACCTCAGAAATTAAGTCGCATAGTGCTCAGAGCCATTTGAACCATTTTTTTTTTTGTTCTGGTACCGCCTGGAAGCAGTCATACGATCATTAAATCATCTAACGAATTACGTCGTACAGTTTGTCTATATCATGTCTCTTGTGTGTGTTCTCAAGTGCTAATATTCGATAACAGGTTGTTGGGAAGAGGAAAGGATATCTTCCTGCATCAGAAACGATGCGGGATAGGACTTAATAACCCTGATGGACGTGCGCCCGAGAGATGATATCCAAACAGTCGCAGCAAAATATAAAGAAAATCTTTTTTTCCCTTTTATCCGAGCGTTTTATTTCAGTAAGCGCTGCGCTCAGTTTTTTAATATCTCTGCTCCTTGATTATGTCTTATTGTTTTCGTAGTCCCGCAATTACTAGTTGGAGAGTTAGAAACACAAAACCCTGTTCCTGAATGCAGTCGTCGATTGGTAACGTTCAAATGTTCGCCAATAATGGTCTCATGTCAACTTGACAATAAAAAGTGTAATGCGGAAGTGTTCGTCAGCCATACATTTGATACGTGGAGGTAATACTGTATGTAAGGCAGGACAGCTCTTTATCTTGTTGGGCGGTTGTTAAACAACTGGAAGAAATGAAAGAACATACACAAAAATGTCTATAGGAAGTTATTGACATAGGTGTGATTAATTTTCATCTCTACGAGGTATCGGGTGGTTATAATTTAAGTACAGCTACTCGCAGATGCCCGTTGTGGGCTTTAACTACCGTACGGCAGCGAAACTTGCTGGGTATTCCAATGCGTTTATGTAGAACCTGTTTACGCTGGAAAGAAAGTAATTTCAGTTTGATGCAATTCTGGCTCCCTGAAAGACGTATAGAAATGTCTCCGTATGCAATGGATTAGGAGCGTGATGTGGGCAGAAAATATCAAGCAAGTGGGATATGTTGATTTTATTTTTATCTGTAACTTTCACAATTTGTTCAATATTAGCAGTGGAGAGGTCGATGAGATGTTGTACAGCGCCAGATTTGCACCTGGTGGTCAAAATTGAAATTAATGTTTCCAGTACAAAGCGGTTCACAGTAACACATTAGCATATCTACCAAGTTTCTCTGCTATACGATAATTATAGCAGCGTACTCTGAACCTCGTTGAGTAGGTGCACTTCAATTATAATGGTCCGATATAATCACAAAGCTTGAATCATCAGCTCGAAAAACATTTTTTGTTTATTTGTTTGTAGATTTCTGCAGTCCTCGGACACACTGAAACCCCGCGCCATAGTACAGTAGCACGTCGCTGGAAGAACCAAAAAAATCGCGCAACAGACTGATAAAGTGGAGTGTTGAGTGGTAACTTATTTCCTCCAACTGAATGGAAAGTACAGAGGCAACAATTCGGTCTGAGTTGAAAGAAACGTACGGAAAGAATGTACCATCATACAGCGGAGCGGTTATATGATGCAGATGCTGCCAGTGTGATATAAAAAGTCTGAATAACGAAAAAAGAAATGGCAAATCACCTCTCTCTGAAGAACAGGGAATTTAAAGAGAAGTGGAGGCCGTCATCCTCCAATATAGGCGTGTCAAAATCGAGGCGATAGTCGAAAGGTGAAAAGAATTTCAACATCTTGCAAGACATTTCGAATACAACAAAGGTCGCCGCGCTTTGAGTTCCGAAATGCTCACACCCTCGCCTAATTGCCTTTGATCCACCCACCAGTGCTGGAGTGTCGACGTGAGCCCGACCAGAGCAGCCACTGGGAACGTGTAGATTCGCAGCCCCAACTGTCATCGGGCAAGGTGATGGTGAGCACATTTTGAAACCGCCACGGTGTACTGCTATCAGATAATCCTGCTAAACGCCAAACCGTCAGAGTAGTATACTGCTAATGGCATGCAACACTATTTCTCCTGAAAGCAGGTCGGCGTCATTCCGGATTCCAATGCACCGTATTAATCCTACTCTTTCGACTACAAAACCCAATTTTTAATGTAATCTCCGACATTGCGCCATCTTACTAGGAGGGTCTGTATGCCCACATCGTACCACTCAGTAGTCGACGTCGGTGCGAACGTCTTGTAGTATCGGTAACGTCTCCAACATCCACGTACTGCTTTCTGCGAAGTGGATCATTCATTGTGCCAAAGAGATGAAATCGGGTACGTGCGAGATCCGGGCTCTAGGATGGATGAGTGGATGAGGAAGAACAGTCCAATGAGGCTTTGTGGGCACCTGTCTGGCGTGCAGACTTGAGTGAGGCCTGACGTTGTTTTTGGTAGGAGGAGTACGTTTGATTTTAGTGCCGACGTACACGCTGAACTTGTTTCTTCAGTTTCCTGAGGGGAGCATAACACACTTCCTAGTCAATCGTTGCACCACGAGGAAGGACATCAAACAGAATAACCCCTTTCATAGTCCCAGAAGGGGACTTTACCAGCTGGGGTCGAGATTAGAAGTTTCTCTTCTTAGGAGACATCTCTCCACTCCACGGGTTGCCGTTTTATTCCCGATTCGAAGTGGTGAACCCATATTCAATTGCCTGTGACGATCTTCGACAAAAAATCGTCACGATCAGGCTCGTAACGCACAAGCAGTTCCGCACAGACGGTCTTTCGTTGGTCTTTACTTACTTCTGTTAGGCTTCGAGGGACAGAGCGGTCACACACCTTTGAGTACCCTCAGCTGGTGGACAGGTATGCCAGCACTAGCAACAAGGGCATCCATTTGTGCAGCGGGGTGTTCGATTGTGATCTATCGATCACATCGAATGAGTATGCCCGCACGTTCCAACATTGCAGGAATCAACACTTTTTGCGGTCGGCCGGCATTCGGGAGATCGGACGTGTTTGAGCGACCTTTCTGCGATGGTGACAGACACCTCGCCCAGCGACTCACCGTGCTTTTGTTCACTGCCAGCTGTCCCTACACATTCTGCAAGCGCCTATGAATATCTGCGATGCTCCTGATTTCCACCAAAGAAACGTGATGACAGCTCTGGACTTGGAACGCACCTTCATTATAGACGTCGTCTTGAGGGCTAGGTACAGCGGCGCAACATACGGAACTTCAGGAAACTCTAGGGGCTGACTCTGGAATATTCGACGATGTCCCACAGTAAATTCCCGATTTTTTTCAACATAAATTGGCCGACAACAGTGCTGCATTACTTATTGAACGCCCCTAGTAGTTTCCTCAACAGCCAAAATACAGATTTAAACTATCATGGTCTCAACAAGTCATCCTTCGTTAAGAAAAATGTGTCGGTTACAACGTGAATATGAATATGTAGAAAAAACTAACACCATCATCAAGTTCATGATCACAGCTTGAGTTTTTCGATATTATAATTAAAACTTTATGCGTAGACCTCGTAAACGCTTGCATTACATGTAAGGTCATCACCATTCCGAAAAGATTATGCTCAAAATTGCTTTAGAAACACGCTTATTTCAGTAATATTCAGCCAATTCTCTTTCGTTTTTCTTCTTCCGCCACCCTTCCGATGTAGGTGGTATTTCGCTGCGCCCGGCCCGGCACAGCCAATTTCCTGCAAGCTGGGATGGAAACAAGGGGATTGCGAACAGCGAATAAAGTGTCGGAGTGGGTTCCCGATTGTGGCATTAGGCTTACGCCAAGTAAATCCTTCACAAAACCTTGGCACGAACCAGGAAGGAGGGAAGTGGGCGGAAATGAGGGGCTTATGTAGAATGTGAGTGCTTACGAACGTATTGCACTCCATGGCGCCAGAGAGGGTTTCCAGATAGATCGGTCTCACGGAAGGTAGAACAGTGGATCGACAATACGCCTAATACATACATATCTTGTAATTTTTATTGAAAATTTTCTATATTTACAGCTGAAAGCATTGAGATAATAGAGGCACTGAAGTTTGATAGAAGTAACAGAAGCGTTGGTGTTAACAGACTCGTTGTTCGTATTGAATACACTGGATGGGAGAAATAACTTTATTACCAAAATAATGCAACGGCTTATAGAAGTAGAATTTGCCAACAGAGAGTAGAAGTAGTCGGACTTAAAAACCCCAGCGGTATAAGCGAAATTATAACAGGTACTACTATAATAAATTAATTTGTTTTGTTATGCCAAAGATCCGGTAGTACCTTTGTCTCTCTGACTGTTTCAAAATCGTTTATCTAATTTCGTTCTTCACCTTAAACAATAATTGAGTCACGTAGCTTCTGTTCTATCACTTTTCATCTTCCGTTCGCCTTAATGTAAGAACACATTTGCTTGTTACTTATAATTTTAATAATAATAATGACAATATTTAAATTTATTTATGCTTTTATTTCGTACTAATCTGCAAAAAATTCTTTTACTAATTATGTGTTTAGAATTTTGGTCCGTTTCAGTTTTTTAATAACTTTGGAAAGTCACTGGACTGGTTTGCAATCTTCACACGACGAACATTCCAACCTAAATTAAGTGTCACGAAGTGCTATTACTGTTTTGCTTTGTGTAATGCACGTTACTCCGTTGCATTATACACCATATTATCACGACCGGTCGTTACCTAGCTTTTCTGCTCCCTCACAACGGCTCTGCAGCTGACTGCAAGGAGAACGGTGATGCAGGAGTTTTAACTTGGCCGAGCGGGAGGTTTCATCAAAATTGAACTCCTGATGATATATCTTCCTTTATTATGCCCCTGCTGTGGTAATGCGATGTGTCCTACCTCCGAACAATTAGCTTTCAGAGAATTAAGTACAAGCATTAGCAATTCATTCACTTTCCTCTCATTATTTACTCACGTGGGATACATTACATTACCAGTTGAAAAAGGAGGCTATTTCTAATGGTTTATGCTCGATATTAGGCGTCCATATAAAGAATTTAACATCTACCTTGCATGAACGCGTCGAATCTCGTTCGGGGATAGTTGAACCAAATATACCGGGTTTGGATCGCTTGTACGGAGTGATATTTTCGCGGTGAGACATTTCTGCGTAGCCTGGAACTCCTGCAGGAATAAGCGGCTTTTCGCAGATTGCATACAGGCTCACTAAGGATTTATTTCCGTATAGGAATGCAGGCAAGTGTGCTGTAGGCCACGACACGTGTTGCTAGAGATTAGTTTTAATGTATGTTGAAAGTTTCAAGAAACTGCGACCAACTTTTACGAGAGTCCTTCTATAAGTAACGCCCCACTTTTTATTTTTATTGTTTTAAGCCATTAATATGCGTAGACAAACGTCCTTGTTGGTGCTTCACGTCTGATGTTTGCCCTGCGCGCCTGTAAAGTTTCGAACCGTTCTGGCAGTTGGCAGAGCCATAGTACAGCGTCAAGCAGCATGCTGTTATTGAGTTCTTGTGTGCAGAAAAAGAAACCGTGGTGAACATAAATAAACATTTGTGTGCAGTGTATGGCGATGCTGCAGTTGATAGACTTACGATTGGTAGATGGGTAAAGGAAGTTACAGCCTCAGGAAATGCAGAAATAGAGCTCCATGATCGGCCACGCTCTGGAAGTCCCGCCACAGCCACAGCTCCAGACATGCTGAATCTTGCAGGTACCATTATTCCATCTCTTTGTGCTGCTTGAAGATTCTCTACCGGAAACACGCTTTGAAAATGACGACAGTGTCAGTCATGCAGTGAACACATGGCTACTCCTGCAGTACAAGAGCTTTTACCAGCAGGGAAATCATGCTCTTCCACAACGTTGGTGAAAAACAGGACATGGACAAGACATGTTGATATATATTGTCACCAACTTCTGAATCTTAACAACAAATATGTTCTGAGATAAAAAATGTGGTGCAATACTTATTGAACGACCCCCATATGATAATTTATTTTGCCTTTACGGTTTCATGTCGGTTCTCCCAACTTCAGACGAGGTCTAGGTTAGGTCGGAATGTGATAGTTTGGTTGCGAGTTGGCAAAGCCAACGAACGTGAAAGCAAAAAGCCTCGATCTACAGACCTCCGTAGAAATTCCAGTAATTACTAACACCATTTAAAGTCTCATAACATGTGGGGTTTAGAAGAAACCTTGCGAATGTGGCCTGTCTTACGGTGGACAAACAGAATGTAACGTAGGACAATGCAGGAAAGAGAATTAAAGGTTTTATCGCCTATGCTACCCTGAAAAATCCACTTTAGCAAAGCATGCTCTAGAAAACGGTCACCACAGCAACGTCTGCCATTGCTCGTACTACCGGCGCCCGGGACTGTGTTATTAAAGAGTCCATCGTGACAAAAATTACCGACAACGCGCTCAACACAGACGACGGCCTGCAGCAGTATGCGGCGTGAGATACATGCATTTAGCGTACTGTGTGGCAGGATGTAGCGTCCGTAAAGCAACACGAATCTACAGAGCACACTTTTCCAATAGGTGTCATCCCTAAGCGAGCGCATCGAAAGCAGAGTCAACGTATGCCTATATATGGTGAAACCATGAGCGCCAGTAACGCGGCAGTTTGTTGCTAGAGTACACAGGGTGTCTCAGACATTTTGGGTGAAACTGAAACAGGAGATAGTGGGTCCACAACCGATTACATTGAAATAGGGAACCAATGGTCGCAAATGCATATTTATCGTTTTATAAACATACGTACTGTACATGGCATAACAACAACGCAACTCACAGTAATTGTTCAAAGCGACGACTGCGAGGCATGGTGCATGTGTTGCAACAGCGGATGCCGATCTTCCACACTCTCGCAAAGATCCCGGGTGTCTGTTGTACAGTGGAACAGGCAGCATGGGATAAATAGCGTGCGTACCTGACCTCCAGACGGAACGTGTGGCATGTGACGACCGCACGCATCGCGCCGATGTATCAACCTGTGCCTCACGCACTCCATTAGAGCTGGTGTCAGTGTCCATTGCTCAGACAGCTTGTGATGTGTCCATTGTGAGGGGCGTTGCTTTGCGCAGCGCATGACGCGTCCTCAAAGATGAAACGTTACTCGTCAAAAGAGTTGGAAGATATGCATTTAACGTACTGTGTGGCAGGATGAAAAGCAGCACGAATGTTCAGAGAACGCTATCACAACAGGCGTGATCCTAATTGGATCAAGTTCATCTCCGTGGATAGCACCTTACGAGAGACGGGGTCGCTTACGCCACTTAGATCCGAGCGAGTTTACCGCCAGAGACATGTCCGAACGCCAAACTCTGAGGAGATGGTATTGGACGATGTGGCCGACCATCCAGCAATAAGTACCCGTCAAATTTCCCGTGAAACACACACTTGGAAGGATACAGTGTGATGAGTTCTAGTGGAACAGGTATTACACCCCTATCATAAAAATCGTGTGCAAGCACTGGGACAAACCGATTTTGAGCCCCACGTTCACTTCAATGGATTATCAACCGCAGTGTTGTGGTGCTGAACTTCGTACAGTTTGTATTGTTCACGTATGAGGCGTCAATCACCAGTGATTCCAACGCCACCCACATCAATGGCCACCTGCGACGATTCTCTGTCAGCGTATGGGCAGGCATTGTCCGAGATCAACAAACAGAACCTGATTTGCTGCCTCCTCGTCTGAATGCTCCACGTTATCCGGTGTTCCTGCGAGATGTGCTGCCACAATTCTTGATGACTGTACCCCTTGTTGTTCGCGAAAGGATGTGCTTTCAGCACGACGGTGCACTAGCCCACTTCGATGTTAATATCCACAAGCACCTGAACAACACTGACGCTCATCGTTTTACTGGAAGAGGAGGTCTTGTCCCACGGCCAGAGCGATCGCCAAATCTCATACCTCGCGCGTTCTCCCTCTGGAGTTAGGTCAAGATGTTGGTGTACGAAACCGCCCTAGAAACGGACGGAGACCTGCTTGCTAAGGTCGAGTACGCCTGTTCCCTGGTGCTACAAACAGCAGGCAGTTTGGCGACAGTGTGGCAGAGCTTCATGTGCTGTTGCCATGGCCGCATCGAGACTGGCTGTCGTTACTTTGAACAAGTACTATGAGCTACGTTGCTGTTACGCAGTGTATATGCTGTGTGTGTTCGTAGCCCAATAAATACGCATTTCCCACCACTAGTCCGCTATCTCAATATAACCGGTTGTCGACTCTCTATCACCTGTTTCGGTTTGAGCCAAAAGGTGCGAGACCTCCTTTATAAGGGCGTAACACCACCCCACCGACAGTAATTCCACTTGACAACGATCGAGGAGTACTTGTTCGAAAGCTCGTGGCATCTGAACCGCTTGACACGGTAGGAAGTCGTTTATTTAATGTTGCGGCCGCGAGACTGTGTTTTACCGATTTTTCTCTTTAATAATGAATTAAATGCCGGGCATTTGTTAAATATGCCTTTCAGTCATGTGATACAAATTCATAAAGACAGTGATATAGTGTGGAGTACGATACTGGAGTCAGTTTTATTACAATCTGGCAGGAGGGGTCGCAACAAAGGCTTGGCCTCGACTTTCGTTACAAGCCTCGTGTGCAGCCAGGTCTAATCCACACTGCACTGCACGACCCAGCCGCCAGCCGCCAGCCGGCCGCGACGTCCTCCGGCTGGCCGCGAGGGCGGCTCCCTCGGCTGGGCTAATCCCAACCGCTGTAGGGTCCGGCTGCGGCCGCAATCAGCCGAAACGAGCCGCTGTAGCGCCGACAATATGGCCCCGGGCCGCGCGGCCTCTGTGCTCCGGAGAGGAACGCACACACGAGCCGGGGGGCCGGCCGTGGTGGCCGAGCGCTCCTAGGCGCTTCAGTCTGGAACCGCGCGACCGCTGCGGTAGCAGCTTCGAATGTATGTGTGTGATGTCCTTAGGTTAGTTAGGTGTAGGTAGTCCTAATTTATAGTGGACTGAACTGGTGACATCATATGTTAAGTCCCATAGTGTTCGGGTTCAAAGACTTTTTTTCTTTGCTGGGCTGCGTCGCCGTAGCCGACCAACAGGTTCCGCCCACTGCCACATCGTCGTTCAATAATAACCACGACAAGCACACGACAAAAGCAATCACGTTCAGCAGACATCACGGTAACACCGTCCAACACAACCTTTATTATCACTAATAATGACATCAATACGGTGAGGAAAATAGTTCACAAGATTCTTCAGGTATGCCATGTCGAACTAAAGTCAGTCACTAACGATTGTAGCTATCAACCTGTGCGGTTGTTTGTTGCTAAGTTTCATCTGGTGTACCGAATACTCCCAGACGTTTTCCACTGGAGTTAGATAGGGTGATTTAGCAGACCGGTCGACGTACGAGTGCTCATCAAACGAGGAATTTATGCGTGTTCCCCTGTGAACTGGGACAGTTCCCACTTTGGAAGACAGACGTCCAAGAAATACCCGTCACGAAGGAATGAAAGAATAACAATTCGATTCCGAGAATGTGTCAGTAAACATCCTGGTTGATGTGAATTATAAAATGTTCCCGGTGAACTGAATGTTCAGACAAATTTCTGGCTTACAGCCGGTTGTCATTTAATTCATCCTACGATTTAGCGAGTGGCTACCTGCCAGTCACCTTCAGGTGAGCCTTCGAATGGTGACGAAGACTTACTAAGTACCGCAGCATATAGCGCGCTGTGAGAATTCCGCCCATACTTCTAAATCATGTTGACATACGGACCACGGTTGCCGCTACCAGCACCCTCGCTAGTGGACCCTCGAACTCAGTTGTCAACGGGCAAGTTGACGGGCGTTTATTGCTGGGTGGTTGGCCACACGATCCAACACCAGCTGTCCTCTGCATTAGCGCACTCTGTCGTCTTCGATTAGGACAAGGCGTGGAGTTCATGCTGCTCCATGCCCTGTCCAACTGGTAGCCACTGTCACGGTTCATCAGCTTCTCCGCCAGGAGTCTTTCTGCGGATTCTTTAAGAAAAAAATCCCAAAAAGTTGTTGCTATGGTCAGAATCGTAGTTCTTGGGACACGTCATTATTAAAGAATTCGTGGAAATGCGCCTAGCGGAAAAGCTAATGAACCGTGGTTGTGGATACCAGTTGGGGAGCACCTGGAACCCCCCTTCTCCATGATTTGTTCTAATCGGAGACGACAGAGTGCGCCAACGGCCGCTATCAGCGGTAACACAGAGGACGGTTGAGTTCCGCAGTTCCACCAGCGAGGGCGCTGCCGCAGTGATGTGTGGCCCGTCTGTCAACTTGACAATTTTGACGCATGTGCGGATCACTTGCAGCGCGCCACATATTGCGGGTCGGACCAAGTCTCCGTCAGTCTTCGACGGCTCGCCTGAAGATGGATATACGACGACCGGCTGCAAGTCTCAAATTTGTTTGAATATCCTGGTTCATGTTTACACTGATCTGAATGAGAGCGATCCGAATCATGACGGAACCGCCCCAGGCGTCAAACACAGACTCTACAACAATTTCGGTTAAAATTGTGACTCCGCCGTAGGAGCATCATTTGGAAAGTAGCAAAAATATCGCGATTCACCCGGCCACACTACACGCTTCCGCTCAGCTATTGTTGTGTTTCTACTGTTTGGCGTATCAAAACTGTGTCGCTATGAACGATGACCTTTCGTAACGTACCCCAACTTAAAATACCCATCGCGTGCAGCTCCCTTCGGAATGTTTTCAAAGCAACTGGTTGAGATGGATCTGCATTAGCCGACAACAGCAATTCCTGTTCGATTTGAAATTGACTGTCATTTGCAACATGTTACTCTAGATTCCGGTCCTGGTGGTTAGCATCTTTTCATGACACCCGTGTTACACGGCTGTGAGTGGTAGATCAAACTCTGTAGACTAGTTGACCAGTCCGCGTTGATACACCGATACACCGACAAATCGGGCGCCTGCATTCTTGATATGGTCGTGGCCACATCCTAGCACAATAGCTTCTTAGCCGTTGGGTCACGTCTCTAAGTCGACAGATCGTACTAGCAGATTCCATACAATCGACTGACACATACAGACCATTTGACTGACATGACATATGTCACAGGAATAGGGTTACAAATAAGCCTGGCATCAGTTATGAACCATCTAGAGCGTTCTAAAGCGACCAGTCTGGTCTTTAAACGCGTTGTGTAATATTTTGACCGATGAACAGGTTAATTCTAAGAAACAATATGATTTAGGGTGAAGATGCAAAATCAGTCCTAGAGAAGGCCAAGGGCGGACTGACATTTGCTGGAAGGGGTCTGAGAAGCGTGTTGCATCTTTAAGGGAGTTGTCATAGATTAGCATTAGGGAATGTCTCCAGAGTTAGGAAACTGTACAAATCAAACATGGCAGCAGACATCTAACGTATTCATAGGCGCGCTTCTAGAAACAAAACGGGTTCGTACACGAAATACAGAAGCGCTCGTAGAACTTAAGGGGGAAATCTTAAGCAGATAGGCGACGCTATTCTCGCGTAATCCTGTTCCGTGAATTTAGGAAACCTGTAGTAGAGTGAGCACAACGGCTTTGCCACGGTTGGTACGCCGGTTCTCGCTCGGTCACCAAAGTTAAGCAACGTCGCGCTCAGTTAGTGTTTGGATGGGTGACCACCGAGGAGCAGTCTGTGCTAATCGCTGAGGGATACGCAGTCGCCAAAGAAGCATCCAACTGAAAGACCTGCATCTTTATTACTAGAGGAACAGTGTGTTACCATTCTGCTGCGACCACCCTATCTCTTGCATAGCTGTCACGAGAAGACGTAAGACAGATTATAAGTTAATGATACGGTAGAAATTTTTGAATTCTTAACCTCAGCAGAAGAATATAATAATTCCAATCCCAAAGAAAGCAGGTGTTGACAGATGTGAAAATTACCGAACTATCAGTTTAATAAGTCACAGCTGCAAAATACTAACACGAATTCTTTACAGACGAATGGAAAAACTGGTAGAAGCGGACCTCGGGGAAGATCAGTTTGGATTCCGTAGAAATGTTGGAACACGTGAGGCAATACTAACCTTACGACTTATCTTAGAAGAAAGATTAAGAAAAGGCAAACCTACGTTTCTAGCATTTGTACACTTAGAGAAAGCTTTTGACAATGTTAACTGGAATACTCTCTTTCAAATTCTGAAGGTTGCAGGGGTAAAATACAGGGAGCGAAAGGCTATTTACAATTTGTACAGAAACCAGATGGCAGTTATAAGAGTCGAGGGGCATGAAAGGGAAGCAGTGGTTGGGAAAGGAGTGAGACAGGGTTGTAGCCTGTCCCCGATGTTATTCAATCTGTATATTGAGCAAGCAGTAAAGGAAACAAAAGAAAAATTCGGAGTAGGTATTAAAATTCATGGAGAAGAAGTAAAAACTTTGAGGTTCGCCGATGACATTGTAATTCTGTCAGAGACAGCAAAGGACCTGGAAGAGAAGCTGAACGGAATGGACAGTGTCTTGAAAGGAGGGTATAAGACGAACATCAACAAAAGCAAAACGAGGATAATGGAATGTAGTCGAATTAAGTCGGGTGATGCTGAGGGAATTAGATTAGGAAATGAGACACTTAAAGTAGTAAAGGAATTTTGCTATTTAGGGAGTAAAATAACTGATGATGGTCGAAGTAGAGAGGATATAAAATGTAGACTGGCTATGGCAAGGAAAGCGTTTCTGAAGAAGAGAAATTTGTTAACATCGAGTATAGATTTAAGTATCAGGAAGTCGTTTCTGAAAATATTTGTATGGAGTGTAGCCATGTATGGGAGTGAAACATGGACGATAACTAGTTTGGACAAGAAGAGAATAGAAGCTTTCGAAATGTGGTGCTACAGAAGAATGCTGAAGATAAGGTGGGTAGATCACGTAACTAATGAGGAGGTATTGAATAGGATTGGGGAGAAGAGAAGTTTGTGGCACAACTTGACTAGAAGAAGGGATCGGTTGGTAGGACATGTTTTGAGGCATGAAGGGATCACAAATTTAGCATTGGAGGGCAGCGTGGAGGGTAAAAATCGTAGAGGGAGATCAAGAGATGAATACACTAAGCAGATTCAGAAGGATGTAGGTTGCAGTTGGTACTGGGAGATGAAGAAGCTTGCGCAGGATAGAGTAGCATGGAGAGCTGCATCAAACCAGTCTCAGGACTGAAGACCACAACAACAACAACCTCAGCAGGAGCACTTGCATTTTGAAAAGCGTACTTTTAAGTGTTATTTATCAGTAAGTGTATGCAACTTAAGCCAAAATTTAATTCCCAGCTGATCAGGTAATAGTTACCTTATATTAACGTGTTTCATTATCTCGTCGCCTCTACAATATTTCTTTAACAAAAATTGTAACGATCATAATGGTAGTCAGTGAGTACAACATTAACAGAAAAAACAAAGGAATATATCTGAATCATTATTTTTCTGTGTATTTCACATGATACTAAACAAAACGGACGTAAGCAACATGCCAGACGGCAATATTCTGAGTATATGC
This sequence comes from Schistocerca americana, assembly GCF_021461395.2. NCBI lineage: Eukaryota > Metazoa > Arthropoda > Insecta > Orthoptera > Acrididae > Schistocerca > Schistocerca americana. The sequence continues at coordinate 36,903,053 of NC_060125.1, forward strand.
CTTCTAGGCAAAAAGTTCCGATACTGATTTTATTCCTGGCGTATAAGTGACGTCAGCGCGATACCGCGATGGCAGTTGGAACTAAATTTGTAAATAACAGGTGTGCCTTCGAACAGTCAGTTGTCGAGCTCGCCAGTCTCAAGTAATGGATGAGCGAACGTAGTGCGGCAGCAAACCTAGTCCCAGTCGCCTTGACTCCAGAACAAGAATAACGAAACGTGGTAGCCTGCTGTGACTTGTCAGAAACGCGGAACACATGCAATTCTTTTCTGGGAAAGTCATCACAAAAAAAAATGGTTCAAATGGCTCTGAGCACTATGGGACTCAACTGCTGAGGTCATTAGTCCCCTAGAACTTAGAACTAGTTAAACCTAACTAACCTAAGAACACCACAAACATCCATGCCCGAGGCAGGATTCAAACCTGCGACCGTAGCGGTCTTGCGGTTCCAGACTGCAGCGCCTTTAACCGCACGGCCACTTCGGCCGGCAAAAAGTCATCACATACGACAGGACTTGATGTTATCAATGCGAACCTACCAGAAAACGATAAAGTGCAGAAATTCACATAAAGGGTCAACACTTCGATGGCATAACAGACACTCAATCCAATGGAAGTGTGAGTTGAACAATATCCTAAAGAAAAACTTGTCTGACACTTTCGCGTGGTTGTCTGAACATTCTGCGTATTCTACTCAAGTGCGAGGAAACAAGTTTTCTCCATATTTTACTACTCCAGTCCTCGAACTTTCTCGAACACGAGGGGCATGCTCTGTCCGGTTCTAAGTTTACCACGAATCGTCAAAAAATATAGCACGGCACGGGTATTACCGCTATTCCATTTGAAAAACATATTTGATTAATTTTTACTTGTACAACTTTGATCGGTATTTACCCACGAATCATAATTAGACTAGACAACGTGCCAACAATTCGGGCAGCAAAACAACGAACGGTAACTGAACAGTGACGCCAAATCGTTCTACATATCAGAGAATGTGTTACAGTGTTAAAATTTACAATCCGGCTGCTGATTAGACAGAATAACGGTGAGTGTGGTTGGCAGAGTGGATATTATATTTTAATTGATTTCGGCGAAATATTCGGCATTCCTGAAGTGAGTGGGACGTAAAAATGCTGTACGCCGTCGGTAGGTAGGAAATGAATTTTAATTAGCGGCCGGAATGCGGCCGTCTCGCCCCACCTGGATTTCGCTCTGCCCCCGGAGGCCGAGTTTTCGTTTCCGCTCGTTACCGCCTCGCCTCGCCACAAACACGGCGCCTGCCGCCTGCCGCCTGCCGCCGCTGGTGGAGGGGGCTGTTCTGGAACACGGCCAGGACGCGGCCGCTGTTTGCCGAGGCGGCTGCCATCCGGGTGACAAGGCGATCGTCGCGTTGCCGTTACACCTCACGTTTTTACCCTTCGGAGTTCGGTGGAGACAGTGCCACCTCTGAGACCCACATCTCTACTTCATGTCATTTTACAATTTCTTAAATTAAGAGAATAAGGCAGAAACCATTTCCGAGTGCAGGTGTGTGCTTGTCATATGGCTAGTATGTCCACCAGGGACACTATTATGTAAAATTTCTGTGTTTATGCGAGCGTGCATCCAGAACGCAAGGGGGTGGGAACACGTATGCTGCTGGTCGTGCATGTCTCACTCTGGTGCAGGTCCTACCAGAGTGACGGGGATGCAGCCAGCAGCCAGTGCGAGTTGTTCTGGTGCCGCACTGAACTGAGAGGACGTCAGCTGAGGTTATGCCCAAGTGCGGCGGGCCAGCAAGCTCCGTCCACACCTTCTCTCCTCACTGTGCTCCGCTTCATTGGCAGTTCGCCCCAAGCTACTTTCCGTGTGGTTATGGTCTGCCGCATGTCAAATATGAAAAATAGTAATAGATGATGAACAAATAGCCGAGAGATCAACGATCAGAGTTCGTTCATTATGTGACTACCGGAAGTTGTTAGAGCCCTTTGACGTTACCTAGGATGAACTGGATGAAGTCGAGCTAGCTTTTCAGTCTCGAGCCATCTGTCACCATCGGAGATACGGCGTAAAAAGGTGTCCTTAAAGAGTACCACAAGATTCACAATAATCCTCAGCTATCCATACATAATGACATAGCCGACCTAGACATGCAAAATTAATATCAAGAAGGCCAGCATTGTTAAAGAATTGATGAACTCGAATTCTGAGGCTCACATTATCTAGCAAGAGCACAGCCCACCACAAAGTGAAAGTTTCACCATCACAGAGAACCCTCCTGGTTTCACCCCATCATACAAGACGTGGATGACATTAAACTGAATATGTGTTGATCATTGATGTTGACGAACTGAAAGTAGATATATATGGAGATGGTATCAGATACCATCTCATATATAGTTACAGCTAACCGGCTATTGGCCTTCCTCTTCTGTGCGGATGCACACGCATTGCCCGAACTCTTACGGGACTCGGTCAGATTGTCTGCCGCCAGTAATGAGTGTAGTGAGCAGGGCACTACGAATGTAGTGTACGGGATTAAGTTGGAAATGTGGGTCTCACAAGGAGCGTGCAAGGGATAAATCCCTGCAGTCGCACTATCTTCTGTGCCCTCAGTGGCTCGGCTGGATAGAGCATCTGCTGTGTACGCAGGAGATCCCGGGTTCGAGTCCCGGTCTGGGCACACATTTTCAACTGTCCCCGTTGATGTATATCAACGCCTGCCGATAGCTTAGGGTCTTGATTTAATTACCATTTCAACTGAAAAAAGGGTAAATCAGAATGTGACTGGTGTTTGTTGCAGGATTCTAGCGCGAGTCGGTAAGTTTAAACACCGACACTTGTCTGTGCCTTCAACATGCGTAGTTGCTATGTACGATGTTATTATATTTGCTTACAGTATGTTTGTGTGTTTCTTGAGTGCATTGCGACATGCTAGTCAGTTAATGCGACAGTCCTACAGTGAGTGACAGTCTACACAGTACGTTGTGAGTGGGCGATGAGATATACCAAAGCAGAAGAAGGTGACATGCTCGTGGTGTATAGAGAGTGTAGGAAGAATGAAGTTTTTCTTGTACAGTATGTGCGACAATATATCCTAATAGACGTCAACCATGTCGGCATTTATTTATCAAGCTCTTCAACCGGTTATGTGAAATTGGTAATGTAACACCTAGACAACGTAACAGAAAGATACAAGTGACGACAGTTGCAGTTGATCTGCGTGTTAGCTTCCGCACAATCAGATGAGGCACTGTGATGAGCCAAGCAAGTGTCTTAGGCTTTCTCCATCGATACAGGTTTCACCCCTATCACATCTCTCTTCATCAAGAATTGCATGGAAAGGATTATGAGAATCGTGTTAACTTCTATACATGGACATTAAGACAGCATACTCCAGATCTGTTCTGCATCTTGTGTAGTGATGAAGCCACATTTATCACTCGCCGCCAAGTAAACCACCGAAACATGAGCTATAGGTCTGTTGATAATTACTGTTGCCTTCGTCAAACGGAACGTCATCGTCCATGGAGTGTAAACGTGTGATGTGGTATAATGAACCATCAGACCACAGAACCGTTTTTCATAGACGGAATACTGAACGTGCAGAAATATCATGGCCTGCTAACAGAGCATCTTCCACGTTCCTCTGCAGACTAGGAGGAACATGAGGTACCGACGTGATGGCTGTCCAGCCCATAGTGCGCCAAGTAGTGGGGCACGTCTCCACGTATTCTTTCCAAATTTCTGGATTGGATGCAGAGGACCTGTACTTTGGCCTTGACGACTGTAGACTTATTTCAGTGGGGAAAGCAGAAAGACGATGTCTACAACGACATACCAGTAACATCTGATGATATTCGACGGAGTATTACTGCTGTTCGTTCTGACATCTTCGCCGAAATGCTAGCGTGTGTGCAGCAATCGTTCCGTACCTGACTGGAAGCATGTATTTCTGCTGGTGGTGGTCATTTCAAACACAACTAGTTACTGGTTAGAATGCACATACGTAGTTTATGCACTTGTATTGTTTTTAGTGTATGCTACCACAGGTACTGTAGAAGTGTCAGTGTAGGAACTTTACGAAATACGATATATCGTACAATACTCGTGCTAGAATCCTGCAACAAACACCACTCACATTATAACTAAGAACAATTTTATCTTGTTAATGTAAGTAGGCACTGTTCCTTTTAAAAAGCATATATTTGCACAATAAATACACTTTCTAAATATTATTACAATACCTCGATCAGCTACTACTAGCGCATAACTACCAATTCATTCTGTGAAAACAAACACATCAATAGCACGTTTCGTTTCCGCAATATTTGTGGTGCAAGTTTTATGTGCTTCACCATGTGCATTTAAATGACGACGTACACCATACAATAAATAAATACATACGAAAAAGGTGGAGGGGAGTGGTGATACTGGTAATCGCAAGAAAAAGGGCAGATACTCCCTCTGTCGATGGTATTGCTGGGGGAAATGGAATTAATCTGTATCGCCGGGAGGTGACAGCGAGGGGGCAGGGGATCGTCGTACGAGGATGGTCCGTTTTAGATCACGGGGGAACGTAATTTCTGAGGGTGTTAATTAGGAAGATACGCTGTGCCATGTCTTACAACAAGAGAGGGGGAGGGTTTCGGGAATAGCGTGCTCGCTGGAGGTGAGAAGCGACATTTTGTGAGATTGTGTATCGCCACAGGTTGAGATAGGCAGAGAGGGGGCGGCAAGCAGTGGAGCCGCGGGCTGGCAACTTGGGATGACGCGGCAGCTGATGGCGACGAGGCGCTGCAGTGGCGCTCCGGTGCTGGCGCGTCGCAGGGCCGATGCCACGCGGCGCGGGGAAGCGGGGGGGGGGGGGGGGGGGGGCGGGGGCGGTGACAGGGTGGCCGTGGCAGAGGCGCACTAGCGGCAGGAGAAGCGGGGTATACGCCGTCGCTGTTTGCAGGCAAATATGTGCGGCAAAGTTCTCTTTCCAAACGTCTTGTACGACTGATAGTAATAAAGGTTTATCAAACACCACGAAAAAAACCAATCGCGTGATTAACTACCTGTTTGTTCGCAGGTACATTCAGCAGTCTTACGCCACACTTCCGTAGCATGCCGCTAGGGGAGTCAAAACAAAACGACTGAGCAGATCTTCGCTCTATCAGCGATCCACGCCACCTTGTTTTGGCTCCTCTGGCAGCGTTCTAGGATCGAGTACTTTCACACAACTTCTTGCAGGAACTGAAGTAATTGTGACGTAAAGGAGCAGTGAAGGCGACCAGAAACGGGGCTGTCGATTTGCCATTTGCTATGGCGCCGAATTGATGTTTATGGAAGTGGTAGTGACAGGACGATCTCACAGGTGTCGAGAGAACTCTCTACAGGAATGTCTCTGCGGTTCGCAACGCACGAAATATTTGTGATACGAAAGGATACGAATGTTACTGCTCATCGTTTTACTCGCAGAAATTTAAGCTGTTCTCTTAGGTTCCTGCCTAACACCACATTCAGAAATCACTACATATTCGGAAACAAATAGCCAAATATTTGTGAGAAGAATGAATATGTATTTTATTACTGATCGTTTCAGTTGTAAAAATGTAAACTGTTCTCTTAGGTTCCTGCCTAACCACACACACACACACACACACACACACACACACACACACACACACACACACACACAGAAATCACCACATATTCGGAAATAAACAGCCAAATATTTATTTGATCGTTCGTTCTCTGATCAGACGGAAATGTTAATTAACATCGAATATTGAAAGAAATACTTGTATTACATTCATAACAAAGTCACTGAATATGTTAACAACGCTAAGATTAAAATTTAAAAAATTAGCATGCAACGGAGTACGAACCCACTTCCTCTAACTCCATAAACCAAGACATTAACCGCTACGCTTCTACTTAGTCACCTGAACTTTGTTTCTTGTCTCGGTTATCATAATACCTCTTGAAGTCTTATCTCGCTGATGATTTCTTAACTGACGTCTTTGTGATACTTTTTCAATGCCGCTTTGCTTTGAAAAGGCGTATTTCGGTACACACACTAAAAAGATAACGAATAATCGAAAGGCATATAGCAGGGCTTTCCAACGCGCTCACATAAGTTGAAAGTCGAAAGCCCACTAGTGTGGCGTTGCGGTCGGGAACGCCTGTATAATACAACAAGTATCGATTACTGCTTCTACAATATAAGGTCAACAAGATATAAGTGAGTTTGAACGTGGTGTTACAGTCGGCGCACGAGCGATGGGGCACAGCATCTCCGAGATAGCGATGACTTGAGGATTTTCCCGTATGAGTATTTCACGAATGTACCGTCAATATTAGGAATCCGGTAAAACATCAAATCTCCGACCTCGCTGCGGCCGGAAAATGATCTGACATGTGACATGTACGTAAGCATCCTGTCTGATCACCTCCATCTATTCATGTTCATTGTGGATTCCGACGGACTTGGGAAATTCCAGCAGGACAATGAGACACTCTAAACGTCCAGAATTGCTGCAGAGTGGCTCCACGAACGCTCTTCTAACTTTAAACACTTCCTCTATCCACCAGGCTCCCCGGACACGAACATTGTACAGCATATCTGGGATGTCTTGCTGTTCAGAAGAAATTTCCACGCCCTCGTACTCTTACAGATTTCTGGACAGCCCTTCAAGATTCACGGTGTGAATTCCCTCCAGCACTACTTCAGACGTTAGTCGAGTCGATGCCACGTCGTGTTGCGGCACTTGTGCGTGCTCGCGGTGGCCCTACAAGATATTAGGCCTGTGGAACAGTTTATTTGAGTTTTCAGTGTAAATGTTTCCATCTACAAGGTAGGTGTCCGATTATAATTGGTACTTAATGAGTTGCGGAAAGTTTTAATTACAATTAAAGCTGCGACCAAAATTTCCACAAATCCTGACGAATAAATAAGTGATCTCAGCGCAGTAACAAATGGGAATTCGACCAGTCGGCTGTAGTGAAGCAACGTTGTTGTGTCACAAATCGTTGTGGAGCAACATCTGTAAATCAAGTGTTCAAGGCGTTCTTCAGAAAGTTTTGAAGAAGAGGAAAGTGTGTGCAGAGTTCATCTCGCACACTGGGACATCCGTACAAGAACAACGACGCGTCGATGCCTACCGTGACTCGACTGAAATGGAAAAGACGAACAATTCTTTTCTGGAAATATCGTCACGGTTGAGGAGACTTGGTGTTTACGAACCTACCTCAAAATGTCAACGTGCATGAATTCACATAATGAGTTAACGATTTGACTATACCAGCTACATTGAAGCTAATGTGACGGCCGACTTTAACGACATCCCAAAGAAGGACTTTTCTGACAGTTCCACACGGTTGTACAAATGATATGTGTGTTGTACTAAAGTGAGGGAGACTATGTAGAACAGTAGAAGCATTAAAACCTCCATCTTACAGCTTCTTTACCATTTATTAACCTAGTCTCGAAACTTTTCGGACAGACGTGTTATATCTACGTCAGTGCATACATTCTGAAAATCATTTTATTATAGATGAGGTATAGAATTTAGCACCATTACTAACTCACGCCTTTTTGTTTCATTCACAGATAAGGGGAGGGATAATGATTATGTAGTGAGGTGAGGAAAGCCGTGCGGTACCTCCAAATAGCGTGTCGGACCTTCTTTTGGCTAGCGTAGTGCAGCAATTCGACGTGCCATTCATTCCACAATCCAGTGGAGGTCCCATGCAGGAAAACTGAGCCACGCTGCCTCTACAGCCGTCAATAATTGAGGAAGTGTTGCCGGTGCAGGACTTTGTGCACGAACTGGCCTGTCGATTGTGTCCCGTAAATGTTCGAGGGCATTCATATCGGGTGGTCGGAATGGCCAAATCACTCGCTTGAACTGTCCAGGACGCTCTTCAAACCAATGACGAACAACGGTGGCCCGGTCACATGGCGCATTGTCACCCATAAAAATTCCATCTGTCCTTGGGTGCCGTGAATGGTTACAAATGGTCTCCAAGTAGTCGAACATAACCGCTTCCAGTCAACGACCCGACCCGTTCAGTTGGACCAGGGAACGCAGTCCATTATATGTAAACAGAGCTCACAGTATCGGTCTGACAACTTGGCTCCACGACTTCGTGCGATCTGGGCCACATTCCGACCCTACCATCAGCGTTACAAACCGAAACCTGGACCAGGCCGCGGCTTTCCAGTCGCCTACGGTCCAACAGAGCCCAGTTGAGGAGTTGCACGTAACATCGTGCTGTTGGCGAAGGCACTCGCCTCGGTCGTCTGCTGCCACAGCCCATTAACGCCAAATTTCGCCGCAGTCCTAACGGGTACTTTCGTCGTACGTCCCACATTGATTTCTGCGGTTATTGCACGCAGCGTTGCTTGTCTGTTAGCACTGATAACTGTACCCAAAAGCCGCTGCTCTCGGTCGTGAAGTAAAAACCCATCGACCACTGCGTAGTCCATGGTGAGAAGTAGTGCCTGAAATTTTGTATGCTCGGCGCAATCTTGACTGCGGATCTCGAAGTACTGAAATCCCTAACGATTGTCGATACGGAATGTCCCATGAGTTTAACTCCAACCAGCGTTCCGCGTTCCATGTCTGTTAATTCGCGTCCTGCGGTAGTAATCAGGCCGGAAACCTTTTCACATGAATCGCGTGAGTACAAATGACAGCTCCGTGAGTGCGCTGACCTTTAATACCTTGCGTACGCCACACTGCTGCCATCTGCTACATGTGCATATTGCTAGCCTCTGACTTTTGTTACCTCAGTGTATGTTCACCGTTGTGTTATGTTGTCCTTACAGTCCTCAGAAGAGAATTACATTGGGGACAGTAGAATCGATCTGCAGCGTTTCGCAAATGGCCGTTATCTAAAATTTCTCACTATCGTTGGCGAAAAGACGTCTTCCTACCCCAAATGATTCCCATTTAAATTCGGGGCCCATTTCTGCAACAACCTCGCACTGATCGAATCGATGAGTAACAGATTTCGCAGTGTGCCTCAGAATTTTTCAAATTTCGCCATTACTCTGCCCAGACGGGGATCCAAAACATTCGAGCAGTGCTTCTGAATGAATAGCACAAGTTTTGTATACTCGGCGTCTTAAATAGGACGGCTGTAGGAATCTCCCAATAACCCTATGCCGACCTTTTTCTTTCTGCATAATTGCCCTTGTGTGCGCGTTTGATCTCATGTCGTTTTGTAACGTTACGTCTAGACTGAGTCAAACAGCATACCATTAATGCTGTATTCAAACATTACAGGAATGTTCTTCTTTCTCAACAAACAGCACGCTGCCATTCATCGCATCAAATAGGTAATAAGTCCAGTTTATCCTGAATTCCCTCCACAGTCACTCAAAGACTTCTCGTATACGACAGGAATAACTACAAACAGTCTCCGTCTGCTGCTCAACCTATCTCACAAATCGTTTATGTAAATGAGGAATAAGAGCTGCACCATTCCACTTCCGAACCTCTTCCAGTGTTACGTTCCTTCATGATAATGCTTGCTGTAGAAGGAAAGGGACTGAGGTTTAGCATTAAAAAGGTTTCCTAACCAATCACACGTGTAAACTGTTATATAGGCCCCGAGCTCTACTGCGTAATTAACTAGACTGTGAATCAACCATAACATGTGTAATTAACATCTTGTATTACTGACACGCAATGAAAATGCGCCGTTTTAGAAATGAGGCTATAATATACAGGCGTTGCTCAGTACTGGAAGACTTGAGCATTCGTAATAAGTGAGATGGCAATGGTGATTTACTGTAATGCTTATGATGCGAAAAATGTAACATATTAATCGGAAAAATCAGTACTATGTTCATTTAGATTGTAAACCTTTTTAGGAATTTTGCACACATTAAATTTTTTTAACTCAGCTTCAAAGCCTCCTTCTTGCCTAACGTCCGCATATTGTGCGCCAGTTAAGAGTGTCGTTCGCTCCTTTACTTTTGTTATTACCTCCAACAGAAAAGAAGGTAAATTTCCGGTAACTTTCTTTGTGTTAATAAAGGGCCTTCTTCCACGATAGAGTGTTTCATGCTAGAAAAAGATGAGTTGTTGGAAGCACATAAAGTAATTATCTCTCAATTATAGGAGATGCAACATTTCAGAAGAAGCAGAGAGTTCCTTTTTCCTTTATTTTCTTCGAGAAACAGCCACCAGAATTTAGTGAGAAACGCTATGCACATACAGAACTGTTCACAGTTCGATAACAGCTCAAATATCTCCTCCGAATGTCGAAAAATCAACTTATTCAATGGGGCTGTTTGAACGGATAATGGAACTTCGTTTGCTATCCATTTCGATAGCACATCAAAGCTGGTCGCCTAAAATGTAGGTCGCGTCCATACAGGTAGACTAGCTTAGCGCCAAGCTACTTCTCTCGTGTAGACTGTATAATTCGCCCAGATTTTTCTCTTTTGTTTTTCTTTAATGAAATTTCTATGTTTTTCACAAATTGTCACACCTTTTAAACTTTTCACGCTAATTACGGCCATAGGAGCATGGTGTTTTCCGAACGTGCTTCTCACCGAAAGGGATTCTGGTAGCTGGAGTCCGAGGTTTTCGTTAATCATGCTTTATGAGTTTTTGTACTGATAGTTCCATAAAAACATTCATCTTCTAACACACATTTCTTCATATCTAACCAATAAATCAAACACCAGTTTTCAATGATGTAAGTACTCCTTTAATAATGATTTTTTAAAAATAAATTTCACCCGCTATTTTATCCCCTTAGAGGTTGAATTTTCAAAATTACTTAAACACTTATGTTTTCATTTCCAAACGAGAAGCCTATTTTAATAGACTTATCTCTAAAAATTCTTTCGCAATTAAATATTTTCACAAAATTCCTATTTCACCTTCTTAGAGTTTGAAGTTCCAAAAACTGTGAAACATGTATTTTTTTATCTATAACCGAGAAACCAATTATATAGCGGTTGTATTTTCGGGAACAAAGAGGCACTTATTTTTTTAATTCTAAGTGAGAAGTCAAATAACAATTGTCATAGATGTAGTTTTAAAAGCACTTTAGTAATTCTTTCCTAATGGTTGGCATTCAGAACATGTTTCATCCGTTATTTCACTCCCATAGCGGCTAAATTTCAAAAAATGCGGAATCACATATTTCTTTATTTCTGTCCGAGAAACCAAACACCAATTTTCGCAGCTCTAGCTTCAAAAGTGCCTGAATAGCGACGTCTTTTCAAAAAACCTTTCACCCTTTAGTATTGGAATTTAAAACAATGTCTTTTGAAACGACGCCTATAGTATAACATCAACACTCTCTCCAAATTTCAAGTTTCTCCCCTTAGCGGTTTGGGCTGGGCGATGATGATTGGATCGGTCACGACACTGCCTTTCACATGTACAGGTTACTGCGTTCAAAGAGTACAAACCTCGTATACCAAAACAAAGACAGACTGGTGACTGAGGAAGAAAATGTACTTGTGACGAGGATCAAGAGGCAGTTGCGAATTTCAGGAAAACAGCGACACTCTTCAAGAGAAGTAATAAGCAGATGAAGGAGAAATTTAGTTCTGGAATGTTGCTTTTATCACGGAGCCTGTCCGCTATGAAAGGAAGACTGTTTACGATGAGTTACAGATATTTTTTGTATAAATGGAAAACGTGTGAGCTGAAACATCGATTTACACTCCGTACTTATGGCTAGTGCGTAATGGGTGCAGCAGCAAGTGCGAATAGGACGAATAGGTGAAGCCAGACGACCCCTATGTTGGAAAGAGGCAAGTTCCATTCACTACGTTCTTCTAGTCTAGAGAATCATTGCGCCACGCTTTTTCAGTCACAGTTGGTTCGTTGTGTTGGCAGATGAAGTTAAGAGTCCTAACTAAAGTGAGAAAGACTCGCCTCTTTGCAAGGTACCAATTATCTCAGTACTTATTTCTGTTCTCTAAACAGTGAGCAGTCTAGATGACGCCTTTTATTAGCATCGCCACTTTCGGCCGAAACGAGTCGTACCAATAAAATACTTGATCTAAATGGTACTTTGGTTACAAAATAACAATACAGTGTTATTGTTTGTCCCGGCGATATAATACCATCGTTCTGACACTAAATTTTGTAACTTTACATTTGTGTGTAAAGTACTACATTTTTCAGCCTAACTAGGATACGATTACATTCAATGTATTTATTAAATCATAATTTTTAATTCAAAATACACAGAGTGTCCCAACAGAAATTGCCAATATTCAAGGCCATGACAGGAACGATCATTTGATGGAAAAAAAAACTTCGTATGGACATATGCCCCATTCTGAGTGCTTTCCGATGTAGAACACTATAAATTGTTATTTATTTTCTGTATTGTCGAATACATTGTCATGTTTCTTTTTGTGTCGTCGTTGCCACTGCAGATTCTTGTATCATGGGAAGCAAGAAGAGGACGTTGTCTGGTGGCTGGTGTGCACTTTCTTCAACACAACCGCACTGTATTAACAGGGCTCTTTGTTTATCAGAACTAGGAGCTACTGATCTTAAGCTAGTTGTTGTGGTACAAGTTCTTCCATAGTTCTTAGTCCACGTTAGCCTCACTGCCGGTGAAGTACAAGTGCTGCTATGTGGACTGCTCTGGTCGCCAGGTACTGTCTCACTCTGAACTGGATACAGTGACTCCTCCTGCCGCTGTAATTGGCTGCACCCTCAGGTCCGCGGTGGCGGTCTAAATACTTGCGGGCGAGAGGGAGTTGCGGCGCGTTTCTTGCGAGTCTGTCATTGGCCTCTCTCCTGATGGGAGTGCTTGCTTTAGCGCATACTATCGATTTTCTCGACCTCTTTGCCGACCGGTGTGCTGGCGACAGTTTACGCCAACAAAAAGTTTACACATGTGCAACAGTTAGTAAACAATGCAACATGCGTTTTACAAGTTTTATCGATGTAATGTTCTTCATACACATGTTGGGGGACATTGATAAGGCTGTTAGGAGAACCACACCTCCCAAATCCGACAATGTTGTTGTTGCGGTTCCTGCACAGGTTCTTGAATTACACATTCAGAAGAAAAATGAAAACTTGAAAGACTATTTGTTTCACACAAAGTACTGAAAACTTTGGTAAACACTCTACAATCAGGAATCTTACGTGTCAGAAAGCACTGACAGTATTCTTCGACAGCACCAGGATCACTACCACACAGAAGCGCTAATCATACACTGTAACTGCAATTCCTGCATTAGCATAGATATGTGGAAGTTTAGCCAACGCATATATAAAGTCACTTCACTGATGATACTCTCTGATACATTCGCAATCCATCGCATTACTTCACTGACAACACACTATGGACAACAGCGCGTTCATAGGGCTACTTTAGTGGCAGAAAGACATCAGGAACAAGGAGGTTGAGAGCAATCAGTCAGGTTGGGTTAGAAGAAAATATCAAAGAGGTTCAGTATTCTATCTCGAAAACTACTGGGGATAGGGAGTACGTCCACATGAAGGATTTTTTCTTCAAATGCTCGTTTCAGTCATATCCATGAATGGTGACCGTTCGTCCCAGGACACCCTTTATTACACATACCAGGTTAGCAACGAAAAATAACAGCAACGAATAAAAATACGTCAAAGTATCAGAGGCATGAAAGGAAAACATTACAAAATATATCAGTGAAAATGGATGACATGCAGTAAAAATATCAGTACCCACTTAAAAAGTTGCATCAATGCACATTACAAGGCAGTAAAAAATTTTGCCTCTAGGTAACGTCAACGGAAATTACAAATTAAACAATAAATACAGAGTCTGACTTGTTTCCGGATGCCTTTACCTTTATGTGTTTTTTTGTTTGGCCAGTTATGGGGCCGCATTCCTGTCGAATGTTTTTATACATAACAAGTATCTCTTAATAATGTCATCAAAACTGTTTTAGAGATTTCTGATATTAGTGCATTCACAGCATACTTTGCGTATTAAGTTTGCAATGTACATGTCTGTAACTTCAACTGACACCACGTGGAGGTGACAATTTATCACCCCGTAATGTGCTTATCACAGCAACTAAAACTGCATGCGTAATATTTAATTGCCTGGAATACACGGAGTGTATCAGAATTAGTTCCGGAAACTGACAGGTTTAAATTATACCATAACAAATGCAAAATGTGGTAGATAATGTGGTCAGAAAATTAGCGGGTTGCGAAATAATTACGAATGTGAGGTTGCTAACCAACGAATTCAGTATGAACCACTGTCCTAGTTAGTCCCAATGTACTTGAAATCTAATTGGGTGCAGATTTTACTCATGGCACAGGGTTTGGAATGTTGCAAAAGTCTCATGAGGCACCAACACATTTTGCTGCTGATGCAAGACATCAAATGCGACGATATGGTACAAGATGGGATGGTAGAGCAGGGTCTGTAGTTTGCCTTGCACTGTTACCTGAGCTCAATCCTGCGAATATTCTTACTAGGGATATCGCAGAATGTTCAAATGTACGTGAAATTTCATGGGACTTAACTGCTAAGGTCATCAGTCCCTAAGCTTACACACTACTTAACCTAAATTATCCTAAGGACAAACACACACGCACACACACCCATGCCCGAGGGAAGATTCGAACCTCAGACCGCTCGGCTAATCCCGCGCGGCTGGGATATCGCAGAAGGGAAGCGAGCAGCACTACCTGTGATAGAATAGAAGAACTACAGCAGCGAACTTTACAGTCTTGTGAAGATTTCCGAGATGATCCAGGGACATCTGAAAGATTTCGTAACTCCCTGCCGAGACGAATGCGGTATTGCATACAAATGCGAAGACGACACGTGTGACCAGTAAATTGCAACACGTAACTTGCTGAAGCAGTGTCGTCCTTCTTTTTAAATTTGGTCATGGATGTAATTTCAACACAACTGGATGGGTAATTAATCAAAAAGTTTACATTTCAACTAATTTTGTGCCAGCTAGGACAATATTTCAGAATAAGGTCAGTGACGGCTCGTAACCACATTTTCAGAATAATTCTGCAAACCACTAGTTTGTAGAATCGTGTTCAGATGAAAGTTTTTGATTTTGTTGTTGTATCTTTTCAACCGTGTCAATTTTTGCTACTGCTATACTCTGTAGCGGGTGATTAAAAAAGAATGAACAGATTACAGTTGTTTATTACCAACAAACTATAAAAGATAGAAACAAGTTGTGAATGTCACTGGACAGAGAAAGGTTCAAAGTTTTGCCACACCTATGCTGTGTTTGTTTGTAGCAACATGGCGACTACACCACAAGAGAAATCGTTTTCTGTGTTGGAATTCACGAGAAGTCAATTCACTGTTCAAGCGCTACGTTTATTCAATTCAGCAATAACTCACCTCTGCACAAGCAGATTTATGACTGGAATGCAAATTTCTTGTGCAAATTCGTGTGCAAATGGAAGAGCATTGGTCGACGACGGGCGTCTGATGAGAATGTGGAACGTGCCCGATAAGCCCTCGGAAATGCGCGAGACAGGCGGGTCAGCAGCTTCAACTTCCTCAAACAACGGTGGGTTGTGTTCCGGACAACACCTGCTTACGAACCTCTGCAAGTTGCAGCTACTGCACCAACTACGTCCCAGCGACCAGCTACAAGGTACGAATTTCACATTTCATTTCTCCAGGGTGTGGCAGAGGACACTTTCTCCGAACAACTCGTCTTTTCGGACGAAATCGATATTCCATCTACAGGGTAAACCAAAACACCATAATGTAAGAATTTGCGAGTCTCAAAATCCGGCCGCCGTCATCGAACATGAAAGGGACTCATCGAAACTGAGGTTGTTTTGTGCTGTTTCTGTTGACAAAGTTTTTTATTTACGGAGGAGACTCACAGGAATGTCGTCCCTGGACACGTTGCGCTGTTTCCTCAATGGTTATCTTTTTATACATGACGGCTATATAAAAGACTGAGTCTTTGTTACATATACGGCAGCTGCTATTCAAGAACTGAGAAATCGAATTATTGAAGTCAGTAAACAAGGACCTGTTGATTCGTGTGTGGAATGAAGTGGACTACCGTATCCATCTTTACCGAGCAACGCATTGTGCTCATTTTGAGTTCACGGTATACCGTCCGTGCGAACATGAAACTTTGAACCTTCCTCTGTCCAATTCGCAATGTCTTTTTATCTTTCATAGTTTCACTGCGATAAACTACTGAAAACTAGTCTTTTTATGTGGATCACGCTTTAAATTCGACTATTCTAACGACACACTTAAAAAGAACTCTCTTTTCTTGGTGTTCAGTAATTTTTGGTCTCATCACCAGTCTGTGTGCCTAAGTCCTGCATTAAATCACAAACCCCTCCCCAATATAGCACGGAGTGACGGCATGTGGCGCTGTTGGTGGCTATCCGCCCGTCGAATCGGGACATTAGGTTTGTAGGGTGACACTTCTTCGCGTATATACTTTCATGCGAATTTCGTTCACGAGCAGTGTGCTTTTCGTAGCCCATGAAATGCAGAGAGTTTCTCGCAGCACACAAATGAAAATAACTGAAGTATCATGTTTTAAATTATGTAGGTAAGGAGGAAATAGTTGTTAAAATGGACTTTATTTCGTGTTTTCATGCCGCGAACGATGGAGATAGCAAAAGAAACAATCGGGGCCAGACGAGAATATTGCCGTCTGTTGGGAGTACAGAGACGACACGAGATGTCCGCAAGAGTGACGTGTATGAGCGAGAGAGAAAAACTAACAAGCGGCAGCGAGGTACTTTTTTTAATCTGCTTCACAGATGTAACTATAAAAAACAATAATTATTCTCTCTCCTTATTAGGAATGTTATCGCTTTTCTGCGATTCAGAAATGAAATTTGCCGTCTCCTGTAAGAATATGCACACGAAAAACGTTTTGTTGCAAAATTTCAAGAAAAGAGATAATTGAACATTGGAAAACTGACGATAGCATGCAAATAACGAATGTTTGCTCATTAATTGGAGTGATAAAATAGAATGTAAGTAAACTTTACTTTCATTTCATTAATCAGATTCAAGACGGTTCTTTTCTTGTAAAACTTGAATTACAGCCTTTTAGTTTTAAACAAAAATCAGTACAAAAGAGTGAATACCCGATGAAGACTAGTACCCTACTCCTCTCTAATAGCACCGGAACGTAAGTTTGCTGGTGACGTAAGTAAGCTTTTGTGAATCGGAGTCCCGTTTGCAGACTAATAATTATAGCTATTACGAGTGATAGGTTTTCATGTTGCTTGGCACCTCCACGTGTGTGTGGCAAGAGCAAGCTATTACCGCCTATTTTCCCCTGGGCAGTACTCGGGTGCTGAAGCGCGGATGCTCGGATGCAAGAGGCAGCGTCCACTTAGCGGTGCAGTCCGTCTGTGCACGAACATCACGTCGTAAAGTTTGTCACGTGTTTGTGGGAAGACTCTTCGACGCAGAGAAAAAACAACCAACAAGCCGATTTGTGTACATGTTAACGTACCACGTATAAAAATATCTGCACTTATACCCGTTGCACCCTCAGGAAGAAGCCTAGTCACTGGGGAGACGAGCTGAAAAGCCATTACACGTGAGTAATACACAATGTAGCAGTCGGCGTAACGTTTTCTCTGTATGATAACAACAATGGAAGAATGTACTACCTGGATGGTTTTAATTGGTTATATTTATTCACTGTTTCGCACAGAGGTTGTAGCTATAGCCACCCAGCAGATAATTCGGGAAGTACAACGACATTTCATGAACGAAATGGGAAATATTTATTTATTTTCTATCAACGGATTGTAGCCTATCAAAATACAAAGCCGCAGCTGCAAATTGTGAGAACGAAATACCACATATTCAGTGAAATCCGTATCTTAACTTCCTCTCATATTACGTTACAGCAGAAAACTCTTTATTTACTTCTGATACAGTTCTTGGTTCAGTATCTTCGCTATCGAATTTAAATACACAGCATTCGAAATACACTCCTGGAAATTGAAATAAGAACACCGTGAATTCATTGTCCCAGGAAGGGGAAACTTTATTGACACATTCCTGGGGTCAGATACATCACATGATCACACTGACAGAACCACAGGCACATAGACACAGGCAACAGAGCATGCACAATGTCGGCACTAGTACAGTGTATATCCACCTTTCGCAGCAATGCAGGCTGCTATTCTCCCATGGAGACGATCGTAGAGATGCTGGATGTAGTCCTGTGGAACGGCTTGCCATGCCATTTCCACCTGGCGCCTCAGTTGGACCAGCGTTCGTGCTGGACGTGCAGACCGCGTGAGACGACGCTTAATCCAGTCCCAAACATGCTCAATGGGGGACAGATCCGGAGATCTTGCTGGCCAGGGTAGTTGACTTACACCGCCTAGAGCACGTTGGGTGGCACGGGATACATGCGGACGTGCATTGTCCTGTTGGAACAGCAAGTTCCCTTGCCGGTCTAGGAATGGTAGAACGATGGGTTCGATGACGGTTTGGATGTACCGTGCACTATTCAGTGTCCCCTCGACGATCACCAGTGGTGTACGGCCAGTGTAGGAGATCGCTCCCCACACCATGATGCCGGGTGTTGGCCCTGTGTGCCTCGGTCGTATGCAGTCCTGATTGTGGCGCTCACCTGCACGGCGCCAAACACGCATACGACCATCATTGGCACCAAGGCAGAAGCGACTCTCATCGCTGAAGACGACACGTCTCCATTCGTCCCTCCATTCACGCCTGTCGCGACACCACTGGAGGCGGGCTGCACGATGTTGGGGCGTGAGCGGAAGACGGCCTAACGGTGTTCGGGACCGTAGCCCAGCTTCATGGAGACGGTTGCGAATGGTCCTCGCCGATAGCCCAGGAGCAACAGTGTCCCTAATTTGCTGGGAAGTGGCGGTGCGGTCCCCTACGGCACTGCGTAGGATCCTACGGTCTTGGCGTGCATCCGTGCGTCGCTGCGGTCCGGTCCCAGGTCGACGGGCACGTGCACCTTCCGCCGACCACTGGCGACAACATCGATGTACTGTGGAGACCTCACGCCCCACGTGTTGAGCAATTCGGCGGTACGTCCACCCGGCCTCCCGCATGCCCACTATACGCCCTCGCTCAAAGTCCGTCAACTGCACATACGGTTCACGTCCACGCTGTCGCGGCATGCTACCAGTGTTAAAGACTGCGATGGAGCTCCGTATGCCACGGCAAACTGGCTGACACTGACGGCGGCGGTGCACAAATGCTGCGCAGCTAGCGCCATTCGACGGCCAACACCGCGGTTCCTGGTGTGTCCGCTGTGCCGTGCGTGTGATCATTGCTTGTACAGCCCTCTCGCAGTGTCCGGAGCAAGTATGGTGGGTCTGACACACCGGTGTCAATGTGTTCTTTTTTCCATTTCCAGGAGTGTACTTGGTTCGCCTCACGGCTGAGCGACGCCATTCTGTGCGCTAGCAAGCTCAGCGACCGCCTCGGTGCTGTTCGAGAGGACTCGGCTGTCGGCATCAGGTTTCAGTTTCTCCCTCCCTTTCATCCATAACAACACAACCAATCACTGCTCTGTAGAAGCGCTCACCACAGTCATCCAGACGACACAGACACTATGTGATCAAAAGTATCCGGACATCCCCAAAACCATACGTGTTTCATATGAGGTGCATTGTGCTGCCACCTACTGCCAGCTACTCCATGTCAGCGACCTCAGTAGTCGTTAGACATCGTGAGAGAGCAGAATGGGGCGCTCCGCGGAACTCACGGACTTCGAACGTGGTCATGAGACTAGGTGTCACCAGTGTCATACGTCTGTACGCGAGATTTTCAGACTCCTAGACATCCCTAGGTCCACTGTTTCTGATGTGATAATGAAGTGGAAACGTGAACGGACACGTACAGCACAAAAGCGTACAGGCCGACCTCGTCTGTTGACTGACAGAGACCGCCGACAGTTGAAGACGGTCGTAATGTGTCATAGGCAGACATCTCTCCGGACCATCACACAGGAATGCCAAACTGCATCAGGATGCACTGCACCTACTATGAGAGTTAGGCGGGATGTGAGAAAACTTAGCTTTCATGGTCGAGGGGCTGCTCATATGCCTCACATCCGCCGGTAAATGCCAAACGACGCCTCGCTTGGTGTAAGGAACGTAAACATTGGACGATTGAACAGTGAAGAAAGTTGTGTGGAGTGACGAATCGCAGTACACAATGTGGCGATCCGATGGCAGGGTGTGGGTATGGCGAATGCCGGGTGATCGTCATCTGTCAGCGCGTGTAGTGCCAACAGTAAAATACGGAGGCGGTGGTGTTATGCTGAGGCACTATCACGGAACAGGGCTACATTGATGTTTTGAGCACCATGCTTCGCACTGTTGAAATGGAATTCGGGGATGGCGATTGCATCTTTCAACACGATCGAGCACCTGTTCATGATGTACCGCCTGTGGCGGAGTAGTTACACAAGAAATACATCCCTGTAATAGACTGGCCCTCACACAGTCGTGACCAGAATCCTGTACACCACGTTTGGGATGTTTTGGAACGCTGACTTCGTGCCAGGCCTCACCGACCGACATCGATACTTCTCTTCAGTCAGAACTCCTTGAAGAATGTTCTGCCATTCCCCAAGAAACCTTCCAGCATCTGATTGTACGTATGCCTGCCAAAGTGGAAGCTGTCATCAAGGCTAAGCGTGTGCCAACACCACACTGAATTCCAGCATTACTGACGGAGGGCGCCACGAACTTTAAGTCATTTTCAGCCAGGTGTCCGGATACTTTTGATCACATAGCATCTAACTCATCCAGACGACGCAGATATACACCTGACGCTTTGTGACAGGTCGGAGGAAGGCAATGGCGAAACACGTCCACTAGGATGTTGCCTATAACGGCTGTTCATTATTCCTGCATCTGCCCTCCGCTACCCTCGTTCCCTGAGTATGGGACCACTTTGATATCCAGTAGTTTACCGCGGAATGATTTAAAGCGAGATGGTCACATAAAACTAGTTCTGCAAAAGATAAATGTCGGACTGGTATTCACAGTAAAAATTTCAGGAAACATAATTCAATCACGAAAGGGTCTAGCTTATAAAACACGGTTTCGGCAGGTTCTTGAGAATTATTCGGCAGTCTGGCAATTTTATAAGTTGGGATTAACAGAGTAGATAGAGAATACTTGAAGCAAACCGAAGCGTTTCTTCACTCGTCGGATTAATGTACGTGAGAGTGTAAAGATTCAGCTTAAGGAAGACACTACACGAGACATGTTATAGTTTTTTATGTTGCTGAGCAAAAGTCATACAATAATTTTTAAATGTACAGACTGCAATTTGACAGTATTGTCATTTATTTAATTACGACACAGGTTGCGGTCTTTTATGCAATTTTCAAGTGATTAAGTTTATGTCGTTATCATATGTTGCATGACATCAAGCGCAAAAATTGGGCTTAGATCAAAAAATATTCTATGGCCAGTTCCGAGCTTGATGTCATGCAATATATGTGAATGAGAAACTCAAACATCATAAAAGGCTGAATCCTGGACTATAATTAAATAAACAACAATACAGTCAAATGGAAGTGTGTTCGTTAAGAAAAAAAAGAACGTTGCAGGGGCGTTAGCCATTCTACCGTCAGAGTCAAGGCAGCGTCCGTTCCAACAGGAGTCAAACAAAGAATTACATTCTTTCACGTCGCCAAGTGACCGCGGCGGCGCAGTGTGACAAACTGGAGCTCCCACTGAAGCCCGCTGACAGCCTTTATTCCCGCGCCCCACTCGCAAACGGTACCGGAAGCTGAGGACGCACGGTGGCCGAGCGGCTCTAGTCGCTACAGTCTGGATCCGCGCGACCGCTACGCTCGCAGGTTCGAATCCTGCCTCGGGCATGGATGTGATGTCCTTAGGTTAGTTAGGTTTCAGTAGTTCTATGTTCGAGGGGACTGATGACCTCAGAAGTGTAGTGCTCAGAGCCATTTGAACCCTATCCACGACCAGTAAAAAATAGAAATCCGTTTTAAGAAAAGCTAGTTTTTCACGCATCTCAATGTTTATGACGTCATATCTCCTGAGTTATGTGTGGTACGATGATATAATTTTTCAGGTGCATTTAGTGGTGTATAGGATACGGTGTGCAAACTGTCTTACGAATAGAGTGAGTAGGAAGGAAGTAAGAAATTAAAACTTCGCTTCTGACGCTGAACTTTTGGTGCACGAGCTGTGAAAATGCAGTAAGCTATAAATTTATTTGCTTTCGTTATTTTTGTGAGTTTGCAGCACAAAAAAGATTCGAAACTTTTTAAGATTATGTGTAAAGTTTACTGGCGTGACTACGTGTTCTCAGTTTCAAATACCGGGTGAATGTTGTCTGGATAAAAAGCGCCCTCATTCCTCCCTGAAAGTCTGTTATACCATCTCGGATTCACCCTGTATGTCCCAGTTATTCTAAGCCTCAGATGGTATTCAAAAAAGAAGGCAAGGATGGACCGTAAAGCCACTGTACGACACTGTCCAGAAGACAGCAAACGTGGATGATGCAGACAAACGTGGACGAGTGGAAGTGTTGCCGTCGGAAAAGTTGATCGACGTACCAACTACAGAGCGTATGCATAGAGGTTGCAAGAAGTCTGGCCAGCCTGATCTCTCCGCTGGTCACTGCATGGGGAAGTATTTACCAGTGTATCCGTAAATAATTCCTGCTGTTGATGTGTTATTAACTGTAGATTATGGAGAACATGTAGCGTCTGTCAAAAGTTCAGATCATGGGTAAATGCGTACATGGGGTGTTTCACGTAAGGCATGGGCCGTATCTGACTTCGCACGGGATCCAATAACGGAGAGGTAAGGTACCGTTGACGGCATGCACTGTCGCTCGTTGCTCGGACTGAGCCAAGTGGCGTATCAGCTTTTAGCTGGAGTTGCGCTCTACCAAAACTACGGTTCGGTAGTTTCGGTGCAGTACATAAATGAGGTAGTAAATGGTAGGATTGCCGGGAGTAATGAAACAATTGGTAGGAAGAGAAACATAAATGAATGTGCGAGAGAAACTGGTTTCTGTTTGATTGTTTCTTTGCTTAGCACGCAATTGAACCACCCATCGTTCAGTGCTAGTCCACTATGTATTGTAAATTTAAACTGCATTTTATAAGTAAAAAAAAAAATTTGCTGCGCGTCTATCTTCTGCTCTCTTACGTAGCGAAATGAATTACTTTTGATAGACGTACAGTTTACAAGCACAAAATGGTTCAAATGGCTCTGAGCACTATGGGACTTAACTTCTGAGGTCAGCAGTCCCCTAGAACTTTGAACTACTTAAACCTAACTAACCTAAGGACATCACACACATCCATGCCCGAGGCAGGATTCGAACCTGCGACCGTAGCGGTCTCGCGGTTCCAGACTGTAGCGCCTAAAACCGCTCGGCCACCCCGGCCGGCTTACAAGCACAAAAACCAGGCAAAATCTATATAATTATTGTTGGTATTTTGGAGTCAATAAAAAGTTCTTCATTATGATCAGAGACAAAAGTTTCCTATTATAATTGACAAGTGCCAAAATTGGTTATCAATAACTTAAACATGTTATATATAAGATCGACGAAGTATGGAAGGGAAGTTTGATATTTTTTTCCTTTGACAGTTTTTACGCTTTACTTTTTTCTGGAGGAAATTACGTTTTCTAGAGCTATATGACAAATCTGTATTGTTTTTTTTTAAATTATTTTTGCTACAACATCCCTCTGTTTCACGTTACAGATCAACAGTTTTCCAATACAACTGAATTAAACAATCGCAGTTTCAATTTTTCTATAAATGCTCTTTATTTTTAAGTAATGGGTACGAGGATAACTATGTAGAACAAAAATTTTGCGTATGTTGCGTGGCCATTTATATATCCACACCCAGTTTCTGTATAGTTCACAACTTTTCGTTTCCTGGGGAATCTAGTAAGACTCTAGTAAGACTAACGCACAAGTAAACAAAGCGGTTAAAATGAGGTAATGCCCGATATGAATGCAACAGAAGTAACGTACAGGTGACGCGGCTGTGAACTTAACTGATCAAAGTTACCAGGAAAACTACCGCAGTCTACGGTAGCCTCACAAATCTGTTTTCACCAAACTAGGTCATGTTGGAGCCGGTAACATTTAATACTTCAGACTGCTGTGTCAATAAGACTGCTCAATGCATCAAACGACCATTTCAGATACTTCCGTCCGATGCCAGTTTTTCTAACATGACCCAAACCTGTCATTTTCACCTGATTCATACATAGGCGTCAGCAGCGTGGGATGGGTAACCGCTAGAGGATTGCGGTACACCAAAATACTTGGGTCTCATATTAGATCCAGCACTCACTTACAGGAAACACTGTATGATCGCGAAGTGTAAAGTATCTGCCAGAAGCAACACGGTGCGCAAACTGGCAGGTAGAGCATGTAGCAGGTACAACAGGACAGTGAGAAATGGAGCTTTAGGCTTGTGTTACTCAGCTGCTGGGTACGCATGTCGTGCGTAGCGTAACTCCAACCACGTCAGGCAAGTGGGCATACCGCTCAGTGAGTCGTGCTGCATCGTCACAGGCCGTTGCAGACCAGTAGCGACTGACAAGCTGAACTGCCTAGCCGTTATCGCTTCCACTTCCCCTAGCATCAGACACGAAGTGGCAGCCAAGAAGAAGGAAATTAAATAATTTACATGTTCCGGAGGACAGGAAATGTGGACGATGCAAACAAACGTGGGAGTGTGAAAGTGCTGTCATTGGAAAAGTTGGTCGAGGCGCCAGATGCATATTCTTCTAGGTTCCAAAAGTGTGAGCGAAGCCTTTCTAGCCAGTTTCTCTGTCTACACCAACCAGCTTGCCACCGACACAAATCGAGGAGGAGTTTCCTGCATACAACAGAAAATCTCAGCAATACACCGCAACAAACCAGAATAGAAACGTGACAAGAAAAAGATTTGTCTATAACAAGGCAAGAACTTTGCTCCCGAATAAACAGAGGGGTGGGGCATACAGATTATGCTCCGAAGGTAGACCAAAAGTGAAATAAATAGACGTGTATTATCAGACGAACCGGCGATTTTGGACAAAAGAAGACTTTTGTTTTGCGGTACTCGGCGCATTGTTGTCCGTGGTGACAGGCCACTTAAATCTTTTGGGTGTGCTGTTATCCTGCGCTCCTCCGCATCTTTTTCTTTTAATATTGAAAGAAATTATAAAATACAAATTATGTCTACTGGAAATCTGAAACTTAGAGATTATGTATTGAACTTGCAGAAAGTTTAAAGGTGTCAGGAAAGATTAGAGGTGAGTTTTACATTCCTGTCACCCAAGTCCAGCAGGACGTGGCGGCATGCGCCCACCATTGGGATTCGTTATTAGAAAGCCATGCACCTATGTCTGCTTTACTGGCCTTACGATTTATTACCTTTTACGATTTGTGTGTTTTAACTTTAATTTGTGTACTGTACGTGAAGGTTCGTGAAGTCGAGTATGCCATACTACAGATCTATTTTCATGTTGTTTCGTCTGTAATCTCATTGTACGTTCTCGTATGTTTGCTCTAGACGTCTGGCCTGTGTGACAAATGTGCAGTGTAATACGACCTGCTCTGGGAAACTGCTCTGCCAAGTACATTCTTTCCTTTCAACGAGATGCATCCTGTTTAAATGCAATGGGTAAGGGCCATGTCCAGTCAGGAAGTGGACCATACCGTCACCGGGGACGATACGTCTCATAGATCTTAGGGAATAAGGTAGATACATTCCAGCCCTTACGACAAATCCATACAAGATGCAGTGCGAGCTACGGCCAAGCACCTGCATTATTGACAACCTCATAAAATGCGCTGGATATGGTCGTATTCTGTCCAAAACGTCCTAGCCGTATAATATTACATGTTACCTTTCTCTTAGTTTTTCAACTTTTACCTTTACAAATTTCAGCAACGGTTTGTGGTCATATACAGTGTCTGATGTTTCTAAGACGCTGAAAAGTGTTGCTTCGGACTATAGTAGTGTGCGTGCGTGTGTGTGTGTGTGTGTGTGTGTGTGTGTGTGTGTGTGTGTGTGTGTGTGTGTGTACGCGTCTGTATGTTGGAGAGGTTGTCTTGAAATGCTCTTTTATTTTGATGAAATATTGCCAATTATTCTAGGATTTCACATATCGCGACAGACACAATCATGCTTCAGCAAATAAAGGAGCATTTCAGGATCGACCTATGGGGTAACAGCATCTTGTATGATCCGTCAGTACACTGAAATCGATACACCACCTGTCAGATTACAAGGAACGGCTAAAGTATTTGTGGTTAGCTGAGGCTTCTTCCTCACCGCTGGTGCCTGTTCAACACCAGACACGTACTACCACATCATACAATAAAATATTCACCACGTTATATAACCGAAATAACCCAAGTTTCGGCCATGATACAATGGTCTTCCTCAGAACAAAGACTAATTAGCTGCGGAGTGGTTGTTTGAATGCATTGTTTCTGTGTGTTTTCACCTACTAAATGTGCTGTGATTGTCGCTGTGAAGACCACGTACAGCACTGTCGTCACTTCTCTTTTAACTGAAGGTACTGTGCACTTTCAGCTGTAAAGAAGATACTGTAATTCCCGTATCATTCACCAGATTTATATTACTGTACTACATGTTTCGACAGTTACAGAATATGATCAGAAGATCGGAACCTTTTATATGATCGCTCTGAGTGAAAACCATCAGTCATGTAACCTGCTAATGGTAGCACAACCGGTGAAACATGGTGTAAATAAGGAAAAAAAAAATACATAAATAAATAAAAAATCGTGTGACTGACGCAATAATAGTATTGTTTTCGTTCTTATTAGCAATCGAAGTCCTCAAGCAAATCCACGATAGATGAAATAGATATTTTTCAGTATTGATCTATATCCAGTCAGGTAGAGCATGTCACATTCTACTACCTACAATATTGGGGAATTAGGAAGAAACTACGACTTAATAATTTCGTCGCCGTCGAGTTCAGTAGACAGCGAACAGCGGCTCAATTAGAGATGGGTTGGATAAGGTAAAGGCTATTGTCCTTTAAGGAACCGTCCTAACATTCAATATATAAGGAACGTCTAAATCAATGTTTTTTTAAGTGGATTGGTTCACTGTTTCTTCTAGACGCGTGTCCAACAAAGAAGGCTATACTCAAGAAGGCTATACTCACAACGACATGAAATCGGAGGACGTGCACAGACGCTGCTGTACAGAAGCAGTAATAACTGACAAGACGGGTCCTGTGCGGAGATAATGTAGGTGTCAGAGAACCATATTTTTAACAAATGATAGGGTACATTATATCAAAATCTGACGAGAAAAATTATGATCACGATAATCGATACACCACAACGACTAAAAGTTTCTCCCATAAGAAGACGTGTTTGAAATCGCATGTCGTATGAAATAGCGAATTTTCCTGGAAATGGTACTACGTGTGTGTTTAGGAATTGCAACGACTAGTAATTGTAAATTATAGTACCATATATTCAGGTAGGAAGATTATTCGATAACTGCTTCGTCCCTTATTAGTGACCTGTGTAGATATGCAGTATTATGTAATGTGCGACACAGATGGACGCTCATTTGGGATAATTCGACTAGAGTCTCTGACACTGGGATAGCAACAGATTTCACTCTTTCACTCTCATTACAGCAGCAGTAATTATCCAGGCTGGATCCGCTACAAGTAATTAAGCTGCACGCACACGGGAACAGCAGACCGCAAATCGGGAAACGTAGTTCTCAATTACTGGCATACTAGCAGCAAGAGACTCAAAACAGATTTGGGACAATTTGACGAAATTAATTTCGACAAAAAAGAAGTTGTCTTTGATGACATAGGTTATATATCTATGTATTTTTAAAGGAAATGAAGATTGTTGGCAATGAGGACGGATCGCCTCTGGATGTGAAAGAAGTGATACTGTAAAGACAAGCACGTAGTTTTCATACATTTTGTAACCTTTTTAATTCAAGCGGAATGTAAGTATCGCTATACACGGTGAGCATAAAACATTTCCCTGATTACAAAATTTATTTCCAAGGGACTATGCTACATACACTTACGCGGTTACTTGCAAGTGTTGACTTAACTCTTAAAGATTTTTATGGATACACGTCCACGTCTATGCAGTATTAGCAGCTGGTAGCTTATCTCATGAAATTCTTGTGGTTACACTTCTATATGCGTTCTGATAGACCTGATTTCTTCTCCTTTCTCGCTCTCTATCTATCTATCTATCTGTCTATCTATCTATCTATCCATCGATCTCTTGTTACAGGTAGCGTAATTTAAGAGTGCTGCTGTAACAATGACGTGCATGTGGGAGAAAGTGCAATGTGTTTTGTGGTGTTTCATGAAGCACTGTCAGCGACAGTTCTGAAGTGCCTATGGTCGGGATCCGGAAAAGCATCAAAGGATGGTATGAATAGCTTAAAAGAGACTGGTAATATTGGGGACAAGGCAATAAGTGGAAGATCTGGGGTGAGTGACGGCACTGTTGATAGCGTGGGTACAGCATTTTAACACAGTGCGCGGATATCGAGGCGCTGCGTTCCCAGAGAAACAAACATGCCTCAGAGCACAGTGGTGAAGATTTTAAACATATGGCTGCATTTTCGTGCATACAAAGTGCGACTGCTGTAACCTTTGCAGCCAGATGATAGGCCCAGCCGCGCTTGGTTTGCTGGGAACATGCTCGAACGAATCAATGCAGACAATAACTACCTTACTAAAGTTCTTTTTTACGACAAGTCAACTTTATACAGCTCCGAGAAAGGAAACGGGCATAAACGACGGATCTGGTGACGGGAGAACCTACATATCGGGATCGAGCAGAGAGCTAGGATGTGGCTTAATGCACAACACAGTTATTGGACCGTTTTCTCCCACTGAGCCTAACATTACAGCAACAGATTAGCTGGGGACACTGGAACTTCACGGTGCAGCTCAGTTACAGAAATGTCAGCCTTGTGTAGTGCTTTAACAGGATAGTGCACCAACATACTGGAGGCTGTTCGTTCGCCACTTCTTGGATGAAACATTTCTGCACACGTGTATTGATAGAAAGGGTCGAATTTCATCGCCACCACTTTCACCAGACCCTCTTGAATTTTTCTGTGGGTTACGTTAAGGATAAAGTGTTTAGTTCACCAGTAACTGAAGTAAAAACTCTTACGTCACGGGTACGAGATTCTCGGTGACCGAGGATGTGTTGGCAAAGACTTTGAGAAAAGCTGAGTGTCGCTCATACGTCCTACAGTCGACAAATGTCTCACATGTGGAAGCGCATCCATAAAAAATTTTACAAACCAAGCTACCATTTTCAACAGGCCGCACAGCTGTATCAACCATAGTTCTTTAGAATTTTTTTAAATCAAGATATGTTATGAAGCCCTATGCACCTTTCTGGTCGCCTGTTTATTTGGCAAAGCCTGGTCGTGGATCAAAAGCAATGTAAAATTCCCTTTTTTTACTTGCAATAAGTCAACAGCCAAGATAAATTTCAATGATGATATCAGTTTGCCGCAGTGGCTATTACTCCTATGATTAAACGATCTCATTATTTTATATTGTTCACTATTACGTAACGGACTGCGTGTAAGATACTGGGAGGAATCCCTTGCTGGTCTCAGGGCAAACCACGCTTTTCTTATACAGTTGTGGTACACAGACAAGCACGTGGAGTGTAACACAAGTGTTTACGTTTAACTGGTTACAATTTACACCTGATTCTGTTTACACAGCTTAAACTAAGTGTCAGCGCGAACAATAGAAAGCAAAAGGATGTTTCTGTCTCAGCAGTAATAGACAGTGCGGCAAGTTGATATTCAAGACAACTGAAAAGTGTCGTTAGCTCGTGTCCACTGGAGTTCTTTTTATTGGGCTAATGATCTGCAGTCATTCGTTCACGATGCGTGGATTTATTTTATTTTATGTCCCGTGGTCGGATGGTCGAAAGTCGTGAGCGATCACCTGTCTGTGAATTGTGTAGACTTTGTTCGGAATGTATTCGTATTGCAACCGCTTGTATGCCGCTTTTCTGATACGGAGATTGGGGGCCACATTGATATTTGCCTGGACGAATCTGCAAGAGCGCCCAGAAAACACACTCAAGCCGCACACTGCTCCAGAATCATGGTCGTTTACTGGCCACGCGAGTTCATTTCCGGTCCATCTCCGTGTTTCTAAGACGAGTGCGGTGCGTGTTCAGTTACAGTAACAGGTTTACGTTGCTGCCAGTTGGACGTCGTTTTCGCTTAGGAACTGATTTTCAACTTCTTTTACTAATTACATAAACTGCTGCCGCTATAAGCTATAGGGAATGTTGTTGTAGTTGTGGTTTCCAGTCCGAAGACCGGTTTGATGCAGCTCTCCATGCTAGTCTATTCTGCGTCCATCGTTTCTGCGTGTCTACTGAAACCTACATCCGTTTAAACCTGTTCACCGTATTCAACTGTCGGTTTGCCTCTACAAGTTTTACCTCTCACACTTCCCTTGATTGTCAGATTGAAAATTTCTTGTTGGCTCAGGTCGTGTGCTATCAAGCGATCAGTTCTTTTAGTCAGTCTGTGCCATAGATTTCTTTTTGGTAAATAAGAATATTTGACAGTCAATCTCGAATGTTGTAAATTTTTTTCTCCAACGATCGGTTTCGACAGATTCTAGCAGTCATCTTCGGATATTCTGATAAATAATATTACTGTGCATGAATCGCAGAAACATAACAAGAGCACACACGCATAAAACAAAGACGCAACATTGGCTTGTCAAATACATAAAACAGAGTAAATAAAAAGTCCATAGCAGCAAATGTGTACCCCTCAGTGGAGGTGGGTTCGTCACTGGAGCCATTATTGCTACAATCCATCTGGAATAACCGGTTTGATGCAATTCTCCACTTTTGTCTATCTTATGCCCTTCATTTCTGCGTGACTATTGCAACCTACAACTGTTGAAACCCGCCTAGTCTATCAAGCCTTGATTTTCCTCCACAATTATTACCTCTCACACATCCCTCCACTACCAAACCGAAAATTCCTTGTTGCCAATTTTTTGATATGCGGTAGCTATAACAACTCCATTATTGAACTCGTCTCCATTCCGGGACGCAATGTTAGTGTTATAAGCTTTTTATTTACTCTTTTTATGTATCTGACAAGCCAATGTGGCACCTTTGTTTTATAAGCGAAGTATGCTCTCTTTATGTTTGTTCGATACATGCAAAATAATATTATTTCTCGAAGAACCGAAGATGACAGCTAGACTCTGTATAAACCGGTCATTGGGGAAATAAAGTATATTACTACACGCGATATTCACTGAGAAATATTTTTATTCGTCAAATATTCGATCGCTCCCAGCAGCTTGTACAACTTTTATAAATGTCTTTTTTCCAAACTCGCTGAAGTACTTCCTCATCAGTTATTCAAGCTACCCATCAAATATTTAATATTCTTCTGTAACATCAAGTATCTATTCTCTTCTCATCCGATATGTTTATTCTCCAAATTTTACTTCCGTACAGGTTCCATTCCGGACGAATGCCTTGAGTAAATGCTTCTTAAAATTTAAATGTAAACTTAAAATAGTAACGAATTTCTCTTTTCTAGAAATGCTTTTTTCGCTACTATCTGCATTTTATTTTTCCATCTTTACTTCGCCGTCATCAGTTGTTATGCTGTTTCTGGTAGTCTCTCACCTCCTCATGTATTTCCCTCGCCGCTCCCGCTTCCCAGCTACTTCTTTCCTTTCAAGTCCTTCACTCTTACAAATGAGATCTGGTTTCTGTTAGAGTTGTAATTTAAGTTTATATAAATGATCAGTGAAAGCGATCTGTACACGTCATGTATACTTTTAAATCTTGTTTGTGTTCCAAACACGACACGATGGGTGTCAGTTAAAGCCAGAGCAACGTGCTATACAAGTTCCGAAACAGTTCTGCTTTAAGGAAACAACAACAGAAACCGGAAAGTCTACTGCCCGAAGAGGACGCACCCATAGCTAATTATCCTCTGTCAATATAAAGAGAAGTTTCGACGAAGAAATGGAGATCACTGAACTGTACGCTACGCACTCTTAACGAGCGTCCGCTAAACGAAGGGTAAGAAAGAAATAGTATACAATCACAGTCGTGTCATACTTTACATTAAATATTTGGATGGTAATTCCAAAAGCGATATAAAACGGGACGAACATGTAATTATTTTATTAGGAAAGACAAATGAAGGACTTAGATTTGGTGTTAGGGTTCTGGGCATGTGGAGAACATCTGTAAAGGAAATCGCATGTAAGATACTGTATTGTCAGTCCCAGAGTATTGCTCCAGCGTTTGAATTCCTCATCATATATACATGGCATTGGATATCGAGCGAATTCAGAGGCATGTTGATTGGATCGTAACAGACCAGCACATCAGGTTCGAGGATAAAACAGCAATAATCATGAAACGTAAATGCGATTCTTTTCCAGAGATGCGACATTGTTCTCTTGAAACTCTTTAGGAGGGTAAAAAGAGCACCGATATTTGACGAAGACTGTGCATTACCTCTGCTACTACCGTCGTATTTTTCGCGCAGATATCACGACAATAAATTAGATGAGAATGGGGATCGTTGAGAGACGTACGGAAAGTATCTCTCTCTCAATAGGCGAATGGAATAGAACAAGAAATCGCCCTGTTGGTACAAAGTACCCTCTGCCGCACACTCTACAGTGACGTGCAAAGTCTGTGTGTGGATATTTTATTAAATGGCAACTCCAGCCGGATATACTTATTTAGAGGACAATTTTATGCAACAGCAGATGCCGTTTAATAAACCTTATAACGACAGGTGCAGACGCCTTACTTCGGAGACGAGGTGCAAATTGGACAAAATAAAATATAAGCTGCCATTATTCACGAAAATCTAATTAGCCCGTAGCTTTATTTGGGTGAAATAAGATATGAATTTTCCGAAGGTAACTGATTGAATACTAATCACGCATTCTCAGTCAAATGTCTCTTCCGGGCTCGCACGTGCATCTTTCTTAATTGGCAGTTAAAAACTCCTTCCGTGCATTATTGGGAGACGAACAACGATTTGCATCAAAAACTAGATGTAGCTTTCACTGATATTCATTCAAAGGAGGCAGAAGAACAAATAGCGAATCTGTAGTCGACCTCTCTGTCGGCTATGACAACTCGCGGCCATTGACAGAGGCGTTTCTCTTCCTTTACCTACCTGTCTGCCGGCCGGAGTGGCCGTGCGGTTATAGGCGCTACAGTCTGGAACCGCGTGACCGCTACGGTCGCAGGTTCGAATCCTGCCTCGGGCATGAATGTGTGTGATGTGCTTAGGTTAGTTAGGTTTAAGTAGTTCTAAGTTCTAGGGGACTGATGACCACAGTAGTTAAGTCCCATAGTGCTCAGAGCCATTTTTGAACCTACCTCTCTGGCTGTATTAAAAAGTAAATCATCGTCATCATCATAATTTATTGCATAAACGAGTTTGTGAAGTCTACAGCAGAAAAATAAAAGAAATAAACACACATGAAAAGAAGATATACAGCACTCTATAAAAGGATATAAAACAACACAATGCAAAAGCACCTCAGAAAAGTCAGTGCGTCAGAACAGAGGAGGTACCCACTGCACACGGTGGCCCGTCTTTGCCAGTCTCTGGTTTCATCTCCCATCGCTCCCGGCTCTACTTTCTTAAGGATTGTTAAAACTCGATCCTTCCACGGCGTGCTTCGACGTTCTATTGAACGTTTTCCAGCAGGTTAAGAATGGAGGACTCGGTATGGGAGGCATATATCAGCTATAAGGATGTGGCCAAACCACTGTAACCTCTTGTGTCCTAACATTCGGCCAATGTACGGCACTAAAAAGAAGTGAAACTGGCAACGTGTTGTCAACATAGGCAGAGCTTCCTTTTTATTTCTTTCACACTCAAGTCACAATCATTTCTGGTTTCGACCACAAATGTCTGTGTTAATAATACACAATGGGAAAAGGAGAACTGCCTGTCTTAAAATCGTAAAATATTTTAATGTTTTTGACAGTTCTGTTTGGTAGTGAGGTAAAATGAAAACAAATATATAACGATGGAAACACTTCCGCCATAGGCGACATGTAGCAAACAAACCGTCCACGAAATAAGATGTTTACGAGAAAACTTAGAGAAGAATTAGTAGGCACATCAAGTGGTGTTTCATATCCCCCTACTCCTTTCTCTACGTGAGCGTGTCTTCTATACGTCAAAACAGGGGTTGGCGAAACTTGAAGTCTAAAATGTACTCGTTTAAGCAATCAGCTTTTGACTCGTTAGATGATGGTCTTTTCCGTGTAGATGTAACTATTACACCTAACATCTATACGACGAAATATTATTTAACGCCCCCGCCACGTTTTTTTTCTGCTTGTATATGAAAGCTAATGTCAGGAACTCGTGTAGGGATTTTTGTGTAGTTTTGATTAATAAACAGCCTGACAGCCGTGCAAGGTTTGTGTATACAATGTGTTACCGTTGCGCCAGCCAAGTCGACCTGCCGTAGATACTCAGATCTACCTGTTCAAAGAGGGAAGGGATCACTTGTTCTCTATAATCTGTTTTGAAAATTATAGTCTTTCTTATGTCTTGTCTCCCTTTTCTTGCGTTTATCCCGTAGTATGACATTTACATTTTTAATAATTTGGCAAATTTATTTTATTTTAAATTTGTGGCAAGATGTAATTCCTATACCACAGTCAATGGACTGAGTCACATGCGCTTACTGCCTGTGAATCGTGTAAATGTAGTGCAGTGTCTTGTTTTAGTTACTTATCTAACGTATTTTCGGTGATGGAGATTGAGAACCAGTGCATGATTTTCCTAGACAATCGTCAAAAACCACATGGGAACCATAGTCCAGCTGGTCCGTGTACCACACCAGTGGTCGACAGCCCGCTGCGTGGTTTCCTTCCGTGTCTGACCCATTAACATTTAACACATGTCGTGGTTGATGTACCACTAGCCTGTCTCTTGTTACGGTAAGAGGCAAATAATACAGCGTGAGCAAAATAAGATTGGTCTGGAAAATATTTCATGCATCTTACGTTAGACAATCTAAGTTTCCATCGTCCTCACCTGCGGTGGATGATGTAAGCTGTGTTGTTTGTCTCACGGTACATGAACTACGCTGGTCTGCAAAACTTACTGACTAAAGTAAACTTTGACATAATGTGGCACTGCCAAGTAACACAGCTCGATCAAACTAGGACGACCCACAGAAACAACTGGTACGGTGTAGTACAGAAGGTAAATGAAAGAAATAAGCAACGAGTGGAAGAGGAACGATACAGTTATTCAAAGACAATAATTACATTGAAGTCGTCGTGGTTTGTGATCCGCTTCTCCAGTGCATCCCACAGAAGGCCCGTGGGAAGCGAGCCGAGCCAACGGACATGCCAGCCCATTCGCCGGACATCCTCTCGTTCCAAGAGGTCACGCAGTGCCGCGCACTTAGTCAGGACTGAACGCACGACTCAAAATACGCAGAAGGAGAAGGAGTACAGTGCCACAAAAACGGGTGACTGGTGAGTGAACCGTGCTTAAAGATTTGGAGGTATCCAAATGCCAAACGTTTTCATTTCTGATAACGCACAGAGAGGGCGAATGAACATTTAACCATGTGCAGTGGAGCCTAATAAATACAACTTAACACAGCAGTAGGTTAGCCAGACATAACCGCTCAGCCAGACACACCCAAAGAAGTTCGCTTATCAGACAAAATACCGCGTCCTCGTCGATGATTTGCTGTCGTTTTATGGAAGTATCTCCATAACGGCGCATTTCCGAAAGATGGTTACTCTCAACATTTCGCCTACTCTGCTCTTAACTTGTTATTAGTTTGCTATTCCCCACGATGTGTAAAAATGAACAGTGAAATCCGTTACGTGTCAGTACAGAGTGCGAGTCATAAAAATTTATTTAAGCGTACGAACAGCCGAGTTTGTAATAAAAGTACAGCTCTGTAAATACTGTAGGCTACAGTTGATTATCATACGTAAGTGCAGGCTACGGTAGTTCTACTAGTAGCTTTGGCTAGTTAAGATTTACCCGCATTACCTTTAAGTTAGGTGTGTTGCATACCTACTGGACGTTACCTCACAACGAGCGCTTTCTTTGCATATGCGATCAGTATCATACTAGATTTCCCTAAAACCAGAAGTGGTGAACGGTCTAGAGACTGAGAGGCGATATATAAAGGACCACGTAACCTATAGAATCTTTTTCAGTTACGCAGTTATCCTCCTGTCTGTTACTTAGAGATGAACAGTATTTATAGCAATACTGAAATGGTCAATGTTTCATTCAGGTCTTATTCGAAAATTATTAATTTGTAACGTGAAACACAGGGATGTAATTATCATATAGTATCAGAAAACCAAATTTTGTCAAAAAAGGGTAAATTAAAAAGGAGCCACAAAACAAAAATATGTCAAACATCGCTGTAATACTCCGACGAACGTACATAAAACATGTTATTATTCATAATCAACCTTCGACTGAGTAAAAAGACTTCCAGCCCCTGTCCCCTTGGGTGGGGCGGGGGCAACTTTTAAATCTTAAATGGAAACACCCATTTTTTATTGCAGATTCGGATTCTCCATAAGAAAGTAATTAAGTTTTGTCTGAAAGATTCGTTAAAGCATTGACAGATGGCGCTGAAATCGAGAAAAAAGTAAAACTTGGGAAGAACTCAGCTTTATTTAGAATTATCCGAGAAAGACGCATCACATCGATAAAAAATGTGCACCAGTTCTTTCGTTACGCCAAATTAAGCTACTTTTGTACAAAATGTACTGCATCCTACTCTTAGCGTTACCCAGGAACAACGACGTGGGCGTAGTAGAACGATACCCATGGGGTGCTTCATCAGTGTGAGTCACCTTGCCTCTCAGCTGTTGAGGTGCTTCATTAGTGTGAGTCCCCTCGCCTCTCACACGTTGGGGTGTTTCATCAGTGTGGGTACCCTTGCCTCTCGCAATTTTTGGTGATTAATTAATGAAATTAGCCACGAAGAAATTGTTCATAACTATCTCAATTTGCTTCAATGCATTAAGTCAATCGTCTGCAAAAGTTGTCCACAGTTTTGAGCAGCACATTCAACGGTTTTAAAAAATGTTACGGACAAAACTTGATTAATTTTTTACGGAGAATCCAAATCTGCAATAAAAAATGGGTGTTTACATTTAAGATTTAAAAGTCGCCTCCCGCCCCACCCAAGGGGACGGGGGCTGGGGGTCAAGTTACAGTGTACAGGACACCGTATCATTCGATGTCCCCCTTTCAGCTTACGAACTTGTCTTACCCACTATTATACCCGATGTATAGTTTTCGCGATAATCTCATATAACCTCATCCAAAACATCGGGTGGTGACAATACGCTGAGAATAATTTTTCTTTTTATGAAGCGTCTGAGACATCAGTGGGGTGCCGCGTGCTTTGCTGGCAGACGGTAGCTGTTTCGCCCCTTACATTAGAGATGAAGCGACCGATCTGCAGGGTCGAAGACGGAGTGGTAAGCGATCCCAGGAGCGGTAAGTGTACCGTGCGAGGGCAGCGTCAGCCCGGCCCGGCAGAAACTCGAGGCCTGAGTGTGTTTACTGAGCGCCTGCCGCCAGGGGGCGCCCAGTTTATGGGACCGGGGATGGTGCGCCAGCACCCAACTAGGTCGATAGTTGCCCGGCAGAAGCACGGTGTGACGGCGCTGCCTCGACAGGGCCAGCGCGCACGTTTGTCCGGCCAGCTGCTCGCTTCGGAAGGCGACTGCGGACGCGTAGCAAAAAATGGGTCTGAGCACTATGGGACTTAATATCTACGGTCATCAGTCCCCTAGAACTTAGAACTACTTAAACCTAACTAACCTAAGGATAGCACACAACACCCGATCATCACGAGGCAGAGAAAATCCCTGACCCCGTCGGGAAGGAATCGAACCCGGGAACCCGGGCGCGGGAAGCGAGAACGCTTCCGCACGACCACGAGCTGCGGTCTGGAACGCGTAGCACATTTGCGTTTTCATCGCTACGTCAAAAATCAGATGGCGCAAACGACGAACAAAACACTCCTTCAATGCTGAACATTTTGTTACTTTACATCGCTGAAGTCAGCCATTTCGAGAGAGTTAATGTAGAGTCTTGCAGCAAGGAAGAAAGGGAGAGGATATTGTTATGGTGGCTGGCATCCTCTTTCTACAACACAAATCCACACGTGGATTAACACGGTTCTTTATTCACGTGAACTGTAATTGTTACTTAACTGGAATGGAGTCTATGTTCTGTGGTACAAGCTGATCAATAATAGTCTTCTTTCAAACAATATCGGTATTCTTGCTATTACAAACTTTAGTCTCGCTGTGGGTAAAGTACACGTCCCACTGTCGACACTGATCTGGTCGCAATTCGCTGTCGTGGCCTGCGATGTGAACTGA
This sequence comes from Schistocerca americana, assembly GCF_021461395.2. Lineage (NCBI taxonomy): Eukaryota > Metazoa > Arthropoda > Insecta > Orthoptera > Acrididae > Schistocerca > Schistocerca americana. Next base: position 36,941,489 of record NC_060125.1, read on the forward strand.
CAGACCCCAAATGGAAGCGTGAGTCAGTGAGCCAGTGACTGAGATATCGAGCCCCTCCGGTCAGCGGCGAAGGCTGCATGCACGCTGTTGGGAGGCCGCTGTCAGCCCGTTGCTTGCGAGTCTGTCTCTCGCGTGTCTCGTGGTAGGCACGCTCGATCCGGCGCCTGCTATCCATCTTCGCGCCACATCTTTGTCGACCGGTGTGCTGGCGACAGCTTACGCCAGCACAGTTAAGATAACAATACGAGGTTCCGAGACGAATCGTATCGTAGCAAAACTGGACTCGGGCTACGTGTTGCTTAGAGTATCGCCAGCCAGTAAGGAGGAGGCTCGTCACAGAGGGACTTGCCACCTGCCACAGTGATTAGCGGCTACCACTCCAGAGCTTCACCTAAACTTGCGCGTACATCGAAAAGTGCACGCCCCTAGTTTGAGAGATACGAAGGTGAGCTGGTGCACGAGTAACCCTGAGTATGATTTTTAGGCAGTCTTCCACGCTTGTTTAGGCAAATGCTTGGCTTGTTCCCAATTTGTGCCTCAGAAAATACGATTAACAAATAGTCAAAATAAGATCATACACAGAACGAAGTTTATATAATACGTAGGTAGGTAAATCCCTTAGCTAAGTAAGGTAACAGAAAGGGCATACGATCAGTTGTGTGGGCAGAGGAGCATTAGGAGACTATGGGGACAGAGAAGGCCGATCAGTCTGGAAAATGACGCATTCCAGCTGGGGATCTAATGGCTGTAGTAAGAAACAGCGTTATCAGCCAACCGAAGAAATACCGGGAGATCGACGTCGTACTCTGGATCACCTGCTACACGCTGGAGATCAGAAATCAGCTCCGTATGCTAGCTTTAAACTCGCAAGTTAATCCTGTGACGTCGTCTGCGAGCTCGTCGTCTGCTTGTGCCAACAGACTCGGCTCGTGAGTCTCCGCCACAGTTCGCCACCTAAGCGTGTTGTCGGCTACGAGTGGACTCGAGTCACTCAACAAGGAGAGGAGTAGGCATGTTCGCGAGTGCAACTGCGGACTCGCCTCTCTCCCGCAGCACAGACAACTGTTTTGAAAAATATTTTCTCTATAAATTGTAGATTACTCTTGATATATTTCATACAATTATGGTTATGTCTTTGTAGCCATTCTCAAATGCGAGCTGAAATATCACAAAATATCCGACATGCCGAAATTACAGAACCAAGTTATACATCAATATAACAACTTATCGGTTAGAAGTGAATATTGTTCTGTTTATACATACGTTTATACAAATAATACTTTTTCGAAGAGCGATGAAAATTTATTTCCGTGACAAAATCAATACAGAAATACCGCGTTTTTTGTCGCACGGTGATAACAGTGGAGTTGCTCTGTGCCCAGTTTTCGTTTGATGTAGCACATACATTTCCTCACGGTGGGGGTGGAATAAACAACAATACAACCATTTCGTTTTCACTGGACGAAATTTGTATGTTTTTCAGCTGAAGCGTGGGCTATAGCGTGAATCTTGCTCCAGATATCACTCTCCTGGAACATATTTGCAACTGTCTGTTTCGCATCAATTAATTTTCATCTAACACCCTTCACAGTCTCACCAAACTGAAGTCAATCTGATACCGACAATCAGTCGTTTCGTCTCGACAGTGCTGCTTTACAGCAGCGAGATCGTGTACTCATCTTCTGCATTAGCCTTACACTCCTGCCCACATCAGTAAGAGAAAACGAGTCGACGGGTATAGGCTAGGATGGGAACGAAAGATTCCAATGTAACAGCGACACTTTTATCTGTGAAGTAGGCCTACGCGACCCGAACATTAGACTCGTACACGATCCGTTTCTAATCTCTGTTACACACAAATGAACCCACATTTACGGAATGTGCAATTATACACTGGAAATGCGGTATGGAATATAACTCTGGAACAAGAGCCGATTCGAAATGATATTGCAAGACTGAAATTCAACGACACGCTGCTAACAACAACGCACGAAGCCATATCATACTATCAGCACTTTGCGGCTGCGGGGAGATTCAGGATGTCAAACACATATCTACATCTACATACGTACTCCGCAGGACACCGTACGATGCATGGTGGAGGGTACCACGTACCACTACCAGCCATTTCCTTTCTGTTCCATTCGCAAATGGGGCGAGGTCAAAACGACTGTATATGTGCCTCCGTACCAGCCCCATGTTCTCTCATCTTCGTGGTCCTTGCGTGGAATGTACGTTGGCGGCAGCAGAACCGTCCTGCAGCCAGCCGCAGACGTCGGTTCTCTAAATTTTCTCAACAGTCCCTCGCGAGGAGAGCGTCGCCCCCACACACACACACCCTCACCAATTCTTCAGGGATTCCCATCTGATTTCACAAAGCATCTCCATAATACTTCCATGCTGACCGAATATGTAGGTAACAAATCTAACTGCACTCCTTTCAATATTGCTTCGATGTCTTCTTGTAATCCGAACTGGTAGGAATCCTACACACTCCAGAAATACTCAAGAATGGGTCGCACTAGGATTCTACACACAGTCTCCTTCGCTGATGAGGAACACGTTCCCAAAATTCTCCCAAAAAACTTTCCCTGTCTGCTGTACTACTGAAAAAAAGTTCACCAGTTGCTTCTTTTTATTTCTGCCGAGTTAGTAACGTAGTCCGCTGCGGGTTTGACTGCCTCACTGAGGGCCTGGGTCCGATACCACAGAGTAAGAAATTTCTTTTGGTGAGGGGACTGGAACGACGAGCCTCCAACCCTGTCAAACACAATGGAGTGCCCTTGATGCGACAATCCGGCTCCGTCCGTTGAGGTCACAGAATGACACCTACACCGAATCGCGTGGTCTCCTGACCAATACGCGGAGTTTTTTATTTTGTAACGGGTATTCCGGTTATCTATCGTCGCCCTATCTACGCCAACTGTTGTAATGCTCTTTCATGTAGTTAGTTTGCTTTGGTATCGATTTATACTTTCAGGAGGTGCGTGGTGATGACGGCTAGGAGGAAAGGGTGTGGTATTTTAAGTCACCGACGAGTAAACTCCTCGTCAACAGACTGGCACTGTGCTGTGAAACCAAAATGCTGAAGTCTGGTTACGTGACCGATGCAGCCCTGCTGCGCCGACGCTTAACTATCGGTTGCGAGCGACAGGTTCTTACGAAGCGAATACCGACGCTAAGTGAAATAGTTTGAACAGCAAAAGTCGTCGTGAGCCCTAAACCCACAACTCCATCACATTTAGCCAGGGAAAACCATGGGCAACTACGATTGTTATACTGAGTATGGTGTGTCGCGAGAAGAATGTCTTTATTAGAAAACAGCAACTGGCATATAGCCTTATTCCTTTCTTTATTGTTGATGTCATTCCCTCCAGCTGGAGACTGTGGGAGAGTCAGGCTAGAAGCTGGGTGCTGTTGCTGCTCTTCAGGCAAGTGTTAAAATAATGCAGTGTATAGATTTTATTTAAAGTTAGAAGATTAAAATAAAGGGTTTATAACATGATTCCTTTCGATGAGTTTGTAAAAATGTCAGATGACGATGACGGTGTCATATTCAGAAAGTTCCTCGAGGTCAGACCCCAGTAGATTCTGCGCGACTAGGAAGAAAGGAAGGATGGAGTGATAAGAGGATCATACAAATAAAGGGATGGCTGTGTGGGGGATTACGTTGCGCTCGAAGTGAGAGAGACAGGTGGAGGCCGTAGCGAGGTTGGGTCAGGAGGCTGGGAGGGATACTGAAGCCTCGATCTAAGGAGAGACTATGGGGACCAGGGCTGTAGCTTGTAGGTGGGTAGACGATAGGGCGGGTTTTGTGTCAGCAACAGGGAGCACGGTTAAAACTGCCTTCGTACAGAATACGGAGGGTGTGGAGGTGAAGGGAGAGTGGAACGTATTGGTATATAGGTGGCAACAGACCTGGAATCGAGAGGATTGAGTAGATAATTGGTAATTGGTCTCCGAGTTTGTAGGAGGTACAGGAGCTGCGAAGATGATTGAGGAATTCGAGGAGCACGTGAAATTTTATCAGCTGGTCGATGTTATGTGTTGAAGAGGGCTAGATTGATACCGAAGGCTAGTCAGAGTTCGGGCATTCTAAGACTTGTACGGAGAGGCCAAGTTTTGGCGGTGTGGAGGTACGGGCTATGGTGCCTTTCGTAAGTGTAGAGGATTGTAGGAGGATGTAACCTCGTCACTGGCCTGTTAGTAGTTTCCGTAATTTCGTGTGGGTGCGCGACCGCGGTATGAAAGTGTGCTGCATCTACTGTGACCACATCACGTTGTTGCATCGCTGTTGCTGCACTGGCAAATGTGGTATCTCGTATCGATATATCCCACGGGTGTCAGAAACTTGGCAGTGGAATTGCAAGTATCCGTCAGACGTCTATAGCGGTCGTGCAGAATCCGGGAGACCCAATGGAGCACGCCCGCTGCGCCACCCCTTCAGCTGCCCTGCGCTGAGTGCCCTCTGCTGCCGCAATACAGAACGGCTGGAGGCAGCCAGGCAGTTCCTCGGACGGGGTGTCTTTTCGTTGCACGGTCCAACACAGGTGTCGGCTGGTTGTGGCTCTGGCATACGGTTCGTGTTCATTTCAGAGAGCGTCATCTTTTTTGCCTTTGAGACCTGTGCTACATTTCTCGCTGCGTAATTTGTAATGAGTTTTCATATGCTCGGAGACCCCAAGTTAAGTAAATCTTGTGTTTACTATGTTTACTTGTCCGCTAGACATTTCTGCTCCTGTCCAGCTTTCCTACGACGACAGCTGCTGATCCACTCTGTCGCCCATCCCTCCTTCTCGCACACGACGGCAGAGTACAGCGTTTGTTCGTCAGCGTGGTGTCCCACGTGCTGCGTTACCAGAGAGGCAGCTGCACTGCCGGAGCCCCGGGGAAGCCGTCGGCCGTCGGCCGTCGGCGAGGCCAGGGGCGGCGCTCTGCGACCAGCTCGTGCCTGCGCTGGCCATCTGGCGGCGGCGGCGGCGGCGGCGGCGGCCGGTCGATACGACGTCGGCGCCGCTCAGGCAGAGGCCGGGCCGTCGGGACGCCGCCGCCGCCGCCGCCGCCTTTTGATTGCACTAACGAGCCGCGCCTCCGCCTCCGCCTCCGCCGCCCCCGAGCCGCTCTCGCAGGCGCACAAGTGGCGGGCCAACACGCCGGCCGCCACCTAGCAGCCTGCCTAGATGCATCGCTAATGGCTCGTAATACACGTCCGACAAAGTTCCGCCTACGCCGCTCCTGTTAACGGCGCAGCCACTTACGCTTCCTCGGTGACCTTGGGCAGTAACAGCAAATGTTTAAAAATCTGTGGGAAACTTAATAATAAATTTCGTCTGCTGTGTTAAAAGCAGTTTTGATTTTAACAAAGTTGTGAAAGCACACTTGTCCTCTTAGCAACAAATAATCCTGAGTTAGTAACGAAAAATAATCGAAAAATATACCTATTCAAAAAAGCAGATAAAAATTCACTTGACGCTTTCCTGAGACACAATCTCCACTCATTCCAAGTCAATAATATAAGTGTAGATCAGACGTCGCTTAAATTCAACGAACTAGTATCGGCAGCAATTGAGAGATTTATACCAAATAAATTAAAAAAAGACGGAGCTGATCCTCCTTGATACACAAAACGGGCTAGAACACTGTTGCAGAAACAACGAAACAAACATGCCAAATTCAAACAGACACAATATCACCAAGATTGGCGATCGAAATTCAGCGCGGAGTTCAAAGCGAGACGCCTATAACAGTTTCCACAACGAAATTTTGTCTCGAAACCTGGCAGAGAGTCCAGAGAGATTCTGGTCGTATGTGAAGTATGTTAGCGGCAAGAAACAATCAGTGCCTTCTCTGCGCGATAGCAATGGAGATACTGTCGAAGACAGTGCTGCCAAAGCAGAGTTACTAAACACAGCCTTCCGAAATGCCTTCCCAAAAGAAGACGAAGTAAATATTCCAGAATTCGATCGAGAGCAGCTGCCAACATGAGTAGCGTAGAAGTAAATATCCTCGGAGTAGTGAAGCAACTCAAACCACTTAATGGTTCCTTTCGGAGTATGCTGATGCCTTTCCTCCATACTTAACAACCATATACAACCGTTCGCTCGACGAAAGATTCGTACCCAAAGACTGGAAAGCGGCGCAGGTCACACCAATATTCAAGAAATGTAGTAGGAGTAATCCACTAAATTACAGGCCCATATTGTAAACGTCGATATGCATCAGGATTTTAGAACATATATTCTGTTCGAACTTTATGAATTATCTCGAAGAAAACGGTCTATTGACACACAGTCAACATGGGTTTAGAAAACATCGTTCCTGTGAAACACAACTAGCTCTATTCACATGAAGTGCCGAGTACTATTGACAAGGGATTTCAGATAGATTCCGTGTTCCTGGATTTCCGGAAGGCTTTTTACACTGTACCACACAAGCGGCTCGTAGTGAAATTGCGTGCTTATGGAATATCGTCTCAGTTATGTGACTGGATTTGCAATTTCCTGTCAGAGAGGTCACAGTTCGCACTAACTGACGGAAAGTCATCGAATAAAACAGAAGTGATTTCTGCCGTTCCGCAAGGTAATGTTATAGGCCCTTTGCTGCTCCTTGTTTATATAAACGATTTTGGAGACAATCTGAGCAACCGTCTTTGGTTGTTTGCAGATGACGCTGTCGTTTATCGACTAATAAAGTGATCTGAAATTCAAAACAAATTCCAAAACGATTTAGAAAAAATATCTGAATGGTGCGAAAAGTGGCAGTTGACTCTAAATAACGAAAAGTGTGATGTCATCCACATGAGTGCTAGAAGGAACTCTTTAAACTTCGGTTACAAGATAAATCAGTATAATCTAAAAGCCGTAAATTCTACTAAATACCTAGGTATTACAATTACGAAGAACTTAAATGGGAAAGAACACACAAAAAATGTTGTGGGGAAGGCTAATCAAAGGCTGCGTTTTATTGGCAGGACACTTAGAAAATGTAACAGACCTGCTAAAAGGACACTTAGAAAATGTAACAGACCTACTAAGGAGACTGCCTACACTACGCTTGTCCGTCCTCTTTTAGAATACTGCTGCGTGGTGTGGGATCCTTACCACATAGGACTGACGGACCACATCGAAAAAGTTCAAAGAAAGGCAGCACGTTTTGTATTATAGAGAAATATGGGAGAGAGTGTCACAGAAATGATACATTATTTGGGCTGGAAATGATTAAAAGAAAGGCGTTTTTCGTTGTGACGGAATCTTCTCACGAAATTCCAATCACCAACCCTCTCGTCCGAATGCGACCTACATGGGGCGGAACGATCACCACGATAAAATAGGGAAATCAGAGCTCGTACGGAAAGATATAGGTGTTCATTCTTTCCGAACGCTATACGAGATTGGAATAATAGACAATTGTGAAGGTGGTTTGATGAACCCTCTGCCAGGCACTTAAATGTGATTTGCTTAGTATCCATGTAGATGTAAATGTAGAAATTACACGTACAATTGAGGTTATTATCGACACTTATGGTGACGTTACGCGGTATTACCGTGATATCCCGTCGGGGTCACAAATTTTATGTCCGGTATGTTTATCAATAAAATTCAAAATCAAGAAATTCTAGAAATATTGCGTGTGAGGGTGCAAGACTTTTACTATTTAAATTTTTAAGTTTTATGGTAGACATTTCGGCTTTTATTGTCAAATAGATACAGTTAAAGCGGCCCGGAGTGGCCGTGAGGTTCTAGGCGCTGCAGTCTGGAAGCGAGCGACCGCTACGGTCGCAGGTTCGAATCCTGCCTTGGGCATGGATGTGTGTGATGTCCTTAGGTTAGTTAGGTTTAATTATTTCTCAGTTCTAGGCGACTGATGATCTCTGAAGTTAAGTCGCATAGTGCTCAGAGCCATTTGAACTATTTTTAGATACAGTTAAATAACTGAAAAATTATTGACAAATTCCGTCTACGATATTTACAGAATTTTTACTACGCCACTTTACATTTCGAAGTCACACATGTGTCAACAGGGGTTTCTGTTCTTACGTATGGGTTTTTGTTGATGTGTAAACATGGCACAAACGAGTATCTGTGTGTCTTGAACATAAATAAGTTGCTTCATCGTTCTGTCAACATCCAAAAAAGATCAACGTAATTCACAGATACTCTCGTGTTGTTATAGGAATGAAGATCCTTATTTTAGAACTGAAAGCCCTGATGATAAATTCTAGCTTTGAAACGTACACTTGTGTACAAAACGTAAAGGCGATAGTAACATTCGCATTATGTGTCACTGACAAGTAACATACCTCGCAGAAACTTTGACCATACATAGAAAGAACTGCTACAGTATAGTATAGCAAGGTACAGAAGATATTTGGAAGAAATAATCAATGAGCCGAACACAAATGTCACATTTATTCAAAGACGAAAATAACGCGGAAGTGACGTCCCCTGGACAGTACAAAACGAGGGACGTAGTTCTTAATAGGCAGCGTGATCAAGACTGCCGGCAGTGCATGTCCTGCAACGTGCACCCCACACTCCTCCTAGCGCGGCTGTCCATTTCCCCACCGGCGTGCCTCATGGCTGCCGGATAGTCGTCGGTGCACGTGGATGCCTCACGCCTGTGCTCGATGCGATTTAAGTCGGAGGAAGCGGCAGGCCAGGTTCGCCGAATAACTTCTCGTTCCAAGAACTCCACCTGTGCAGTTCGATGCCTCAGAGTGTTGTCACACATGAGATGAAGTCAGGGCCGAATACACGCCTGAACAGAAGAAATGGAGAAGGGGTACAGTGACACAAGTTTGACCGGCGAATAAACTATGTTTAAAGATTTAGAGGTCACTATGTCTATGCAACATTATATCTCCCCACACGGTAACACCTGGATCACCAAAACGGTCATGTTAAACAATGTTCGTTGTTGCGTTACGTGTTCCCGCATCTCACCATATGAGGCTACGTGCAGCACACTGGAACATAATCATTTTGATAGTCCAGGTTGGTATAGTGTAGAAAGGCTTAATGCTGCAAGGTCGTACTGACCTCCACATCTTTGAACACGTACACACACTGATCAATATTGTTGCGACACTGTACTCTCTCCCCATGTGCTTCTTTTTAGGGGTTCATTCAGAGGTGCATTAATTTTTATGCATGGCAATGTGTCATCGCATCGAAAACCGCAGGTGGAAGAGCTCTTCAATGAGAGAATATTCGGCAAATTTACTGGCCAGTCCGTTGTCCAGACTTAAATCCCAAAGAGCAGCATTGAGATGCGTTGGGAAGTGCAGCGTGCCAAAGTGCACGGCCGGCCGGAGTGGCCGAGCGGTTCTAGGCGCTACAGTCTGGAATCGCGCGACCGCTACGGTCGCAGGTTCGAATCCTGCCTCGGGAGTGGATGTGTGTGATGTCCTTAGGTTACTTAGGTATAAGTTCTAGGGGACTTATGACCTTCGCAGTTAAGTCCCATAGTGCTCAGAGCCATTTGAACCAAGTGCACAGACTATGCAGCTGATGTCAAAGGCGCTGCTCGAGGAGCAGAGCGCTTTCCCACAAGAACACTTTACTAACCTTGTAGCCAACATGGGAACACGTTGCAGTGTATGTATTGCCATTCGTTGCGATTCCACACTCTAATAAGAACATGTTTCGCCTTTTGTAATATTCAGTGGACCATCGTGAATCGTAATGACTTCAGTGCAATTATTGCCTTCGAATAAAAGTGTCGTTCCTGTTTGTCTCACTGCGTATTTTATTTAGTTATCTTCTGTACTATAATGTAGCAGTTCTTTCTGTGTGTGGTCCAAGGTTCATCGAGCTATGTTAATTGAAGGTGAAGCATAATGCGAAATAACCTTTGGTCCTTAAGTTTTGAGCACCAGCCTACATTTAGAAGCCACAGATTCATCATCAGGGCTTTCAGTTCTTATGCGAGGATCTCCATTGCTATAACAATACAAGAGTAACGAGTATTTGCAAATTATGTTGATACTCTTTGTGTTTGACATCCCAATGAAGCAACTTAGCCATGTCCAAGGCATACAATTTCCGAAAATGGAGAACTTGCTCCAGTGAGATGTTATACACAAAAGAAACCAACATAATTCACACATACTCGTTTCTGTCTTGTTGGCATAGCAACGAAGATCCTCATAATGTATCTGTGACTTCGAAATCTAAACTGGCATAGAAAAAGTGCTGTAAACAAAGTAGATGAAATTTATTAATAATTTTTCCAGTTATTTAACAGTCTCAATTTAACAAGAAAAGTCTCTATGTCTACCTTGAAACCTAAAAATTTAAATAGTAAAGGTCTTGGATCCTAACACGCAATATTTCTAGAAGTTATTGATTTTTAAATCTTATTCATAAGCTCACCGAACATAAAATTTATGAACTAGAGAAAATGTAATGATAATCCCATGTAACACCTCGTCAAGCCTTGATAATCAGGTCAGTTCGTCTAGGAAGAGTGTTAATATGTATTCTCAGCTGTTTCATATGCAGTTGGAAACACTCACCCACTGACGATTAAGTTCCACAGAGCAAAAAAATTGCTACTTCAGATTCGCTGTTCCAAATAGTCTCAGACATTATGCTCGACGTGCGGTAGGGCACCTTTGTGTTAGTCTGACCACGAACATAAGCGTACAGTTGTGTGAATATAGCTATTGTCAACTACTTCAGATGACAGTGTAGGTACATTCACTAGAATCATGTGATACTGTGGTGTCACCGCCAGACACCACACTTGCTAGGTGGTAGCCTTTAAATCGGCCGCGGTCCGTTAGTATACGTCGGACCCGCGTGTCGCCACTGTCAGTGATTGCAGACCGAGCGCCGCCACACGGCAGGTCTAGAGAGACTTCCTAGCACTCGCCCCAGTTGTACAGCCGACTTTGCTAGCGATGGTTCACTGACAAATTACGCTCTCATTTGCCGAGACGATAGTTAGCACAGCCTTCAGCTACGTCATTTGCTACGACCTAGCAAGGCGCCATTATCAACTGCTATTTATCTTGTGATGCATGTACCGTCAGACCGATGTTCACCAATTATGGATTAAAGTTAAGTATTCCAGAAGCTACGTACTATTTTTGCTACTATAAGATCTTGACCTGTTCCAGACCTCACGCCAGCCTGCGTGAGCTAAACGCGTGCCTTTCGGCTACCTCGTAGTGGCTTGGCTGTCTCGCTAAGTCACAACAGATACAATTTGATAAGTAATCATATCAGACAGTTCTGACAAATACAACTACATAATCTGCCGAAATTTTTTTCCTCGACTATAAACATGAATAGACAAAGAAAGGTTTTTACTCCGCCTACAAACGGAGCGAAGAAGCGCAATGGTTAGCACACTAGACTCGCACTCGGTAGGTCGACGGTTCAAACCCGCGTCGGGCCACACCGATTTAGGTTTTCCGCCATTTCCCTAAATCGCTTCAGGCAAATGCCAAGATGGTTCCAAGGAAAGGGCACTGTCGAATTCCCCTCCCATCCTTCCCTAATCCGATAGGACCGATGACCTCGCTGTTTGGTCCCCTCCCCCCAAATCAACCACCCAGCCCGCCTGTAAGACCTCAGTTTAAGCGTACTGTTGCCTTCTGTGTTGTTGACAACATATCCAAAGTCGTCTGCAGAACGTACGATTTTGTTCTTTATACAATTAAGTAGTTAACCAATTAGAAGATTTTATATATTCTATACTAGTTTGCCTACTGGCTGTCTCAAAATGGCTGGTGGAAACCGGTTACGGTCTTGAGAACTACTCATTTCATTGTTTGCTAAAAAATACGAAGAAAAATGAACATTTTCAATCGACCACTTAATCTCCACTGACAATATGCCATTTTGTTCTAGAATATGGAGATAGTGATAGAACTTCGACAATAACATGCCAGTGGATAAAAGGAACCATTGTTTTATGGGTGTGGAGGCTGGTGCATTGATGCAATCCCCATGTCCCACTGGTTAGAAATATTAGTAGCCTTAGTTCTTGTGGGCCGTCTGGATTGTTAATAGTGGAGTTTCTATGTTAGTTTAAGGTCGAGGGTTAATTCGGGATCGATCGAGTTACGACGGCACAAATCGTGAACCGACGCCAACACTATATGACGTAGAATGCACCAATATAAATGGCACCCTACCATCTTGTTTGCACCCCTACGCGGAATAATAGCTAGGAAAGAGAAAGAAGAGAGAGAGAGAGAGAGAGAGAGTTAAGGGGTGTGCCAACAGCACTATATGTTTTTCGCAGAAATGAGGATAAACAAGGACACGGGAAATTTGTTAGCAACAATCAAATGAGTTGCGGCCACAATCACAATACTAGCATGTTCACGGGCAGGTGGCACCGATGTGACCCCGTTTCTCGCTATTAAATCACATTTCCTAGCTAGAACAAGTGACGCAGACTGGCCGTTGTACAAACGCACACAACTGCAGCTGCAGTGCGCCACGTACGTGTAACTGGCTGAACTTAAATGCGACTTGTTAGCGACAGTCTAACTAGCTCGTGTTCTGGGATATTTTTCATATTCGTTTTTAGCAGAAGCGGTGTTGTCTTTCTGGGGGTATATGTGAACACGGCATACAATTATCACATATGCTTTTGAAATTATGGACTTTAAAGGCTTTATCTTAGTTCTGGCTCACCGCGAAACCTTCCTGCTGCTTACTGCAATTGCCGATAACAGTAGCTACTCGGTTGGGTTACTTGCTAAAGCTGTATTTACGACCGTTTCCAGTCACTCATACGAAGTCATAATACTGAGGCCGGGCAGTGTGGCCGAGCGGTTCTAGGCGCTTCAGTCTGGAACCACGCGACCGCTACGGTCGCAGGTTCGAATCCTGCCTCGGGCATGGATGTGTGTGATGTCCTTGGGTTAGTTAGGTTTAAGTAGTTCTAAGTTCTGGGGGACTGATGACCTCAGAGGAGTCCCATAGTGCTCAGAGCCATTCGAACCATAATACTGAGGAGCTGCACCGAGAAACTGCACAAGGACTAAACATTGTACAGATCTCATACAAATTGAATTTTGAAGAGAAACTCTGAAAGCGTTTTTACAAACTTGGGATGCACGACGCAAAAATTTCTATGGACTCCTTACGAATGTCTCTCGTACTCGCTCCACATTCACTTCATTCACAATGGCACGTCCAATTCTCTTTGCCGGGCACAAGCAACCCGTCGAAATGTTGAGTGGTACATAAGAAAGGTAAATAAATTAGTGAAATCAATGTGTAGTGAAGTAGAAATTAGACAATAAATGAAAAACTTAGTTTAGTTTAGAAGAGTTACACACTGGCAGACAGTGGGCAGAGCAGCAGTGACAACGGCCGGCGCTTGCAAGTCAGCACATTCAGGAGAAGCCTTCGCCCTCCCCACATAAGCGGAAGCTGTCGATTAAGCCGTCAGGGCATCGCCCGAACGGCTCGCGTGTTTCTCAATCGTCACATGTGATCAAAGGCCCTCGTCTACATTCCAAGAGCCAATGACCGACGTTAAGAAGATTCATCGAGAAGCTTTTCAACGTGACAGAAGAGGCAATGACCGTGAAGTCGTTCACCTCCAGTGAACTGAAGTAAGTAAATACGTGAGACGCAGCGGGCCCGACAGTAGTTTTCAGTTCAGTTCCTGTTCGAGTTCAGTTCCAGTACAGTTCAGTCGGTGCTGAAGACCGTCTTGCAGGAAGAGACTACATCGAACACAGAAACACCAAGTCCGCCGCTGTAATGGAATAGCAAGCAGGCGCCTCGCCGCCAGAAGACAGAAGATAGAAGGTATTTGAAGACTGATTTTTACGTACCCGGGTGACTCGTGAGAACGGGAAGGAGATGGCCTCACATCAGCAGTCACCTGTGAGCTGGTGATGAAGATCTGACAGCCGAAGACTGGCAAGCTGGAGTCCGTTATTGGAGTCCGGGACACTGGCCTTCCCCCGCAGCACCGCTCCGCGGGCCGACGCACAACACTGACACACGCGGCCACATAGAGAATACAAACACTTGGACGCCACATCCAAGGTATCACCATCCGATTCACGACTTCGTTCTCAATAATTAAATGGGCCACATCACGATGCGCGTCTCCAGTCAACTGGGCGAAACAGCGATACGAGATACACACCGCCAGGCATAATCAGACGCCGCCGCTCACGCAGCAGAAGGCTTTGCAAACGACACAGCTGCCGCTCTCCCAGCCAGAACAATCCAGCAAGGAAACCATTGCACAAATCTTTCAATAAAAGTTATCTTAAGCAAAAATTCTGTTTCATTCTACCTAATACCCGAGCTAAGGAAGAACCCACCCTGCCCACATGATGTTAAGAAAGAATAGGTAATATATTTAGTGTTTTTCACCCTGACGTAATGCTTTAGAATCAAATGCCCTTTGCAGTAATGCTCATCCTGACATGTGCTTAGCATCCAAAGAGGTTGCCCAGTTACAGAAACTAATTTGTTGTGCGAGTACTAAGTGGCCTCCCTTGTTGGTGGCTTCTTACCGTACTCGGTTCTAAACACCCGCTGAACAGCTGTAGCACACTTGTTTTTGTCGAACTCCAACACACAGGAAGCTCGCTGCGCACCTGAACTCGCCGTGTTTGCGACTAGTACTGACTATCCGCAAATTACCAAAACTACGCTGTGGCGGTGTACGTGAAAAAAACTTTCAGGATTTCTCTTTAAAATGACATATGCATGATATCTGGACATTGTTTGGTTCTTGTGCAGTCTGTTCCCAGGCGTTATGTACACCCTGTATAATAAGAAGGGCAATGTCCTGGTGTATGCAAAGCACCAATGGTACTATTGGAGCATGAGGTGTAATTTGCTGTAAAATTAAAGAAATAATTATAATAGGGGTCTCTTCAGCGGGTTTATGGTTGAAGGAAGGGATGAGACAGAAGAAAGATGAGGAAGGAAAGGGGATAGAAATGGGAAGTATTGATTTGGGAAAGTGGTTCCGTTTCAAAACGCACTTTACGTAGACTCACCATGAATCAGGTACACCCACAGACTAGTTCACTTCCTCGGTCTTTGTGCCTAATACACAATCTGCTTACAAGTAACCGGTCAGCTATTTGTAGACATTAATACGGAGTGTGTCCACCTTTCACGGTTTTGTCGGGTTGAACTCCGGCGACACTTGCAGTGAGGTGTGTGAATCTCTGTAGGGGAATGTCATCCATTCTTCCCCAAGAGCCCGAACCACAGAAGCTACTGAGGTTGGACGCTGCAGTGTGGAGTGAAGTTCTAACTCGCCCCAGAGGTGTTCCATTGGGTTCCGGTCGGGATTCTGGGCAGGACAGTCCGTTACAGGGGCGTCGTTACCACAGGGGGTCACAAGGTCATACTGATACAAACAATATTCGTCTCCTAACTGTTCACCTGCTGTATGTAGCTCAGAGTGCACTAAGATGTGTTGATGTGCTTCCGCATTTAGAGATTTCTTAAGCGCAGTAGTAGGACAACACCCTACCCACGGAAAGCAACACTGTACCGTACTACCCCCGCCTCCATACTTCATTGTTGGCACTGCGCGTGAATAACAGGTAAATTTTTCCAGGGTTTCGCCAAATTCAGACCTTTCCATCGGATTTCCACAGGGTGTAGCGTGATTCATCACTCCAAATCGCTCGTCTCCAGTCATCCACTGCCCAATAGCGTCACTCCCTAATGGCTCACAAGATCTCAAACGTGGCTTTGCAGTGACGACAGAAACATGTGGTTTGTGAGGAGATGCCCGGCCACTGTGTTCCACTCTTTTTAACTACATACGCG
The DNA here is from genome assembly GCF_021461395.2 of Schistocerca americana. Lineage (NCBI taxonomy): Eukaryota > Metazoa > Arthropoda > Insecta > Orthoptera > Acrididae > Schistocerca > Schistocerca americana. The sequence goes on from NC_060125.1 coordinate 36,957,271, forward strand.
CAGTTATTGAGTTAGTTGAACCGCTGGAATACTTAGGAACTCACGGGCGACTCCTTCCGTTGATTTCGTGCGAATTTCTTGCAACCATCCTCCAAAGTGCTCGGCGGTCGCCGAGGTCTGCCTTGTACTGGTTTAGCTGCGGTTGTTTCTTTTCCTTTCCACATCAAAATCACATCATCAGAAGTCGAACTGGGCAACTTTAAGAGGGTTGAAATTACTCTGATCGATTTGTTACTCACGTAACATTCGATGACGAGTCCACGATCGAAGTTGCTGAGCTCCCCTCACAGTCACATTGTCATTGGTTTTCTACTGACAGCGCAGTGCTCTTAGCCTTCTTTGATGACCTCTAATGGCCAATTCCGCGTTACGTACGAGTCTGCTTTTGATAAGCCAACGGCCTTGCCGTAGTGGTAACACCGGATCCCGTCGGATCACCGAAATTAAGCACTGTCGGCTGACAATCCGGTCTGCCGAGCGCTGTTGGCAAGCGGCGTGTGCTCGGCCCTCGAGAGGCAAACTGAGGAGCTACTTGATCGAGAAGTGGCGGCTCCGGTCTCATAAACTGGGGTATGGCCGGGAGAGCAGTGTGCTGACCACATGCCCCTCCACATGCGCATCCAGTGACGCCTGTGGGCCGAGGATGACACGGCGCCCGGTCGGTACCGTTGGCCTGTTCGGACGGAGTTTAGTTTCGTTCTTACGTTTTTAGTACTTTTGTTCAGATGGTGTATACGGTTGCAGTGGATGGGACATCTATGAACACATCTTGGTAGCTAACGCTACATGGCATGGATATGAATTGAGGCAGATTGTAAACTTATGGCTGCCAATAACAACATACCTGGAAATGTATGTGGAGTTAGCGTGGGTTACTGCGCATGATGCCAACATCGAACTAGAATTGTAACGTGATGTGTTTGTTTATAATTTTCCTTGAGATAAAACTGTTTCCACACATTATTAACAAGAGCAATGACGAACAAGTGTTGTTACTGCAGATGTAAATCGAAATACATGAAAGAAGGACCAGTTACTGTCTATACGTAAACGTAGCCTGGTAGGCAATGTATGTGGGCCGCAAAAATCCTCTTCTGCAAAACTAAATGCACTCTCCATACATACCGTTATTCTATGACTTCGACAATAGCACTGACACTCTTCCAGCGTCTCACAGTACAGAATAGCAAAAATCTTGTTTAAACCCTACTCATCGCGTCCTCGGGATTGCGGCTAATTGAAGTCAAATTGGGGAAATATTGCAACAAATGTTAGCTATTACACAACACGCGTAACTTATGCCACGATCGACCACCTTGGTATTGCATTTATACATTCAACTGATTGATATTTTTAGTCCGAATCATTCCGAAAAGCATATCAGTTGAAATCGTATCATAATCGTGATCACATTGTGTCCAGTTCCTGTTATATACAGGTTGAAGTGCCTAAAATTCACCTGAAATAACATTTGAGTAGTAAACGATATCTGTAAACTCTTTTCACCCAGACGAATAGCAATCAGATTGATTTCTAAGCTCTTGTTCCGGCTATTTCAAAAGACAACAGCCAAGAATTGAAGTGCGTCTCAGAGAGAACTAGAGTCGGCGAGGTCAGCTGTATGTCATGTTTACTCCGCTATCGACGGAAAGTGCGACACAAACATCAATGTAATTAGTACCGTAGTTTTGTTTAAAAGTGAAAGAAAATGCCTGCGTCTCAGTGACTAATGAAGTAGCGAAACGCATCGGTATTTCTTTCGTGAGTCCCCAGTCACCGTTCACATAAGATCAAGGTATATTCAATGTTTCAAACTTATTTAGGCGTAAAGTTACGCACGTCACACTGTTAATAAGAGTAAATTGTTATTTCGAACATTTTAGCTTTGTTCCTTCTGCCCTAGGCACATCAGTGTATCGAGGTTCATAAAGCACCTGTTCTCATGAGATACTACATACACCTCTACCAGCTCTCGGTGGAAGCGTTACTTATTATCTCTCTCTACGTATCAGTGTGAGAACTGAATCCTCTATGCTAACTAAGAGCATATCACGTCGTTATTTTATTCGAATTTTAGTGCGCCTGTCCGTCTAAAAGTTTGCTTTTACACATTCAGTTGATTGATAATTTTAGTCCGTCCTCAGAACGATGATCTCGGTGCTCCACAGGTCACCTTATGATGTGTGGCGGAGGGCATCTTGTGTATCACTGTTCTTTCTAACTTTACATTATTGGTCGTTTCGCAAGATAAACATTTGATGAAGAGATATATCAAGGAACACGCGCTCATGGAATTTTAACTGCAACACATACTGTGATGAAACTTCCTGGAAGATTAAAACTCTATGCCGGACCGAGGCTCGAACTCGGGACCCTTGCCTTTCGCGGGCAAGTGCTCTACCACTGAGCTACCCAAACACGACTCACGCCTCGTCCTACAGCTGTACGTCTGCCAGTATCTCGTCTCCTACCTTCCAAACTTAACAGAAGCTTTGGACTATAGTTCTGCAAGGTTCGCAGGAGAGCTTCTGTAAAGTTTGGAAGGTAGGAGACGAGATACTGGCAGAAGTAAAGCTGTGAGGACGGAGCATGAGTCGTGCTCGGGTAGCTCAGTGTTAGAGCACTTGCCCGCGAAAGGCAAAGGTCCCGAGTTCGAGTCTCGGTCCGGCACACAGTTTTAATCTGCCAGGACGTTTCATATCAGCACACACTCCGCTGCAGAGTGAAAATCTCATTCTGGACACACTGTGATGCTCAACACGTCTCTTGCAGCGTCTGTCACTGCAGTTGGATGAACATCTCCGTATCGCTTTCGTGCCACCTAAACGAATCCTTGGCGCAACGTGCTGCTCTTCTTTGTACCGTCACCATGTCGTTTATCAATGCTAGCTAGCATGGGTCACAGACTGACGAGGTACAATTCAAGTGTCGGTCGACACAGGGATTCGCAGTCTAGCCCCTTCGTGATTGAACTACACTTCCTGTGCATTCTTCCAGTGAAGTTCTGTCTGCCTTCTGGCTTACCTGAGATTTGTTTTACGTTGCGATTCCATTTTAAATCACTCCGTTCGCCAACAACACAGAGAGTTAATGTATTTGACTGCTTTCAGAGATGGTCGGGCAACTCTCTGCAATCTCACAATAAAGGGTCTTTGTGTGCAATACGTTACTTTTTTTATTTTGTGGAAGTGCCAAATCTGCACCATGCGCCAATCCATTGCAGTTCTCACAGCATTGCGTTAAAATTTTCTAGCGTTTCGGCTTCTCTGTATAGTTACAGCATCATCGTCATGTAACAGGGTCACGGAACTTCCTACGTTAACAACTAGGCCGTTTATATACACAGCCTCTCGATTATCTACGTTAATGCGGATCCGAGACTGCAAGGTGTAACGTCTAGAGAAACAAAAACAATATATTATGTAGTAATTAGAGAATTAGATGTATCATATTGTGTCATTGTATAAAATTATGTATTCTTTTTTATTATTTATTTCTGAAAACGTCTGCGTCGGCGAGTAATAAAACCGACACAGAAGATAAATGTTAAACAGAGATTAAAAAAGGAACTAGTATGTAATACGTGTTGAATATGAATGTCTTTGTCGTCTTAATTTGGAAGTTGTGCGAGTAAGATATCCTGTTGTTGTCGTAGAGAACGCAAATGTAGCATTCTTTTGTCGAGACTAAGCAATGTACGCCATTACGTGTGAATTCACAAAGGTCTGTAATCACTGAGATATTTAAAGGTTTTAATAGAGGTGTTTAAATGAAAACTTGTATTATTTATTGTTAAGCTTGCTTGCATATTATCCCATCCTGTTGAGACATTTTTCAGTTATATAAATATTATCTGTGGTGCTGAGCTGCGTGGAGAACGAAGAGCCGCTGCCGCGGCGTATTTAAACGACTTACAATATAGTCGAGCATACCGCAAGGAAGCGGTAAAATAATAGTAAAAATAATATTATTTCTTTTAGCTCCCAGACTGGCAGTGAAGATCAGCAGATTTTATGATGTGTTGCAGATTGACGCGGGCTGCTGATAGGATATAATTTACAGTGCAAATAATTTAATGTACCTTCAGAATCTGATAGGAATCTTGCTGTGCTCCGTTCTGATCTGGCAAACTTTATAGTGACAACGTATTTTTTAATGAGAGTCTCATGTTCTTGGGCTAGTCGTGGTATGAAATAGCATTTTAACGAGAAATAAAATCCACTGCGAACTTGTGTTTTTGAACGATCACACGAACTGTAACATCAGTGTTCATAACAAAGTAATTTCAACTTTTAATCACTATGAAGTAGGGAAGATATATTGATTCTTAGCATGAGTTGCAGTTATGAAAAATCGTTCCTTAAATTGTAGGCCAGATACAGAACAATAAGGCTTCCATATATACATTTTATTCCGCTAAAAGGTAATGACGATAAAGAAAAGCAAAGCACAGCATTGCTAAAAGTATTTCACGTAACTCTTTTCGTAAATGTGTTGTTACAAAGAGAATAAATAAACCAAAGAGCAACAATTTTACAATCCGCGAGAGAGTTGGACGTGAAAAAGGATAATCGAAAAATATGAATAATCTAAAACACACATGTATTTATCAGAAAATGTTACACATTATTTCTACAAAACATGTTGCACGTAATACTGGAAAGCCCACTACATCACTTAGGCGTTACTCGCTGGACATTGAAAATAGATTTACACTTAAGACGCATTGCATTTCGTGTTATTTGTTTTCAGTTCACTTTCGGGAAATAATCGCCTATTTACCTTTATACTTCTATACCTCATTTGCATTTTTCCTATCGACGGTTCTCATTATCCGGCTAGTCAAAGATAGGTATTGTCAAACAAATTTTGTCTCGAATACTCGAGTAACAGATCAACGCGTTTAAGCGGATCAGTGGCCTCGTCTTCGATCTGTTTCTCTACCATACACATTTTGTTCGCTACATCAAAGTCATTTAATTGCTCAAATTCCAGTTTGTAGGCATCGCTATTCACTGCCTCCGAACGTAATGGCGTAATGCTTAGCACACTGGAGGACGGTGTTTCAGTGTCCCGTCCGACCATCCTCATATGTGAATATGAAGTAGCAGTGCGTGTGTTATTAAGAAGTACGATTCAAACATGCACACGCACTGCATCGACTACGGTCGTCAAGAAATAAAGAAAAATGTATTCATAGTTGCAAATACTAATAACTTTAGGCTACGCGTTAGAATTACGACGGTAAAAGCCTGTGTTGGATCGGGATTCGGCCAGGATTTAGTTTTACGCGAGCGATCGCCTTAACCACTACCCGCGAGGGAATCGTGGGCAGACCTGGACGTGCAAATGTCGTCCTCCTCGTGTCACAACCTACACCCGCACATCGTTCATTATCGCAAGTGCGATTACATTGTCCTGCACATCCTGATACGTGTTTCCCATGATTCTCCTAAATCGATTCACGAAAATGCCAGAATGGTTCCTTTGAAAAGTGCATGGGTGATTTCCTTCCACATTCTCGACTAATCTGAGCTTGCGTTTTCCTTCTCTAACAACTTTGCTGTCGGCGGGGTGTTAAACGTGGGACTCTAATCTTCCTTATTCCTTTCTTAACCACTGCCGGATATTTCCGTCCAAACAAATCGGAAATCCGTATTCTAAACGAAAATATTCTGTCTAATGATAAGTTAATATTTGAAAAATGCTGTGACTACCGCCTCGAGCTGCTGATGATTTTTTTAATTTAGCAACAGACAATCAGCGCTGCACGCCAGGCGGCACGTGGGGCTCGTGTGCAGGGCGCACCGGCGCGCCGAGCGCTATGGAGGATGTTCACAGGCCCAGAGCCTGTTTGCACAGAAAGACGCGGTTTACCAGTATATCGTCACGTGCCTTTAAAAATTACTACAAATGACAGACGGCAGGGATAGAATTATCGTTATGTATTATGCAGTCGCATAAGCGGCGGGTACTGCAGATTTGCTATCAAAGGACATTACAGAGCTATGTAGAAAGAATTTAAAGACATAGTTGACAATTAAACGATCGACAGACGGCATTCATCATTCTGTACATCGACAAGCACTTTTGGCCAAATTTTCAGGCCCCGAACCCGGGAAGGAATGGGTGTTCTGAATAGCAAAATTTCTCAAGTTGCTCACAATATTCCACTGCCAGCCGTAACAGTTTTCGATGGGAATGAGCGAACACGATGCACAATTTATATATTACTCCACACTACGTTTCTTAAGTCAAAAGGCATACCTGGAATGCTTTTCCGCTTTAAAATCCGCTATTGTTGAATTTATGAATGAAAATGAAGTGCAGGAACAAAAATTAGGACATGTTGAATGGATTTTAGACCTCCCGTTTCAAGTGTACTTGACTGCACACTTCCTACATTAAGACATAGAAAATGAGAAACAACTTATTTCTGATTTGATGGGCATGCATTTAGAAACAAAATCGCATTGTACAAGAGACAAATTCGGAGAAACACAGCTCAGTTCCATAAGCTTAAAGGCTTTAAAGAAAATGTGAGGTCTGAAGAATTCATTGTGCCCTCGAAAGAAATAAAAGTATAATTTTATGAACGTTTTCGGGAACGTTGGCACTCTTACATTTGTTTTCGAACTGTTTTCTAGACTGTTTGCCACTTCAATTTGTTTTCGAACTGTTTTCGAGACTGTTTGCCATTTCAATCGCAAGTGGCCCTGTGCGTGTGCAGAGGTAACTGACTGATGTGCTGTGTAATTCCCGTCTTAAAGACAAATCCTTCTATGTTACAACTCTCCAGGACGTCTACATTGTTTTCCTCAGGGAGAATTTACACGTCTGCACAACGAGTTTACAAACTTGATAAAATATTTCGACATGAATGTCTGTAAAGGGCTTTTTTAGATTATGAAATTAAAGAAGTCACGATTATGAGGAACGTGACTGCGAAAATTCGTCAAATTACCTCCAACGGTCTGTATGCCGACAGTTAGTGTAAATAAAAACTATATTATGTCTTCAGAGAGCAAAAAATAACTAAATAATAATGAAAATGTGTTTCGATTGGGATCTATGTTGTTGAGAAACTTAAAGGCTAGCCGTACGCAGTACGACTGCATTGCGGTTTAAATACGGCGCGTTCGCTGTTTACCGACGTTTCGCCTGCGACAGCACTGCCCGGCTGTCTCCCTGATCAGTACGGCACGTGGGCCGAGACACGGCCGCGAGCCCATTGCTTGTCCAACTCTGATTTACAGCATTACATTAGGCCAATATGAAATCTTTAACGTCGCATTATAAAGCCATGAATTTGTCACTGTTGTCGCATCGTAATATAAATTACTTGTCTATACATAAATTTTGCTAGACACTGAAGACGTAATTTATATTAGATGTAACAACAGTGACAAATTCAAGAGTTTGTTATCGCCCGGTAGCGTCTGACGACAATGATTTTATATTCACCTTATATGATGCTGTAAATGCTTTTAATAACATGATGATGGTCTGTAGATCGAAACAGGTTGTTAAATAAAGAATTTTATCAGCAGCTCGAGGCAAAAATCATGACAGTTTTCAAATATTTACAAGGTGTGAGTCACCACCTCCTCAAAATATAAGGTAGTGCTTCGGACTTGGTATTTTATCTTTTTTCGAAAATCGCTGAAATATGCATGGATAACTCTCAATCCGGATAATTCGCTCTCGGACAACCGGGACAGTGCTGTATGATGAATAATGACAGTCACGTAACATTCTCTTGTTACTTTTACATCTAATAATTTCTATCCGTCAAGAATGACATGCTGTAATGAACTTTTCTCGTACTCCGTAGAGGATTTTTAGTGAAACACAGCAGTACCAGTAATTCCCTGTAGGCATACACTGGTGAATGATGTATTAGGCTGGTTCATAAATTCATAGAGTTTTTGCTTTCCTCCCGGCGGAGGTTCGAGTCCTCCCTCGTGCATGAGTGTGTGTGTTTGTCCTTAGGATAATTTCGGTTAATTAGTGTGTAAGCTTAGGGACTGATGACCTTAGCAGTTAAATCCCATAAGATTTCAAACACATTTGAACATTTTGCTTTGCATGTTGGTATTCCGGTTGTTGTGGCTTTAATTATAGATTGTCACTTTCTATTTCTAGTTCACTATTGCTCTTCGAGTTTACGTATTACCATTGTGTCGTTTGGAGATAGCTAGTGGAGATACTGACCCTGGAAAATGGATCGCCGAGTGGAGAAATCGTAACATTCCCTGCGTACACCGCCGTTTGAGTGAAGCAGAGGGGTGACAGAGGCGGAGGCAGCCCCAATGTTGTGGGTGCGATATCATCCGACAGGGGACGGCACCAAAGTGCTTTTCTACTTTCAAGAAGGATCGTTTTGACAGTAATGACTCTCCACCTTCACGAAGATCTAAGGGGTTTAATGGAGATCGTTCAAATATATTACTCGACTACGATACTCTTCAGTGTACTCGAGAATATGCAGATGTGATGAACTGTGATGATATTTGTATGCAGTGAGGAAGGTTCAAAAATAGGGTGTATGATACCGCATGCTTAAACCTAACTCACAAAAATCGGTAGGTGGCCATATGTGCGTCTCCGCTCGTTCGTCATCAATTGGATCGTGGCCGCGCGGGCTGGGACGCCTTGTCACGGTCCGTGCGGCTCCCCCAGTCGGAGGCTCGAGTCCTCCCTCGGGCGTGGGTGTGTGTGTGTTGTCCACAGCGTAAGTTAGTTTAAGTTAGATTAGGTAAGGTGTAGGCTTAGGGACCGATAACCTCAGCAGTTTGGTCCCGTAAGACGTTACCACAAATTACCAATTTCTAGTTGGCTCGTGAACAACACCGACAATTCTTATCTTGTACCGTAACTCAGGATGAGAAATGATGTCTTTCTACTAACGTAAACAAAGGAAAGGAATGTTGATCCCGTACCAAGCAGCAGTTGTCTGTACAAAGATAAGCGAGCATACCCAAAAGACAATGTTATGCGTCTGGTGGAAGAGTGACGCTGTAGCGTGCTACGAGCTGCCTCTCCTAGGTGTAGCCGTCACTGCTGACATTTCTGTGAACAAGCCAACAGTCCAAGAACGACGGTAACGCCTTACCGCGTTGTGCTAGACCAGTGTTTTTCAACCTTTTTGAATACGCGACTCCTTTCCAAGTAAAAATATTCTGGCGACCCCCAGAACCATAATAAATGTATGTCAGCGATTTCAAAGTGAACGTAATTAATTTTCTTTCTGTATATTGATCGAGAAATCAAGTGCAATGTGAACAGAGGTCGCAGTGCTCTGCAGGCAGAGACATAGCTGCCCATATTCTTTGCCGTGGCAGAGGGGTGGGGGTGAGAAGGGGTCAGTGGAGGCACAGTCACGCGTTTTCGGTCACTACAGGAAGTTGGCCGAGTACGCCAGCAGGTACGGACGTGAATATTGTCTTCTCGCTTCGCTCTGAGCGAGCATAAAATGAACAAGTTTCTTACAATATCCGTGCAGCCCCCCACGTCTGGTACAATTGGCAGTGGCGGAAGCGAATCAAAATCGAAAAAAATGGACTTTACGACGACAGTTACCTGAAGTATGGTTTTACCGTCATGAAGAATAAACCTCATGTCTAATTTGTGGCGAAGTATTGTCTCGTGAGAGTCTGGAACCATCGCAGCTACAACGTCGCCTGTTAACTAAACATTCCAAGGAAGCTGATAAACCGTTGGATTTCTTCGAAAGGAAACTGAAAACACTTAACCAACAACAAACTACTATGATTCAGATAATAAAATAGTATGTTATTTGTTGATTTAAAATAGTATTAATGTTTCTGATTTTTTCGTTTTTCTGATTTAACAATATTTTTATCTGATTTTAGTTGTCCTGTGTCAACGAGAAAGGGTTATTAACTAGCTACCGAGTCGTATTCCCAGTCGCTAAAGTAGGGAAGTAGCATACAGATGCAGAGAAACTTATTTTTCCAGGAGCCCTGGATATGGTTGAAATTATGTTAGGTAAGCAAAAGGCAAACAAGCTAAAAAGCATACCACTTTCTGATAATACCGTTTAACGCAGAATAAACGATACTGCCGGTGACATTCGAGAGGAGTTAGTCGAAAAATTAAAGAAGAACCTACATTTTGCTTTGCAGTTTGATGAATCTACTGATGTTTCAGGTTGTGCTCAGTTTATAGTATTTGTGCGCTTTGAAGCAGATGAAAGTATCTTGGAAGACACTTTTATTTTGCAAAGCTCTCCCTGCGAACACTACTGGCCAGTGTTTGTATGACATGCTTTTACAAACCACTCGCAACCACGAGACTGATTGGACAAAATGTATCGCCATTTGTAATGATTGTGCTAAAGCTATGACTGTAAGATATGTTTCAACTCTTTTATGAAGCACTATCAAAAAAAACAATGATTCACTTCACGGCAATCACCACAACTGACAACACTAAGGAAGTGAGAAAGTAACCAGGTGCGCAGAAGCGACGATTTTGTGGCAATCCCGATGAAGCCACAGAACTAGGAAAGTAGAAACAATGCTAACATGCAGTGTGTGAATTAAAGTCTGAACTGAGCTCAGGCATCCTAGATCCGCTCGGTAGAAATTGCTGTACTTCGCGTCTTGTCTCACTGCTGGCAATCCTAGCAGTCTATTGTTCGGTTCGAAGCTTGTTACTGAAATGCATTCATTCTAGTGACCGTGGTGCCAAATCTTGTACATGAGCTGTGTGCGTGTTGTTGCAGTAATCTTGTATCACATCTGAACGTGAGCCTCTTTTAAATTCGCTTTCATAAATTATTCTCGTTCCGTGTGATATTATTACCACAGCATATGATTGGCAAGTACACTAAGTTGTCAGTAACACACAAGACGCTGCCACTGCACAGCCGTTCTAGCCCGGAAGTTGATGTGGTCCCCTCCCATTCCCTGCGGGCATCTCAGAGGTAAATACTATCTGTACAAGACTTCGTGACTCTTGCCGCCCTACTTCCATTCCGCAGAAGTGGGAAGAGGTCGACAGACGTCGTCTTGCTTCTCACTGCTGCAAGTGTTTGCTTATTTGAACTTGTAATACCACTGGGCTTTCCGTCGTATGAAAGCTGTGAGTACCCTTGGAAAGGCATTCACCTAGCTGTGTATTAAATGATCAATCTCTGAGGTGAGACCTATTCTTTGAAAGACATTTGTTTTACATAATTTACGTAACTGTAAAGATGCGCCTCTAGAGCGAACGCTAATACATAGATTGCGCAGTCAAAGAAACATTTTAACAGAAGCTGAATTGAGCGTTCCGCTTCGATCTAAGTAAAAAATATGACGGTAGAAAACCTTTGTAGATCTTCAGATTTTATCGTGCTTCTGCTTGTAATGTGAAAGCGTAAAGAAGGTCGTCTTTAACCAGAGAAGTGATCAGTCTTGCCAGCGTGCACACAACAGTTATTAATTAATAAAATTCGAGTAATTTATGTTCGATACTGTAAACCGGCAAGTTATTGTTATGAAGGTGTTGAACTGTGCAAGAATTGTCTCGAAGGAAGGAGAAAAGTAATGACTGTAATTTGCGACAAAAACGTGAACCAAGATGCTAGCTCAGGACAGGCCGAAATCTGATCGCACCATTGAGTTAGAAAATTACTTATGTAAGTTATACTGTTTATAAATAAGCCCTAATTGCTTGTGAGAATTATTTGAATATATTTAGTGTTTACCAGATTTCTTATTCTATTCTTTTCCTTTTTTTAACCTCCACGTCATATTATTTTTATAAATGTCAAACAGCCTTTACTACAGCAGAGAATACTGCGGCATCCTGGTCGTAGACACAAGGCCGCTCCTTGTCTTCTATACAATTCATATCTGCCCCATTTATTAATAATTTCATTTGCAAATGCAATTTTTTTATTGTTCATTCTTAAAGGTCCCTTAGGTAATTATAAAATTCATACTGATTACGTAAAGAAATCCGGGTTGTTATTTTCCAAATAATAGAAGCCTTTGCGTAAACAAAAACTAGCCTCCTTCTGACAACGATCAGGAGCCGACCAGAAGACGACGTCTTCGACCGCTTTCGTGTTTCCTGTGCCAAAGCTGTGCCAAACTGGGAACACGACATTCTAGTATGAAACACACTATAATTATCAGATTAAAATTAAAAAAATTGAAATATATTTAACTTATTTTTTTCTTTTATCATACTAGAAACTCTTCAACAGGTTTAAATTAAATTCTTATTCATTATTATAAATAAGTACGACCAGGGGCTTTCACAAAACCTTGTCAGTTCCGTGTGACATTTATACCATAGCAGACGATCGTCATGAGACATGTGTTACCAGCCACGCTGCAACTGCTTTCTCCTGCGACCCCCCCCCCTTTTCCCCACTGGGCTCGCGACCCATAGACCCACAAGTTGAAAAACACTGTGCTAGACTAACAAAAATCACCATACAACAGATGGATCGGGAAGTCATTCCGTACCCTCCTTATTCATAAAATCTTGCGTCCTCAAATTTTCATCTCTTCTGCGCTCTATCGAACAGCCTTCAAGGAACTTCCTTTCCGAATGAAAATACTCTCGGAACATAGCTCGACGAGTTGTTCGCCTCAAAACCACGTGGGTTCTACAATCGTGAATTCGAGAAGACAGCCCAGCGTTGACAGATCGTTGTAAATAGTAAAGTCTCTGTTATGTGTATCGGCTGTGTTTATTAAACTTGTGAAAAATCGCTACGTGCTTAGGCACCAATGCCAGGAAGAGGAGTGGTGGTGTACACAGCTCCACAGTTGCAAGGAAACTGTTTGCGCTCGAACAGTGACGACGCGCAGCTGCCTTCAGACGACTGCTGTCGCACTGATAGAAGGCTGCAGAAGTGAAGTTACTGTAAGCCCAGCGTCTTCACTGACACGACTTCGCTCCCGTGAGGGGTGCGGTAAGACTCGTAGTGACTGGCTGAAAGGCGCGGCTCTTTCTTTGAACTGTTTTGACTGCGGAGCGGTTCCGCTCCCGCTGTCGCTCGAGTCGATGGAACGTGAAAAAAAATTTCGCGGCAGCGGGCGCGGGCGCGGGCGGCAGCGATGAAAGGACGGGAGGTTTCGCGAGTGCAGACAGCACTGAATGCCGGGGGGTGCAGTGCGCAAGCGCGTGGCGGCAGGTGTGGCTGCAATTACCGGCGGCTGCCTTATTCATGAAGCGCCGAGGCCGGCGCGGCCGTAATGAACCGAAGGCAGTGAGCATTAGCGCCGCTCTTCCAGTGCCATTACCGCGCTCACAGCCGCCGACATTCGACGCCCCGGCAGCCACCGAATTCCCGCGCCCGCGCGCCAGTCTGCGTCCACTGCAGCCGAGCGCCCACGGCGGAATTCGCACTGTCAGCTGCAAACGCGTCCAAAACGGAAGGCCAGTATTCGGATACTGTGCACGGCATCACAATAGGCCGAGCGTTCGTATGAGAACAGCTCGGTCGCGCGTTAGGACAGCCCGGCTGCGCAGGCAAGTCTCCCTCTAACTCGTGACGGTGCGGTGGCGCTCCGTTTGGAGGTAGCTGATTCGAATCCCGGTGCGAACAAGTTTTCATTGTCAGTGTTTGGACAGTAGACGGTCGTAAAGGTGGTATTGAAATTTGTAGACTAACCGACAAATTTTTGAGGTTAAGTCACAGGCCTCCCAATGGAGCGACGGCATTTCCAAATGTTTGAAGGTCGTCAGCGTCAGGAGCTCCGAACCCCTTAGCGCGTCAAATTATTTCGTATTATTTGGTACGACTGGGTAAGCCTATTGCCAGCTGCGCGCCCTACATGTGCGATGTGTTCACGGCTCACGTGCTTTAAGCATGTGCAGACTGTCGCACTCGGAAGGGGGCCCCGGCGAAGTATTATAAAAATTTTCAATAACAGAGGATATGAAACCAAATTTGTACTCGCCTTACCTTTACGGCTGAGAAATTAAGGTGTATTACAGGAGGTGTATATACAGTACAACATGGCGCTGCCTGTTTGCGAATATTCCTACCAGAGCGTAGCATTCCACGGAGGGTGTTCTCACGTAACTCGTCGCCGTGGCAGCATCTGTGAAATGTGGCAACGTCGAGGTCCCGCGAGCTGTGTGTGGGTCTCGTGCTTCAGTATAGCGCGGCTTACTGTTCGAGGCGTTCCCTGCGACTTGCTTCTTGTGGTGCTGCTTGATTCTGCCGATTTTTGATACTACTGTCACCGGTGAAGTGTGCCAGGTAATGAATCATGAATTTGTGGTCCAGTCAGATAATGAGGAAATGACATTTGGCTGGTGCCAGCAACATAGGGCTACATGGCACACATCTAAAGCAAGGATGGCTGCAGTGGCATCATTTTTCCCTGACAAAGTGATCTGCAAAGGATTGTGGTTCCCAAGGTCACCCCCTCCCTACGACTTTTTTCTGTAGTATATCCTTAAAGGCAATGTCTACAAGAATAAACCAAACAACATCAACAACTTACAAGAGAACAATAATTTACTCATTTTACTGCCTGTTTAGCTCCATGGCTTTGAATTATATAATTTTAATAAACAGAGCAACCAGACAGCCAAGTGGCTGGATTGAAACATCCGTCGCGGAATCCAGTACACTGGCAGCAACATTCTCGAACACGCAGCCCCGATTTGAACCTTGTGTAAGAGTATAAGGGGTGGTATATCACCTCCGGCATCTGTTGAAATGCATTTTTACATCTCAACATTAATAGTATGTCACGTACAAATTTGGTATCATGTTGTCTAAGATTTTTATGACAGTTTTCTAGTGGGCATCCGTTATTTAGAATAATCTTCATTGAAAGTAAATTCCCTAACTGTGTCAGAATTTGTTGCGATACTTTATTATTTGTTTGTGGGCTATTAGAATCTACATGCACGCAGCAACAGGGATATCCAGTCACACATTTTCTTTCTGCGAGAAATGCCTTAGGATCTCTCTCTCTCTCGTAAAAGGCACTGGAATCAATTTGTAGCTTTAATTATGCATATTATCGAGTGATTAAATGGCTTATGAACTTTTGAATCACTTGTGTTGGTGATTTATACTAACCAGGTGGGACTATCTCTCCCCTACTATTTATTTTCAATCAGCATAGCATACATTTCCTCAGATTTTCGTGCGAATAATACTAAAGTAAACAACTTTCCTTTGTCCTTCTATGTAGCCACGTGGCTTAGTTTATTCATGCTGAAACGAGATGGCTTCATGGCACCTGATCCCATTTTCCAGTGAATTTGGTTTTCAAAAGAAAGCATCTATTCGCTTTGCAATGCGTGCGCCTGCTACTTTCTCAGCGGTCAGCTAAGAACGCCGTGATGCAGCTCCTGAAAAGCGGCTTGGATTAGGAACTTGATGATTTTCAGGTCCACCACAGCTCACTGTTTAATAATTCTGAAATGTTATCGGCAAGAGATGACAAGCACGTTTGCCGTGAACGAATCGAGATTCGTGACGCGCTTGGTCTTGGTTTACTCAGCGAGTATAAATAATATTCCATCAGTGATATTTAGAAACGTTTTGTAGAAAACGACCTTGTTGCGCTAGTGAAGATTCTACCACTTCATCATCTAAGTTTTGCGAGTCAGATGGCGTTATCAAGTGTACGATAGTTGTATTCTGATACAAAATACAGAGAGATAGTTAAGCAAAATTAAATTGAACTTGCACTATAGTTTTTCAATATGTAAATTTTCACATCGAGACAGAACCGTCCGTCGTATACTGTTCCCGATGCTCTGCGTCGCGTTATTCGTTACGCGCCCGCAGCTCGTGGTCGTGCGGTAGCGTTCTCGCTCCCCGCGCCCCGTTTCCCGGGTTCGATTCCCGGCGGGGTCAGGGACTTTCTCTGCCTCGTGATGACTGGGTGTTGTGTGATGTCCTTAGGTTGGTTAGGTTTAAGTAGTTCTAAGTTCTAGGGGACTGATGACCATAGATGTTAAGTCTCATAGTGCTCAGAGCCATTTGAACCATTTTATTCGTTACGTTACTGTTTCAGAATTCTGGCCGTTCTGCAACAACGCGTCGCGTTGCTCTGAAAAAGGCTGGCTAGAACGTGGCTACTGGATGACGGCGTCACAGAAGCGTCAACACTGGCTGTGGGAGCAGTCTGGTCACACGTTAGGACAACAATGTATCACAAGCGAGATCGGTCGCTTATGCACGACGGTGGTGAGCAAACTTTCATCGAAATACGAGAAATAATCATAAAGTTTTAATTATCATTTCGAAAAAAATAAAATGCCTTAACTAATTTTTTGTTTTCAGGTACACGTCTGTCATCCTTGCGCTCACAGAAATCCTCGCGCCACTGTATCTTAGCAGACGCTACAAGACCGACAGTAAAATTATGCAGTCCGCTGATAAATTGCAGACAGGCTGCAACGTTTTGATTTGGCCAGGTGTTCCCCTGACATGGCACACATCGACTTTTCTTCTTTCCGCTGATGAAGAAACCATTGCGTGACAGGCATTTGCAGAAGAAGGGCGAAGTGATTTCTAGGTGCAATGTTTTCTCAACAGCTGTATACTGGACTGGGGGCAATGAAAATTTGTGCCGGCCCGCGACTTGAACACCGTCAGCATATTTCATGGCGAATCTTGATTTTTTTTCGAGTTATTAACGAAAATATTGCGACTGTCCCCGGTAAAAGCCCGCCCGGCTAGCACGAGCGCGAAGGCGTGCCGGTCCCCGGCACGAAACCGCCCGGCGGATTAGCGTCGAGGTCCGGTGTGTCGGCCAGCGTGTGGATGGTTTACAAGGCGGTTTTCTATCTACCTCGGCGAATGCGGGCTGGTTCCCTTATTCCGCCTCAGTTACACTATGTCGGCGATTGCTCCACAAACACTGGCTCCACATACACGTACACCTTAATTACACTACCACGCAAAACATTTGGGGTTACACTCGTCTGGGAATGAATGAGACGTTGCCGTGGGAGAGGGGGGGGGGGGGGGGGGGGAAGGGAGAAAGGGTCAACTGGGGGCCGAAGCCGAACCGCACAATAACACTGGGTTCGGTGTGGGGCGGTGGTGGGGTGGGTGGACTGCTGTGACCTCTAGTGGGGTTGTGTACCACTGAGGACTACAGCGGGACGAAGCCTCTCCGTCGTTTTTAGGTCCACAGCTTAATACACAAGACACAATACACAATCCCTGGTAGAAGGCTCAGCAGTTGTGGAGTCGTGCCTACAAGAGGCTGTATGACAAATCAGGAATGTGGATGTCAGCTATGCAGCGCTCTTCGAGTTATATTCTATAATTTTACTACACAGGTGCTGAATCTGACGCAACAGAATGACACAGCAGAATGAGAAAATCACAAAATTACGATGTACACAAAACTTCCGGCGACGCAGTGTCTATCATTCACCGTCGTATTGTTTTCCTGTGTCTTATCCTGGCTACACCTAAACAGCTGGAGCAGCTCCGTGTATTCGCACGGCGCTGGACGCCGGTTACATTAGCTGCTGGGTTTTCTACTTGGGAGCCACGCCGGCCGAAGTGGCCGTGCGGTTCTAGGCGCTGCACTCTGGAACCGCGATACCGCTACGGTCGCAGGTTCGAGTCCTGCCTCGGGCATGGATGTGTGTGCTGTCCTTAGGTTAGTTAGGTTTAATTAGGATCCTAAAGGCCTCATATCACTAGCAGTCGAGATGACAGGCATCTTATCCGCATGGCTGTAACAGATCGTGCAGCCACGTCTCGATCCCTGAGTCAACAGATGGGGACGTTTGCAAGACAACAACCATCTGCACGAACAGTTCGACGACGTTTGCAGCAGCATGGACTATCAGCTCGGAGACCATGGCAGCGGTTACCCTTGACGCTGCATCACAGACAGCAGCGCCTGCGATGGTGTACTCAACGACGAACCTGGGTGCACGAATGGCAAAACGTCATTTTTTCGGATGAATCCAGGTTCTGTTTACAGCATCATGATGGTCGCATCCGTGTTTGGCGATGTCGCGGTGAACGCACATTGGAAGCGTGTATTCGTCATCGCCAATCTGGCGTATCACCCTGCGTGATGGTATGGGGCGCCATTGGTTACACGTCTCGGTCACCTCTTGTTCGCATTGACGGCACTTTGAACAGTGGACGTTACATTTCAGATGTGTTACGACCCGTGGCTCTAACCTTCATTCGATCCCTGCGAAACCCTACATCGGCAGGATAATGCACGACCGCATGTATACGGGTCTTTCTGGATACAGAAAACGTTCGACTGCTGCCCTGGCCAGCACATTCTCCAGATCTCTCACCAATTGAAAACGTCTGGTCAATGGTGGCCGAGAAACTGGCTCGTCACAATAGACCAGTCACTACTCTTGATGAACTGTGGTAGCGTGTTGAAGCTGCATGGGCAGTTGTACCTGTACACGCCATCCAAGCTCTGTTTGACTCAATGCCCAGGCGTATCAAGGCCGTTATTACGGCCAGAGGCGGTTGTTCTGGGTACTGATTTCTCAGGATCTATGCAGCCAAATTGCGTGAAAATGTAATCACTTGTCCAATGAATACCCGTTTATCATCTGCATTTCTTCTTGGTGTAGCAATTTTAATGGACAGTAGTGTATATCGGAACGAAAGTAATCGTAATGTGTTGTGTTAAAAATATTGGTGTTAATATTGGTGCCTGCCTGGGCGAGCAGCATCAAGTAAACATTCATAAATTTATATTTCACAGTGTTTAAACGGGTTTTTGTTTTCGCTATTTTCATACACTTTTGCTTGTTTTCTGTTTCGCATGGAATTTACGAGATAGTCCTTTTGTACTGGAGCGGAGTTTTGTTGCAGTGCCAGTCGTTTCCATGTTTTCGCCAAAGTCCATCTGCCAGAAGGCGGGCCCGTACTGTCGAGAACCTCGTTGGGTTTTATTATAATAAAATAAAAGAGATAAAAACCGTTTGACTTGCCTTCATAGATGACATAAAGGAAATGTTCAGTTCTTTTGGTACCTGCCTCAGGACGGTTGTAGTCCTTAATGATGTGTGCAGTGTGTATTGTGAGTAACAGCACTTCAAGAAATTGTGACACAAGATAAATGATGACAAAATATATCAGGAAACTTAATGTTTACATGTCAAGAACATTAATTAATATGTAATAGTGAACATGAAATTGCTGTGTTTCATATCCATCAAAGCGAAAATGTGGAGTGTATTAAATGCAAGCATTTTCCAGCGATACAAATTCTAGTTTTTCAGTAATAAATGACTGTCATATGTGCTGCAGTAATTAAAAACTCTCCCCAAATGCAAACAATTAATTTTGTAATGGTACTATACTTTTACATTCAACGCTAAACGAGGCTGCTACCAAAAAGATGTAAAGTATTTAACTTGAAGAGAAAAAAACTATTACTATAGCTTAGTTTTCATCATTGCTACGAAAATAAATTTGTTTTTCGAGTTTCCGCGCATTCTTACGAAGTCCGATAAAATTAATGGTTTACAGACTAAATTAGTAGCCAATAACCACGAGACACACCGCCAATGTCACCTTTCTCTCGTATATTAACCTGGCAGTTCCAAAAGTAAAATTCTCATGTCTCAGTACCCAGAGTGGTCCGTACCTTTGCTCGTGTAACTCTTTATAATCTTCACCAATCAAGAGCATTAGGTTCCGGCAGTCGACAGTAGACTACTGAATACTCACGTTGCACCAGCAGGTAAGTATTTCTAATATACATGTAGTGATTTTTCTAATTATGTCAAATGAAAGTATATACGAAACGTGGTCGTAAAGTTTTGATTATTTCCTCCAAAAAATAAAGTTACGTAATTAACTTTTTATTTGTTTACTTGATAACAATTGTTGTTTGTTCTTAACTGTAGCTTTCCGCTGGAGGTGTGACTTTGCCACTTCGCACTGTTTACACCGCACTAGCTGGTTTCGGCCAACTTCTATTTCAGTTTGAACTTACTGATCGGTTTCTTTTGCGGAAAGTTGTAGCGCTTACATTAACAAGCAATATACTGTATCACTGTAGTCGTCTCTTTATATACTTTCGAATACCATTAACAAGTAGAGTACGTCCTCCAGTATCTTCGTTGACATAAGAGTGAAGAAGATTAAACACACAACAAAAGTACGTATCCTTCTGTCGAAAACCTGTTGAAGCAACTTTTCCGGGTCCCTGTCAACGCCGAGTTCAAAAGATTCGCCAGTGGCACCTGTAAGTGGACGTATGGCAAACCACGGTTTTGTATAGCAGGTACTCACATTCTTGAGGCATAAAATGGATGTTCTTAGAACTGGACGTTTCGTGCATCTCACGTAACAACATGGCACAGCAAACTCAGAAAATTACAAAATTACAATCTAAACAGAACTTTGACGACCATCGTATCGTGTGTCTTTATCTTGCCATAAATAATAGACACGTATCCACCAGGTGTGACCGAACAGCTGACGCGGATTCGCCTAGTAGCGCGGCACTGGCTGCCGACTGCATTACGCGGTCGGTCTTAGGCTTGAAAGCCACACATTGAACCGCCAGCGTGACGTCGACAGTGAAGCTAAGCATTCAAAAGATTCGAGGACTGCGAAGTCTGATTCCGTTGGGCTACACCAGCCTAACGTTGTCTCTCCTCAGCGGAATCGTGAGTTACATTTTTTTTTCTCCCTAACGAGGTGAAATCTCCCCAATTCCTCAACGCTCCACTCGATTACTTATTCACTAAAATTTTAATCCACTTTTTATGAAGATTTGCCTTCACGCGTCACGATTTGCCTTCAGCATTTGTCTCCACGTCCCGTCTCACTCGATTCACCCTTTCTCTGAGCCTTTCAAGGACATTTTTGTAAAATCTTTGCTTGACAGTTTGTCCTCCAGGAACAAATTCGGTCTGATCTCACAAAAGCACGCACACCCTTGACGTTTTTGTCGGTTTCTGAAGTTGAATGTCTCTCTAAGCGAGGTTCATCTTCAATGCGTTCTCGGCCTTCCAGAAATGATCTTTGTCCCAGCAAAACATTTGTGCTCTAGACAAGAAACGTTCCCAACAGGGCTGTTTCAACTTTTCAAAGGTCACACTCACGGTTTCCCCAAGTTTAACGCAAAACTTGATGCCATAACAGAGCTCTAAATTCGGCTGTTCCATTTCCATAACACACAACAAAAACACTTCATTGATGCCGCTCTGGAAGGGATGAAGATACCAACCTACACAAGTAGATCAACAGAGTATTGTCAGATCGCTTGAAATCTTTTTAGTCTCATTGCGTCTCTAACACATATAGTATGATTCCTGTTGACGACGACAGAGGAAAACGTACAAAGCTTGATTTTACATATAAATCTGACATTAAAAGAAGTCTGAAAAACAATTAGCCATGAAAAATCGACACTTCATAGCAGTCTTCGAATCTGTAGTGGCGTTTACATGTTGCTTAAAGTGTGTGGACGCCGTAGTTTGTAATTATTTTTCGTTTTTTCGTATGGTTCAATAATTATCACCCCGTATGTTCATGTAAAATAAATATTCCGGATTCCCATTAGAGTAAATTTGGAATGGTGGTATATGGAACAATAGAGACGTTTCAAAAGTGGAATCTGCAAGACCGTGCAGCACATCGTTTGGCTCCAATACAGCTGCCACCAGATTGCGTAGATAATTAACCGTAGCGTGACACTGTCTGCTGTCAGACAATCTTTCGCATCTAGGGATCTACAATGTTCAAATGCTGTCGCCTGTAAAAAAATTCTCTAAATGGAATCTCATCTCATGGTAACTGCCGTCAATGTGCTCATCCTTATTCGATAGCTTATTGTAGCAGGACAGTTACGCATTCTGTAGATAACTTGCAGTAGAGAGAAATGTATCAATGTAATGTTCGCGTAGAATAAAGCAAATGCAGCTAATGATATAAAGCTTCACGTTAGAATAGTACAGGGTGGCAAAGAGTTGTTTATAAGTTTGATGTGAAGCAAATCACACTAGGTAACGAACAAGAAAATTCAGTCAAGCGATGCTGAGAGAATCAGATATGGAAATGAAACAGTAAAAGTAGTTGATAAGTTCTGCTATTTGGTTGGTAAAATAACAGTTGATGGGCAAAATAGAGAGGACATTGAATGTAGACTGGTAATAGCAAGAAAGGCATTTCTGGAAAGCAGGAATTTTTTGAAACCGAATGTAAATTTGTTAGGAAGCCTTTTGTGAAGGTATGTGTGTGGAGTGCAGACTTCTACGGAAGTGAAACATGACACGTAAACAATTCAGACAAGAGGAGAATAGATGCTTTTGAATTGTAGTTATACAGAAGAATGCTGAAGATTAGATGGGTAGATCGAATAACTAATAAGGAGGTAGTGAAACGAAATGGAGAGAAAAGTGGTTTATGGCACAACTTGACCGTAATATGGGATAGGTTGGTAGACCACTTCCGAAGGTATCAAGGAATAGCCAGTTTGACAGTGGAAGGAAGTATGAACGGTACAAATTATGGAGGAATATCGTCAGCAGGAACAAACGGATGTAGGCCGTAGCAGTAATGAAGTGGCTTTTACAGGATACACTGGTGTGGGGATCCACACCAAACCAATCTTAGGACTGGAGAGCAAAACAACAACAACAACAACAACAATGAACAAGAGAATTACATTTTACAGTAACAGCTAGAGATTGCGTCTGTTCTGATATCTGCCGATCTCTTCCCTGTTTGACTACGGTGTGACGAAAATGCTTTTCGATCCAGTTTTATTTTGATGATTCTGTTTGTAGATTACGCTGGACAGTGACTCAAGCCTTTACCGGTCTGTACGCTTTCACAATCCATCAGGAAAGGATAATATATTTCTAATAATCAACTGTAATTAGCATTTATGAATGAACTTCGGTTTGTATTGGTGACATGCCGTGAAAGACGAATAATTGGACTGTGCCGCACATTTTGTTGTGTTAACTGGCTGGTAAATATGGAATTGCCCCATCAGGCAGCTACTGCAGCATGCATTAACACAAGAGTAATATGTGGATTCAAAGCACCGCGCTGTTTACACGCTCAGTTGAATGCAGAACTTGTAATAAATACTCATGTCCGCTATTCAGCCCATATGTATATTGGAACTGAAATAGACACATACAGTGACCAACACTCACGACAGGCGTTCACATATTGTGCGACTATTTTCGTTTGTCACAGTATTTTGTACTATTTTTCAATTTAAAACATGCCGTACAGGAGTATCATATTGTAGTGTAATTTGCTGCGATTTTAAACGAAAGTTAGTTTGTGTGGAATATGTAGTGTTGAGGCATGAAAAGCAATGATTCTTAATACTTGTCCCCCCAAGTCAGTTGGTTCGGTGGGGGAGACGCTGGAGTTGTGTTTCGGAAAAGGTCATTACAAGTCCACGACCAGTAAATCTGATTTGAGGTTTCTGTAGTGTCCTTCCATCATTTCAGGCAAATGTGGGAAAGAAGAATGTAGAAAAATAACGTTTAATTCCTGGCCAAATCTCTGTCCACCAGGATGGTGTCGCAACATTGGAGCCTAACAGTCACTGAATGCGTAAGTCCACTTGCACGTTAAACCCTTACTAAAACAGCGCCTGGCTGTGATAACATCCACGTCATGTCATCTGACGGACTTTAGTGTTCAGGAGGAAGAGAGATTTGAACTTTGGTCGACACAAGTGTGTTCTTGGTGTATTTGATGCAGCCGTTATAACAATAACATCTAAAGAAGTTGACATACCCAAAACACTACCGAACGCTTGTCGCTGATTGTTATTTTAGATTCACAGCTCAAAAAGAATGCATTTCCGACGCTTTGTTTATATGGAAACTGTCACTGTGTTCGACGTCCCACTGCTTACCCTGACCTCATTACCAGATTTTTTGCAATCGTTTTGTGTAAAAACAACTTATTCGAAGAAAGCAAATGTTCTTATAATAGAAATGGTGAGAATGTAGAAAACTGAGCGGAGCTGATAATGGCTCCCGGATGTGGAAGGAACACTGTAACAGGCGTGGGCTGCTGTATGACGGACTGGTACTATCGATGCATTTTAGTGTACTTACATTGTGGAGCAATCACAAACGTTTCACAAAGGAAACATGCACTCAAAGAGTCATAAGTTCTTATATTTTTCAAGATTATATCACATACATACACTTACTAGCCAAAACATTATGATCACTGCCCACGGCGAAGTTGGATACCATCTGGTGGTGTTGCGGGCACGTGACACGATAACAAAGTTATAAAAGCGGAGCAGACGCGGACGGACAAATACTCTACCGAAGATACGGGCTGCAAATGGGAAATCCATTCAGATAAGCGATTTTGAAAAAAGGGCAGATTATTATTACACAGAGCCTGTGAACGAGTATGTTTAGAACGGCGAAGGTAGTCGAATGTTCACGTGCTACTGTCGTGAGCATCTACGGAAAGAGGTAAAAGAACAGTGAAACTACGACTAGGCGCTAAATGGTTGGACGTCCACAACACTTCACAGAATGTAGTGTTCGGAGGCTTGTCTGCTCTGTAAAGTACGAGAGATGGTGATCTGTGGCATATCTGCAGAAAGAGCACAATGCTGGTGCACGGACAAGTGCTTCGGAGCACACCGTTGATCGTGCATTGTTGAACACCGAGTTCCGCCGCAGACCAACCCTACGTGGTCACATGTTGACCCAACGACATCGTCAATAACTATTGCAGTGGGCACAGGGCTATCGGGATTCGAAAGTCGCAAAAACGGCGGCTCGAATCTCGCAGCGCACCACGGACGCAGGTTGGTGGGAAGAGTACGATGTTATGGAAGACCTTCTGCTGTGCTTGCAGGGTGTCTGTGGTAGTGATAGAAGACACGGCGACAGGTGCGAACCACGTGCACCCCTTCGTGCTCGATGTCTTGCCCGACGGCGGTGTCACCTGTCCGTGTCTCCGAGCCAGGACCGTACGACAGTGGTTTGAGGACCAGGATAGTTGATGTCACGGCGACCAGATTCGCCTGATATAAATCCTATGCAACCCACGTGCGTCGCTATGGGATGCCATTACCTGCGTATGCGAATCAGTGGCCCGTTATCTACGCGAATTACATGATCTGTTTGTAAACATCTAATGCCACATAGCTTCGAAAACCTACCAACAATATGTCGGATACCTGATACGCAGGATCAGTGATGTATTTCGTTACAGAGACGGACAACCAAGTTATTAATCAGGTGGTCATAATGTTTCGCGTCACCAGTGTATACGTAACGAACGCTGTCCTGGTACGTTTCCACTGGAGCGTTTTCGAGAAACTGACATTCAAAATTTCACGAGTCTGTAGAGTACCGTTCAACAGAAGCAGCCGTGGAGCAGCGTCTATAGCGCTACCGGCTAAGGCGGCAGACGTTACAAAAGGCGCGACGCGGTCCTTAGTAGGGTGTGCGGCTGGCCGCGTTCTGCCACGTGCTCCCCTGCAGGCCACAATGCTGCAAAGGAGCTCCTGTAGGCGGCCGTTCCATTTATTCTCCAGCGCGGTCGGCAACTGACAGACGGTCGTTGGTGCATGTGGACTTTCTGCAATACGTCTTCCCAACGCATGCCACGCGTCCTCGATGGGATCTGAGTCGGAGGAATTGGCAGGCCACTGCATTAGGCGAATATTGTCTCGTCCGAAGAGAATTTCGACCTGCGCCGTCGCATCTTGTCACCCATAAAAATGAAATCAGGGGCGACTGCACCGTGGAAAAGATGCACTTCGCGAAGGAGTACAGCGTAAAAAAAAAAAAAAAAAAAAAAAAAGAAAAAAAAAAAAAAAAAAAAAAAAAAAAAACGTGTAAATGTGTGTGAATTGCTAGGGACCAAACTGCACAGGTCATCGGCCCCTAGACTTACACACTACTTAAACTAACTTATGCTAACAACAACACAAACACACACGCCCGAGGGAGAAATCGAACCTCCACGGGAGGGGGTCGCGCAATCCTCTACCCGCAACGGCCACTCCACGCGGGCAGTGCAGTGTCATAATAATGTTTGCCGCAGAGTGTGCCGAGTTGAAAGAACTGCAAGTCAGTGCGGCCGTGTAACATTATCCTTCGCCTCACAACAGCCCCGAACTTCCAGAAGGACAGAGCTCGACAGCGTTCCTCGGTGTCGGCCTCGGTGGCCGAGCGGTTCTAGGCGCTTCAGTCCGGAATCGCGCAACTGCTACGGTCGCAGGTTCGAACCCTGCCTCGTGCATGGATGTGTGTGATGTCCTTCGGTTAGTTAGGTTTAAGTGGTTCTAAGTTCTAGGGGACTGATGACCTCAGATGTTAAGTCCCATAGTGCTCAGAGCCATTTGAGCCATTTTGTTCCTCGGTTCATTACGTTTCCCCATCTCTCGCCATATGAGAATACGTCCAGCATGGAATACTAAAACGTGGCTGCCCAAATCACCACTAAATCCGCGCCATGTTTCGCTCTTAGGATGTACCTCGTCCAGAAGTTGGTAACAGTGTGAAGCAAAGTTAATCCGACCCAATGACGTTCTTCCGTTGCTCCATACTCGAGATTTTGTGGCTTCGTTTCCACGTTTTCCTGCTAAGGAGATTTGTATCGATGATGACTGTATTTGGAATTCCAGATTGCTCCGCTCTTTTCTGTTTCTGGAACTCCCTTCATGTTGTTTTGATGTTGGCAGGGTTTGCGACTGCGACATTCAGTCCTGCAGTGACTCTGGAGCTGTCGTCCTCTTATTTTTCGTCACACTCGACGTACACTTTCCGCTGCGTTGTGACTTAGCGGATGATGTTTACGCGCTTTCCCTGTATGCAGTATAAATGTACGATACGTCGCCTCTTGAAATACCGAACACTTTAGCTCCCTTGGTGATGAAAGCACACACCATACGAACACCAACTTCCACGTTCGAATTCAATTAGATCCGATATAATGCACTCACAACAACACAGAACAATATTCTGAATGACTGGGTGTTGTGTGATGTCCTTAGGTTAGTTAGGTTTAAGTAGTTCTAAGTTCTAAGGGACTGATGACCATAGATGTTAAGTCCCATAGTGCTCAGAGCCATTTGAACCATTTTGAACCAATATTCTGACTACGCAGACACTTGCGGCACTTGAGGAGACTGCAAAGGTTCCGTTCGCGGACAACTACGACCGCGCGACTTGCCGCCTTGGCTAGCACCTGCATCCATTTTTCGCGCTGTTTCGACGGTTTTGTTCAAACCCTGTACATCTCCAACTCCTGAATCGTAATGAGGGGCACTACTGAACACGGTAAGAGGACTATTATGGTAACTGTTGAAGAAAGCGTAAATGCTCACAAGTATTTGGCGAGAATATTAAACTCTCTTGTCACTGTCTTCATAACAAGGATTCCAAACGGCGTAATGCGAGACATCACATCACAGTGCACACGACGCACGCTTTGAGGAATTTATGGTTTCCTGACTTGACCCTCTGGTTCCACGAATTTCCACCCCTACAGCGTGCTTGGGATTCGACAGGATGGCGTGTACTTCCATATCTGTCTCCAGTCACCAATCCTCATGACCTGACACATCGTGCGTTACAGACATGGCAAGAAATTCCTCAGGATGACATTCTGAGGCTGTCTGCTTCCATGTTGCAACGTACAAAAGAGACTACTCGTGGCCGTGAGGGTCACGCATACCGATAATGTTCCGAAAGGAATGAAAGTTTAATCCTTTAATACAAGTCACGGGCCGCACGTCTCCAGAAAGTGTTTTAAACATCGGGCTGGCGCTTTATAACTTAACCTCTACATTTTCAGTCAGTGTATGCACTACAATGACGAAAATGGTTATTAAAATCCATGACGTACTCGTTGGATGCTCCTGCTATCAGACAGAAGTTGCTACTAAGTCTCCGTTGCTGACTCGTTGATTGTTAAAATCTATCCGTTCCTCAGTTGAATTGTCAATATAAAGATTGAAATTTGCACTCTGCAGCGGAGTGTGCGCTGTATGAAACTTCCTGGCAGATTAAAACTGCGTGCCGGAACGAGACTCGAACTCGGGACGTTTGCCTTTCGCGAGCAAGTGCTCTATCAACTGAGCTACCCAAGCACGACTCACGCCCCCTCCTCACAGCTTTACTTCTGCCAGTACCTCGTCTCCAACCTTCCAAACTCCTCTCCTCCGAACTTTGCAGAACTAGCACTCCTGAAAGAAAGGATATTGCGGAGACATGGCTCAGCCACAGCCTGGGGGATGTTTCCAGAATGAGATTTTCACTCTGCAGCGGAGTGTGCGCTGAAGGACACACTGAGCTCAGTTGGTAGAGCACTTGCCCGCGAAAGGCAAAGGTCCCAAGTTCGAGTCTCGGTCCGGCACACAGTTTTAATATAAAGATTGTTCAAAATTACAGTTCCCAGACTAGCATGACACAGGAGACAAAAACAAATGTTTCCTAAAGTAACCATGTGTCGGAAACCCATATATTGCTTGTCTACTGAGCACGCATAGGTAATGCATGAGTGAAGCAGGTAAAAGTCGTCGTGTCTAATACTGTTACACCAAATGTTAGTTTGAGATACGTATTACGTTACGGTGTCATGGTCTTTGACAGTGAGTCAGTAAATATCGGGTAGCGCTAGTGCCCGCAAGACAGTTGCAGTGTCAACGTGGAGTGCTATACATGGGGAGAACTACTGGACGTGCACTTTGTTCGCTATGCGGCTGAAACCCTCCGTGCTACGTCATCAGAGATGTTTTGCAGTAAACATGTGGACTGGTATCGTGGGCGACTACTTACTTGGGCCTTATAAGTTGCCTGCTGGACTCAGGTGGCTAATGTACAGACTGCTCTTAGAAGTTCACCTGCCGATGTCACTTGACGACGTATCCCTAGATTATAAGAAGGAGAATGTGGTTTCAGCACGACAGGTCCCCGGCGCACATTGGGCTGCAAGATCCGCGCACTTTACCCCGTTAGTCTTCTTTCTCTAGGACTATATGAAAGCTGACGTACAATCTAGCCCTGCTGACTCGGAGGCGGACAAGTTTGTAAGAATTCGTGCAGCAGCCACACAAATAGAGAACACAACACACATTTTCTAGCGAAAGCAGGACTCCCTGCTACGTCGATACCGGCTCTGCGCTGAGGTAAATGTTGCTCACTTTGAGCGTTTGTGGTAATGTAATAGTGACTTGAACACTAAAGCAATGAAAACCATTTGACACTGCGTAATTCTCAATAACACACAGTAACCTCCTGCATACTCAGTACTCCAACAATATGCGTTTGCGACTCGTGATTGCTTTACCAAATACATTAGTTTTTGTCTCCGTCGTCACCCCTGTCAGTTTGGGCACTGAATTTTTGAACAGAAGCATATAAGAGTCAGCAGTGCTGTGCCCGCGAGTGGACGAGAGTGCGCTGTTTGCGAGAACCGCGAATCGGCGGGTGGCCACAAGGTGACGCCGCCACGCAACAGCCTCCGTGACGTCACGCCACGGTCGATGTGCCAAGCTGGCGAGCGGTCGCGAGGCGCTCTGCATTCATTAGCGGCGCAGTCGGCGGGCGGTTCCGCGCTCCAGCCGACCACTGGCTGCGCGTGTCAGGCGCCGGTAGCTCTCCCGAGGCCTCTACTGACAGCTGGACTGTACCAAAGGGGGACGCGCTGCGGTCCGTTGTCAGTTTCAGAAATGCTGAGAGCACAGTTTGCGTGGGAAACGACAGTCGTTGGGAGTGACTCCCGAATGAATGCTGAGCAGATGTCCAGTATTAAGATTTTGATTAGGAGGGTACACGGACGGAGTGAGACGAGTGAGTGTAGCAGACAGAAGGGTAGAGCGTTAACACCCCGCTGATGACGTGCTAGTGTTGGTGGAATCTAGGACGGTGTTTAATGAAATGGTGGGAACCTAAACAGCCAACGTGAAGAATTCGGAAAGAAAATAAATAAGATAAAGACCAATAGTATGATACATGGAGGGGAAGGAGAGAAGGCCAAAATCACGTCAGGCGGACAACTGTAGTAGGTTGCAAAATTGGGGAACTTGGGAAATATTTCGACGGAGGACCTGGAATGTGACATAGAAATGAGGTAAAGCAAAGCGATAGCCGAGGAAGTGTTAAACAAAGAACGAGAATCGTTGTGAAGGCCACTGAGTAAAAAACCAGAAAAAAAGCTTGGCGAAATGCTACGTACACGGCTCACTGTGAAAAGATGTGGAAATAAATGTAGAGGCACTTGGAAGGAAAGTGTGGAGGAAACTAGAGATTGTGATTTGGGAAGACAGAGAGAGGGAGGATACGGTGTTGAGAAGAGTTAAGGAGAAAAGAAACTACTTAGATTCAGTTAGCAAAAGAAGAATTAATTTGAAAGATTACATACTGAGACGTTAGTGCTTTCTTCAGCAAGGAGTTGAAGGGATGACAAAGGGAAAGAGAGGGAGAGGAAGAAAATATGCCAAATACAAGACAGTACCAGTGGTGAAAGTGATAACTACGTGGAACTAAAGTGGATAGTGCAAGACAGTGGCCAACTTCCATGCCTAGAGCCACAGCAACCACCAACAACTACCGATGATGATGGTGATGATGGTGGTGATGATAATGATGATGATGATGGTCAATGAAAAATTCATACAAATAGACAGGCCTATTTCGCTGTCAAATGTAATCATTAGGATTCGACAAGCCGTAGGAACTTGAGAAATACGGAGGGACTTTGGGAAGCTAATCACACATATCCTCCCATGTTACGACCAATGCACAACGGGAGTATCGCGATGAAAGGCAGAAGTCAATCCATCCCTCATGAGATTTTGTAGTTTTGCACAGCATCTTTTCCCTGCTTGTGTTTTCCCATATTTTGACCGCGGCAGGTTGGAAGATTACGATGGGAACCAAGACGATTGAGATTTATTTTCACATTCCGCTCAGGTTTAGTCTGAGTAGTAATTCTGTACGGACACTCACATGACAAGAGGTGGGAGCACAAAATGCACGCAGGGAAGTCGTGGAACATGGTCGTTTTGGTTCAAATGGCTCTGAGCACTATGCGACTTAACTTCTCAGGTCATCAGTCGCCTAGAACTTAGAACTAATTAAACCTAACTAACCTAAGGACATCACACACATCCATGCCCGAGGCAGGATTCGAACCTGCGACCGTAGCGGTC
The DNA here is from genome assembly GCF_021461395.2 of Schistocerca americana. Lineage (NCBI taxonomy): Eukaryota > Metazoa > Arthropoda > Insecta > Orthoptera > Acrididae > Schistocerca > Schistocerca americana. The sequence continues at coordinate 36,988,395 of NC_060125.1, forward strand.
GCTCGGTTCCAGACAGTAGCGCCCAGAACCGCAAGACCACTCCGGGCGGCTGTCGTTTTGGAAGTCCCGATGTCATTGTGTGGGGAGGAATTATGTTGCATTGGCGTACTGACCTCAAAATCTCTGAACACGGTACACTCACCGTTCAGAGTTTTTGTGACACTGTACTCCTTCCCCAAGTGGATCTTTTCATAGGTGCATTCGACCTCGAGTTCGTTTTTATGTATGACAATGTGCGACTGCATCGAACGGCACAGGTGGAGAAACTCTTAGAAAGAGAGAATATTCGTCCGACGGAGTGACCTGCAAACTGTCCCGACTTAAGTCCCAACGAGTACGTATGGAACGTGCTGCAGCAACGACCACAAGCAGCTGTCAACCCCGATGTTTGAGGCACGGATCGCTCAACCACGAGAACTACTCACCAGTCTCGTGTCCAACGTGCGTGCACTTGCAGAGCGTGCATTGGTGCCGCTGGTGATCACCACGCCCCGCCTTTTTTAATGTCCAGGCGACCATCTTGATTATTATCTCTGACTAAAAGTGTCGTTTCCGTTCCCATTGCCGATTTGCTTCCGTTACTTGTGCACGTACAGTGTTACCTCATTCCATGCATTGTCCAGGTTTCATCGAACTGTGTTAGGTGGCGCTGATGCATCATGCAAAAGTTCCTTTCGGCCTTAAGTTTTGCATGCCACTGTATTTTTTGCACGATGTGCTTAAAAAACTACAGCACTGATGAGGACAAAATCCTCACATGTGAGAAGTTGTTGCTACGACGTCGCGTCGAGTGAGCTCCAGCACAAGCCCTGCCACAGCATTCCTTGTGTGGACCGGACCACACGCCAGGTGCTGTTGCCTCAGCCGTGGCTGGCGCGTCGCGAGCCGCGTGCCTCTACATTTACATGGACACTCGGCAAATCACGCTTAAGTGCCTGCCAGAGGGCTCATCGAGTCAGCTTCAAAATAATTCTCTATTATTCCAGTCTCGAACAGAGGGCGGATAAACGAACACCTATATCCTTCCGCGCGACCTCTTATTTCCCTTATTTTATTATTATGATCGTTTCTCCCTATGTAGGTCGGCGCCAAGAAAATATTTTTGCGATCGGAGGAAGAAGTTGTTGATTGAAATTTCGTCAGAACATTTCGCCGCAACGAGAAACGTCTTTGTTTTAATGATGTCTACCTCAAATCCCGTACCATTTCCGTGACACTCTCTCCCCAATTCGGGATAATACAACACGTGCTGCCCTTCTTTGAACTTTCTCGATGTACTCCGTTAGTCCTATCTGGTAAGGATACCAGACCGTGTAGTTTTATCCCAAAAGAGGACGGACAAGCGTAATGTAGGCATAACAAATAATTATATTTTCTACTCATTAACACTTAGACATGATAACAAATTCCGCAACGGTTGTGACGTAAATAAAAGTATTTACCAGCCAAGACCGATATACCTGCATCTCACTGAACCCAGTACAATGAACTGTTGAACCATCAGACATGTGTAATGAGTTGTATGACTTATTACTTCAAAGACTGTATGCTGTATGTTACATTCAAGATTACACTTCCAGCTGTGAGAGATGTGACGGAATGCTCACAACTTTCGGTGCACATTCTTACATGTATACCTTTAAATATCCGCATGTGTGTCGCTGTTATTATTTCAGTTGTTGTTACTTTTATCGTGCCGATAGTCAGTGAGTTCGAGAGTGCAGCCTACAGAAACACAGAATGTAAAGTAGAATTTATAAGGCGCTGCAGTCATGGACTGTGCGGCTGGTCCCGGCGGAGGTTCGAGTCCTCCCTCGGGCATGGGTGTGTGTGTTTGTCTTTAGGATAATTTAGATTAAGTAGTGTGTAAGTTTAGGGATTGATGACCTTAGCAGTTAAGTCCCATAAGATTTCATACACATTTGAACATTTTGTAAAGTAGAATTACGCGGAACGAGACAACAAAGTGATTGCCAGAGTCCTGTTTCAATATCCGCGCCCCTCATCTAGTAGACTGCTTCCGTGACAAACCTCTCTGATAACGCCCGACGATGAGACAGGGGGTATTTCAGAGCAGCTACACGACGGTTGCCATTCTCCGCCAACACATCATGCACCCGCTGTGTAACCTCACGTATCCTAGTAATGGAGCTGCGCATTCGAATCCACGACCTCCTGTCATGCAAGCGAAGCGGACCGCCTATGTCCATGTGTGAGTGACTACTTCTACTCTGCGACGTATGTCGGACGGACGCGGGTAGAATACTTGGCGAACAGAACATCTGGTTTTGACATCATCCCGGCTAGCCTAAATCGGATCCATAACTGTTTTCCATACTAATACTACTCCCTAGCAGGCTGATTAATAAGACACACCACATCCACTCCACAAAGAACATACGAGACGACGTATTTACGCACGACTGGCTTCCCTTATTGCTATGTCGTAGTCGAAGTCATGTACTACCATTTGCTTTTATTAATACAAGCCAGATATCTTGTGTGCGTATCACTATACAGGGTGGTCCATTGATAGTGATCGGGCCAAATATCTACCGCTTACCGCCGGCCGGAGTGGCCGAGGGATTCTGGGCGCTACAGTCTGGAACCGCGCGACCGCCACGGTCGCAGGTTCGAATCCTGCCTCGGGCATGGATGTGTGTGACGTCCTTAGGTTGGTTAGGTTTAAGTAGTTCTAAGTTCTAGGGGACTGATGACCTCAGAAGTTAAGTCCCATAGTGCTCAGAGCCATTTGAACCATCTACCGGTTACCAACTGTTCGTCTAACTTTGTGAGCCATATGTTTATGACTATTACAGCGCCATCTATCACAAAGCGAAAAAAGTGGTCCAACTAAAACATTCACATTTCTGTACTTACTACACGAATATGTAATAAAAAATGGGGGTTCCTATTTTAAAAAACGCAGTTGATATCCGTTTGACCTAGAGCAGCGCCATCTAGCGGGCCAACCATAGCGCCATCTGGTTTCCCCCTGCAAGCTAGACAAGTTTCGTTTGACGCTTATTTTCTGAGACATTTGGCCCGATCACGATCAATGGAGCACCCTGTATACGAGTGATAGACATAAAGTTCAAGATTTCACCTTGACAAAGTAAAATTATGTAATTTATTTTTTGTTTGTTACCATGTACAAGGCTGCAGTCCTGAAACGCACTGAAATCCCCGTTCCACAGTACCTAACACGCCAATTGAGCAGCCAAAATGGAACGTCGTAGCCCTCTGGTAAAGTGCAATATCAAGCGGTAATTCGTTTTGGGAAACAGCGCAAACGTTGCAACTGTATAAGGCCAATCGAGACGATTGATTTCGCTGCCTGGATAGGCGTGACACAGCGGTGTCATGCCGTTGACTCGCTTTTTATTACTGGACGTCAAGCTGCAAAAACGGGCAGAGATGCAAATATGGTACGGTAGATGCTGCAAACTAGCGTCCATGACTGTAAACACTGCCTCTTGTAGACAGAGTATAGTAGAGGGCAGTTCGAACCTTTCGTTCAGTTAGTGTGAGTGCTGCGTTGTTATAGTGCAAACTGACGTTTGTTCTAATCCGTAAACCTTTGAAGCGTGTATGATATCGTCTTCTTCTCATGTCCTTCTGGTTATATTAAAGTAATTTCACAGTGATATCCGAAAAGCAGAATCCCAGTCCACTTTTAGAAGCAAGTCTTCAGTCACCTACGGCTTTAGTTTACATGTGATAGTGGCCTTTTTACGTACAATGGGTTACTGCAAATTCGGGGCCACATTTAAACATCGCAATATTCCTAAAGGACTCTAAATGAAGTTTCTCCGTTCGACATATCTTCTGTCCTCAATTTTAATAAGATAGCTAGCAATCGGGAACCTAAATCAGCAAGTGTCAGCCTCATGACCGGAACGCCGTGCAAGGATCAGTCGACGTGGGTTCTTAACAAAAGTGTTGTCAAGAAGAGGCAGTTAAGACTTTTCCGGGGTCGGATGCCGGCTAGGAGACAGGTTTGGGAAGACTGAAGGTCTTCAGAAAAAAAAACCATCTCATGAAATGATCCGAGTCTTCATCAGACTCTTGCGATCCTCCCCTCCTGGACAGCAATAATGACCCGGACGCCAACGATGGGGATAGACCAGACTCGAGAGACGCAACCTGTATCTTTTGCGGTTAAAGGTTTTCTCAACTGATTAGCAGGGCGTTTTGTGCGAAATGTGAACGCACATAGACTGGGCCGGGACTGAAAGGGGCACTACGTTTGCTATTTCTGTAAATAATTTTTAATTTGTTGTTCATTTCAAATTGTTTAATGCACTAGTGGGTCTTGTAGACTACTCTACGTTTTCTACCGTTTTATCTAGTTTTATTTAAACATTTCAAAGTATTTTGAGACTCCATTGGGAACGCCCGTATTTTTACCACATTTACAAGATTTTTATGAATTTCCGCTTACGAATAGTAACAATAGAAATTAATAATCGTTTTGCTTCCACTCATTTTGAAGTTGTTATAGTTGATCAATAAAGTAAAAAAAAAAAACCTTTAACTTTTCCAAAAGAAAGTACCTCAATTAAGAGACAAAGGAGGGCGCCATATTTTCCTGATTTCCTGCATTAATACTAATATGGAGGTTAGTCTTGTAATAAATTCGATATAGATACGTTTTTCTCTCGTCACTGTTGCCACGTTTTGCTTCGTGGAAGTTTGAAAAACTATGAGTAAAAGAGCAGCTAAATGAAGTATGTGTTCTGTGTAGAGCATAATAGTTCTGCGACAGGTGGCGTCGGTTTTGAGAGATTTATGTTCTTTTGTAGCGAGCACCTTTCCTCTCTTTACTGGGACAATGAAACGGCGGCGGCACTGTTGCCTTTTCCTTGTTCTACTGAAGCAGTTAAGCAGTTTTATGACTGAACCAAACTAATGGTATTTTTTGAGTTATTCTTGAACAAATAGAGTGGATTCGCTCTCGTTTATAAAACTCGCACGCCATCCCGAAAATGTTTACATAAACACTGGCACACCTTCTAGTGGAGTAAACGCAGTATCGTCTTCTTTTACAGTTAAACACTGATTTACTTTCGGCGATACGGTCACGGAGTGTATAGAAATTATGATGGAAGCGGACTTAAGCTGCTCGCCAGTTCTTGGGGTCGTAGATTTACATTTAATGAGTGGGGAGGGCAATCTCGCACTGCAGTAAATTCCGCAGCGCCGGTTGCGCCGGGTCCAAGGCGCGCCGGGTGAGCAGCTTTGTCGCCAACGGCCGCTCATTCGCTGTGATGGAGTGCAACAAGTGTGTGTGTGTGTGTGTGTGTGTGTGTGTGTGTGCGTGTGCGCGTGCCCGCAAGATTCATTACCGGAGTGCAGCGGCCCAGAGAGCCACCGTCCTCGACGCTCCTCGAATTTTAAGAGACGTTCCCGTCTTTTAATCATGGCTCCCTCCCCACTTTTTTACACTGTGCGCTGTTGCGTCCTACCTGTTTAATAAAGCTTTACAGTGCTTCTTCAGACTGCGTAATTCTGTTCCTAATTACCGTCTCTTTTGGCTTCGGTAAGCAATTCGTTAGTTCAGCAGATGAAGATGCCTGCAGAGTTTCATACTTTCTACAAATTCCTATTTGTTTCAAATGTACAGATAATTTTACTGTAATGGGTAGGTTCACGTTTTTAGTTTCACTCAGTTTTATTTCGTTTCAGATGGGACCACCATCGCGTATTGCTACAGAGGCAGCCAGGCTGCTGCATACAATCATCAGGTCAGGAGCTGACTTTCTCCGGTGTTCGTGTTATAAGATCGGGTGTTCTGATTTTCTGTATTTATAGTACGTAAATTTCAAAATTCAAGTATAAATCCGTTAAAGGAATTTGATGTATCTCTCAAAAATTCGCGAGAAAAACCATCTTGAAGTTTTGCGAGCGTCGTGAATAACCCAAAATAAGCCTGTGTGGCTCAGTAACAGAATGGTCACCTGCCATGTGCATCACCTGAGTTCGATTCTCAGTCGATGTAAATTTCAAGTTCTACGAGTATTTCCGTGATGTGTAAAATACATAAAGATGGGGAAAAATCAGTATAACTCTAGACAGGTATTCGTGGGTTCGAATCTCATTTTGATCATTGTTTTCTTTCGTTTTTTGTGCATTTCGAATACCTACGTCATTTAAATAAAAAATTCATCAAATATGTGATAATTAACACATATATAATCGTCAGTTTTATGAAAAATGCTGGTCTTCTTATTTTAATTACATTTCGTACACAAGAACCAAGTTTTCATTGGAAATATAAACTCATATTTTTTGATTTTCTATAAAAAATTTTTAATGAATATTGTGTAGGTTAAAAAGCACTTCAAATTAATTTGATTTCATCATTATGTGTTTTACGCTTCACAGATGTGCTTGTGAAACATGCACCTTTGTTTAAAAGTTACTATAGCAGGCAATCGAACTCATCCCACCCACATGACAAAGGAGCACTACCACACGACCTCGCCGGCCATCGAAAAACAGATCTTGCTTTAAGATATTACAGACAATTGGAAAGCTTCAAAGTCAATTTTTCTCGAGAAAATTTTTGAGTTGCATCGAACTGCTTTCGCCGTTTTGCTGTTTGAGTTCTAAACTTCACGCACAATCTATATAACAAAATATAAAAATTCTTGTTAGAATATTTACGGAATCCACGGATACCTAAATCTGCATGTTGAATGCATCACCTCGCTTGGTGAATTCTACAAACGGTTGTTGTTTGATTCACGAAGGTTCGCTGAGGTTTGACGATTGATGCAGGCACTAGCAACTAACCCGGAACGTAAACAAATAGGTGAAGAGATCCATTGCTGCCAAATTACATTACAGGTGACAATTCACTTGAAACGGCAAGTACAAAAAATTCCTGGTACTAACCATTCGGAGCGGCGTATTGTGGAACGACTGCATAACGCAAACTGCAGGACAAGGAGATGCTGGGTTGAACTTCACTGGTAGAATTTTATGGAAACGCAACACAGTCCACGAAAACAGAGGCTTACAAAGCACACGTGCGACAGAGTCTTGAGTATTCCTCTTCAATCTGGATCTCTTGTCAATTTGGATTAACAGAAGAGATCGCGCTTATTTTCACTGAAGGCGTGTCACAGAGACCTTCAAACTCCAATGGCTACAAGAGAGGCACTGTGTGTCATAGAAACAGGAGTCTATTGTTTTAAGTCGGAGAATGTGCGCCCCAAGAAGAATGTTTTTTAGTTGTGAAATATTCGATTAAGTATACCTGCAATTTAGTTCGCCTCCATAGCTGAGTGATCAGCATGGCTGCCTGCCATGAGAGAACTCGTGTTCGATTCCTGGTACCGCCAGGAATTTTTCCTTGTTGGGAGGAGTGGACCAATTAGTAGAGGATCAGAGAGGATCCACGAAAACTCACAACAGCTGGGAGAACGATGTACTGACCCCATGGTCTTCTATACCTCATCTAATGATGCCATTGGCAGAGGATGACACGGCGGTCGGTCGGTGCCGATGAAACCACCAGGGCCTTTGAACAATTGTGTTCAAATTTTATCCATGACCCATGGTTCGCGAATGCGGTAGATGCGCGAGGGGGAACCGTCACATTTTTCTACTGATGAAAGATGACATAGAACGCGTCAGCATGGTCCAAGATGGATAGGTCAGTTAGGGCATGTATCTTATCCTCTGAGATCACCTGACCTCAGTCCTAGGGGTGCTTCTGTCTGGGGCCATCTAAAAAGTGAAATATACACTACTCCCTCGAACAGTGAATTGTGAAGTCTTGTCAAGATGTACTAGATGGTCTGGGGGATTCTGAAAGAATTCGTAGCTCATCCAGTAGAGAGAGTAATGTTTTATCCAAATGCGACAGTGGGACGTGGAACACCACCTTCAACAGGTCGAATGTACAATAAATTGTAACATGTAGTATTGTATTTTTTGCTGAAATAGGCTATAGGTAAAAACGGAGCTTAGTTAGATGGGGAATATATCGAAAAGTTTACGTGTAAAATATAAAGGGCAGGCAAATGAAAATGAGATACATGGGAAGAAAAGTAAGAAAACTGTTTATTGTTTCAGAATGAATTGCCATGACTGTAATTACAGTTGTGCGGTGGCTGGAGAAGACAGTCAAAGCCTTCGTGGAAAAATGTTTGCAGTCGTCTACGGAATCGGCCAACAGGCTTGCTGCAGTGGTAATACCGGTTTCCGTCAGATACCGAAGTTAGGCGCTGGGTGACGGCTGGCCCGGGTGTACCGAGCGCTATTGGCGATGCACTCAGCCCTTGTGGGGAGAACTGAGGAACTCCTTAATTGAGAAGTAGCGACTGCGGCCACGAAAACTGGTAACGGCCGGATGAGCGGTCTGCTGGCCACGTGCCCCTCCATAGCCGCGTCCTGTGACGCTTATCAACTGAGGATGTCACAGTGGCTGATTGGTACCGTTGGCTCCTCCGAGGTCTGTTCGGACGTGGTTTAGTTTCTCAACAGAACCATGACTGTACCCAGGCGTGTAACACTTCTTTCGAGGCAATCAATAGCGACGAATATCTTTCTTCTGGGCTCCAAAAATATGGAAATCGCATGGGGAAATATCGGGACTGTATAGAGAATGTGTATTAGCTTCCCAGAGAAACAGCCATGGCGGGCTCGCATACCCAACGTATTAATTGGCTCTTCTATTTACGGACGCTTTAGAAACTTTTTGAGTAAATCATAGCGTGATGCAGAACGCCGCTCTTGCAGCGTCTGCCTCTGGAGCTGTGTGAGCATCTTCGTGACACTCTGAGGCTTGCTAAATGAACCTGTAAAGAAATGTGCTGCTATTCTTTGGATCTTCTGTATTTCCTATATCAATCCTATCTAGCACAGATCCCAGACTGACGATCAGCATTCAAGTATTGATCAAACGATGGTTTTTTCTACCTCCTTAGTGGGTAGGTTACATTCCCTGAGGATTCTTCGAGTGTCAGTCTGGCTTCTGTATTGTATTGTATTGTATTTATTGTATGGAACTGGGAACCTAGAAACGACGGAGAGGCTTCGTCCCTGCCGTAGCCCTCAGTGGTTCACAACCCCGCAACAGGCTACAGCAATCCACTCACCCCACCGCCGCCCCACACCGAACCCAGGGTTGGGATCTGTCTTACTGGTGATAAGTTTTAAGTGACCGATCGATTTTAGATCGCTCTGTACGCATACTCTCGCATATCTAATGGATGGAACTGCTTCGGTGGTTGTTCTGCACAAGCAACGCGTAACTAAACTATCCATTAATAGAAGCTATATAGTGTGCCTGAAGCCACGATTCTCCCTTACACGAGCTTCAAAGAAAATTTGAACTTCACGCTGTTAGTTAGTCATTCATCGTGAAACAGTGACAGAATAATAGTGTCCACCTTCGCCTTCATGACGGTGTCTGAATGTCTGCGGAGGAATTCCTCGTCAACAGCCGAAGCGAAAGAAGGTAGAGGTGCTGGACGCCGGGTTCTAGAGTGAAGTCGGCGTTCTGTCTCACCCCTAAGGTGTTTCACTGGGCTAAGTGTGGGACTGTGGACAGCCCAGTCCGTTACAGGGATGTCACTGTACACTGACCACTGCTTGTTTTGTGACATGGTGCACCGCCACGCTGTTAGAGTCATCGTCTCCGAACTGTTCCTCTACGGTAAGCGGTACACAATGCTGAAAAATGTTTTCTTATCCTTCAGCATTCGGCGTTCTTTTAACCGCAATAATGGGACCACGAACTAACCAGGAAACACATGTCGGTTTCGTAACACCATCTCATTGGTACGGCACTGTTAGCAATAGACCCGATGGCAGGTAACGTTCTGAAAGCATTCGGCCAACCAAAACCCTTGCTTCCGTCGGATTATTGCAGGGTATAGTGCGAGTCGTCACTCCCAGTCACTCGTTTCTCGTCATCGACCGTCCGTTGGAGTCGCTCTTTGTGGCACCTCAAGCGCCGCTCAGCGGCGTCTGGAAAAAGTGTGCCACATGAGCAGCTGCACGGCCTTTGTGCAGCGCTCTTTTTGCGGTGTTTAGGGAGCCTGTATGCTCGGTTCGCTAGGCAAACGTTCAAACAAATGGTATTAATGCGTTTCATTACAAAAAGAAAACTACAATACTTAACTTTGACAATTACACAGATGTGTCGCAAGCAAAGGGCGACATTCGAAACAATAAATCTTCTTCACTATAAACGGTCCCAAGTCTGTGCTACACAGAGTGTACAAGCAAAGTGACTAGGGGTGATGCTGCTATACAAGTGCCTAAACTTAAAGCTGCTATTGAAATGGGTCGTCGCTAGTCGGTCGCAGCGCTTATACCTTCTTCACATAAGGGCCGCTGCTGTTGCGTTGTCCTCCAGGAGAGGGATCACGGTCGGTGAGCGTGCGATTGGCTGACGATGACGACGTTTACGATGGCTGGTTTGTGGGAAGCTCAACTGCACGGCAATCAGCGCCCATACAAAGTCCCAGTTTTTCCAAAATCGAATTTGTTTCACAGTCCAATCTAGGCACTGTCACGAATGATGAGGATGATGATGAAATGATGAGGACAACATAAACACCCAGTTCCCGGGCAGAGAAAGTCCCCACAAGTGCCGGGAATCGAGCCCGTGACCCGGTAATCCACAGGTGGCAACGCTAGCCACTAGACCGCGAGGGGCGGACCGATTGGCTGACGTCTTGTCACAGCCAACTCTTCGCAATCGTTCCCGACGGACGTGCCGGTGCTCGACTTTAGGCTGCAACACTTTTTAATTCGCTGCGCACGGTCACCCTGCTACCTGGTCTGCCGCTTCCACGTTGGAACCCACGGGTGACTCCTGCCGCTGACTTTGTAAGTCACCGTTGGCAGCGATCGACGGTCGCTGTCCGTGAGTGCGTAGCATCTGCCTGGTCTCGGTTTAGCTGCGGTCGTTCGTTGACGTGTACACCTCACAGTCACGTGACAGGGAGTCAAATTGGGCAGCTCCATAAATGCTGAAATGTCCCTGACGGATGTGCTAATCAGGTAACACCGAGTGACTGCTCCACGTGCTGATTCGTCGAGCTCTCCTTCTCGACGCACCCTGAGGTCGCCACGTCTCTGCTGACGGCTCAACACTCCCCACCTGCTCTTAACAGCTGAGTGCCCTCTCGTGTCACATCCTGTGGTCTGTTCAGCGTTACATAGAGATGGTCGGATGCTTCTTATCAGTTACCGTACTTCGCCCTATCAAAAGCTCTTCGGATAATTTCACCTAGTATTCACCGCGAAATGAGTTCTGTTAACCATCTCAAAGAAAAAGTACATATTCTGAATTCAAATGTAATAAAGTAAAGTAATACCTCGAACAGGATAATCTCCTCCGTGCCAACTAGCATGGAGTACGAAAACGTGGATCATCTCAAACCCAGCTGGCACTTTTTCCACATGACTTGGATCAAGGCACTCAGGTAGAAGCAGCATTTCCTCAAGTCCAAAAAGAATTTTATTCAGTACCACACCTACACTTGTTATCGAAAGACGACCGAATGGGGAGTCAAGCTGAATGGGCTGAAACTTCTTCGTAGGGAGGAAGCAAAGTATTCTCTTCAATGGAGAGTGATTTACGCATGTGGAAATTAATTTCACATGTGCCCCAGGGAAGTGTCTTGGGAACCTTCCTATGTTGTATGTTAATGATATATTAATAGCAACCTCAGGGTTTTCGCAGACAATGGTGTTATCTATAGTGAAGTACTGTCTGAAAAAAGTTGCACAAATAAGCAGCTGGACCTTATTAAGATTTCAAAGTGTTTCAAAGATTGGTAACTAGCTTTAAATGCTTAGAAGTGTAAACAAGAACAGATCACAAAACGAAAACGCCTAGTATCCTAGGACTACAACGTGAATAAGCCCCAACTAAAATCGATCAACTGATACATGTACCTGGGTGAAACTATTTATTATTATAGCACAGGCTCAGTGGTAGGTAAAGTAGATGACAGACTTAGATTTATTCGTAGCGCACTAACGAAATGTAATGAACGTGCAAAAGAGATCGCTTACATAACTCTCGCACGACACACCCTAAAACATTGTTCAGTGTGGAGGAACCGTACCATATAGGACTAACAGGTCATATTGAACCTATGCAAAGAAGGAAGCACGAATGGTCACACGTTTGTTTGACAAACGGGAAAGAGTCTAAAGAAACTGAACTGGCAGACGCTTGAAGATAGCCGCAAACTACCCCGTGAAAGTCTATTAATAAGAACCAGCTCTAAGTGATGCATCAGGAAAGGTACAAAAACGCACTACGTATTTTTCACGTAGACGTCGCGAGGACAAATTTACACTAATTACAGCGCATACAGATGTATTGAGGTCGTCATTCTTCCCGCGCTCCATACCTGATTGGAAAAGGCAGAAACCCTAACAGCTGATGGAATGGAAGTACCCTCTGCCACGCACTTGTCTGTGGATTACAGATATCGATGTAGAGGTACCTGTATATGTAGAAAAGACGTCTTCCTCGGAGACATTCACCATTCTCATGTAAGTGTGAGCGTGCCATGATTCATAGAGGTGGCCACATTCTAAATGTCCACTGAACGTGACTCTTGCTCAGAGGACGTATTAGTAAACGTATGTACAATGACAATAGTAGAAAGATTTACTCCCAGATCTTGGTGGTTTAACACAATGAGACTATAGGCGAATCAGAAGCACGCTTACACACACCAGTGTGAGTGAACAGTTGCCGCGCGGGATTATCCGAGCGGTCTGGGGCGCGGCAGTCATGGACTGTGCGCCTGGAGGTTCGAGTCCTCCCTCGGGCATGGGTGTGTGTGTGTGTGTTTGTCCTTATGGTAATTTAGGTTAAGCAGTGTGTAAGCTTAGGGACTGATGACCTTAGCAGTTGAGTCCCATAAGATTTCACATTTGAACATTTTTGAAAGAACAGTTCAGGACGTAGGGGGTGTCTCATTATCGGAGGTGACACATTATTCGTAACTGTAACATTTGTGTTACAATTATCCATACGATAACAAAGTGAGAGCAACTCTTAGGAGAAGACCAAACAGTGAGTTACAGAGAGTCGTGTTCGGTAATGCTGAGGCAAACAGTTAAGAAAGCTACCGACATATCAAGCTGCAAATTCATAAATATGAGGATTGTTGTTGCGTGTGTTCCGTTCAAAGATACAAACCGGATTACGCCAACTACCAAATATTCTTTATTCTGAAGGGTATGTCACCAATGCAAGGTTGATAAACATTTATAATGGGTCTAATCTTTCATTTTCATCAATGCTGAATTGAGAGAGAGTATAGGAAAGTAGCTCAAAACTCTTGCACAGTGGCTGGACAAAAACGCGGTAAGAAACCTGCCTAATAGGATGTAGGAAACCCGCTGGCATTCAAAACAGTTTCCAGTCGTCACGGAGTGGATGAATACACGTCCTGTATGGTTTTTAGTGGAATCTCATACCACTTTTCCTGCAAAATACTGGCAACCTCATATAACGGTGATAGACTCAATAATATAAAGATGTCGTAAACGTGGTGACCAGAGGACGTACGACAATTCTCCCTAGTGCCCACGAAACCAGTCCAGGAAGACGCGAGCTGTGTGAACAGGTGCCCTGTCGCCTCGGAACACTGGAGAACAGACATTGTTCCGTGGAACGGGCCTCAGCAGCCGAAACGATGGCACGGTCCGTGGCGCCACTGCGACCGCGCAGAGTGACCGCGGGGCCCGCCGGCTGACACGACCGGACGGCTCCGGTCTTCACCGAACCCGCGCGGTCTTTCGCGAAAACAGTTTGAAACGAGGCTAAGCCGATCAGATGACTTCCCTTCATTGGTCAGTAGTTCAGGTTTTATGGCTTCAGCAGCACGTTTCTCTGTTACGGGCTTTTGCACCACTGATGAGTGGATTTGGAATACCATGCATCTCGAATTCCTTTCATGTTGTTGTGATTCTGTTCGCGAGTGCGACATTCACTTCAGTAGTGACTTTGGCAGCTGTCGTCCAGTTATTTTTTGCCACAGTCTTCTTCAATGAGCGTCTCTCACAATCACTCAGCACACACTTTTGTCTGCGTTATGACGTAGCTGATGATGTGTGAGGTATAGATCTTCAACACGGTGCCTCTTTAAACACAAACACTTCGGCACCCTTGGTTACGGACGCACCCACCATACGATCACCACCAATTTGTCCACGTTCGAGTTCACTCAGCTCCGACATAATGCACTCACAAGTACATACAGCACTGTTCTCACAACGGCTGACACGTGCAATAACTTGAGGACATTGCACAGATGCCATTAGTGGTGAAATACAACAGGGCAATCTGCACGCCTGGCTTGTATTTGCATTTGCGTTCAAGCATGCATTTATCGCGCTTTTTCTTTTCTTTTTTTTCTAAACTCCCGTATATGACCACGTGAAGAACAGCGTGAAAGTGCGACAACAAATGAGAATATCGATACTTTGTACATTAGGACGTTGGACATTCGGAATAGAAGGTGCGTGAAACAGCTGACGCCAAACGCATATCGGGAGAAAAATAGTGCGATACATTTTAGATTAATAGTTAAGTACGAGAAACGTTTTTGTATGAAAAGTGCGGTATTTGTTGCATAGGACAACAATGTGAGAACAAATTCCACATTAATCTTCAGACTATTTAATGAACTTAACTAAGATCATGCGTCGACTTGTTACTGTGGGTAATATAACATTTCACCTCTTCACACCTGATACGAAGCAGCACTGGAAAAACTGCAAGAAAGTGTTAAGGAGTCGTTATCGTTTTACAGTGTACACGGGTGTCGCAGAAATGCTGCGACAAACTTCGAGGGGTTGTAGAGGGTGTCTTGAGGAACAACTCGAGCACAGGATCCCAATCGGGGAATGTCATCCGACGACGGTATACGGAAAAACACTGAAGATTTTAGAAAGTTGCAGGAGAAAAATAAACTGCGCATCGAAACGAGTCCGGAAGGGTTATAAACCGAGGTGACAAACCATCACATTTATAGGAGAGAAGGTCTTTCTACGGAACAGCTGGCTAACCATCTTCTCCAGTGACGAACGTGGAAATCTGTAATTAGCACTGAGTAACTAACAACATTGCGAGGCGGTCCGCCGACGGTCTGCCAGCGTACGAAGCCACGCTTGCTGCCGAATAGCTGTCCAGCTGCCGGCGCTGGTGCCTGGAACTTCGACGCTCTGTATCGTCGTTGGATGACGTTTCCAGACACGGGCTATTATCCATGATTTGTTCCTGAAGACACCGTCTACAAACCCTCTGTGGTCGTTGCAACATTTCTGGGACACCTCGTACATCAAGGGTGCTATGAATGGATGAAGTCGGCTGTTCGTGGAGGATGCTGTTGTCTACATGAAGGATGCAATGCCAGATGGCTGCAGCGAAATGCAGGAAGACTTTCAGTGCTTGGACGATTGGTGAAAGGACTGGTAGTTGAGCCTCAACCTAAATAGTTGTAAATAATCGTGGATAAACAGGCGAAGAGATCCATTTTCCATCGATTACGTTACTGATGATGAAGGACTGGGGCCATTAAGAACCGAAAAATACCTCGGTGTAACCGCTACTACAACATATAATCGGATGTAGGAAAAACAGAGTTGCCTGAGGTACATGGAAAGAAGTAATTCATGCACGAATTAACGTCCGACCTATTTTCGAGCAATATTCGCCCTCCTGAGACCCTTAGTAGGTAGAATTAATAGAAGCGACAGTGGAGATCCAAAGAAGAATTCATTTAATAATTGCGAGTTCATTATGGAGATCCTCGTCAAATTCCAGTGGCCGACGCTAGAGTAGGAGCTCTGTGCATTGTTGAGAAGTTTACGGTTAAAATTCCGGTACCGCACAGTCAAAGAAGAGGCTAGCAACATATCAGTTCCTCCCACATGGTTTTCGCGAAATGACCACGATGAGATAGAAAGCAACAGTTTATACAGAGGCTTATCAAAAGTCGTTTCTATCAAGCTCCATTCGCAAATGGGGTAGGAAAGGGGAGAAATGATTCTGATAAGAGAGGTTCCTCCCACCACACCGTGTAAAATGGTTTATAGAGTACATATGAAGATGGTGGCGGGTAGCTCTGCACCATATAAGGGGAAGTGAATTTCTGAAGCTGAACATGTATGGCCGATATTTTGTAGGGTGCAGAATTACTCCCCTTATTGATTATATTTGAAAGGGAAAAACACTAACCGCAGATACTATGCAATCCAATTTCCTGATTCAAGTTACGTGGAGTGGCTGTATAGTCCTGAATGGCCGAGTGAACAATATGCCTTTCCTCTCTGGCGCTAGTCTCGTGGGACGACTAAGATCCTGCGCGATGTCTCATGGCCCTCCTGAACCCGACGCTTCTGTATACGTATGGCAGTCGTGGGGTTTCAGCCACCACAAGGAAACACTTAAGGGACCGATGTACTACAGTCTCAGTAGGCCATGATCCTGCTGGTGTCTAATTCTGACACATGTTGGTAGATGCTTCTCCTCATAACACATACTGGTGTAATATTATCTCCTCATAAACAATCAGCAGTCAAAGGCTATTTCTGAACGAGAAACCCATTCAGTAATCGTTCATTATACAAGATGTAGATGGTGTTATTTATTTTGTTATATTTTTATTTATTTTGTAAGAAAAGGAAATCCTGTGATGAGGTACTGAAGCTCGTACGATAGTCGACCGACTGCCGTATGATCCTCCGTCGTTCATCACTGAATGTGGTATGGAGGGCCATGAGGTCATCGTACGCCACTCATGGACGCTGTCGACGTTCCGGCCTTGGAGGCGCTACCTCTAAATCAGATAGCTCCTCAATTGGCATCACGAGGCTGAGTGCACTCCGATACAGCCCTCTCAACGAGAAAATATCTACGTCAGTGCCAGGAAACCAACCTGAGTCTTCCGCACGAATGTCTCCTCTCGGCTACAGAGATGAAGGCTAAGATCCTAATCATCCGCGGACGTGGCATGCCAGTTTCACAGTAATTTCGATGTCACATCGTAGTGTTGAAATTTTAATGGCGAGCAGTGTATGTTTAAAAAAAAACTGTAACAAAATTTTGTTTACCGGTAAACAAACAGCTACTAGTTCTGGAAAACAACTTGCAATAAACATCTTGCTGATGTGTTTCAAGTGCGGCAACGCACACGCCATTGCGAGGGCGGGATAAGTACCAGAGGACCAACCCCGTGCAGTGGTGAGCATTTCCGTGCGATTGCGCAGACGGTGACCTTCCGGTCGCGGGCGTGCTATTTCGGGGCTCGGCGGCCACGCAGTAATTAGTTATGAGGTCGGGTTGCACGCGCCAGGCCCAGGGACAGCGGCGGCGCGCGGCCGGTGTGTCGACTGCTCAGGCCGCCTCGCCAGCAGGTCACCTGCCAGATGTAAAGTGGTTTGTTTTCGAAACAATTCAGTCAGTAAAACTGCGACTCATTATACAGATTAGCAGCAATTTAAAAGCAGTTTGCTCTCCGAAATCAAATTACATTTTTGCAAATCGATATTTATGCGGTACCAATTGGGGGAAATAACTGCACAGCAGCAATATTCATACAAATCTTCGAATCTAGCTACGAGCTGGGTCGCGTTTTAATTTCAGTGTCGCGCCGCTGCACTGGTGTCAATCAAACCAGTGAAGAACTTTCTATTATGAGTACACTACGCAAACAACTTTATAAAAATATGAATTCATCTATTTAACCCCACCTACCACCTATTATGTAATAAAATAACAGTGGGATCTTGTTCTCCTTCAAAATTGTAGAATACAATGCTACATCCCTCAAAATTAAACTCGCATCAGCCACTGTGTATTTACTACAGTTATTACCGTGATACTATGTACAAAGAGTCGTTTAAAAAAACTGCAGTAAGGGAACACAGTTAGTAGTGACAGGAAACTATACTACAGGGAAACAAAGTTGAGTAATATGTTTCAAAACGGTTAGTGAACTACAGGAACCAACATAATGTTACTAAACTCAAAGACACATAAGTATTTGCAATCATTACGCAACTTTATGGGTAATTTGTTTTTGTGTACTTCGTTAATTTTTTTACAACAAGCCACGACACATTAGTTGTTATCCACCAATCAAATCCTTAATCCGTGGAAAAACAAAAGAAACGACTAAAAATATACTAACATTTTGCGTATCTCAGGCCACAACCAGTGCATGTAAAAACATGCCAAATTACTTCAGCACAAATGACCTCGTAAAACAATTGTTGCAGTACAACCATCAGCCGCTGACTAATCTTGCTCGGAATCCAGATTAGAAGGAAAACGGTTCTCGCATCCAGCAGCTACAAATATGATTACTATAATTGTTATACTGAAACTGACATGTTGTTGTAGCCTTCAGTCCGAAGACTGGTTTGATGCAGCTCTCCATGCTACTCTGTCCTGTGCAAGCCTTTTTCATCTCCGAATAACTACTGCAACCCACATCTCTCTGAATCTGCTTACGGTATTCATCTCTTGGTCTCCCACTACGATTTTTACCACCCCCACTTCCCTCCAATACTAAATTGGTGACGCCTTGATATTTCAGAATGTATCCTACCAACCCATCCCTTGTTTTAGTCAAGGTGGGAAGACAAGAAATTTGTGGCACAATTCTATTCCGTACCTCCCTATTAGTTACACCATCTACCCATCTAACTTTCCGCATTTTTCTGTAGCACCACATATCAAAATCTTCCATTCTCTTTCTGTCTGCACTATTTGTCGTCCGTGTTTCACTTCTGTACATGGCTACTTTCTATACATGGCTACCTTGAGAAACCCTACATTCAATGCTAAAAAATTTCTCTTCTTCAAAAACGCTTTCCTTGTCACTGCCAGTCTACGTTTTGTATCCTCTCTACTTAGGCCATAATTAGTTACATTGCTACTGAAATAGCTAAACTCATCTACTACTTTAAACTTCTTGTTTCCTAACCTAATTTCTTCAGCATCACCTAATTTACATCAATTGCATTGCATTAACCTTGTTTTGATTTTGTTTATATTAATCTGTCATCCTCCTCCCAAGATACTATCCATTCCGTTAAAAAAAGTGACGTTTGAGAGCCAAATGTAATGACTACCATGAAATAATTACATACATCGCAAACAGAATCATATCAGTAACTTGATACTGTTCAACATGGTTGATCCTTGGATTGGGTCCACAGTTGTCGCAGCCTTTTTGCAGGGGAAGAAGATTCACCGGACAGCTATAATTTTCCTTTGAATAGGAGAAATTCCACTACAAAATTGATCAACACCACATGAAACCATCAGTTGGTGAAAACAGCTTCATATGAAGGGAAGGAAGGGAAACAGGGTGAAAAACATCATTTGTTGCATTTAGCAAGGTTAAATAGTAATATTAAGTTTTCACTAAACTAATATACAGGGTGTTTCTAAAACTCTGTATCACACATCCACGGACGATAGATGACGTCATGGGGTCACAAACAAAATGTTAGCAAACGCTTTCCGACGATACTAGGCGTCCTTTTATCGACTTCCCCAGCCCTGGGAAGAAGAGGTTTCACAGAAGTAGCAAGATCTGGTAACCAGGTTTGTTGCATCTACATATAACATATCCCAAAAAACTGAAACAGTGATTTTAAATAAGAAATTTTGAATAATGAGTGTGTCTGAACGGAGGAATATATTTTAGAAGTTCAACCTACTCTTGCTCATGCGAAGCAAATCACTGGAGTATAGGTAACAGACACTGAATACGAACGCTATAGACATCCTACCCTTACCGCGTGTCAGGGGTATAACTAAATGTACAGGACATGGGGCGTGGCTGGGAAGTCTCAGCGAACATTTTGTCTTTAACACAAGATGTTCCCCATAATGTTATCTGTCATCCATAGATGTTTGATGCATAGTCTTTGAGATACCCTGTATACCGATTTAACACATATGCACTGTGCAAAAGAACTAAAGGGTCCCTTTTTTGGGAAAACCAGTTAGTCTTGCACGTTGCAACGCAGATGTTTAAAATTTGGCTCAAAGTGTCTACAACCTTTCTCTGTAATGGTGAAAAGCCTGGCCACCTGCGAGGTCACAATCGACGTCGGCGAGGGTTCAAACAGCAAGGTATCGACACATACAGAAGAAACGCCAGATCTCGGACGTTTTTGTGAGGTTTAAGGTGGGTTAATGATGGCACATTGGCACCAAATTTCACCTAAGTTCTGCCCAGCGCCACCGCTGACGTGTCACATATGATGCGAAGGTCGTTGCCCCGACCGCCCATTATCGCTATGCCCACCCCTTCTCTTGACGCCTCTGCAGTGCTGGTCAGAACTGAGAGGCCCAGCATTAAAATCAAGCGGTTTTCTTGTGGCTGGCCTGAGAAACATTTCAGACACAGCACCGTTCAGAACAGACACGAAACGGCCTTACGAGATGGCGTAACGGGCATCAGTGAAACCATCCTTTCGATCACGGCATTAATTTACGCACATTTCGTACCCCTACACTTTTCAATCCTTCTCTAAGAACACTGTGAGATTGCACCCCACTGAACGTAATGTGACACCTTTGGAGCGCATTGCGACAGTAATTTTTTCTCTGGTGTATAGACTGGAACCACTAGGGACCGTTGAAACCGTTCTATGAAGCTGAAACGTGATCCAAATCAGAGAAGGGTTTTTACAGTCTTTTCAGCCAGCCCCATTGTTCACGTTCAGCTTTGGCGTGATTGCAAGGTGTGGCGGTGGGGAGGTGGGGAGGGGGAGCTGCGATGTTAGCACATGTGTGAATAAATTGACAAAGGATCTCTTCAGGATCTCCCATTTCAGCTACATATACAGTGCACCTTTGTTGAGCTGTTTAAAAGTGTATCTGTACAGAAACAATTTTTTTCTGTTTCCTAGACACCTGTAGGCAGGCAACCCCTTGACATCCTTCAGCTAAGCGGCGCCACGCCGCTGCACTAGGGCGCATTCGTGGAGTCCAGAGCTATCGAGGTGCTCGCCTGTACGCCGGCACTTAAGAATCAGTAAAGGATTGTCTCCGTACGGGTACATTTTTTTTAAAGTGGTCAACAAAGGCGTGCGAGATGTTGCCAATCTGGGTGATCTTAGAGAAACCCCTTGCCATTTCATTCATGAATGTGTCAATGCCGCACCCTCCTGCGATCAAGCCACAAGAGGACATAAGCAGGGGTCTGATAAAGCACAGACACACTTTGGTGCTTTGCATCATGTTTCAATTTCGATGAACACTTTAGTATGGTCCCTAGTGGTTCCACATTGTATACCAGATAAATAATTGCTGAGACACTACACGCCGAAGGAGTCAGATCAGTGGGAGTTACAGCCGCATGACGTCCATAGAGAAGGGCTAAACGTGTCGGTGTATCAAAGGTTGTCAAGAACGTCGCTCCGTTGCACATCGTACTGCAAACTGTCGTTTTCGACCGTGAAGTATGTAAACGAACGACCCCATGGAAGGGACGGCTTCATTGACGTCCATTACGCCACTTCCTCAGACCTTTTCGTGTCGATCCTGATCGTCGGTGTGGCTGAAATGTTTTCGTCGGCTCCCCATCCATAAGAACAACGCTGGTCATCAAAAAGGTAACCAGTGAAATGGTGAAAGGGGGGGGGGGGGGGGGAGTGTCATTTCTAAGGTTGCATTGGGAACACTTGTGGTGAATTTCGATGCCAGTGTGACATCGTTAGCCCACCTTACGCCTCAACTCTGCTCTTTTCTTCTCACGTGTCTGCATCTTGCATCTGTTTGAAGCGTCGCGAGCCCGAGGATCATGTCGCTGGGAGACAAGCTTTTGCACCGTTACAGAGGAAAGCTGTAGGCACGTTTGAGCCAAATTTAAAACTTCTTCGCCGCAGTGGGAGAAATGACGGGTTTACAAACTGTGAACTTGTAATTTTTTTTTGGCAGTGTATATTTATGTAGAGTTTCAGCCGTTTCCGCGTGCCTCACCCTTCCATTCTTAATGCTTTCATATTTGTGGACCTGCTGTTAGAAGAGGATTATCGGTCTTTAGTTTTGACCCAGGGTGTGTTCCTCAGTGTGTCCACATCTCTTGACTGCTTTCACTTAGAAGCTTAAATGCTTTACACCGTCAAATGACCGTAGACCTCACTATGTGACAAATTTGAACTTGATACCTCCACCCGTTTCCGAGAATAAAAGGGGTCCTAACAGACGGGCAGACGGACAAAAAATTAGGAAAAAATTTGTTTCGTGTGATGTAATTACAAATTAAAAACTTTCGGATTTTTTCTTTTACTCGTAATGTAAAACCTTACTTGCTGTCAAATTTTATTGTGAGTCAGTTTGCGAGTATCAAAATATGTGACATAAATGACGGTATCTTTTGACTGCATTAACTTGGAAGCTTTGTTTTGCACTTGCCACGGCCTGTAGGCCTCAGTATATGACACACATATCAACCTGATGCAACTACCAATTCCTGAGCAAAAGCATTCTTAACAGGCAAACAAACAGACACGAAACAAAGCGATTCTATAAAGGTTCCGTTATTACCAACTGAGGTACGGAATTCTAAAAATAATGAAAGGAAAATGTAATTTTGTCTTTGATACGAGCACTGATTGAAATCAGTGACTCTCCATACAACAAGTGCTTAAAATAATTTTCGTGACGTAGTTTCGGTAAATACGTAATTCCTAATATGAGGCGCAAATTCCAGAGTTGACGTATAGAGGACACACTGTAGAAGTTGCAATAATACGAAATAACAAAACACTGTCACAGTATTTTTTTAATATTGACGTAACCGAAAAATTACGAAGAAAAATTTATAGTTGGGAAAGAAAATCAATATTTACTAAGATCGTCGTATTTTTTCGATTTGCCTCTGAAGCAGTTTTGTATATACTATATCCTCCATTGTGTTCTCATTCTCTCTCCCATTCCTGGCACCGGGGTACTGCCACTCTTCCGCCATGCGAATAGTTCTTAAAAAAATTTAAAAATTAGTTATTTGTTAATACGTTATTAAAAAAACTAAAACAGGTGGCTTCGTACTGAAAATTTAAAGTAAATTATCGTTATCTTCTTTAAAATAAACTGATAATAGTCTTGGAGCACTTCACTTCACTAGATGAGTCACTGTAAGTGAGAAGTTAATAGGAGAGTTTTTGAA
Source organism: Schistocerca americana (assembly GCF_021461395.2). Taxonomy (NCBI): domain Eukaryota; kingdom Metazoa; phylum Arthropoda; class Insecta; order Orthoptera; family Acrididae; genus Schistocerca; species Schistocerca americana. Next base: position 37,011,584 of record NC_060125.1, read on the forward strand.
GGGAGAATATTCTGGAGAAGAAGTGCGATGCAAGAGCTGGGGAGGAGTACAACGAATCAAGTGTTAAGGTAATTATGAAAATAAGGAAGCGGACGGAGAGAAGTCGTGACATCTAGAAGAAAATAAGTGTTCTGCTAAAGCTAGAAGAATGGGTAGAGCTCTGAGCTGATTTAATAGTCAGTTGGGGAAGGTAGTTAAAGTTTCATCGGGGCAGAATGTGGAGAGAGTGCAGTTCCAACATTGGAAAGATGTGTTGATACAAGGGCGGCAGAGTACGAGGGGTGAAATAATAGGATGGTTGCTGTCAACACTGTGGGAAGTGTAGGAAATCCGAAGTTGTTCAGCACGGCAGAGGAGAGAAGTGAAGTTAATAAACTTGTAGACGATCACAGTGTGGGTTGGTGCACAGATAAGAAAGGCGAAACAGATTCCCCATGTTCGGCTGGTTATTAGTTTTAGTCTGTTGTGGGTTTTTTGTTGGATGGTTTGTAGATGCTTGAATGCGTCAGCTAAGCAGATAGAACCGTTGCAGATGGTGAGTTGGAAGTCATTCGTGCGTAAATTGTGGGTTGTTAGTGCCACAGTTTTAGTCTGCGTCTTGCAAAGGTAGTTTTTGAGGGGCCCCTTGTTGCACCAGCAGTTATATTACTTCAAACTAGTTTTAACTAGTGTTAAAGAAAGTAATATAAACGTTCCAGGTATCAATATGGCTGGCTGTGTGTGCGGGCTAAGACAAATAACTGATAGGGCCCAACTATTGACACTGGGCTGACTCTCGCACTGAGAAGAGGTTGTGGGTGTTCCATCCATTCTGTAGTCGCTCTCCAGTTGTTGAGAATAGCGCTGCGGACAGCCACGTCGCGATCCAATCCACATCGGCGCCGCGCTGTGCTCTGTGCAGCCACGTCTCACGGAAATCACGCAGATGAAGCTTCAATCACACGCGTCGCCAGAGTATGACTCGCGTCAGTGCGGCGATAGCTGCTCTCCGCAAGACGATGCTGATGGCTGCCCAAGGGTGAAATAAGAGTCCATAGATAGGGCCTTCACACGAAATAACTTTAACACTGACAACGAAAACAACTAGGAACTGCTTCTCACTCTATCAGGCTACCGTTCGTTCCTAGCCGCGGCGACCGTATAAGCGAAATTCTTTGGAAAATTAGCGCAAGACCAGATTTATCAACCAGAACGCAATAAAATATTTTCTCCGACGCAGAACGGACGCACCTCCTTCCCTTCACACTACAGCAGTCTATGTAGCGACTTGTGACTGTGGAAATGCGTATGCAAGCAAAACTGGGAGGACAATAAAAGAACAGATTAAAGACCACTAGCGTCGCACGCTTTTAGAACAAAGTGTGAAATCAACAGCAGTGGAACGTCAGGAGAACTGCGAACAGGATATGGATTTCAGTTACATTCTTGTCTTAGCCAAAGAATGTAAGTGCGATAAACGTTTGAGTTCTCTAATAACGAAAATAATTTCAATAGAAATGAGACTGCAGACGTCCAGCTTCACAGCTCCTCGCGATCGAGGAAGTAAACACGCCGCCGTCGTGCGCGAGGAACACAAACGACAACAGGGAAGCCGCCTCTACGGCACGACAATATCATCTTGGTAAACATCTTCCTCTCATGCTGTGCCTTTTATCGCTACCTATCCAGCGGCGATGGTACCGGGAAAAATTTTTCCCAGTAACACCACGTCTTCAAAAAAAGCACAGAAAAACCTTTCCTTTCATAAGTGAGCACAATATTGGTCTTCGACAGTTTTCAGCTAACCGGTAACACCGGAAAATTCCTGCAACGGGTTCGAAACATCAATAGTGGTGAAGAAACCCCTGAAGATGACAAAGTACACCACCGAATTATTTGATCAATTCCTTCTTGCTGGCGGAAAACACAGCCCCGTCTCTGGGGGTGGGGAGGGGGGGGGGAGGGGGGGGGGGGGGGAAGGAAGGGTAAGCCTCTTTGTGTCTGTGTGTGTGTGTGTGTGTGTGTGTGTGTGTGTGTGTGTGTGTGTGTGTGGGTCAATAGTACCACATTATACAGTCAGTCTTCGTATGCAACCATAATCAAGTAACATACATCATATAGTCAGTTTTGGTATATTATCATAACCAGTTTCCATCTTTTCAAGTGGAGTCCTCTTTGAAGCATGTAGAGTGCAGTCCATATAAAAAGAAGGAATATGATTATGACAGTAAACCACGGTTGATTAACTGTGAGTACATTTTACTATTGACCGGATGGTTAATTTTACTGTCGCCGGCAGTGAAAGATGGTAGCCACAATATGAACGTTGTAAACAATTTTATGATTTCTCGTTCGCTTTAGTGCGCCCAATTTTCTGTCATTTTGGAAGTTATTGGCAGGTCAGAGCAGACGACACTCGCGTTCGGATGGGTCCAAGAGATCCCGATACGCCGCAGAGGCAATAAGAGTTCTCATGCAGCTTGTAAGTATATATAAGCACTTATGGTGAACTTTAACTAAATATTGTCCTTCAAATACTTTACTTGTTTCCGAACCCATTACAATATTTTAGTGCGTTATCAGAGACAATAATGCTTTACAACATGGGCTGTAAATGAACATTCAGATTACTGTTCAGATATTACAGTAATACGTGAAAAAGTTGCCAGATTTCACTCTACTTGAAAATACAATATTGAAATTCAGTTGAAAAAAAGGTAAATTTGTTTGGAAGTACGTGCCTAATAAACGATATGAACCATAGTAAACTGACTGTAGCGGTAACAGCAATGATAAATTACAGCGGTCCGACCTGTGCTGGAGTTGACAACGACGGACAGCATCGCGAGATGACCCAAAGTTTGTAAACGACTGAATCTGGTTGCCTTCTTTCATTTGTATGTTAGCTGCTGTTTTTGCATGTGCCTTTGTAACGTTATCACGGACGACAGGGGAATGAATGCTAGAAATACCGTCTGCCGTAAAATGTTCATGAGGACGCATAGTAATGCTACGTGTGATTTACATATGAAAATCTAGTGCGTCCGCCCGCCACTTCGCGAAACTGAATTGTAGCCAACGTGTTGCACCAGTTGGTTTCTTCTCCGTCGGTCGCGAGCTTAAACGCTTGTACAATAAACAGTAGATAATAAAGCGACAAGTGGATAGCTGGCTTCAAATGCCAAACATAATGGAATCGTAAAATTTTAGAACGACAACAAATTTTGTTTTATTTTTCCAATCGCAAAATTAATAAAAACGATTTCTACCGCCAGTCTGTCGTTAATGTTCTGAACAAGATTCCCGGTACTTAATCATTAGCTCCCGAGCACCAAAAATGTCACAAAATGTTTCAGACTGTCTTAGAAAGCACATGAGATCGCACAAATGTGTTTTCCGAGGCACTTTAACAATTGATTCCGTCTTTACGCGAATTGCACTTCACAAACTTGTTCGTGTGTTGCCACCTCGAAAACCGATCGTAGATCGCCTAGGAATAACACTACATCACACGTCATCCGAGGCAGTTTTTCAGCAAACTGTTCCGTCCTTACATGAGTTCAGATTTTAGGCACGGGTTGATGTATTACCTCCTTGGAAGGCGACCGTAGACTACGAGGGTTACCACATTTTTTCTCAGCCGAAAAATGCAACGAATGCGAAACGTTACGTATTTACTAATCGAAGTCTCCAGAGCGAGCGCGCCACGTTTCCGTCACTTCCGACAGATAGCGTAGATGCAGGGCAGTTTCAAAATGGTGTCTGTAGGCGATGTACGTTACAAGCAACGTGCTGTCATTGAATTTCTCACTGCAGAGAGAGAAACTTTGGGGAATATTCACAAACGCTTGTGCAAAGTCTATGGAGCATCTGCTGTCGGCAGAAGTACAGTTAGTCGCTAGGCGCGAAAGGTGAGTTCATCAGAGGGTGGTTCGCCGGAGCTCCACGATTTGCACCGACCGGGGAGACCATTCTCGGCTGCCACACCTGACATGTTGTAGCGATCTGACGTAGTCATTCACGAGGACAGATTAAGGGATTCCATTCTTGGAAGACATTTTGAGGACGATGAGGAGGTGATTAACACAGTGAAGCACTGGCTCCACCCAGAGGACAAGGGTTGGTACCGACAGGGCATACTCACACTTGACTCTCGCCATAGAACGAGAAAGAGATTACGTAGAAAAATAGGGTGTTTGGATAAAATACCGTGTGTAATTCTCATTATGTTCAATAAAGAAATGTTGTAGAAAAAAAAATGCGGTTCATACGTTCTGGGCAACACTCGTAGTATTATGCTGTATTAGCAGTTTGGCACCTGCCCCCTCAGGGCGCACTTGTAACTCATCTATCCTTTCCATCAATAAACTCTGACAGTAACTAAGATTTGTAATTAGCCTTTCCTGATGAATTGAGTGATACTGAAATTGTTGTTAACAATTTCTCAGTGAAAGTAACGTCATCAGCACGGTTGGAGCTACAAATTATTACTTAAACAGTAAACAAAAATAACGAAGGATTCGCTTCTTGGCGCCCAGCGTTGCAGGTGAGTCCCGGCTGCCTCTCTCTGTTCCAGTACAACATAAGACACTCGCTCGGCCGGGTGTCCTCAAGCCATGAGGCCGTCTGGCGCGTCCTTCGGTGAGTCTGCCTTGTGATCCTATCTACTCGCTAGCTTACCTTAGCAAAATCTTCCTATACTGTGCGTTAAAATATGGCAACAAAAATGTAGTAAACGTGGGCACGGATGCGGCGTAAACGCCACAGCCTGAGCCCTGGAAGATATTTTAGTGTTAAAAAGTTATTTTTAATACAGTAACCCGAAGCACATTAAAAATGCTCAAACACGACACGCCAGTCTGCAACAGGCGGCACTAGATCGCGCCGCGATTGAAAGTTCGGACAGCACCAGATACCGCACGAGATGTGACGTAAACCGTTAGAGCAGTTAGACACGTCTTTAAGCACAGCACCAGTTAGTTACGGGGCACAGTCTGCACCTGCTGAGCCGAGCGTATAGCTCGGCTGAGCATTGTGGAGGACTGCTGCTGGTGCAGCATTGAGACAGCGCCTCTGCGCCTCAGTGGGCCCGAACCGCCCGCTGCCGAAGCGCCGGCTGCCTGTGGCTCCCACTCCAAGCTCCAGCTCCAGGAGAGCTGTCGGTGTTTACGGAGGGGGCCCCGACGGCGGACTGCGGCGCCCCTTCTACTGGATTTGCGAGCCCACGGCGACAGAATAAACAGGCCACGATTTTAAGTAAACACCGTGCGTCGCGGAACTCATTTATCCCGCGCTGCACCGCATTTGAAAGTCTAAACTGGCGAGCGGAGACCCGCTTAGCGCGGGACCGCGCTAGCGCAGTGCGGCCGCAGAGTTCCCAGACCGACAGCGCGCTGAGATTCCCTCCGCAGTTTATTTACACAGCATCTGCACTTCGGCGCTAATACCGTGTGTGTTGAGAGCGAATAGTTATTCCCGCAAGTAGCCTGTTCAAATGTCAATGGAGATTGTTTCTCTCAGTGTCCTCTGGGTTCGTGTTGTTGTTGTTATTGTGGTCTTCAGTGCGACGCCCGCTGTCAAGCACGTTTCCGAGCCTGTCTGACCCGCGAAACTCTCTTCATCTTCTTCAACTGTTGCAGCTTACAACCACTTGCAACTACTTATTGTAATCGAGCCTAGTTGTTGCTCTACAACTTTTACAGCCCACACTTCCCTCGATTCCAAATTGAAGAGACCTTGAGCCATCACGACGTGTACTGTTAACTGAGACCATCTTTTAGACAATTTGTATCATAATGCTATTTTCTCCCCCATGGGGAACACAAAGCAGACGTAGTGAAGGAATTGTGCTACCTTGGAAGCACAGTAACACTTGACGGACGAAGGGAGGAGGACACACAAAGCAGTCCAGCACAGGCAAATAGGCCACTCTGGGAACAGTTTACAGGTATCAAACGCCGGCCTTCATCTGAGCAAGTACCAGATATAGGGTACCATCTAAAGGTAAAACATTCCTTTTTCAGATAACTCTTGGAAAAAACTGGTAAACTTTCAAGTCTTGTAGTTATTTGATGTCTTTTTTCTTTTTTTATTCGAAATTTTTGTTATGTGTTTGAAATTAAAGTTAAAATAAAGGCATCAAATTTCTTCTTACAAGCTGTAGCCTCAAAAGTTTGAGAATAGTTTCAGCAAAATGAATCATAAATTTATGAAATATAATAATTAATTTAAATTGTAATACGTTTATGTTTTACTCACAAATGATTTTTTAAATTTAAAGTACAGACAGTGGTACATATGTCCCGACCTCCTGTTTGGAAACCATCTCGGTTTTCCTGCCCTGGTCGCATAAGTAATCTCACCGCCATAACTTTAGACACTGGTGGTCCTCATTGTAACAGAAGGCGTTTACTTGTCAGCTTTCGTTCAGTGAATACCTCTTCAAACTCATACGAGGTGGAATCGATTATCATCATGTAGATTACAATGACGCCTTGATGTGGGCGAACGACAGTCTAATACAGTTAGCGCATATACTAAAAAATTTATGTGACGAGAGTGTTTAAAATGCGAAAATCGTAAAAATTGTGAAAGATCTGTAGTTTCTCCTGGATTGCTACAACCTGTGTCTCCATCTGAGTGCTTGAATTTGTTCAAAATCTTATCTCTGGCTGATTATCCCGCCAACTAAGAGCAATGACAGCACATAATATCACTATATAGTAGTTGCAAAATAATGATTCTTATGATGATCCTACAATGAACGACCTAGACGTTTCTGTCTCCGTCAGTAGTCAACAGAAGATTCTCATGTAAAGTAGATCATTGTTCACCCCTTGATACGAGTTTGTTTCTACCACCATATAGTCCATCCTCGGCGAATTCTTTTTCTTTTAATATTGACCTCCGTAAACTGGAGGTATGTAGGTCCTTGTATAAACGGCCAAGTTTAGAATGTCTTGAGGTTTTGTTTTCTTCAAGCTTCCCGTGGATTAAATGATTTCGGGCCCCGAAAATACATATTAGGATCGAATTACAATCCTGTAATTTTGATAATTTCAACAAGTAGGGAAGTGAGTATCCCTGAATATGTAAAACAGTTTAGTACTTCATTATATCGAGAGGATTTCCTCAGGTCGTGTTGAACCAGCTTTCAAATGTAAATTTGTTTCACAGTGAAACCTTCCCTAGTAGTGTGTGAAGATACGCAGCAGTTCAACAGTTAAGCTCTTTGCTAACAACTGAACAAATGGAGAGACCTATAAATAACTAGTGGTGCACAGATTTTTTTTTTATTTCAGTAATAGAAATATCATGTAGCGTCATAGAATTGTAGAGAATATTTCCAAATATCAGTCACATCTGAGGCGCAAATTTTTCCTGTACGCTTGATTAAGCCGTGGCAGTGGCGAGTATATCCAGAAGTAATACACAACTAACTGCACTTGACGCGCCCCATTGAAATGTCACGGCTGTAAACAATACTGGCGCAGGAACTCCGACTCCAAATGGAGGAACTGCGACATCATTCTGCACATGTTTTGCTCGTTGGTCAATCCCATCAGAAATGGCTTCCCAAACCTGTTTTTATTAGCAGTAAACAGATGTACTGATGTATACGACGGGGTTAGGGCTTGGCTCAGACCTTGGAGCTGAATAAGTTTCCACATTGTATTCAGAGACCGTTAACATCATGAGTGGCATGCAAATTTTTAGCCTGCCTAAGTTAATACCATTTCCCTAAATTTCGCAGGTCATGCGGCTCTTTTCTAATATTGTTATGCATACGTGAATCTGATTTCCATCGATCTCGTTATAACCAGTTTTCGAATCAAAGCATAGGGAATAAGTCAGTTTTCTCGAATGTGTGCAAAGATATGCAAGTTTTAAGGGCTCATCAGTGTTTTTATGATGTAATAGTGTACGCACGACGTGGAAACGGCGTTTCATTCGTGCTTGGTCACTTTCGTTCTTCAAAGGGATGTACTGAGAGCTTAATGAAGTTCCAAATCAAATTAAAATCCATCAATAATTTAGTCGTTCAGACAGCTCGAAGGCAATTTTAGCACATTTTGTTTTACCCCTGTGGAGTTTCTTCGCCATCTAGTGACTTTTGATATTAAACAAAGATTTTTTTACTGCTTTATTTCTCCTTTGTTTTGTGACGTAAACAGTCTGCAGAATGCTGCGAAGTTTCGCTGGTTTCTAAAAAGTTTTGCAATAAAACCTTCTCACATGTTAGAAGCTGCAATCTTAAACGGAGCCTGAACAACCTGCAATAAATTTACTGACGTAAAAATTCTACGCGATAGATACTACAAACAAAATAAAAATTGGTGACACGAATAGTGTTCCCTTAGTATTAATAAAGTAATCGTGATGATTTTACAACGCTACAGCTTGTGACGAATATAGTCGAGAGAACGGTTGGTACGAGCTATTTACTGAGAATGACTGAGAAGCAGACATTAATCTACGGGTGCTTGGCTTTGCACGAAACGTACCTCAGTCGGATGCTCGATCGCGTGACCGAAGAAACAGGAACTCCGTACGGCGACAGAAGACGCCTGACAGTTAACGTCTGCTTCGCGCGCCCTCCACGGCCTGTAACGTATTGCGGTTTCTTTTACTACGTTTCTATGGAAATGCCTCATTGTTGCTCAGTCACAGAGAGCTGTGGGTTTCGGGCTGTACTACTGAAGATAGCTATGTGCAGCTCGCGCTGTAAAATTGGCAACAATGCTTCCAACTGTCAGGGTTCTTCTCTTGCCAGACGTAATACACAGACAGAAAAAACAGAAGGAGAAGCAAATGAAACTCTGTATCTTGATGACTGGTCTTCTTCTTCTCCTTCGCTGCTCGATAGTTCATTCTGAACCTTGCCCTCTTCAACAAGTCTCCGACAGTTATCACGATCCAGCGTTCGATATTTCCATCCTCTACAACCCATTTTCTTCATTTATGCTGCACAGGACATCAGATCATGGACATATACAACAGTATGCAAATCATATATTTGGAGAATATGGGTAAAAACCTTAATATTTTTGAAGAGCTAGTGATTTTGCAAGCCTAACAACATTCTCCTGTGATCTCCTTGAACACCCAGACAGAACTGAGACATAGGAAGACTTTAGCAAACTTTCACCACCTAACCAGTTACTCCACTGTTCTTATATTTCCACAACGTATTTTGCTGCACGTAAAAACCTTTACTATTTACAAATTCTCCATTCGTTTTTCCACTGCGTTATGCAATGTCCATTATAAATATTAACAGTCTGCATCATAGGCGATTTACCGTAGTAATTTTCTATCCACGAGTCTTCCTTATTTTACATCACTTATTGATTTAAATTGTAATTTATTTTTATGTACAGTACCTCTCTCTCTTTCACGCTTCGCCGTTCGGTGCACAAGCCGTCTCGCATGGTTTTTGGATACCACGGGCACATGGCAAAGTCCATTGCTCCGTATGGCCGAGACCGCATCCCCTCCAGCTGATAATGTATGTTCTTATTGGTGATCGTACACTTCCTCGCACGCTTTGCAGCGCCTATTTTATTTCCTCCGCACCAATTACTTTTTTATTTTGTTTTAGGGACACCCCTTTTTATCAGTTTGACAAACCCTTCTAGCGGGTTTTAATTTTTTAGTGACGTGAAGGACGGGGACAGGCTTCAAGACAGCGTAAGACAATGCTGTACCTAATACGGAGGACTATTCTACACATTTTAAAATATTTACTAAGCCAATATAAGAACGAAAAAAATGTAAAATACTTCCTTACCAATCCCTGTTTAGATCACAAGAGGGGGCGCCTAAATTGGCATGAAACCGGTCGTGATTTTGATAAAGAAGCTTACTACAGCCAGAGCGGCGCGTGTTAGCTTGTTATAAAAAGCTTTTCATGCAGGTCGTCCATGACTCCATCTACCCGGTTCTCAGACGTCTCCACCGCCTGACCCCCGGATACGCATGTAATATATTTTTTCTTTTCACTTATCTCCCTCCGCATCACTCATCGTTGCCACGCGGCCCTCCTCAACTCCCCACCCCGTCTTTCCCACCATTGTCCCCCTCTTCCCCTTCACCAAATATCAATTTGGCTAATTTCACAATTTTTCTAACGGGCTGATCTCAATGAACAGTGCACAGCTGATGACATTACGGCCTCCTCCGTCTACCTCTTCCACAGACTGCCCCAACGATTCTTCGAAGTACCTTCGTCTCATAGACACTCAGCACTCAAATACCTTTCGATGTTAATGACTTAGTTGCCAGAGCAAACGTCTTTTCACATTAACGGCTGTCTCCGAGGCATATGTCAGTACTGCTTTTGTAAGTGTCTATAAACCGTTAATTTGATTATTCGAGTTAAAGAGCTTGAGAAAAATAGTTTTTCATGCAAAATAGGACATGCTCTCCGCTGTTCATCTCCCTGTGATTTCATAAGAGACTGTTGAGTGGGCGACTCTCGATCCGAGGTATTTAAATCGCTAAATGCATAGAGAAGTGTAATATTCTGATGTTATTGATGGCTACGTGTTCTCTTTAGTGCTTTCCCAGGATATATATAAGTTTTGTTTTCTGCAGTTTGATATTGAGACTCATATTCCTACTGGCCTGCTCAACTGCGATGATGGTATGATTTGCAATATGTGTAGTAGTAGTTGTTACTGTAATGGCAACTGTGAGTTTCTAGCATAAGAAAATAAGGTAAGACAAACAAGAGGAATTGTTTATAATACGGGAATAGCTTGCTGGACAGTTAATATCACTGTAACGTGTCTCTAACGAGCTATCTCGTTCCTCAGAAGTGGGACCTTAAGACAACGCGACCTTTGCCGTTAGTCAGAAAAATTTCCAGTGCGGTCGTTATACAAGCGACGGAAAGGACGACCCAGCAGTTTGACTGTGTGTCTCCCAGAGAGACGTACGTTCCCAAGGAATAAGAGAGTGCGCTAACAGCTGCGCGCGCCCTTTCAGCTTCTAAATGCTTAGCGAACACAGCAGGGAGTAACGGCAGTCCCAACGAAATTGGAAGCAACTCGCTTTTGCGTTCAGTTCCACTGTTACCACTACAGAGTTTTCGCGCAGCGCCGTGGGATTGGCGAAGACAAAACAGAAGGCGAAGGAAAGGTCACGAAGATGTGTTCTACGAGTATTCGAAGTGGCGTTCGTGAACTTTTCTCCATTACACATGAAGTATAAGCAGTTGCTGGGCACAGAAAGGTGCAGGAAAGAACATTGGGAACAAACCAACTGAAAGTTCATCATTTTGTACATCATCCACCTTTTCTTGTACGTTGAATTTTATTATGACTGAGAAACGAATCTTCGAAGAAATAGAGATTTCTTTCCATGTCAGATTTCACTCGTGAAATTTTTGGAAGCTATTTCAGTGGCGATTTTGTGTGGTCCTTTCTTCTCATCTGTTTCGCGGTGGAAGTGTATTCACTGTCGTATATAGTCCCGTACACCCTATTGAGAACAATCGCGTACACATTTAACGGTCTTCACTTCGCGTCCATACCGAACTATACAGATCGACCGCTTGGCGAAGACAGCCAGTGTTTCTGGCCTTGTAAAGAGCGACAGTCTGCCATACTCAATTCTCAATTTACGGACGAAGAAACTGCCCGCAGTGAGAATGACCAGGTCAGTACTTCGCTGCATCCTATGCATTAATTACAATCTCCCCTCCTTCGGACTTACATCGAATAGGCAGCAATGATAACCGTTTCTGTGACTGCCAGAAGATAGGAGAAAGAGATGTTAACCACCTATTGTTTGCCTGCAGTTTTGTGGAGCACAGCAAAATCGCTTATCGGAAAATTTTGTAAAAATGAAGGCACCAGTAGGCACTCAGTTCTACGACGGTTTCAATTAAGACGTGTAACGCGTCCACGTCTGCTCGGGGAAAGAGAAAGGTCTCAGAGCTGCTTTTCGTGGTATGCAGTAGTGAAGGGCGATCGCCAGATTTAATTCCTGTGGACTGTTCTTGAGGGGGTCATACGCAAATTTTAATTTACGATCTTCTGGCAAGAGCTCTAGCTGCTGCACTAGAAAGTATAGAGACACTAGATGGGCTAGAAAGTGTGTACCAGAACATGCTTCATAGATGCAATGTCTGTAATAACGTTGGTGGTCTCTAAATAGAGTAGTTGTCTTTATATACCGGTACTATTCTGTACGTACAGTATGATGGGCTCTTTTTTCTTTTGGAATAATGCAAACACGTAATGCTAGAGCGTTAATAAACACAAAAGTGCAAGTGGATCTTTCGTTATGTTTCCTTTCGAATCGTTACATAATAACTGTACTGTGTCACGGCTAATTCGGTTTCTCAAGCAGAAGTGGATGACAAACATCTGGGCTGAAACCGTCGTAGAACGGAAACGTTACGTTTCCAATATGTTATGTACTGACTCCCCTCCACAAATCCTAGAAATTTGTAATGGGAATTTTCGAAAACCCTTTACAAAAAGCCCTTTCTGATTTATACGAAATAGTAACGTGTACTTAAGAAATTTGGTATACTACTTGTGTCTATGTAAACGCTAAAGGCAAGATGCATGTTGCCCAGTGTCTGTTGATTTCCTGTTCGTTTATAGCTTTGCCTATAACCGGTATCACATCAATATTCTTTACGTGTAAGTATGGTGCCTATGTAGATACAGCAACATAACCTTACACGATTGTTTAAGCTATTTTTATTTTTGTATTATCTGCGTATGTATTTCGCTTTTATACTGTTCATTACGCCCAAGCCAAATAAAAGGAGTAAATTTTTAGAAAAAGAAAACTATACACAATCCCGCAACGGCACAGATGGAAGAAACGTTAGCAAACAATTGCGACTACTGACGGCTTATAAACAAGAGAAGCGAACCCGGTATAGAAGACGAATAAATAGACTTTTTTCTCATAGAGACGGACATGAGAGACAAAGGAGATACTCACCATTACTTATTTCTTTATAGAATTCCAGTTCAGCATCACATCATTTCTCGTGGGTATTCGTAAAAGCCATTGTTTATAAAGACGTTCCAAGTAGACCTGAAGATATGCAAGAGAGAATTGTCTGAGCATGTGCTTCGATAAGTGCCGAAGTGATAAGGAATACCACTCAGTCCATGATAAGAAGATTACAGCGCTGCATTGATACCAACGGTCATCACTTCGAACACCTTCTGTAAATGGACGTTCATGTCACCTTTGTGACCTTCGTTGACCTTCAAAGACCGTACTGTTACACGTTATTGAATTTGCATCGATAGCCGCTATCAGAAAGTAGGTACCAAACTATAGCATCCCATTTAAAAAAGCAATAAACAAAGTTGACCTTCATATCTCTGACGTGATCTCACCTAGCAACAAAAACCAACCTCACATTATGGCCCCCGTTGTCCCACGCAACTTTTTCCCCCACAAACTTTTCAGCAACTATCGTACTTTCGGAGCTATTCCAGGTGGAAATAGTGACTCACCCTGCACAATTAAAACTCTGTTAATTTTTGAAACGTAAAATATAAAATTACAAATTATAACAGACCCTCTTTTTTTCCTTTCAAGTCAGTACCGCCATTAGACTGTTGTTTATTTGGAGTGTTTTAAGTGTTATACAGCGCCTAAGATAAAACTTAAAACACTTGATAATGGTACTTTGAAGCAGAAATAATGATCGAGTAAGTGTAAATGTAAAACTGCAAATAAACAACAGTCTAAAGGCGGTACTGACTTTAAAAAAAAATATTATGACTGTAGCCCCGCATTATGAAAAAAATTATTATATAACAGACCAAGTTAGGTGTCGAAAGCAAAACAGGAGGAAGAATGTGAAAACACTTTTGTTTCCTTCATTAACATTGTGTTCGCCACTTCTCACATTAAAATTCAATACATTTTATGACAAGCTTAAGTGTACCTAACTTTATTTTAGTGTTTAATAACAGTATTACGATGTTCGGCACTACGCAATTTCTGCATTAGGTAACAATGGTTTGCTATCAGATTTAGATCTAATGATGGCTATGACTGAAAAGTGTTGTAATTATAAGGAATAAACACACTGCGATCTTGACAAATGTTGTGTGAGAACTATCGTCAATCTCTATAAGGATTTACTATACTAAACAGAAACTACAGGAGGCAAGTGCTGGAAATTTAAATCTGTGACGGGGAAGCTAAGGATCTCCTCTTACAACTCCATAAGCGATGAGCGTATTTCACTCGTCAGACTGCTTAGCATTATTGAAGTGTTGACACACATCTTCCCTCATATCTTTACCAGAAAAAATCTCATATGAAATGTTTTGTAATATGCTACTGATACGTGTTTTAAGCACCGGTTAATCAATTTTCGCTTGTTTTTGATCCTCCTGATACTTAAAGTTGTAACTTGTTTACTAGGATCTTTCTTCACCAGAGGGGCAATGCTGCGAATACGACAGCTCATTTTCGTCCTGATAACGTAAGCAGCACAACTGTATGGATGCGTCTGAAAGAACATTTCCTCTAGGCTCCGCAATTTCGTTAAGAGCCCAGCTCTCGGCTGGAATATTATGTTGGCTGGTGCCTTCTTTCGGGCGTGGCAGAGGCCGAGATGAGATTGTGAGTGAATAGTCCACTCGCTTTGTCGCTGCCGGTGAGGAAGCAGATGGCGCCAAGCAAGTGAGACAAGCCAGCCAGCACTTACGTTTGTCGGAGGCGGTGCAGGGGGCGGCACCTGCTCTCCCGCTGACGTCACGGCGAGCCCCCAGCGGCGACGCCACGGCTGCGGCTGCTCTGCCTCCGCGGATTGCCGCCTGCCAGCCGCACGCCGACAGCGACGGACTGTGTCTCTGCTGTAAGGGTCTCGGAACAGATTATACCTTTTCCTTTTTCCGTTACCTGTGCCCTGTAAACATGTACTCCAAACGGGCAGTCTATGCAGCAAGGAAAGCAAATTCTACATAATAGAAGGTCAGTCTGGAGGAACGTTTGTCTGTGGTAAATTTACGAGTAACGCGGCACGCATACTTTTCTATTCTAAATTCACAACGTGTCTGAAATTTTTATTGGAAGTCCACTAGCCGTGACCAACATCAGTGCTTGTTGTTAAAATCATTCTCCTTGAAATAAAAAGATGAGTCAATATTTCTGTCTTTATCGATCAATTGACTTCGAATTTGCTAGCAGATACCATATTGTTTGAGAAGCCATTATCTTCGTAATTTCCTCCGTTTCGTTTGACTGATGACGTAGTAATGAAGCAAAAACTCTAACCTTCTTCTGCAGGAAACTCCAACTTTTGTCCGGAAATAGTACTCATTAAGCTCTAACATCGTTTCACATACAGAAATGAGAGGCGCTGTTTTTTGAAATGGAATTAACAACAGTGATCGTGGCACCATTTGATCCAAAATATTTATATCTGCGACAGTCTCCTAAAGATGCCTACAGTAAGCACTCGAATACTGGCGTAAGTAATCTTAATTTTTCACCTAAGAGCCTCAGTCTAGCTAATGCATGTGTGAAACAAAGAACTACTTGTTATTACCAGTAAGCCCACTTCTCTTTTCTTTGCAGTTCTACTACTTTTCGACGGTTTGCCGTTCAATAACTGGCAGCTGTTTCTCAGTTTCCGTTGTCCATAAAAGACTACAGGACATTATTGCGAAACATAAGGCCTATTTCGGATATCAACGGATGCGGCGAAGACCAGTAGATTCATAGTAGATAAAAGCAAACAATTAGTCTTCTGGAGTTTATCGAATGTGAGGGAGTATATCAGCGTAATAGCTCATATTCAGTATTGCGGTAAAGAGCATAACATCCTATCAGTGCTTCCACAGTTTATCTCTCATTAACTTGTCCCTGTGGAACCCGACAAGACTCTAAATCTTTTAGTAGCTAAGAGAGTTAGTCTGAGTGAAGAACACCCAACAACACATTACAGGTATAGTCTGAGGCCACGGATCTTACCAATGCGTAACTTCGGTTGGAGGGCTTATGTGGGTGAGCTAACAGTTTTCGTAGCTGTGAAATGTTGCACTCTCCAGCCTTAGCTTGAAATCCCCAATAATTCGGCCTGCAGTAACACTAAGTATTCCTTGCATTACAAATACCTCAGCGTTTCCAGAGACTACAGCTAAATCCCTAAGCTTGTCATTGTTGATACAAATTCTTCTAGGACGAGGTACTGAACAGCCTTTATATTTCACTATTTATTTTGGAGAGTTTGCGACGTACTGTTATTGGAAGTATTATTAACATTCTTCACTTTCCGATAACTCTTATTTTAAACGGTCCTCTCTTGTGAGCAGAATACGAATTTAATTACATCGATATTGAATGTACTGAGAATCACCAGCAAGGAAAAAAAAAAAAAAAAAAAACAATCAACTGAGTTTCAGTGGTGATTGCAGCAGATCTCACGTACGTCTTTTACTAATCTAATTATTATGAAACGGATAATGCTCCTGACTAGCTTTTAAGCAATCCAAAGCGGGTTAGTGTAACGCATATTTATTTGTGACTAATTATTCCACACAATCGTAAGGACTCAAAACTTAACAACACACACGTATTGGACGAGGGAAACAAATTATGAAATATTTGTCATAATGGCACACAGCAATAGGAAACGCTCAGGATATGTAATACACAGTTCCACTTATCCGTGTTTAACGTCCATTTTCAGATGTCAAGTACCTATTTTCAAGTTTCGTTCAACAGAGCGAAATCTATCGTCAGTGACATTAACGTGCAAATAGTACAAGAAATCTACTTATACAGGGAATCTCCTCTAAGAGTTGTCTGGCTTATTTGCATGTTATTTCGATAGATATTTGCAACTTGCGTTTTGAATGATTGGATGGTATTACCCCAAGCAAATATTGCCTACCCGTGTTTCACACGACGCCCAGTGTCGAGGGTTAGTTTCCCGTTACACACAAAAAGAAAAAGAAAAAAAATTCAAATCTGAATTTTGTGTATCCATGCGATAGTGCGGTCCTAAACTAGTGTAGTGCTATGTTTCGTTCAACAACTCTTATTAACTGGGGAATCAAAACGAAGGATAGCAATTCGTCCAGCAAAGACTGAGTGGTGTTGCTACATGGCCGGTGCACATTAACAGAGAAGTCGTGTCGATCAAATGTGTGTCGATCTTTCTATTCTGTTGTCGGTTTCGTTGGCAATCATAGAGGAATCGAGAGCAAGTCACCCAGCTAGTGAAGCACCTTACGGCGTCAATTTCAAGAAGTTCTGAGGAGAGGTCTCGAGGATGTCCGAGGCACCTTCCTCGTCTTCAGCGCCGCCTGGCACGCAACAGCCCCGCTCGCTCGCCGCCGGAGTTCTGATTGTTCTCCGAGTTTTGCTCTCACTGTTAAGACACACCATTCAACAGGACACAAATCTGAACAAATCAGAGGCCGCCCTACTGCATGAGATCATAGACTTAGGTTTGAGAAAGCAATATGTTTCTCACTAAAAAGAAACCCACGATCTCCGTCGACGTTGGGCGTCGTGCTATAAGCATTGTTTGTCTGAGGTCAGTGCATCTATGCATTATAAAAACGGAACTGTAAATATCCGACGATACACCGAACGAAGTGTGCTTGATGTCACTTAGGCTAGAGAACCAAAATAATCTAAATGCTAAAACGCAATTATCAGTGATATTTTACAACGAGTCTACAAAGAGTTTGCAGTAGTAAGCTGTTTTTGAAATTATAACACCCATAATTAGGAAGATGAGTTAAAATGACAATTGCATCTAAGATTTTAGATAATTTACAGGTGTACTGTTCGATAAAAAGTGACACTGTGGTGGGTTCAACGCATCGTAATAATTCTACTGCTGGGTTATTAAGTGCATTTCTTGTAGAGTTTTCACATTTATATCAGTAATCTTAGATTTTATCTTGCCGTAGAAAACTAAGAAATGGATGATAGAAATACAGAACTGATTGTTTGATAAATGTTACTGTGCAAGAGAGACTGCTTATTAAATACTACGTCCTTAAAAATCGCTTAAGTGCTTTGTTATGTCTCGAAAATTATAAAGACCAGTTCAGATTTCTAAAGTCACAACCACGAATATTTCCCAAACTGGATGTGTAGTTGATGCTGTTTCCACAAGATAAAAATACACGCAAGAGCGTACTGATATTAACTTCTGCAGTGCTTCCAACAACAGTAGAATATTCGTTTGATTGAACCGCTTATACATTTCGTAATTGAAGACATTCCTCATTTTCAATACGAAAGTGATGGTGGAGATGACCGTTTTGTATTTCTGTTTTCCATAGATGAATCACTAAATACCGACAGATACGTCAGTTTCCTAAAATAGTGGCTTCCATAAGTATTAGAGAACATTCAGTTTCCGACAATCAGCAACATTTATTAACGGCGTAGTGATTACAGAGCTCATAGCGCAATATATTCTGCAGCCTGTCTCCAACAATATCCGGGAGGTGTTGCTTTGGATGAACGGCTGACTTTTTTCACTTCCCTGAGCCGACACCTTAGATTTTTCTTCCGTGGACAAAGATAAATGACATTGTTGGCATCTTACCGACGTCACGTGGCACGAAGGCACTGTGCCCGTGCATTCCGTCTCAAGTTTTACGCATTTTGTTGCGATCATTTCGTTCTTGAGTAGAAGCAGATACCACAACTATGATAAACAGAGATATGTGATACAGTGGTTTAATCGGGCTGATGGCATTATTCCAATGTAATGATATCTCGGCAAATATTTGAACTAACAGCCGGTAACAGCTCCCAATACGATTCAAATAGCCTTCACTATCACTGGCCCATACCACTATGGTGTACCAAGGCAGCGACGTAACACAGTGTACGGGCAGTGGTTAGAAAAAGATTGTAACTACCACGATAGTAGAGAAGGCCCACACCTTGACAAACAGTTTCAAGTCGAGCAGGAATCGCTGTTGCCTGTGAATGCTCGTGCACTTCAACCAGTTTCCGAGAGAACTTGGCAAAGGGAACTGAATGTCACAGTTATCTGGAGTCGAGTACCACGAGAAAGGCCATTGCTCACAGGGGAGACGAAGCTGCGCGACTTCAGTGGCCCAAACAACGCGAAAATGGGCAGTAAGTGACTGGAGGAATATTATGTGGTCCGAAAAGTTGCAGTTTGGCTCTTTTAAAAATGATAAACGGCTTCGAGTGCACTACGGCCCAATGGGGTGTTCAACCCGCTATCTGGAGGATGTAGTAGTTGAGGTTAGAGGTGATCCTGTGATGATTTGCTTGTGTTTCCGGTACCGTGATTTGGGTACGCTCATTCAGGCTGTCGTGAACGTGAACCAGCATGCTTATTTTAACACTCTTGCTAGCGAAGTGTTGCCGTTTCTTCTACATCTTCATGATGACTACGATGTGTACACTCGTGTGTTTTAAGGCGACAGCATCCGTGATAACTAAACTGCACGCATACGTTTATGGTTTGTCAGAGACTAAGGCACCCTATCGCAACTAGAATGTGTGGAGCTATTAGCTAAGTGGTGGTGCAACGGCAGCTCGGCGTGCTTCGTCAGGGGACTGCTCACCTCTGTAATAGAAAAACTGATCGAAATTTTTCATCGACGGAATCTGACAGGTTTCTTGCGACATTCGCACACAAAAACAGATGAAAAATGACGAACAAACAGAATGATAGCGATCAGTCTGGCTACTATGCGGAAGACCCGGATTCGATTCCCGGTACTCAATGGAATTTTCCTTCGTAGGAGGACTGGTATGGGGTGTATTCTGCGTCGTGAGGTCAACTGGAGAGCTACGTGAGTGAGAAGTAGCAACTACAAGGTCAAGAAAGCGAGCAACAGACGATAAAGCGGTGTGCTGAACCCTCACTCCTGCACACCGTATCCAGAGGACGCCATTTGCAACGGTGGTCGATCGGTCCCGATTGGACCATCAGGGGAGCTTTCCTTTATGCTTTTGCTGACTGGAATAGCAAGTGAAACGAATTAATGGGCATCTCCTCAATCTGGTACCTTTATAGGATCCAGTCATCATTAACTTCAGCTGTGGGTGTAGCATACCTGAAAAAAAAAAAATAATGGCCTCTGTTCCTCGCCATACTGACGCCACCATCGAGACTAGAGGGGATGTCACACGGCAGCAGCGTGATGCCTCCAGTGGGGTGGCTATTAATTTGAGCTCAGATATTAAGTAGTGTGTGTACAACTGTGTTGTTCATGTCATATTCTGTCGGAGTTGGGGAAATCGCATAGGTTAACTCTAAAAGCTCATGTGTGTGCTTCTGCTAAGTGGAAACATGGCATCAACCGATATCGCACTTGGGCAACGTTTGTGATTGTGATCTTAAGGTATTCACTGAGTCTACGTGGACGCATAGGTAGTCTTCTGAAGCAGAAACTCTTCAGTTACTGTCACAGACTATACCGAAAGACGTAACCACTCCCGATGCAGATTCACTCGCTGTCTTCGAGGTCGGGCTCACCCAACTAGTTCTCCTCCTCGACACGTCGCACCACTAGTCAGCGGCAGAGCGCAGCAGCTAGGCATATGGAGAGGCGAGGCAGGTACCTGCAGCAGGGGGCTCTCCGCAGAGCAGCAGCGAGGGAAGAGCGGCCAGCTCTGGGGAGGCGGCGAGAGCGCAGGAAACCCGACCCCGACCCGGCGGCTGTGCTGGGCCGCTCGCCGCTCGCCGCCCGCCACCCCCGGAGTGCCTTCGCCTGTCTGCCGGCTCCCCTGCTCGGGTGTCTGCGGCGCGGCGCTGCGCTGCTCCGTGCATCTGAAACAATCCGACTGCGGGCCGCTCCGCGCCGCCTGCTGCGGCAGAACTGAACTCAGCACGCTAATGCAGAGCACAGCAGCACAAAAACTCTGCACCCACTGCCAGGTAGTGTCGCCAGAACGAGGGAAACTTTCTGTGACTCCAAAAAAACAGGTGCAACGTACTCATTTGTTTACATACCTCTTAATAAAACCTTACGTAAAAAATATAACTATTTGCTGAAACACAAACATAAAGGAAACAACAACATAACAGTCTGAAATACTTTGTATAAGTTGCTGTGACGTACCTGTAAAATACCTGAAATTTACAAGTTAGAAACAACGAACTATTAAAATGATGAAAAGTTAAAAGTGATTTAGTTTAGAGACAATGGCACTAAACTATGTGATGCGGCGTAGTCAAGGCAAGACATTGTTTTGGTTACTCACCTAACCTCCGGCGGCAGGATCAGAATTACTTACCTGAAACAAAAGAGAAACCCATTTGTACTGCACTTATTTTCTAGACACCAGTGAATGCATTTACACAAACAGGACAAAAGAAAAGTGTAGGTTATGATTTCTTTTGCATGGCACTTTGTATGATGCTATAACGATACTTGGCACCGGTCAGATGACGTCACAACTTGTAAGGTGTCAGGCAAATCCAACACCTTCCATGAAAACCCTGACATGATAAGCAAATCCAGCAATATGTCACATAGCTCCGAGTAAATCGTGACATTAAATTAACCAAAGTAATACGATTAACGAGTGAGCAAATGGAATACCACAGACTAATACAAGAATGCCTAAATGCATGTCATACCTTCCCACCGTGAAACAGACGCAGTTCCGAGGGGAGAAACGAGAACAGAAACCGAGAGCAGAACCGTTTTAAGCTAGAAGGCCCTACGATAATGGGCGGATACACACGTGCCAGCCAACCGCCAGGACCACCTCCCAGCCCATGTTAAAAGATAGACCCCTCCAGAAGAACAGCATAGATCTTACGATAACACTAAAAGGGCCACACCAGCTGCAAGTTTTAGCGTGAGACTTTTCCGCGTCTCTGTTACGTTGCAAACGTTAAAAACATTGCCCCACCACCAATAGTATAACGTTTCTCATTGGATAGACAGAATTTTTGTAGGCGGAGCTTAAGGTTAACATTGAGACCCTGATTGGTCAGATGAAAACACAGCCAGATAGTTTTTTTTTTTTTTTTAAACCAACTTCGGTAAGTTGTAGTAAGGAGAAGTTAGGAGAGAGTTGCTTCCGAGACGGCGAGCTGTATGGAGCTATGCCGCCCGCCGCCCCCTGACGCTGCCTAACCAACGACAAGGTAATGAACGCACATGATGCCGCGTAACAGTGCATAAAGCTTCACTCAGAACTGCAGAAGTCTCATCTGTTACACCCCCTTTTTATGTAGTACTAGTGTCGATCGTCAATTAAATCTCATGGTGTTCACATTTGCTACTTGAAGTAAAAATCTGAAACGCAATGATTTTTCTGTTATATAATTATTGAGAAGCCACATCAGCCACTGTAATTTACAGCAGGTTAGATAAGTAATTAAAGATAATTGAGGGTCACTGTAGACCATTTTGATAGTTTTCTCTTTTATGAAACTTAACTTAAACCTAGATCATAAATGTGATGCGTCATAGGTCATCCTTCGATCCATTGTAGAACTTGGAAACCCATTCAGGGAATATTCGTTCTCATTTTTGTTGAACGCAGATGGTTTTTATCATCCTGTATTAAAATATTTCCTTTTATCAATAGTGCAATTTAAAAACAGTGTTTTGTGAGTAGAATAAAACTTCCAATGGTAAACTTAACTGCTTTTCCGACGTTATTTTACCAGCTAACTAAACATAGGAAAGCCTTGAACCCCTTCCATTAAATTTAGTTAGTATTAAGATTCTTTTACAGGGAGTGCAGTGGAGCTGACGCTGAAATCATTAAGTATTTGATTATATCATCGCTAGTCTCACTGAACTCTTCTGAACTCTACATGTCATGTGTGGTCTGGCGTCTCCTTGCCAGCAACAGGTCCCAGGTTCAAACTAGTCAATTCCCTAAAAAACACGCTCAGAGCGTCGTTGCGCGAAAGTGGTAGGGAGACAAACAGACACCACGCAGAATCGCAGAATGTTAGAAACTCTAATGTTGCACGGCTACCAATAAATAGTTTAGCAGTTTTGATTATTTAAACAACTTCATGTCTGAAAATTAGCTTAATACTTCGCTACAACTTCTGAGATTGTCTTCTGAAGTAGGAGATGAAACCTTAGGCGCCGTTTAAGCCCATGTCACCAACAATATGTCATCGTAACGTTTCTCAGGCTGTGAGAATCCTGAAGAGGCAGTCGGATGGTAAGACCCCGATGGCACACTTCTTCTATGCCCTCCGCCACACACCATTGGGTGGCTTGCGGAGTATCAATGTAGATGTAGATGTAAAGTAGCTCGTCCAACTCTGCGGTAACTGACTATATACCGAAAAAATGTCGAGAAGTAGTTAAGGTTGTGTACTCTAAAGCTGTTATCTTTGTTATCCTTTTCTTAATACTCAACCCGGATGAGCCGTGGTAAAAGTTGCTATTTTGAAGAGCGCGCCGCAGCGCGTAGTGCGAAGCAGTCGCCCTCCGTTTCTGGCTGTGGCGCCGCTGTGGCAGTCGCAGCTTTGGTGTCTCCCTCTGGTGGGAAAGGGGCGCTATGAGCTCGCCAGTTGGTCAGTCTGGGTCAGTCTCTCATCCCCAGCTTGTTAGTCTGCCTCTCGTCCGCATTTGTTAGGCAATTTGTCGTTCGGAGTTCTAGTATGTCTGTCGTTCGGATCAACCTTTAAAGCCGGCAAAATGAGAGTCTTTCCACTACGGTAAGAGAACTCAGCGGGTGGTCGCCCGGTCGGGGATTAGTTCCTGCATCTGCGCGTTAGGCCGCCAGTCTGCTCGATTTTGCTCAGGCAATGGTCATTGGCGGTTGGATCGATCGGTTGGTCGGTCACGCACTGAGACACAAGATGACTTGTCCGTCTTGAGCGTCGGCGCATGTGAGGTCGCCACGTGAGTCCAGTGGGCCGCGGCGTATAGCGAGGGGTAGTGACTTCGCGGTCGACACGAGAGCAACAGGAGTCAACCCACGACATCAGTCTGGCCGGTGCGAGCTGCGACGCCGTGAGACGGGAGATCGGCGCGCCTTCCTGCGTCCGTTGAAGCGGCTGGCAGCGGACGGTTCGGGGGAGCGATTTGGGGGTGCTGCGGCAGGTCTTCTCGAGAAATTGCAGTTTATTAGAAGTTAAGTGATTGGTCATATATTGTTTGATTTACTCTTGTTAAATTCTACTTCCTTTTTTGATGGGGTCACCAGCCATTTTGCTTTGGGGGTTGTCGTCCCACCATTCTTCTGCGTTTGTCCACCCGCGGGAAGGTGATTGTTTATAAATTGGGTGGTCCGTTTTTCCCTTGTGGAGTAGGGGCGGGTTAGAGCACCCTGCGGTTCGGGTTGTTCGGTAATCTCCCTATCAATCTACCGTACGTTAGTTGCTGCCTCTGTCATGTTTGTCGGATTTGGTGTGTTAACGAATTTATTGCTTGGAGTGTAACGGCCTAATACCTGAAATATGTTTTGATCTTTTGAAACTTTGATATTATTGCCTATGATCTTGAGAGGCGGTATCTGTGTACTGTAGAGCATCTTAACTATTGTTTGGCCATCCTTGAAGAATTTAATATAAGATTGCATTTCATGGGCTTTTATTTAAGTGATCATTTTAGTATATAAAGTTGCCACCCTTTCACCGTAAGACTTTTCTTAGAAGTTAAAATCAAGTTGCACCTTCGGTGGCAATGTTAATATTTTAATTGTTAGTGTTTTGTACCATTTCCGTCCCTCCTAAGGGGGGGGGGTGGGGGCATAGTTTGTGTGCATGTGTAAATTGTTAAAACTCTTAAAGTTATCTGGTGTGTTGCATATTTGCACCAGTGTAGCCTTTCAGAGGCTGTTGTGAGCGGTCGTAACTACGGCCGTGTCAAAATGGAGCGGCAAGTTTCTCTGCCCGAAAGTTCATACAGTCAAAACTTGTTTCTTTCTGCCTCTGAATAAATTGTAACTTTGATATTTAGAGGGTGCTTTCTGGTTATAATGTTAAATCTGTTTCTTTTTAAAAAATGCTTTTAGGCAGTATTAGAGTGAATAAAATTCCCATTTGTCAAAAGGAATTTAGTTATGATTTCATCAGTTACTCCCTGGCAACTGCTTCCATGCTTACATAGTGTGATTAAATGTGTTAATGTTCTTGATGAATCGCTAGTAAATAAAATAAATTCTTAAGAATATTCTTTGAAAATAAATCACAGTTCACCGGAGTTATTTGTCAAACCATCATCTCAATACCACACGAAAATGGTTTCAGAGCAATGAAAGATCTAAGTCGAAAGAAGGTTCCTGGAGCAGACGACATTCAGTCACAGTTACTGATAATTTTGAGAGAGCCAGCCGTGACAAAATTGTTCCACATGGTGTACAAAGTTTATGAAGCAGCCGAAACAGACTCAGACTTCAGGAAGAATGTAATAATTCCGATTCCGAAGAAATCAGGTGCTGACAGCTGTGAATATCATCTAACTATCAGTTTAATGAATCATGGTTGCAAAATACTAACATAAATTATTTACGGAGTAATGAAAAAACTGGTAGCACTCGATATCGAGGAGAATCAGTTTGGGTTCAGGAAAAATGTGGCAGCACCGACCGTACGACTCATTTTACAAGATATTTAAACGAAAGGCAAACCTATTGCATTTGTACGCTTAGAGAAAGCTTTTGACAATGCTGACTTACGTAATTTCTAACGTAGCAGCTTAAAATACAGGGAGCGAAAGACTATTTACAACTTGTACACAATAGGTCATAAGATTCGAGAGACATGAAAGGGAAGAAGTGGTTGAGAAGAGAATGACAAAAGGCTGTAGCCTATCCCCGATGTTATTCAAGCTGTACACTGGGCAAGCCGTAAAGGAAACCAAAGAAAAATTTGGTAAGGAAATATAAGTTCAGGGTGAAGGTATAAGAACTCTGAGTTCGCCGATAACATTGAAATTCTGTCAGAGACAGCAAAGAACTTGAAAGAGCAGTTGAACAGAATAGACAGAGTCATGAAAGAAGACTGTAATAAGAATATAAAAGAAAGTAAAGCAAGTGCAATAGGATGTAGTCGAATTAAATCCGGTGCCACTAGAGAATTACATTAGAAGATTAGACACTGAAAGTAGTAGATGAGTTTTGTTATATGGGCAATAAGTAAGTGACGATGCCCGAAGAAAGGGTGATGAAAAATTTAGAGTGGCAACGGCAAGAAAAGCGTTTTTGAAGAAGTGGAATTTGTTAACATTGAATATAGATTTAGGTACTAAATTGTTAAGGCTTTCGTGGTCAGTTATCGACATATTGCCTGTTGACTTGTGTCTCGGTTGCTTCGGCTGGCTCCACCGCCTGCAGCGGAGGGTGAAACTTTGACAATGCCAGCTATTCGTGCTGTCGAAACAATACGAAAACCATCAAACGAACGTCGGCCGAAGAACCCGAGACAGAAGCCAACAGTCAATTTGTCATAGATTTAAGTGCAAGGAAACCTTACCTGAAGCCTTGTGTGGATGTGAAACGTGAACGATAAAAAGTTCTTGCAAGAAGAAAACAGAAGCTTTTGGAATGTAGTGCTACAGAATAACGATGAAAATTAGATGGGTAGATTATGTAAGTAGTGAATAGATAGGAAATAGAATTGGGGCGAAATGAAATTTGTGGCACAGCTTGACTAAAAGAAAGGATCGACTTATAGGATATATTCTGAGACATCAAGTTATCACCAATTTAATACTCGAAGGAAGTTTGGAGGGTAAAAATTGTACGGGAAGACGAAGAAATAAATGTAGCTAGGAGATTCAAGAAGATGTAGGTTGCAGTAGTTATTTGGAGATTAAGAGGCTTGCACAACATTGAGTAACATGGAGAACAACAGTTTCATATAAGCGTGCTCTGACGAAAACATGAATCAATAGTAACATACTCTACACCCAGAGTGAAGGTTGTAGAATATATTTAACTGCTTGCATACTGTAGAAACCGATACAGTCTTCTGTCTTCTTTATTGTTGATAGGACTTGCACAGTCCACGTCGGAAGGCACAAAATTTATCTGAAAACAAATCATGGCTGATAATCAAGCTTTCCCTTGCTGTGTGATGCATTAAATACAACGACTGAAACGAGAAGTGTTACACCTGAATACCTTGACCGAATGATTCCTAGTAATACTCACGATTTTTATGACTATGGGATATGTTCATTAAAATTTTGTCCTTATACAGGTTTAGCTTCACTAAAGAAAAAAATTGTTATTACAGCTGCAGAATTCGAGGTGGATATTGCAAGACCGCATGCCCGGAGGCGCGCACTTACGGCTTGTCGCCATCTTTCGGACTTCGAAAACAGTCGAATCATTGGCATGAGGACATGGGAGCCTCATATTGAAAGACAGCACAGTAGGCCGTAGTAAAATGACAGCAGAATGAGCGATGCCTAGGTGGATCCACGAGGACAATGTTGCAAGAAGAGTAGACAAGTCCTTCCAGAAACACCGGCACTAGAAGATAGTAGCACTGTTCTACTTGCTCTGACGAATCGACGGACGACAACAACTGAAATCCAGGCAGATGTTGCGGACATAGTAACAGCACCAACGGTCGGTAACAAGTTACTGGAAGCTGTGTTGGGATTTCGAGTTGGCATACGTTGTTCACGACTGCCACTATACGACAGACAATAGGGCATGCATGTTGTACAGCCAGTCACCTGCGGCGCTGGCGAGGAGAACACGGCCACTGTCATAACGCGATTTCCCAAGAACTTTCCGTAGACGACCGTTTCTGAAAATAATAAAGTTTCCGAGGTATTTTCGAGGTACTTTAGCGGACGCTCTCCTCATATAAAATGATGGCTGCGTGCTTAGCGCGACGGCTTATTACCTTTGCTCCCCATACTCGCAACTCAGTTATTGTTTCTACTGATTTCATTTTATTTTTATTGTTTTCATTCATCTACTCAAGTCCGGAGAAGATTATTACACAAATGTTTCTTATCATACTACGGAACAAATAGCTTTATATTAATTGTACGATTACAACTGCATTTCACGCTAAGTGTAACACATTTATTACATAATATAAGGGGAGTTTAAAAAGAAACGAGCCAGAGGCCTAATTATAGAAACCAGTTACCGTATGTTAAAAGTATTGACCCTGGCTATTGAGACACTTGTCCCACTGTGACACAAGGCTATGAATGGCTGCCTCATAAAATTCCGGGGGCTGCGATGTTAACCAGTTCCGCACGTACAGCTGGACGTCGTCGTTCGAGTGAATCGTTTGCCCCTCAGAGCATTTTTAAGTGGCCCAAAAATGGCCTAATCACAGGGAGAGATGTCCGGAGTGTGCGGAGGGTGGCCGAGAACCTCCCATTTGAATTTCTGCAGGAGTGCCGCGACTGTGTTGGCCGTATGACGCTTTGCATTGTCGTGGAGCGGAATGACCCCACAGGTGAGATTGCCTGGTCGTTTTGATTTGATCGGTTGACGAAGGGTGGTCAAGGTTTGCGAGTAACTGTGGGCATTCACTGTTGTCCCATGCTGCAGGAAGTGAATCAGAAAGGGGCCATGTAGGTCAAAGAAGAATGTCAGCATATCCTTTCCTGCACTTTTCTGGTTGACCTTGTCTTTATCTGGTGGTGGTGATCCTGGGTGCTTCCACTGGCGACTTTGTCGTTTTGATTCTGATTCGAAGGATGATACCATGACTCATCTCCAGCCACGCCAGTAACGCATTCGCTTTCCGAGCATAGCGCCGCAGATGAGCAAGACCGTGCCCATTCGACGTGCTTCCTGGTGTGGTTGAAGATTGTGGGGCACCCATTGGGCACACACTTTGCGCATGTGCAGTCGTTCTTTCATGATGATGTGAACAATTCCGACTCTCAATCCGACCACGGCGGCTATGCATTTCACTGTCACTCGGCGGTCCTGGGTAATCCACCAGCTGGACGATGTCACAGTGTGATGCTCCAGCTGACGACTCCGTTCCTTTCCTGAAGCACTTGTGCCGCGCCTTGACCCTTGCAAGGGACATACAGTGTTCGCTGTGTACTTGCGACATTCGTCAATGAAACTCCTTTCCTCCTACCCCTTCCGCTCTCAGACAACGAACAACACTCTTCTTTTGACTCCTCCGTGCCACTGTTTGCAATGCGACTGGCAGCGTTGGACGGCTGACGCATGCTACTGCTAGCTCTGTATAGTCACGTGACGTGCACGCCTGCCCTCTAACGACGGGCTGTGAACTGCCACGCTCTGGTCGGAACCACACCTCGTTGCACACACCACGACATTACCCTCCGCCACCGGCTTGCGCATTCCAGACTCCGGCTCCTTTCTTTTTGAACGCCCCTTATACATGTGAGTATGGTATGTTGGGCGGGTACAATCTTTTTAAGTTTTCACATTGTGATGTTTCATTCTCATATCAATTCTTATATTTTTTTTCATAAGTTTATTCCTCAGGAAAAATTTTGGTGCATTACCTTGGATGATACAGATCGTACAAACATTCTAAACACGGATGTTCTGGACATCTCGAGCATCGCGCGAAGGTAGATTTGTCACAGTGAATGAATCGCACTAGAGAAATCGTCGTTAACGTCGGAGAAGATTTCACGCGTTGGCAATAAATTCGCCGTAAAACGTGCATAACGAATCACTTTTCCAAAAACTCGTGCTTGCAGTTTATTACGAATCAAAATACGCTACAGGTAATTTACCGAAAATAATTTCAAACAATTTTCTCGTTCCTTTTTAATGCACTCATCTGACGTACAGTTAGTAGACGAGTAAGGCCAACGTTATATCAGCAGACACTGAAAACATTCGTGTAGTAATCTTCTAAAGACATGGGTACATAAGTGAAAAAAAATTAAAAGTAATAACCGTGAAACTTCCTGGCAGATTAAAACTGTGTGCCCGACCGAGACTCGAACTCGGTCCCGAGTTCGTGTCTCGGTCGGGCACACAGTTTTAATCTGCCAGGAAGTTTCATATCAGCGCACACTCCGCTGCAGAGTGAAAATCTCATTCTGGAGTAATAATCGTGTTTCGAACACGGGGCGCAAAATTAAGAGGCAGTAGCGCTAACCACAGGGCCACTGAGGATATCATCCGGTAAAAGGCAAATAAAGTGCCTTGAGAATATCTCGAAAACTTTGACCGTTGTTTTTTCAGAAACGGTCGAAGATCTATGGATAAACTGAGACACGTGTTCACTTATTTTGACCGCTTTTCCATTGAGCGGAGTTTCTGAAAAATCGGTTATGGCACTTTTCGTGTTCTCGTGAGCGGCATACTGTTGTGTTCGGAGACGATGCTCACTTCTGTCTGTGGCGGTCAGATCGACGCCACCATGTCCATAGATCAACTGGTGGAAGGTCGAGGGAAGTAGCAGCTTTCGAGAGCCATGCCTCTCCATCTCAGGGAACCATTGTGAGGCGAGCTGCTGGATAGGACAAAAAAACTGATTTGGTCGTTTTTGAAGGGAAGTAGAATACTCGCCTCTGTCTTGTCTTACGCTTCACGTCCCGTGTACGGACCGGCATATTTCAGCAGGATAATGTAATTAGTGCCACTAACGGCTTGAGGAATGTGCGTATATTTGACTGTTCTACCCGGTCCGCTGATCTGTCACCCATTGTTTGTGTTCCAATGGAAAGACGAATACTGTCATTCCATTGTCCAGAGAACAGTCTTCTTCATCTGACAAAGAGTGAGTTTCAGGCATGGCAAAAAATTCTGAAGATGCCGGGCGGACACTGCTTTCTTCCGTGCCACAACGAATGCAAGAGTGCATCCATACACTTAAGTCTCGTATATCGTAATGATGTTGTTGATGGACATCAGTTTAGAGTGGAATGAAAGATTTTTTATTTAATACCCGTTACGTGATCAGCATCTCCACAAAATTTGATAAATATCGGATTAGTGCTACGTGTTGTAAACATTTCCATTTTCGTCGAAGTAGTATAGAGATTGAAACATGGGATTCGCAAGTCTCTGGAAGACTTTCGATTCAGTTTCAACGAAACCTTTACAAACAGCGCTTGAAAATAAGGCACTGGTTCAACTTATAATAGTGTACTGAAAAGTATATACATACACGCTACATCTATCAGACGAGTGGGAAATTCAGAATTACAGACATGTGGATTCTGTATCTCGCTATACGGCCCTACATAAAGTTTTACATTCCTGAACTGAGGAAAAGGAAGAGGAAAACCTGTTCCTGAAATACACCTGACCCTCCAACGTACGGTGTACTCTTTGCCTGTAGTGCAGTTGAATTTCAAGGGCTAGGCGTAAAGAAGTTAATATCGTAAGTTTTAAAGTAGGCGAGTATAATAATTAGTCTGTAAAATAATATTTCATGCACCTTACGATACGTAACCCAACTTACAGATGATACTGATTACGATTATAAAGTACATCATGATGGCTGTGGTCTGTTATTCTGATTTATTTTCTATCACTACAGCAGTTTCGGACACAACTCACTGTCAAGTGGTATATATTCCTAATCATAAGTCTGGCAAGTTCTAGTCTGTTATATAAGCCGCTGTAATATATTATGACAATTCAGTATCATAGATACATTTACGAACTTGCTTATACATTTACATTATACACTTTTTCCTTGTTCATGGTTGTGACTTAATGTGTATTACGCAAATTGGAGTGTATTTCGATATACTCTAAAGCGGGTGTACTACTTCATTTTGATCTGGTAGTTGGAACTGCAATTGTGGTGAAAGAAATAAAACAACAGTACAACGTGAATTTGTTGTCCTTCCTAAAGTTCTGTTGAACTGTTTAGATAGACTGAATTATTAATACGATGATGATGTTACTGCAAAATCTTTTTTGTAGTTATGACAATGTACGCTGAATATCTGGAAACATGAATAAGGAACCTGGAGCGTATAACTAATAAGGAGATACTCAATCGATTTCTGGGGAAAAGAGATGTATGGCGCAATTTGATTGAAAGAAGGGATAGGTTGATGGCGCGTACCCTGAGTCATTGGAGAACTGTCGATTTGGTAATGGAAGCAGTTTTAGGGGAACCCATGCTTGACCACAGTAAGCGGGTTCGATTGTATACAGGCCGCAGTAGTTACACTAACACGGAGAGCTGCATCAAGCCAGTCTGCCGGCCACAACAACAACATGGGAAGCCCACGACAGGTGTGGAAAAGTGCAACAGAGCTCATAAGATAGGCAACGGAAAACCTGATACCGCGAATGGGAAACAAATCTGTATTGTTGCAGGTTTGAGTCACTGCTGTGATAACGGAGGACTAGTGGAACATTTCATTCTTGGTACAAAATATTTCACGTAAACTGGGTCAGATGGCATCAGTGGCACAACGGTACCGACATGTTTGCTTTATCGGTAAATGTGAGTGCGCGGGGTGAATTAGCTCTGCTTGTACCGGTATCAGTTGCCTAACCTGTTTTGCTGACGCAGTGCGCTCTCATGTTTCATGAGTATCGAATAATTTATGACCCTTTGTCAAGGCAGATGATTTGCAGTCACTGCTCGGAGGCACTGAGTTACGACATCCTTCCTTACCTGAAATATATGAGCCACCATGCTTCAGTATCTCCTTTATGACATTTTGTTGCATAATGTGATAAAATTATTCATGTCATTGAACACGGCGTTCTTACACCGCCTGTTAGATGCCCATCGTACTTAATCAACTGTGGTGGTACTAACCTACGTTTTCTTTATTGTGTTTACTTTTAATCTGTTACGAACGAAATTTCATCTCGAGAAAGTCATTTTTGTTATAAGAGTGTGTTCTCCTACAAAATAATAGCAGAGTAAGAACTGGTATTTTGATTGACTTTCGGTGGCTGTTTCTAAATTCCGAATGGGTTCCTTTTAATGTATGTCGAAAGGTGAAAAAAAGGGAGATAGAGTTGTATGGAATTTTTGGCTGGAGACTCTGACGGTAGGTTGATGCACCTAGTCACTAAATGTTTCCTTTCTCTGAGCACAGTGACACATTTCCTTTGACTGTGTGAGAATTTCGTCTTAAGAAGCGTGTCTGTTGTGTGTAGATGATATTAAAGCAGTTATAGATTGAGTGGCCTCATGTTTGAGGTCTATGGCAGTGAGGGAAAGGAGAGTGCGAAATTTCGTGTCAACACGCAGCATATTCCTCTCGAATTGCACCTAAAGGTCAGGCGAGCTCAAGCTCCTTCCGATGGACGACTGATCTCCATCACCAGTATCAAATGCTTTCGCTCCATCAGACACTTCGCTGAGTTTTGGAATGTAATGCAGTGCACTTACGCATTGTGTGGTGGTCAGCTACCTCTTCTCCCTTGGCAGCCAACTGTTATCGGTGAATATTTTTTCCAACAGCAGGGTACTTAGCAGTTGCCTCAAACAACAACGCAAAGACGTGCGTTACCAAGCTCGGCATAAGCCTTTTTTTCCTTTCTTCTGCTTAAAAAAAGTTTATTGCTCCAGAAAACTTTCATTTTAAACTGCACTATGTGTTTCAGCAGTCATGTCATCATCATCATCATCATCATCATCGTTGTCGTCATCATCAGATGGACTGTAATTGTTTCACTTTGAGGAAAGCACTTACGGAAGGCACGTGTGTCGCTCTTTGTTAGGTGTTTTGCATCTTCTGGGTACACTTTGATATGCGTGTAAATAAAGCTCACCACTTATGCGCTGGCACGAAAGAAACACGACCGAGGGAGGTGGTGGAGTGGTTAGCACACTGGACTCGCATTTGAGAGGACGACAGTTCAAACCCGCGTCCGGCCGTCCCGATTTAGGTTTTCCGTGATTTCCCTAAATCGCTTCGGGAAAAAGCAGGGATGGTTGCTTTGAAAGGGCGTCGCCGATTTCCTTTCCCAGCCTTTCCTAACACGAGTTTGTGCTCCGTGTCTAACGTCATCGTTGTCGACGGGACAGTAAACAGTAATCTCTTCCCCTCTTTCTCCTCCTCATCCTCCTAAAGAAACACATCTTCCGTGCCTCTTCGCTGATTTCTGTCTTCCAAACACACGATAAACGTGGCTGCTGTAATTACAAGTTGGGTGATCAGGAATATCGAAATACAACTGATGACCCCTGAAACGCTAATGGCGTTTGAAATAAAAGTTTTTGAATGCAGGAAAGCACATAGTTCACAGTGATGTCGTAATCTTTACAGGAATCTGCTTGATTAAAATAGTCGATCACACCTCGTATTTGTTGATTCCCAGTTTTCGCGTTGCATCATTTTGATTATTGACCACTAAATTAATTTCCATAGCCACATCAAAACAATAAATCCTACACGAATATTCGTCAAAAGATGATTTTAAAAGTGAAAAAATATTTTCACACTAAACGCAAGTGAATGTGATGCCGGCCAGATTGGCCGAGTGGTTCTAGGCGCCACAGTCTGGTACCGCGCGACCGCTACAGTGGCAGGTTCGAATCCGGCCTCAGGCATGGATGTATGTGATGTCCTTAGGTTAGTTAGGTATAAGTAGTTCTAAGTTCTAGGGGACTGATGACCTTAGAAGTTAAGTCCCATAGTGCTCAGAGCCATTTGAACCATTTTTTTGAATGTGATGCGTCATCAAATTACACTGAAGAGCCAAAGAAACTGGTACACCTCCCTAATATCGTGTAGGGCACACGCTAGCATGCAGAAGGGCCTCAACATGACGTGGCATGGATTTGACTAATGTCTGAAGTAGTGTAAGACGCCGTGGTCTCCTGACCTTCATTACTTACTTATTCCGCACTCACAATCATATTCCGGACATCAAGACGCTTCATTTAAACCCAAAATCGATAAGATAAAGTCAATGTTGAATGACTTCATGTAAACGATACACAAATAACAAGTGCGCAATGGGGTTGAGATACTCAAGGCTGCCGGCCGCGGTGGTCTCGCGGTTCTAGGCGCTCAGTCCAGAACCGCGCGACTGCTACGGTCGCAGGTTCGAATCCTACCTCGGGCATGGATGTGTGTGATGTCCTTAGGTTAGTTAGGTTTAAGTAGTTCTCAGTTCTACGGGACTGATGACCTGAGATGTTAAGTCCCATAGTGCTCAGAGCCATTTGAACCATTTTTTTACTCAAGGCTCGCGTACACACACACACACATTCAAGACACGACAGTCACAAGAGCTTTTAGTTCAGGAGCGGCGGACTGCATGCTGAGAGGCCAGGCCCTTCAGAGGACGATTCAGCCTACCTACGTCGGATGGCGACCACCCGTGGAGCAGACATTGTTTGCCTGAGTAGAAAGGGAGAACGGCCCCGTGATCGGCTTAAAAGCAAATTCCGCTACATTGTGTGGGAGCGCCCAGCCTACACATTCTTTACAAACATAGCACACAGTTTCTGAGGTCTTCACAGGAAGACAGCAAACGTCAAACGCCGATGCTTCAGATTTCTGGATTGGTCGCCTTAAACGAAACGTCATTCTCCCGTTTTAGAAGAGCAATGCTGATTGGCAGACGTTCCTGATGCCTTGAGCTGAAGGAGTATTGGAAGAGACTGAAAGATATACCCCTTGACGTATGGTGTGGAGAGGGGCCGTTCTGTTGTCGCTCTTGAGGGAGAACATGTAACGAGAGCATGTGCGCTCGTACGTGCACTCTAAGAGTGAGGAACAAGTCTCTCCTCAGGACTCCACTGGGAGAGCACCACTGTCGAGAGCAAATCGGAGTGTGACTCTGTATTGAGTCCTTGCAATTGAGCGATGTTCACTGTGTTGGCCGCCAAACTTATTGCGCGGTGTGAACGCACAGAGTTATAGTTAAACGCCTGAAAGCGAATTTTTGAGTGGCATCGCAGTGGACTGGTCATCTGACCGGTGTACCACGCCAATAGGTGGACTAGGCGTAGGGAGAGTTTGATTGGTAAAGGTCTATCCAGATAGAACGAGAGTTATCTTATTTTTCAGCAGCGAGCGGCGTAGACAGCAGTCATCGCAGGTTACGGTATTGTGCACTACAACTCTCGTGAGCCCCATATTTCCTCCACAACAGAACACTTCACTGCATTTCACATGCGACAGCCTCGAACGTACCTAGCAACATTCTAACGGATAATTATTCAAGCTAAGTAGGCACGGCTCTCAGCCATTCTGCCAAGTCAATAACAATCTTAAGCTTTGTATAGAAATTTCATTAGCGAATCCTATCCTTAAGAGGTAACTTCACATTCTGAAAAGAACCCGGAAATAACTTGTTCAGTTCATAAGTAAAAGTGCCATTGTGATTTCTCAGAATTTTTGCAAAATAAATAATAATTTTCGTTAGTTTCATGTTTTTCTTACACTAACTAGCACTACTCCAGTACCCAAGTATCCCACCAGTTATGTAAGAAATTTAGTGAATTTTTGTGTCATTTCCTTACAGCAGACGACTCCAGAAGATATTTATTGCCGAACGTTTATCAGGCATTTCTCTTTAGAACGTTAGGAGCGTCTGTCTGACTTCTGTAGTAGTGTGGGGGTGGAAATTGCATCTTGCAGGAGCCACAGGGTAAAGGGTACATCTCAGATTAAACAGTTAAGCAGAGTGACAGAATAGCACCCACACGCTCACAGTAGTGATGGAGAAAAATGACACCATGAATTCTGCAGAGCTGTCCATAAATCCATAATAGTAGTAGGGTTGGCGATCTTTTCTGAACAGCGCGTTGCAAGGCATCCCAGGTATTCTCTCAATAATGTTCATATCTGGAGAGTTTGGTGGTCAGCGGAAGTGTTTAAATTCAGAAGAATGTTCCTGGAGTCACACTGTAGCCATTCTGGACGTGTGGGGTGTCTCATTGTCCTACTGGGATTGCCCAAGTCCGTCGGAAAGCACAGTGGACATGAATGGATGCTGGTGATAAGATTGCATACTTACGTACTTTCACGCGTCAGAGTCGTCGAGCAGTCCCATATTGCTCCAAATGCACACGCCCCACACCATTACAGAGTCTCCACCAGCCTGAACAGTGCCCTGCTGACATGTAGGGTACATATATTCGTGAGGTTGTCTCTCTACACGTCCATCCGCTCGATACAATTTGAAGCGAGACTCGCCCGACCAGACAACGTGTTTCCAGTCGTCAACAGTCCAATGTTGGTGTTGACAGGCCCAAGGTGAGGCGTAAAGCTTTGTATCGTGCAGTCATCAAGGGTACACGAGTGGACCTTCGGCTCCGAAAGCCCATATCGATGATGTTTAATTGAATGGTTCGCACGTTGAGACTTGTTCATGGACCAGCATTGAAATCTTCAGCAACTTGCGGAAGGGTTTTCTTCTCTCACGTTGAACGATTCTCTTCAGTCCTCCTTCGTCCCGTTCTTGGACGATCTTCTTCCGGCCGCAGAGATAGCGGAGATTTGGTGTTTTCCCGGAGTCTTGCTATTCACGGTACATTTGTGAAATGGTCGTGCGGGAAAATGTCCACTTCATCTCTACCTCAAGAATGCTGTGTCACTTCGCTCGTGCGCCGAGTATATCATTACATTCAAACACGCTTAAATCTTGATAAGCTGCCATTGTAGCAGCGGTAACCGATCTAACAACTGCGCCAGACACGTGTTGTGTTATATATGCTGTGCAGACCGCAGCGGCGTATTTTGCCTATTTACATATCTCTGTATTTGAATACACATACCTATACCAGTTTCTCTGGCGCTTCAGTGTATTTTAATAATTTTGTATTTTGTGAGAAATGTAGTTACTCTTAATTTTAATTTGTCTTCTTGCGAGGATAGCTCAGTGACATAATTATAAATAGTGTTTCCAAAGCTAGTGAGGGGCAACATTTGAAATTTCGCTATCTTTATATCCTTCTGAATTTAGCCTTCAACCAGCAGTAATGTTGTTTAGTCTCATATCTCATACCGACGTAGTTTGTGCTGTTTTAAGGAAAACGACTCCATACGGAAAAGTATTAGATAATGAGCTTTTTTGCAAACCAGGCGCGTGTTCGCTACAAATTTATGGTTGGCCACCTAGTTAGCTAAATTGTTTTGTAAGCAAGTGTACGCTTATTTCTTTAGTCACAAAAGGAAAAGAGTTACAAAATAATTGGTTTATTTAAATGAATGCGTTGCCAAAAGGAAAACAGCAATTCTCAACTAGCAAACCTTTGGACTTACGGACCTGCGCTGCGCGGTCTGGCAAAAAGATAATTGTTTTCAGCTATTGTGGAGACGAATGTTACCGCACTTCCGACGTTCACTAGATATACCGGGTGTTCAGAAAGTAACTATGCAGTGCCATGTTGTGGTGTAATAACAAATGACTGCCATGGTTGTCAATTGTTAATACAATATTTCCCTTTGTTTAACATATTAGAACCATAATGGATCGGGTATTTGTATTTGTTCGCAGGTCCTGGCTGACTGAGGATCAACATCTTGCGTGACATCATTGTCATCCAGATCATTATGCTGACGATTGAACAGAGAGTGTTTCATGTGGAGCATGTGTTTCGCAATGGAGACAAATTTGCCTCAGCAGTAGAAGCTGCAATTCCAAAAAAATGGTTCAAATGGCTCTAAGCACTATGGGACTTAACGTCTGAGGTCGTCCCCTAGACTTAGAACTACTTAAACCTAACTAACCTAAGGACATCACACACATCCATGCCCGAGGCAGGTTTCGAACCTGCGACCGTAGCGGCAGCGCGGTTCCGGACTGAAGCACCTATAACCGCTCGCCTACAGCTGCCGGCTCTGCATTTGCAGCAAAGTCCCCAGGAGTGAAGAGTGATCTGTAAATCGATATAGTAGACTCTTCGTCGGCACTATGAGACGAAAGCTGATAGAGTGTGAAAAGGCAAAGAAAATTCGGTAGGATACGAAATGTATGTGGATCACATACATTACGGATACAGTAATGATATACTTCAATTTCTGTCTGATTTTTGTTTTCCTGTTAACGTCTTATCCTGCTTTGCTCCAAAGATAGCTTGGACTTGAACGGTTATGTTTCATATAGATGATGCCGTAAGACAGATACGCTCTAGAAGCGATCGTAACAGGTATGGATTAACGTTCTTAAAGCACGGAGCTAGAAAGATATGACTGAAATAATAATTCCGTACTGGCTTGCCCAAAGTATACCACAAATAACTAAATAAGCTGGTGTGATACATGTAAGTGGACAAGAAACGATGATGTGTAGCCCATCAACATCAGTTGTAATGATACTGCAAGTAAATTGCCATGGCTACAGCTATGGACACTTTAGAATTGTATTTGTCTTAGACTCTGCTTTTGGTGTGCACAATATCTTCCAATGAAGTATAATTACACTAAATAGCAACAAAGTTACGGAGAGGAAAGTAAACATCATGGGTCTGCTCGTCGTCTGTACTTTGTTACGCTTCACTCCTTATTTAAAAATAAAGCTCAAAGATCTGCCATTGACCGCACCGTAGAATCTATTCAGAGACTTTGTTTACGGAAGTAATTTGGTGTTTCAAAAGAAGGCACCCGATACTGCTCTTATGAAGTATGGAATCGAGACTGTTACAAGTCCTATTGGAATTGCAGCGTCACAACATGAAACTACTCGCTATAACCTTTAGTTATTTTGCTAATTATTTTATCTATTACTAAGCAGCAAAGAATAATCGATCATCCAGGCTGCGAAAGAGAAGAGCTTTGCATGCTGATCTGTCATTTAACTGATGCAACGTTCGAACAAATTCACGAAGCAATCAAAATTCAGAACAGTTACGAATTTATTCAGTACAACTACACCGAGAGAACTGACAGTAGCTTTGATATTACTGAGTGATCGAAATTCAACAGCAGATGGAGGTTACAACACACAGTTAAGACTTTCATAGTTCTAAATGGCATCGTTAGTGAATATCAAGAAGTGAACTTGATCGATCTGTGCAAGCAGAGGGGCGCTAGTTTTTTCAGGGTATGGGACCCCAAGGAAACCACGCATATTGCGTGTATTATTCTGGAGTACTAGGCGAGCCTCTATCAGTATATTATTATGTGTACAGCTTCCGTGCTTATAAATATCTTGCAGTCGTTGATTAATCCGGGGCTTCATATATTGTTTGAAATTACTTTCAAATTATAAATAAGAAGTTTGCATGAGGTTTGTTTATTATCATTCAGCACAAATATATATATATATATATATATATATATATATATATATATATATATATATATAGTGTATTGACAACACGTTGTTTATAAGAATAGGAACATCTGAAACTGCTACTTCCATCGCTCTACTTGCAAATGGCCTCAATGAACTCTGTCCATGCCTGCTACAAATGCCCACTTCCAGCTGCGGCGGTTTCTGCTACAGTGGTTGCTAGTGATGTCGTTCTTAGTGCGTCTGCAAAGCCCTACGTCCCAATTACTAGGTACCTTATGAATCAGATGATCATTTATATAATTTCAAATGAAACTAATAGCCAATTTTCAGTGAATCAGAATTGAACCCGGGGTCCCTCGCAGATTTCCGATTCTCTTCCCCTGAAAATTATATTCAAAATCTACTTACTGAACAGGGCTTCCATACTGATAAAAGCGTTAAAACGTACAAAAATACAACAACGAAAACGAAAATTGCTATGAACACGTCAAATGAAAACTAAACGGTGCTCAGGAACAGTCTGATAAGCTTATTATGACGTTGCAGGTTAGGTTGTTTTGAGAAATACATGATTAATAAAAAAATCGATACGTTGCGCGGTTTAAGAGTTAAATAGCACTGAACTTAGATAAGAAGGCCGTTGTGCGCGCAGATTCAAGTAGCCCGCCAGATATAGGCCTAGTTGGTGTCAGCCGTTCTCGTAGCGTAGATGGTGGCGCACGAGACTGCTCAGCCTTGGCTCCGGTTCGATCCGTACTGTTGTCCCATGTCCAATTTGTCCGAGGACAGAAAGTTGTGGCAGGCCACACGAAACCAGTCAAAAGACTGCTGACGCGGAAAAAGTTCTGGACCTGTCTCTTACGTGGACGCAGTACGTCTCTCGTTACGCTTGCGCCTTTTGCTGAGGCGGGCCGCCGCGCCGGCCACTCGGCTGCCCCGGCCAGCGCGGGCAGGCGTCAGCCGCCCCCGCTGCGGCCTCCCTGTGGTTAGCACAGCACAGCGCCTCCGAGGCAGCGCGCCGCCGCCCTCGCACTGCCGCGGACGGCCACGGGGACCGCGGTGCAATTAGCGCGGCGTCTCAGGCTGCGGACTGTGGCCGAATGCTCGGCCACTTGCGGCCGTCGCCGCCGCTGGTCGCCCGGCGTGGGCGCTGCCCTCTGGCCCTGCGTACACGTGTGCGCCTTCACGGGTTAGCGTTCTCAGCTGCATACTGTAATGTGTGGGCGAGAATCGAGCCCTCCACGGAGGGCCGGCATTAGCAGCCACAAGCGTCGCCACGCTCCCGCTGGCCACGGCGAAATTCCGGGAGGGTGACCGCACTCAGTTCGCTACGCCGGTGACTAACAAGCACCGAGTGATGTCATCACAGCGCGAAAGAGCTCAAACAAATATATTTGAGAAGGCAGCGCGCAAAATCGCTGTTTTCGGGGGTGGGTCTCGTTGTTCGGTTACAATTTGAGCTACGAACTTCACGTAAAAATTTACTGGCTTAGCCCGGACCAGCCGTCACTTTTATAGCCATTCTAACGTCTGTCTCACATATTTTCTGGGAAGTTTTTGAAGGGTGCCGCTCCTAAGCTTTAAATTTGTACGAATCGGATCAAATTTTGCACGAAGGTAGATAAATGGATTAACCTGAAAAGAAGTTTTTCATCCAATATTCTTTATCAATTGCTGAGATACGATTGTCTCAACACGAAGTAAATGTAGCTCATATAAGTCATTCTTACGCGAATACAACGTGCGGAAACGGTTTAAAGTAATTCAGATAGATAAAAAATGCATTCCTACGATAAAATTGAAAACTTGTTTCCAAAAATCAACTTTCATTCGGATTTTACGTACAAAAACACACTGTACGTACTTTACGCACGGCACTTCCTTGTTACAAAATTGTGCGAGTAGGTTTAAATGCTGTAAGAAGTGTTACGAAAGTAACACGTCTAATAGTAATCTAGAGCCCATCTCAGTCACTTTAAATGAGGCGATTTCAAATGTCCACGATGTACACAATATGAAAATTTGACACGGTAATCAACTGCTTAACCAAATACAAAATAGTACTCACTAGAGTAGACCGAGCGAGTTGGCAAAGTTGTTAGCACTCTACACTCCCATCAAAGCGGACGACGCTTCAAATCTCCGTTCAGACGTTTTGATTAGGGTTTTCCGTAATTTCCGTACATTGCTTAAAGCATATGCTGGGATGGTTCCTTTGAAAACAGTAGCCCGCATCTCGTGGTTGTGCGGTAGCGTTCTCGCTTCCCACGCCCGGGTCCCGGGTTCGATTCCCGGCGGGGTCAGGGATTTTCTCTGCCTCGTGATGGCTGGGTGTTGTGTGATGTCCTTAGGTTAGTTAGGCTTAAGTAGTTCTAAGTTCTAGGGGACTGATGACCTAAGATGTTAAGTCCCATAGTGCTCAGAACCATTTGAACCATTTTGAAAACAGTACAGCCGATTTTTTTCCCCAACCTTCCTTAATCTGTACTTGTGCCCAATACTTCCGTCTTTCTTCTGTTTATAAATTAAAACCCTAGAGTTGGGGAAACAACATATGTCACTATTAGGCGAAATCTGATGTTCTCATATTTGAGCTAGTGAACTATCCTGATAAATACTTTTGTAGTCATAAGTCTCTTAGCTGGATCTATATTGGTTTACCGATTTCGAATGTTATGAAAGGCAGAAAGAAGATCTGTAACGTTGCGTTGGCAACGTGGTAATTTGAGAGGAAGTACAAAAAGAAGCATATTAGCACAGGCAATGAGATGATGCTTCGACTTTAATACCTATTGCAGCCTAAGTTTATCTTGCACATTTGGGTCGCCTACAACAAACTTCGCGACCATTCATACGTAGACGGTATGACGCTGCAGTGTAAAGAGGCGCAGCCATTTCCATTGGCGTAATTTATTCTTCGCAGCGCAATTTTTTAACAACTTTCTTTATAATTCTTGTGAAAACGGATCGTGAGGGATTGATGCGATCAGGATACGTTTCGGCATAAAACTGTTCCGGTGCTCTAAGGGTTTCCTGACATTCTCCATAAAGAAAACCCATAACAACTTCTTTGGACGACATAAACATCGCGGAAGTCTGAATCGCTTCATGAGCAAATTGTATGACCACTGAGAAAACAGAGCATGACCGTCGGGCTTTAAGCGCACAAGTAAATGCGCGAGCCATATCGAACCCTTGCGGTAGGGCAGAAGTCTATTAAAATGTTCCAAGGTCATTTCTGCTTTTAAATATGTACGTTTCAAATTCAGATTCCTTAGATCAGTACAGCCTTGATTGCCTTGATTTACTTTACAATCTCGGTTGAGAGGTTTATTACTCATTCTGTAACAGAATTTTTAATTGATTTTGTTCACATTCCTGTTTATGTCCTCTGCCATAGATATATAGCCATTTATAGCGTTCATGCATCATTTCGACAGTTTTAGTCATTCACTCTAGTCAGTGTATACTGACTTTCGGAAATAATCCAACAGCAGTAACCAGAAGAGCCTACAACATGTCGTGAGGTATCCTTTCAAACAGCGCACAGCACACACAGCACCCAGGCTACGCACAGACATCAGCAAGAGGAAGTACCAGTACACGCAGACTGGCGGAAGCAGCGCAACAAAAACTAGCTCGGTCCATCTTGTGCGCCCATGTTTACACGAGGAAACCTCTGACCCGTGGTTCCTCAAAGCGGGCCAAGAGAAAGCTTCTTCTCCGATACCTATCTAACGCAACCCTTCTAATGGCCCCCACGTCAGTGGGGCTTTCAAGCGTCACAAAAAAGGGCAACGTCTTTGAACAGTGACTCCACTGATGTTCGTCGACAGCACAACAGACGGCTGGGCATCGTTTGCAACGACGACAGTTGCAAGCGCCGCAAGATCGTTACGTTGCGCCTTAGATGTCTGCACGAAGAAAAAAGAGACGTGGAGACGGTGCTCTCAGCTGAGTAACGTATCAATCTGGGGTGTTGCATAAGCTTGATTCGCAGAATAACCAGATGGTATCTTGTATACTCAACTCACAAACATAACACGTTTTTCTCTGTCATAATTCCACAACAACTGGATGTAATGTTACAGGCTTTGTAGAGACACATTTTAAAGCGATTTATAGGCCTATGCCTATTTTCTTATCTTTCTTCTTCTTCTTCTTCTTCTTCTTCTGCTTTTGCGGCCTCATTGGACCACTTCAGTCAATCATTTCTGGTCCTCTTCTTTGGTATTTTCCCCTTCCGAGTGGCCCAGTATCTCTTCATTCGTTCCGATGCTTTTCGTCGTTCCTTATCTGTAAATACCCTTTTCATTGTATGTCGTTTGTCAATTTTTGGTTTAAATCTTATTTCTGTGTCCCTCAACTTCTTTAAATTTGGCGTTTTGTTCTGCAAATCATCCAGAGTTATTTCCAGTTCTTCCATATCCTCTCTTATTTCCTTAAGCCTTATCTTTATATATATAATTCTACTGTACGTTTGTATGTCACTGAACTCCTCCTAAACGGCTGGACCGATTTGAACGAATTTTTTTGTATGCGTTTGGGTGGCGCCCTGGATGGTTTAGATTCACAAATCAGCCCGGCAGATGGCGCTGCAGTCGGTAACTAGGTTATTTATCTATGCTGGATCGACTTGAATGAATTTTTGTGTATGCATTCAAGTGGGGGCCTGGAAAATGTACATTCTTAAATCAGCACGGCAAGTGGCGTTGCATTTTTGTGTGCAATATTGAGCGTATTATACTCAGATATAAATTACGTGCATAGGATTTCGTTTATTTTTCGACATTTTAATTTGAGTGTCTTATGTGTGTTTCGTTATTTTGATATTTTAATTTTTTTTGTACGGTGTCTTTTGTTATTTCATGTGTCGTATT
This sequence comes from Schistocerca americana, assembly GCF_021461395.2. Classification (NCBI taxonomy): domain Eukaryota; kingdom Metazoa; phylum Arthropoda; class Insecta; order Orthoptera; family Acrididae; genus Schistocerca; species Schistocerca americana. The sequence goes on from NC_060125.1 coordinate 37,056,475, forward strand.
TCAGTGAATATTAAGTTTATTATATTCCCACATAAGTTACGTACATAAAACAATGCCACGTCTTCGTGGACGAGGAAGAAATGTTGGTCTACGGACTCGGAATTCACAATTAGTCCAGAACCGTCGGTTAAATGGATAGGCAGAAGATCAATTGACGGACAATGAAAATTTAAGAAACCAGGCTGCAATCAGACATGCTAATGAAAGTCAAGAGCAACGCAACGAACGCTTTCGAACAAATGCATTGAGACGATTACTGGCCCGTCAACGAGTCACCGACACATTGAAAGAACGTGAACAACAGCGTCTGCAAGTGTATCGTGCATTGACGCGTGCATCACTTCTTCGCCTTGCGTTTGAATATGAGTCGGACGTCGACTATTCGTCACATTCACAACTTGTAATCGATGCTATGAACAAAGAATGCCAACACTGTCATGCCACCATTGAATTCGCCACCAGAACCACTGAGAACACTATTGGCTCGAGCTACATCTCAATCTAAATTGTTTTTGCGTAAAATCCGCAAATTCAACTCGTGATTTCAAATGAAAACAAAAATCGTTCAGAATGAGGATGGTCGCAATTTTCAATCATCGTTTAAGATTCAGGGCCAAGTGTATCATCAAATTGGTTCTTTAATGCCGATGCCTGATACCGATTGAAACTTTCTGCAAATCTACTTCATGGGTGATGAGGAGCAGCAAATAAACGAACGCTGCCAGTTCAACCATATCGAGCAGATGGAGGAGCGAGAAATTGTGGGTATTTTAGAACCGTTTTTACAGAATCACAACCAGTTGGTCCAGTTGTTCAATACCGTTTCAATAAGACTACAAAACGACAACTATACGATCGTCATCAAAGCAGACAAAGTACCATCTGGGCAGCACGCGGGCCGATATAATGTACCGACCATTAATGAAGTTGCAGTTGTTATTGTTGACGACGCATTTGAACGTCGAGATATAGGAATCCAACGCAGAGATAACACAGTGCATAAGATTGAAGACAGTCATCGCTCTTACGGCGCTTTGATATATGCATTGATATTTTGGGAATGAGAAAATGGATATCATTTAAATATCAAACAAATAAATCCAGCTACAGGTACAATCTACACATGTCATTACCTAATATTTTATTTTTATGCACGATTAATTTCTTTGTGTCTTAATTATATTTTTTAATTTGCAGGTGCAGAAACCAGCAAGAAAGTGAGCGCTATGAACTTCTGTGCATATCGGTTGATGATACGTGCCAATGAAGACAATAATATTCCCCGATGCCGCCAGCTGTTTCATCAATATATCGTTGATATGTATGCGAAAACTGAAAGCGAGCGATTACGATACGTCAGGCATAATGAAGCGAAACTTCGAGCTGAGGAATAAATTCATTTGCGTGATGGTAATGTTGGTAACATAGATGGAATAACTAATAACTACGACATCGGTACTTCATATATTCTTCCATCATCATATATTGGTAGCCCACGTCATATGCAAGAATATATTCAAGACGCCATGACTTTTGTGCGCGTGTACGGACGACCAGATTTGTTCATTACATTTACGTGTAATCCAAAATTAAAATTGCGTTACTGCTGGGTCAAACTGCAATAGATCAGCACGATATCACTGCACGTGTCTTCAGACAAAAGTTAAAATCGTTGATGAACTTCATTATACATTCCTCTGTATCTGGCAAAACATTTTGCTGGCTGTATTCTGTTGAATGGCAAAAACGAGGTTTGCCACACGCGCATATTTTGATTTGGTTGGTCAACAAAATGCAGTCTGAAGAAATTGATAAAATTATCTCAGCAGAAATTCCGGATCGTAATATCGATCAAGAATTGTATGAGATTGTTACCGCTAACATGATCCATGGTCCATGCGGTGCTATAAACATGACGGCGCCGTGCACGGACAATGGAAAATGTACGAAACGTTTTCCAAAAAATTGTATAAATGATACAATCGCTAATATCCATGGTTATCCATTGTATCGTCGTAGCGACACTGACCATGGTGGTCAATCACATCAATTACGCATGTCAAACGGTACAGCAGTTGACACTGGCAATCACTGGGTGGTTCCGTATTCACCATTGCTGTGTAAAATCTGCAAAGCACACATAAGCATTGAGCTCTGCAGTTCGGTGAAGTCCATAAAATATATATGCAAATATGTCCATAAGGGCAGTGATATGGCTGTATTTGCTGTTCACAATGTTAACGAAAACGATGAAATAACACGGTATCAAATGGGCCGATACATCAGCAGCAATGAAGCACCTTGAAAATGGACAGCGTGTTTATTTCACGGAAGAGACTGCTCTACAGCGTGTATCAATTGTCCCAAAAACCACATTAACTGAGATTTTCGAACTATGCAACCGACCAGGAATTCCCGGTCAATTCCCAAAGACATTATTGTATACTGATGTGCCACGATATTTCACGTGGAACAAACAGTCAAAAAAGTGGGAACCACGAAAGAGAGGTGTTCCGGTTGAAGAGTAAAACGGCATATTTATGGGAAATACATTAAGCCGACTATACACAGTCCATTCAAAGCAACGCGAATGTTTCTTCTTACGTTTATTGTTGGTTAATGTTCCTGGGCCGACGTCCTTCCAATACTTGAGAACAGTCAATGGCATTTTGTACGACACATATCATGATGCGTGTCGCAAATTACATTTGCTGGAAGATGAAAACCATTGCAGATGCAGCACTGGGTTCCTCTCCTCATCAAATTCGCCAATTATTCGCCATATTATTGGCGACATGTTTTCCATTTCAAGCTTCTGTCCTCTGGGACAAATGTAAAGATTCCATGAGCAACGACATTCTGCATCGCATTCGGATCGTTGATAAAGATCCCAATATCGATTTTTCGCCGGAAATATATAACGAAGCGCTAATAAAGATTGAAGATATTTGCATTCTGATTTCGAATATGCCACTCACTCATTTTGGTATGCCCGCACCTAACCACTCAGCAACAGCCATCATTAACAGTGAGATTCAGCGCGAACAACATTTCAGTACGGTCTCTTTACCGGCTTTCATTGAAAATAATGAGCAAAGAATGCATACGATCGAATTAATTTGTCAATTGCAGCAGAACAAGGCGGATTCTTTTTTTTTTTGGACGCACCAGGTGGCACTGGAAAAACGCTTCTCATCCCACTAACAATTGCGCGCATTCGATCACAAAGTCATGTTGCGTCAGCAGTTGCTCCATCAGGTAGTGCAGCCGCTTTGCTTGATGGCGGACGGACTGCACATTCAGCACTCACAGCAAGTTGCCGTTGAACATTCACACAAATCCAGATGCAGTGTGCAACATAAAAAAGCATTCCGGTACGGCTAAAGTTTTGCAAAAACGCAAAATTACTATCTGGGATGAATGCACTATGGCCCACAAGCATTCACTTGAAGCTCTCGATAGAATGATGAAAGATCTAAATAATAACACCAGGCTTTTCGGTGGTGCCCTACTGCTGCTGTCCGGTGATTTTAGACAGACATTGCCGGTCATTCTATGCGATACATATGCGGATGAAATTAACGCATGCATAAAACAATCTTATCTATGGTGAAATGTCAGTACATTACGTCTTAACACAAATATACGTGTTCAACTGCAAAACGATCCATTGGCACTATCATTCTCCGAGCAATTGCTCAACATTGGAAAAGGAACAATACCATTGCATGGAGACACACAATGCATCAAATTGCCAGACAATTTCTGCTACATGGTAAATACGAAAGATGCTTTGATTGAAAACAGATTTCCAGATTTACAAGCTAATTATATTACTCATGCGTGGCTTCGTAAACGAGCTATTTTAGCCGCAAAAAATATCGATGATGACCTTATTAACTTCAAAATACAACAGTCATTGCCCGGCAATGAGATATTGTTCAAATCGATCGACACTGTTACCGATCCTGACGAAGCAATCAACTATCCTGTTGAATTTTTGAATCGCTGGATTTACCTGCAATGCCACCAAATCACTTACCATTAAAAACTGGCTCACCTATCATTTTGCTTCGGAATTTAAATGCACCTATAAGCTATACAACGATACAAGATTAGTTATAAAAAAAATTATGGGCAATGCTCTTGAAGCTACAATTTTTAACGGCAAGTTTGAAGGTGAAGTTGTTCTCCTGCCACTAATCCCAATGAGCCCTTCAGACTCACCCATTCCATTCAGACCTCTGCAATTTCCAATTCGCTTGGCATTTGCCATGACAACGTCTGTCGGGTCTTCTAGTATCTGTATAAAGTGTTTCCGGTTCCTGAAGTACGATTTTAGGTGGGCTGCAACATACATATGTATTACTGCCATAACTTCGTTGGACGGAAGAGAATATTCCAGCCACAACATTCTTCAAAAGTGGAAGTAGATGGATGTCAGAGGGTGAGTATTCCATCATTCCGGATAGAAATCCGTCGGATTTCCCGAGACAGCTCAATGAGAAGGTGCATTAAGTCGTGAAACATGATATCCATTTCTGTAAATGCAGAGCTTTTCTCCCCAATGCATCATCCCACGCGTACTTAATGTGATTTAAGTCGGCGTTACGCCATTCACCGAATATCCCCTCGTTCCAAGAACTCCGCCACCTCTGCAGTTAGATGCGGTTGCGTAGTATCACCAATAAAAATAAAGTCAGGCCGGAATGCACCTCTGAAAAGACACACATGGGAAAAAGAGTACAGCGCCACGAGAACGTTGATGGGTGAGTGTACAGTGTTCAAAGATTTGGAGCACAGTGCGCCCGTGCAACATTATGCCTCCCAAACCGTAACGCCTGGACCATATAAACGATCAAGTTCTAGAATACTAGGAGAGCCCTCACATGGCGCTCACGCTCCACAGTTACACGACGATTGCATGGGGGTGTTATTTGTCAGACAACCAATACAACTGCAAGTCGGCGGCAACGTCTGCGATGGTGCCAAGAGGCTAATGACTGCACCAACGAGGACTGGCATCGCGTGCTCCTCTCGGACGAGATCAGATTCAGTCTGAGAAGTGATCCTGAACGTAGCCTCATACGGCCAGAGGTGGGAAAACCTAATGCACCCAGCAACGTCGTTGAAAATGTCGTTTTCGTGGTCCAGGTATGGTGTGAGCTGGCATAATGATGTATGGGCGTTCTAACCTGCAAATCTTTTAACACCGTACATCGAACGAGCGCACCTTTGAACGTGAGGATATTCGGGGAAGTTACTGGCATACCCATTTCTCCGACTTAAATCCCATCGAACAGGTGTGGGATGCTTTGAGAAGACATATTTCAGCACGACCACAGGCACCAATGACCATCCAGCAGCTGTCATCAGCGTTGGTGGAGGAGTGAAACGCCCTACCACGAGGACTGCTCACCAACCTAGTGGCCAGCGTGCGAGCACTTTGCAAAGCGCGCACTGCCGTCCTTGGTGAGTACAAGTATTATGAACCGTATCTCTGCCTTTTTAATATTCAGGGGACCATCGTCAATCGCGGTATAATTATTGTCTTTGAATAAAAGTGTCCTTTCTGTTCGCCTCATTGAATATTTCTTTCAGTTATCTTCTGTGCTATGCTGTCGTCCATGTTTCCTCGAGACATGTTATTTTGCAGTGACACATCATGCGAAAATAATACTTTCGTCGTTAAGTTTTTCGCACCAGTGTATGTACATGCCAGCGTCTTGAGGGCATTTCCGTGGCCATCGCCGCTGCCTTCTGTTTTGTTAAAAATATTGCTACGTTCACGAATTTCAGTAGCTTTCCTGAATGAACGTGTGTGACAACTCTTCTCTACAGCGAGACCCTCAACAATACACAATACTTGTCGTACAGCAGCTGTCGACAGACGTCGTCGAGCAAGGCCTCATGCGTCTGGCTCTTACTGTGCGAACCCGTGACGCAATGCGCCACTCTTCTTGTGAATCTCCTCTGTTCCCTGTGTCTTATTAGGGTCTAGGACTGAAACACATTTACACATTAATTGTTACGCAAGCTGCTTCATCGGCGGATAAGCTACATTTTCTTCGGATTATTCCACACTGCCACTTGTGTTTCCTGAGAACAGCTTCACGGAGTCGTTTCATTTTAGGACGCTCCGGATAGCTGCTCCTAGTTATTTAGCGATAGTTATTGTTTCCAGTTGAGAGATTTCCACAGTTTCTGTGAAGTTTGTGATAGATATAGCATTGACATGTATATTTTTAATATGCCATCATAGTTTCTTAAATGATTTTTGCACAGATTTTGTTGAAACCGAGGCTAAGGCTTTAACAAAAACTACAAATACGATAAAACCGGGCAACGAATACTCAATGAACTGCTACAGTGTGAAACCATCTTGACCATTGCTTGATTGAAATACCTTTTTTCTGTCACACTGCAATCATCGTCAATATGAGAGCTGGTGACGTCGCTTTTGTGTCACATTTCGTAATTTCTGTTCTCTTAATTAAACAATCCCGTCTAAGATCACTTGAAAGACTGCATTACGTCAATCGATGCAAAATTTAACAAATTCAGATGGTGTAAAAACTTGCAATATAGACGTATATACTTTTCAAAATGACATACAAGCACTAGAAGTCGGGAAACAATCATTTATGTCGAGTGGAAGGAACCTAATTCTACGCATCATTGTCTCTGAAGAGGGAAGCGAGAACCGTGTTGGGCGACAGCAAAATTTTTGGAGTTTGAGAAGTTAATTGAGCCCGGTATGGGAATTAAATATTTTATTGTCTGCACATTTGTTACAGCCGCGAAAACAGATATCTCTCCGGAATGGGTTATTCTATTATTTATAGTCTTGTCGTTGTGGTGCATTATTCACTCGCTGATAACGTAGAGGACAAAGCGACTAGTGTACAAAGTGTCGCCCGGCGTTAGCCGTGAACAAGAACAGCTGTGGTCCTTTTTCAGCTTAAAGAGATGGCAGAAATTTTGCAATAGCTGGGGTAAGTTAATGGACGAGAAGCAGGAAACGTCTTTTATGAACTGTACCTTGATTTGTAAAATAGCGTGGATAGTGACTTCACTCATAAAATTGATACAAAGGTTGTTAAAAACTGCTTTCAGGATAGCACAGTTTTCTACAATTTTTTTTGCGTTTCTGTTAGATTTTTTCAGAGCTTCAGTAAATTAATATTTTGTAACAAGCTGTGTGTTCATGAAATCCAGGTACTAGCGAAGTATCTTTCAAAGCTGTGATCACGTCATTGTTTACTGACCGTTTAACCTTGTAAGTTACAGTACTTTGCGAAAGTGAAACTGACGGCAAACTGGACGTCTTCCAAGGTATAGGAAATGTAGTGTTGAGTGCGAGTTGAGATTGCTGCAGCATCTGGACACTGAAAAAGAGCTACCGTCAAGTGCCTCCGACATAAAACTTTCGAAAAAGTAGCGTAATTAAGCAGTTATTAATATGTAGTTATTCTAACCAAAGTTTCATAATTTTCCGAATGAGAGATTCATTCTGCTGCGGAATGAATGGCGTAACGACAATTCTATGATAGATTCTGTAAGGGGGTGCAGGATTCAGTTCCTCCTCCGTCCAGACTGATCAATGTTTTCCGTTGACTGCCTAAATTGCTCAACGCAAATTTCGGTACGGACCAATTAAAAAAGTATGAGGTCGAAGTACTTCTCCACCGTTGTCCCATTCGAGCTTGTTCTCTGCCGTTAAAGACCTCTTCGCTGACGTAAAGTTAAACTGTAATCCTTTTCCCATGCTTTGTGATAAATGAGTACCAACATTTAACATTAGTGGTCAAAGGAAAGGCTGGTAGATTGAGGGTATAAGTACTGGTGTGAGGTATGATCGTATGTCTAAATTGATGGAATTTTTTCGCAAACGGCACACTTTCAGGCTCAGGCTGTGGCCTAGCCCACAATTTTTATTTTTCAGGACTTGAGTCTCTGAATACATTAGCCAAGTATCAGTAACATTCATTCACAAAATAAAACAGTTTATCTACATATACATATACAGTCGGCAAGCCGTTGTATGGCGCACGGTGGAGGTGCCTTGCACTGATGCCAGTCTCTCTCTTCCCGTTCAACCGGAAAATAGTACAAAGAAAAACATCTGTATACAGCATGAATCGCTGCCCCTACCGATAGCTAACGCCTTCAAAAACCACACACGAGATTTTCATATTGCCTAGTTCCCTACACACAAACTGTTAGTCCTGTAGAAATTAATGGACGGCACCTGTTTGTAGGAAATTTAATGTAGTTCAATATTCTACTGGGATCCGTTTTCGCTGGAGGCCACAAATTTTACCTGTATAATTAGGTGTCCTACTGCGCTACAAACTGGCAGTGTGGCATGTAGGGTAACTGAGAAGGCTTCCTGTACGCCAGTTGGATTACGAGAAGTGCGATATTAGATTAACCGTGTTGCCGAGTTAAAGTACCAACAAAATATTCCATTCCACTTGCTTCTAATATTGGAGAATAATCGCCATTTTGGTTGGAAAAAGGGCCAGTTGTCAGTCCTCGTGTTTTGTGGAGCAGCATCGTCTGCTGTAGCTTCAGAAATGAGGTGTATCAGGAGACATGCGTTATCTCGGTTATACTTTCAAGAGGATGCGCGTTCTTTGGCCGCGTGACGATGTTAACGGCGCGAAGATGTTCCAGTGGGGACACCGGGAGCGAGCCCGGAGCACTCTGCGGGGGAAATTCGCCCGGCGGACGGGAAAGGGGACGCGTGTAACACTCGGCAGTAAGCCATAGCCGTTAGCGCTAATGGGCCCACCTCGAGGGTAGCGTGAAGCGCGCGCACGCTTGGCCGCGGCTTAAGGGAGCGCTACGTCGCGCGTGCCCTCAGCGCTGGGGACGCGCCTCTTACGCTTTACACGGGAACGGTTTCCGCCCCACTTACATAATCAACGCTCTGATGCACTTAACTCTAGCAACAAACGCACATGTCCCTTTTTCCTGGTGTTACCTTTTTCAGTACAACTGTACAACTGGCCATTCCGGTAAAAGGAGTAGCCAGAGTAAATCAGGAATTCCGTCGAGAAGAGCGCGTACGAATATCGCACTGCTGAAATAAAGTCCTCATTTTTTGTTAGTTATTTTATAATCATATACGTTTTCCGTAGATTATAATGCCCTCGGAAAAAATATTAATCACCTCCTTAAAAGAGGTTGCTGTTCGTTTCGGAGCGATGAGGGCGGAGATGTATGGCGTGGTCCGACTAGCAGCGAGTTTGCCTTATTTCAAACGCCGCAAGGCGTCCAGTGCACAGACGGGCTGACGCAGCGTTTTGTGAAAGATGTACTTCATCCCGGAGGTGCTTCTGTAATGTTTGAGGGTAATTTTTAGTACCAAAATTTGGGACGCCACCTGCAGCTCACCGTGAACATGGACCGTGAAGTGTCTTTTCACGTACTCTGTGACCAAATGTTGCCTATCTTTTACATGTTCTCTTTCATGACGATTTTTATAATTTATTTTTAGTTTCTGTCAGTGATGTCTTCCTCAGCGCTCTTATGACTATAGTAAGTCCGTTTGTACGACCACCTGTGTAATGGCAATAAAAGTAATCTTGCATTCTGAGTGCATTTCTGTGCAGGTTGCTGTGTATACTATTGTGGAAGGAAAAATGCAACTTGGGTAATTCTGTTCACCCATCAGCACATTGGTGCCAGAAGACGTTGGGCACAACGTCTCCTGGAATGGAAGCTCGGTTCCATTCACCGACGAGTGCAGGATTTGTGTGAGGCCTGAGACTCTCTGCAGACGAGTTTGGTACGACCAGATACCGACGTACGTTTCAGGCATGCAGTGCATTAGTCGTGTATAGGGGCTACCATCACGCACGCATGTCGGAACCTGTCATCGCTATAGAGAGAAATTTCAGGATTTTTCAGTATCAAGACAGTATCCTCCAACGTCCTGTCCAGCCCTACAGTCAACATTTACGCAAATGGTTCGTTTTCCAAGACGTTAATGCTCGAGCACACAACGCCCACACATGACCATATTCCTCTAGGACGCAGGAGTGAGACACATGGAATGGCCTGTGGTATCTGCTTACGTCACGGACAGCCAAGAATTCTGCATGCATGCAATACTCTCGCTCATGTGCGGCGTTCCCCCATTATCACGCCACGGAGTCCGAGTGGGAAGAGGGGCCGCATTTTGATGGCAATGCAGTCATGCAAGGAACACTGAACTTCTTGGATGTGGCCTGGGTTAACAGTTCACAATAACAAAAATCAGAATCAAAATTTTCAGTGCTAGATAATTATTTTTGACATGCTCAAGGCAAAATGAAGTCATATCTGGCACAAACTATCGGTATACGGACAGAAACAGACAATTTCTGAAATTTTTGATGCTCGGATTGCCACTTAATCGTGACTGAAACACTTTATCACGTTTGAAACCTCATTATGAGAAGCTGGAACAGTTCCAGAGGAAAAGCGACGTAGATCGCCTGGACAGTTTTATCGTGAAGAATTTATCTTTCAAACAGGAACTCCATTGCACATCAATCGTTCCACTGATCATCTGTAAAGGTTTCCCTTTCGACAATGTGATTTTATTTTTAAATGGATCTCCAACAAATAAGAAATAAGTTGTTCCTCATATTGCTGCATCTTACTGTAGGTGTGTGCAATCAAGTCCATTTGCAGTGAGAGGTCTCTAGTCAATGCTGGATGTTCTAGTTTTCGTTACTGCTTTCCTTTTCCTTTCAGAAAGTCAACAACAGCGGATCTTAAATCGAAAAACGTTCCAGGAATGCCCCTTGACATAACCAACGTTCTTTCCAGTAATATGTGTCCTCTCCATACGCTACGTTCAACTGACAATGTAATAATACGTGCTGCTTCAGAAAACTTACTATTCGTACCACCAATTTCATTATGTGCTTCATGCCTGCTCATTAAGGACAAAATTCTGCTACTAGGGTAGCAGAGTACGTGTGGCGTGCACACGGGGGTTTTTTAGGTTAGAGTGACCCCCCCTTGGGCGAAACGATAAAATACCTGACGGCTTACCAGAGAGGACATTATCATCGTTGATAAAGAACGTCCGTCCTCAGAGACCAAAAACAGGAAAAGTCAACGTAATATTGGTAAACTGCAGGAGTATCCAGGGCAAGGTTCCTGAATTAGTATCTCTTATTGAAGGAAATAGTGCGCATATAGTATTAGGAACGGAAAGTTGGTTAAAACCGGAAGTGAACAGTAACGAAATCCTAGACACAGAATGGAATATATACCGCAAGGATAGGATAAACGCCAATGGTGGAGGAGTATTTATAGCAGTAAAGAATTCAATAGTATCCAGTGAAGTTATTAGCGAATGCGAATGTGAAATAATCTGGGTTAAGTTAAGTATCAAAGGTGGGTCAGATATGATAGTCGGATGCTTCTATACACCACCTGCATCAGCAACCGTAGTAGTTGAGCGCCTCAGAGAGAACCTGCAGAACGTCGTGAAGAAGTTTCGTGATCATACTATTGTAATAGGGGGAGACTTCAATCTACCAGGTATAGAATGGGATAGTCACACAATCAGAACTGGAGCCAGGGACAGAGACTCTTGTGACATTATCCTGACTGCCTTGTCCGAGAATTACTTCGAGCAGATAGTTAGAGAACCAACTCGTGAAGCTAACGTTTTAGACCTCATAGCAACAAATAGACCGGAACTTTTCGACTCCGTGAATGTAGCAGAGGGTATCAGTGATCATAAGTCAGTGGTTGCATCAATGACTACAAGTGTAATAAGAAATGCCAAGAAAGGAAGGAAAATATATTTGCTTAACAAGAGTGATAGGGCACAAATCGCAGAATATCTGAGTGACCACCATCAAACGTTCATTTCTGAGGAAGAGGATGTGGAACAAAAATGGAAAAAATTCAGGAACATCGTCCAGTACGCCTTAGATAAGTTCGTACCGACTAAGGTCCAAAGCGAGGGGAAAGATCCACCGTGGTATAACAATCATGTACGAAAGGTACTACGGAAACAAAGAAAGCTTCATCATAGGTTTAAGAGTAGTCGAATCATAGCTGATAAGGAAAAGCTGAACGAAGCGAAAAAGAGCGTAAAGACAGCAATGAGAGAAGCATTCAACGAATTCGAACATAAAACATTGGCAAACAATCTAAACAAGAACCCTAAAAAGTTTTGGTCATATGTAAAATCGGTAAGCGGATCTAAATCCCTTATTCAGTCACTCGTTGACCACGATGGCACCGAAACAGAGGACGACCGAAGAAAGGCAGAAATACTGAATTCAGTGTTCCGAAACTGTTTCACTGCGGAAAATCGTAACACTGTCCCTGACTTCAGCCGTCGCACGGACGCCAAAATGGAAAATATTGAAATAAACGATATTGGAATTGAAAAACAACTGCTATCACTTAGTAGCGGAAAAGCATCCGGACCAGACGAGATACCCTTAAGATTCTACAGTGATTATGCTAAAGAACTTGCCCCCTTTCTATCAGCAATTTATCGTAGATCGCTGGAAGAACGTAAAGTACCTAGCGACTGGAAGAAAGCGCAGGTCGTTCCCATTTTCAAGAAGGGTCATAAATCAGATGCGAATAATTATAGGCCTATTTCGCTTACGTCAATCTGTTGTAGAATAATGGAACACGTTTTGTGTTCTCGTATTATGACGTTCTTAGATAATACAAATCTCCTTCATCATAACCAACATGGATTCCGCAAACAGAGATCATGTGAAACTCAGCTCGCCCTATTTGCCCAAGAAATTCACAGTGCCGTAGACACTGGCGAGCAGATTGATGCCGTATTCCTGGACTTCAGGAAGGCATTTGATACGGTTCCGCACTTACGTTTAGTGAAAAAAATACGAGCTTACGGAATATCGGACCAGGTTTGTGATTGGATTCAGGATTTCCTAGAAGAAAGAACACAACATGTCATTCTTAACGGTTCAAAATATGCAGATGTAGAGGTAATTTCGGGAGTACCGCAGGGAAGCGTGATAGGACCTTTATTGTTTACAATATACATAAATGACTTAGTTGACAACATCGGTAGCTCCGTGAGGCTATTTGCAGATGACACGGTTGTCTACAAGAAAGTAGCAACATCAGAAGACTCGTACGTACTCCAGGAGGACCTGCAGAGGATTAATGCATGGTGCGACAGCTGGCAGCTTTCCCTAAACGTAGATAAATGTAATATAATGCGCATACATAGGGGCAGAAATCCATTCCAGTACGATTATGCCATAGGTGGTAAATCATTGGAAGCGGTAACGACCGTAAAATACTTAGGAGTTACTATCCGGAGCGATCTGAAGTGGAATGATCACTTAAAACAAATAGTGGGAAAAGCAGGCGCCAGGTTGAGATTCATAGGAAGAATTCTAAGAAAATGTGACTCATCGACGAAAGAAGTAGCTTACAAAACGCTTGTTCGTCCGATTCTTGAGTATTGCTCATCAGTATGGGACCCTTACCAGGTTGGGTTAATAGAAGAGATAGACATGATACAGCGAAAAGCAGCGCGATTCGTCATGGGGACATTTAGTCAGCGCGAGAGCGTTACGGAGATGCTGAACAAGCTCCAGTGGCGGACACTTCAAGAAAGGCGTTACGCAATACGGAGAGGTTTATTATCGAAATTACGAGAGAGCACATTCCGGGAAGAGATGGGCAACATATTACTACCGCCCACATATATCTCGCGTAATGATCACAACGAAAAGATCCGAGAAATTAGAGCAAATACGGAGACTTACAAGCAGTCGTTCTTCCCACGCACAATTCGTGAATGGAACAGGGAAGGGGGGATCAGATAGTGGTACAATAAGTACCCTCCGCCACACACCGTAAGGTGGCTCGCGGAGTATAGATGTAGATGTAGAAATGCTTCTTGTTGTACAGAACAATGAATGTCGTACAAGTCGTCCACTGATAGTTGTCATTTTTCGCTCCTTCTTTCGTCAACTAACTCTTTAAATTCTTTCTGCATGGTGTTGCAGTGCCATTCCATAGCAAATTTGCGGTACCCTTCGATTTTAGGACTGCACAGTAGATACTGAGAATTCTCATACTTCCCCAATGATATGATTCTTATTCATTTTCAAAGACTGGGACGATAGACTGCTATACTGCTTCTTTTTGTACAAATAATCACTGGCCTATGAACTTCCTTTATACCACAAATAAATAGCGGAGGATAAATAGTAGTGACGCCACGATTCTGCGGAACTGAATAAAGTTGTGGCACCTGGAAAGTTCCGCAGAAAAATCCAGCAAAAACTGTGTTGTACTCCACTGCTAAATGAAATGTCGCGCTGTAGCGAGTAGCTCCGAGAAAGACCGAGTAAAGTGGAGACGTGCCGAGGCAGGCGGAACATCGGAGCGCACGCGTGCAGCACGTGGTGCGCCCGTGAGTTCTTGCACGCCGTGCCCGACCCTAGCTTGCATCGACGCGACCGAGCGTGCCTGGGACTTGTGTTAGACTGGGGAACGCTGCTCGTACCCTGGATGACGCCAGGAGAATGGCCATCGAGAAGTAGCACATACAATAAAGCGCCAAAGATCCTGGTGTAGGCACGTGTATTCAAATACAGAGATATGTGAACAGGCAGAATACGACACTGCAGTCGGCAACGCCTATGCAAGTGTCTGGCGCAGTTGTTAGATCTCTCATTGCTGCTACAATGGCGAGTTATCGACATTTAAGTGTCTTTGTTTTTAATATCATGTTGTAGTCGGCGCACGAGCGATGTGACACGGCATCTCCGAGGTAGCGATGTAGAGGGCAGTTTCCCGCAAGACCATTTCACGAGTGTACCGCGAATATCAGGAATCCAGTAAAACATCAAATACTCGACATCGCTGCGGCCCGAAAAAGATTTTTCAAGAACGCGACCAACGACGACTGAAGAGAATCGTTCAAACTGACAGATGTGTAGCCCCTCCGCAAATTGCTACAGGTTTCCAGTACTGGGCCATCAACAAGTATCAGCGTGTGAAATTCAGTGAATCATCATCGATATGGGCTTTCGGAGCTGAAGCCCCACTCATGTACCCTTGACAGCTGCACGACACAATGGTTTATGCCTTGCATGGGCCCCTCAACACCAACACTGGGCTGTTGATGACTGGAAACATGTTACCTGGTCGGACGAGTCTCGTTTTAAATTGTATCGAACGGATGGACGTGTACGGGTGTGGAGGCAACCTTATGAATCCGTGGACCCTGCATGCCAGCAGGGGATTGTCAAGCTGGTGGAGGCTCTGTAATGGTGTGGGGCGTGTGCAGTTGCAGTGATATGGGACCCCTCATACGTCTAGATACGACTCTGACGGGTGACGTACGTAAGCATCCTGTCTGATCACCTGCATCCATTCATGACTGTTGTGCATTCCGACGGATTGGGCGATTCCAGCAGGACAATGTGGCACCCCACATGTCCAGAATTGTTACAGAGTGGCTCCAGGAGCATTGTTCTGAGTTCAAACACGTCTGCTGGCCACCATACTCCGCAGACATGAACATTATTGAACATATCTGGGATGTCTTGCAACGTACTATTCAGAAGAGACCTCCATCCCCTCATACTTTTTAGGATTTTTGGTCAGCCATGCAGGTTTCATGGTATCAGTTTCCTCCAGCACTACTTGAGACATTAGTATAATCCATGGCACGTCGTGTTGCGGCACTTATGCGTGCTCTCGAGATCCCTACACGATATTAGGCAGGTGTAAGAGTTTCTTTGACTCTTCAGTTTAATTGAGCAGGAACGTCTCAATCACTTTGCGAACAACAGGCCTAGGAAAATTCAAGGACGATGCAATGTCCTTCAAAAGATACAGAATAGAGCAGTACATAGAAAAGCGCCCAGCTGCCTAGTATTCAGATAAATGGTGTGATTAGGGCCTCTTGTCGGGTAGACCGTTGGCCGGGTGCGTCTTTCGATTTGACGCCACTTCGGCGATTGCGCCTCAATGGGGATGAAAATGATGATGATTGGGACAACACAACACCCAGTCTCTGAGCGAAAAAAAAGCTCCGGCCGAGATGGGAATCGAACCCGGGCCCTTAGGATTAACATTCTGTGGCGCTGACCACCTTTTTTTTTTTTTTTTTTTTTTTTTTTTTTTTTTTTTTTTTTTTTTTTTTTTTTTTAAATCTGATTTTGTTCGTTTTTGTTCGTCGCATCTGCTCGGGGCGGACGTCGTAAGAAATCCGTTTAAGTTCGTTGTTGATCGATTCAGCTACAGGGGGCGGACAGTACTCAGATGCAACTGAGTTAGCCTTGCCTCCAACAGTGAGCACACATGGCAACACATATTTTATGTTTCTGCCTTAAGTTGCACAAGTAGCTCCTAAGTTGGAATCCATACCACAAACTAGGCTATAAGATAATACGCGACTCCAATCAGTCAGTGTCGCACAGAATCAATAGTACCTCAGGATTCAACTACAGCCACCGCCAAGAAATGCCAAATTGGAGTTATTGTACGCTAGATTCGTGATTAGGAGGTACTGTCACATTCTAGCACTATTACGAAGTCTCTATTAATAAATTATTGCAATCTTTTACTAATGTGTGTTGCCATTATTTTGCCGTAGATGGTGCCTAACCTTACTTCGCCTTGTGACGAAACTGTATGGTACCTGCCAACAAGTAAGCAGCCTCAGTAACAACTACTACTCTCGGTGGTAGGTGGTTCTCTTCTGGTCGCATTTATATGTTGGTCACCAAGTTTATTTGGTGAATATAACAATGCACAGATTGTGTTGACTGGTACTAGTACCAAGTTTTGAATGCACAGGCCTGTAAAGGTATGTATTTTTAAACGGCATGTTCTTATTTTAGTTATTGCTTTTTTTTATTTCGCGGTACAGCTCCTTTTTTAGTTTTGTAATGTTTATTCTTCCATTCCCTGCTCCCCTGACGGAAGTTGGAACGCCCTATCCCGACAATGTTAAGTTTAGTGACTTGGCTTGCCTGTATTTTAGGAACCACTGTAGCCATTAACGCGAAACTTTTACAGGACATTTAACAGTGTGGTCTGAGTCTACTGAACTACAATAATTGCATTTCAGCCACTTCTGTCGGAAATACAATCCTTTAATTACGCAGTTAAAATTTTGTGTACCTTTCTTGTACGTTATCCTAAATACTTATGTTCTTCTTTTAGTTCAGTAGACTCATGATATGTATGTTATTACACCCTGAAAATTTGAACACTCTACTCGAAGTGGTTTCTGAGATTTAGGGAAAAAATACAACAGAAAATGTAAATTTTCAGGAACGGCTTCTAAAGTTTCAAAAGACTGTAACTCATTTAATATATGCTTATTTTTTTTTTGTTTTTAGTCGCTCAGAAGGACCCTGCACCATACTGTATATCATTTTCTTGATCTTTTTCCAAGTTTATTCTTCTTTTTTTCTTTATGGACTCCTTAGTGGCCAATTGGGCTGCATATTCTACTTTATCAATGCGAAACTTGTTCATGAGTGCAAGCTCTCTGATGCAGTTTGCTCCAGGATTAATTTCCATAGGCTGTAGCACTTTCACCCTACCAGTGTTGCCATAATTAAAAGCAATAACAGCATCACTGACCCGTCACTATAGTGCCTTCATTCCAACAAAAAAAAAATTTTGGTAAGCAGGCCATATAAGATTACTGAACAACTCGATTTTGAGTCTGACCATGCAAATACTTCTTCAGGATTTTCCAGGTCTCTCTAAATAGGTTTTATGATTTCCATGACTGCTCCTGGGATGGAATGTTTATGGCTGTATGAACTGTTTGAGTACTGGGCATTGCGGTAATTGCACCATGTATTAAGTCCGGAAGGGCAAAGGTGGTGTATTGGTTTTCAGCAGTTGACAGTCTATGGAAGAAGGTAGCCTATACTGCTTGCTTTATTTTCAACAAATCCTCAGTATTATTTCTAGTGGCCATCCCATAATACTGCTGCGGTTCATCAATCATTTTGTCCGTCAGCCTGCCTCTTATGGTTTTACCATTGAAAAGTTTCTCGTCTCTCAAACTATCTTTGAACTTCCTCAACTTGGTGCCCATCCTATTCTGGACATGACCAACACATTCCAGTTTTGTGATAATCTTCTCACCATACGGCTGAGCGGTTGCTACACTGTTACATGCTTTTGAGTCTCCATCACCTAAGAACTTAGTGTAACACGCCTTTCGTACACAGTTCGACTAAAAATCTTAATAGCTGCAGAGGCCTCCATACCACCACTTGTTCATAATTTCTGTCACAGATATACCCTTCTTCATTCCCTCATTTACACTTATAACAATGTTTGGTTAAAATCTGGAAATCTACTACGTTTCCAGTATCCACGCTGCTCACTGCAGCAACAGAGCTCTCAGAACTGCAGCCGTACTTCTGAAAAATGCCATCAAAAGCGACTGGTATGTCAGTCATACCATCTTTTATTTCAACAGCTTCGTTTGCAGCACCATTCATTGACTCACATGCAACAGATTCCACAGCAGCTCCAATAAATCCTGCATACTTGTCGATTCTAAAGGTGCGCATGGCACATTCATCACGGCACATATTGTTTCTGCTGCAGTGTGTCCTTTGCCAATATCTGTCAATCCATAACCACCTAACATTTACTTAAAAATAGTTGTCTTTACACTTATCAGAATTCCAAAATGAATGAGTATATTTACAACTGGCACAATTAATGATAAGTTTTTTGGATAGTTCATTTGATACCTCACTGACTTCATGTAAACTAACTGGTCCTCCACATATTTTGCAACACACACATTCACGCAACACCTTTGTTAGGATGTCTAAATCTTCCAGAATACAGCATAACCTACCATTTACATCAGTTTCGTTTTGAGTGAACTGTGTATCACAACGTTTTATATTAATCTTTCTCTAGATACTAACAAGTTTGCCTGTATTTCATTGTCTTTAACTTCACAAGCCACATGTTGAAGACAGTGTTTCCCTTTATTCGAAAATCTATTACCATGAAACCCACGTTCCTTATAAACACTTCGTTTTGGCCCCATACATTACTTTTCGAGAGATTTACCAATCTGTTCGTCACTTTTGCCCGAGAAACGTTAGCACTCCGGCATACAACGCGTGTTTATACTATAAAGGGATACATACTGTTTTTGACAGTGCTACCAATACAGACACCTAATTTAACCTCTATAACACAGCAATCCACAGTGTTCTAAATAAAAATTTACTGATAATTGCAAATTTTATAATGAGATAAAAACCCGAAAATGTGAAAAAAAATTTCCGTTATAACTCCCCTTAAGTCTGTACATATACACCTTTGTAGATGTGCAGGTTGTGCGAAACATTTTTCATTTATTTTTATTTTTTATTTTATTTTATTTTTTTACTAGCAGTTTGGGTGAAGTGCTCATTCATTTTCAAGGAAAAGTCTTTAAACTTTCAGGACATCTGGGGTTTCATATCTGTCTACGAATAAAGAATTAGGTATAGTTCCCAGTGATCTGGACTGCTTCACTCTTAGTTCAAAGTAAAAGAGAGCACAACTCGGTAACTCACGCAAATTCACTGCTGAGAATTCGCGAATTCCCCTGTATTTCCAACATCGCCCTCCAGCATTGGGAGACAAGAGTCGTTCACATGCGGCTGAATAATTCTGCACTTCTAGACTTGGGGCATTGTTATGCGGTTTCGCTAGTTTAACGTAAGGCGGTGGGAAACAGTGTATGATGTAGAGAAGCTATCTCCCACTCGAACGCATGTGGCGTACTTCCCTCGTGAAGTGTGCATGCCATATCTCAGACACAGCTCTTATAGTGCATGTGGAGTGATTTCGTTTGTTTGTGTTCATTCTGTTGACGAGGGTTACTTGCGGTGAATTCTCAGACGTGGAAATTCACCTGGCCTGACAGCACCCTGCCCCCACGTACGAGTTTACACAGATATACGGAGAGGCAGGACTGCAGAGAGCCTCTGTCAATTCCCTCCTCCGCTCTGCAGACCTCTCTCTGCGGCACTTGAGACAGCCGCGTGGAACTTGGGAACTATTTTCGCGTCGCGTCCGTCCTCTTGAAACTGATCCCCTCGTATTTCCAGAGAGCGGCTTTCCCGAAGAAGAAAATGCGACTAGGGCTTTAAATTCGCGCCCCTTTTAGTCTTGCCGTGGCATTTGTGTGCGAGTATAAATATAACATTACCCTAAACGTATTGAGAGACGCTTCTGCTGAACTAACTGCTCTTGTTTCTCGCACTTAAATTACAGCACGAAATGGTGGTTAGGTAAGGGTACCCTGTCGCAAAAAATATTAAGTTCTGTTTTTCACGTTCTTCCACTGTCATTAGAGAGATTAACAAAGCAAATTTTTGTTAGTTTTACTCTTGAGAATCACTATTTTATTGTCTCCGCGGATTCGCGGCATAGGCCAGCCCTTTCTTGAGAAAGTTCTTATTTCAGTTTCCCTCCACTGTCTTACGTATAGATGGCTTAGTGTGGAATCTGTCTAAAACGACTCATCCCACACACACACACACACACACACACACACACACACACACACACGCACATATTTAATAAAATGAATTTAATCCTGATGTAGTCCAGCGCACTTAAGAACAACTATTATGAATGACTGTTGGCAGCAACGATCAGACAAACAGATTAGATACCAGTCTGAGAAAGTGTATCTTAATATAATGCTAGAACGCCGTATTTTATTTTGAACTAGCTGATAAACCCTGCTTTGTCCGCGTTTTCATTTTTGCACTGTGACTGTAGTGAATTATCGAAAAAATTTCATTTCTGTGTATTCGTGAAATC
The DNA here is from genome assembly GCF_021461395.2 of Schistocerca americana. Lineage (NCBI taxonomy): Eukaryota > Metazoa > Arthropoda > Insecta > Orthoptera > Acrididae > Schistocerca > Schistocerca americana. The sequence goes on from NC_060125.1 coordinate 37,077,319, forward strand.
ACCTCTGAAATTATGAAACCGTTGTACTGTGAAATATGCGTAATGCGCAAATGTATAAGAAGAGTATCCAAACTAACAAACGTGGTCCGGGACAGTTTCTCCACTCTGGGTGCTGTTGCTAAAATACGATTTTGTGAACGTCTCTATGGCAACGCCTCTTCATAGCTCCATAGATGGCTATTGTTTTCGCCTGCAGCCGTTTGTGCTTCGCAGTTCAAAGTTGTCAAAAGTGCTGCCAGGTGTCAGGGATTTCCTTAAGTTAACTCAAATGTAGGAGCGTATTAGAAGTAAAGAATAAATCTTTTAAAACGTCATCCATGACAGGGAAGTTTCTCACGCATCTCAGTGTTGATGACGACATATCTCCTTAGGTACCTTCAGCGGTACAGATGGACATTGATTGAAAAACGTGTTGCGAATAGAGTTGCCAGGAAAGAAGGAATAAATTCAAACGTCATGCATAATGCGACACTTCTTTCACGCATCTCAGTGTTTATTAAGTCATATCGCCTGAACTATGAGTGGTGCCACGATACACTTTCTGAACTATGTGTAGTACCATGATATACTTTTGTCAGTGCATTTAGGGCCGTACGTGGAATATTGCCTGCTAAATTTATTGCGCATACAGTTAGTAGTACAGAAGAAATATATTTACACGTCACGCATGATCTTGCAGTTTTTCACGTATCTCACTGTTTAAGACGTTATGTATTCTGAACTACGATAATTAGTTTTTTCCCTGACAGCAAGTGGTATGTGTACCAAGTTTGATTGAAATTGGTGGAGTGGTTTAGGAGGAAATGTAGAAAACACACACACACACACACACATATATATATATATATATATATATATATATATATATATATATATATATTAATAATACTTATGGGCTTAGAGTGGGTGTGTTTGAATTGTGAGTTTTCTAAACGACACAAGCTGTATTTTACCTTGTCAGTAGTTACTCTCCCGTAACGGATTCATTTAAATTTGTAACAACTGTATGGTAGATTTTTGCTGCTGAATGTATCATAGTGAAAATAGCTTTAATTTTGGCCATTTGCATTTTTCCTACCTAAAACACTCTCACCGAAAAAAAAAGTACTTGTCACCCTCTTCGAAGAGCGCAGTGGTCACTTTAGAGCGCAGACGCAAGCAATTGGAACAAAGCGGAGATGATTCCAGAACATAAAAAGAGTAAAAGAATGGACCAGCAGAATTACACACCAATATCCCTAACATCAGTCTGCTGCAGAATCCTTGAACATATTCTCAGTTCGAATTTTGCTGAGACCGAGAAACTTATGCCCACGGATCGGCACACTTCTCGAAAGTATCGCTCGTGCGAAACTCAACTTGCACTTTTCTCACATGATACATTGCGAAATACGGATTAAGAGTCAGAGGCAGATCTCACGTTGCTAGATCTCCGGAAAGCATTTGACACGGAGGCCTACTGTAGACTGTTAACAAAGGTACGACGAGCATATGAAATAGCTTCCGAGATATGTAAGGGGCTCGAAGATTTCCTAAGTAGTAGAGCCCAGTATGTTGTGCTCGACAGCGAGTGTCCATTAGAGGCAAGTGTATCGTTAGGAGTGCCCCAGGGTAGTGTGATTGGAACACTATTATTTTCTATACACATAAATGATCTGTCGAACAGGGTAGGCTGCAATATGTGGATGTTTCCTAATAATGCTGTGCTGTACGGGAAGATGTCGAAGATGAACTAGTGTAAGAGGATGCAAGATGACTTGGAAAAAGTTTTCAGTTGGTGTGATAAATGGCAGCTAGCTCTGAATGTAGAAAAATGTAAGTTAATCCGGATGATAAAGAAAAACGAAGCCGTAGCGTCGTGCTTGACACTGTCACGTCGTTCAAATATCCGGGCGTAACGTTGCAACGCGGTAGGAAACGGAAGGAACGTGTGAGGTGAAAACTGTGGTAGGGGAGACGAATGGTCGACTTCGTCTTTTTGGGAGAATTCTATAAAAGTGTGGTTTATCTCCGTGGCGGACCGCATATAGGAAGCTAGTGCGACCTATTCTTGAGTACTGCTCTAATGTTTGGGTGCCGTACGAGGTCGTATTAAAGGAAGACATCGAGGCAGTTCAGAGGCGGGCTGCTACATTTGTTACCGTTAGGTTCGAACAACACGCAAGCGTTACGGAGCTCCTTCGGGAACTCAAATGGGAAACCCTGGAGACAAGCGAACCTTCTTTTCGAGGAACTAGATTGAGAAAATTTGGAGAACCGGTATTTTTAGCTGACTGCAGAACAGTTCTACAGCCGCCACATATTCACGTAAGGACCACAACGATGCTGGTGAGCAAGCATATAGATAGTCGTTTTCCCCCGCTCCGTTTGCGAGGGCAACAGGATAGCAAATGGCTGATAGTGGTACAGGGTACCCACCTCCACATACCGTACGGTGGCTTGCGGAGTTTGTATGCAGATGTAGACGTAGATGACGAGGACTGTGACATCCAATCACACGTCAGCTGGTCTTCTATGTCAGCCGATCTTAAATCCATAGACAATGTTTGGGACTGTTATGAACAGCTGGTAAATGTAGCATCAAAGTCAATAGCTCTATGAGATTTAATCATCAATTAATGCTTTCCGCTGCATGTGGCATCCCTGAAGAACTGGTGTGCTCTCTTCCTCTCGTAATTGATGCAGTTATCAAGGCTAGAGGCCTTATCTGACAAAAATCAGCTGTGCGGTTGTATTGTCAGAAAACAGATGTACAGTCGCTAGTATGCAGAGTGCACTCCATACGCAAAGATGGAATCTAGTCATGACAATATGAGACGATTGATTAACTCTGTAAATACATTTTACTGTTGACTGTGCAATGCGTTTTGCTGTAGTCGTCTGTACATACTTATCGCATTTCGGCATTTCATTTACACTTTCAGTTCCATTACTATATACTTTGTATCTTAAGTTCAGTGATTTTGAATGTTTTTTTTTATATTCTGAAACACAGAGAACGGTACCATGTAGACTGTGGTAAATAGTTTTATATTATTACGTTCCACTATGTTATGATAGCAATGAATAAGTATAGTAAAATATAGTGCCATGTTACGAGAGCAACACAATGGAATACCCGATACCGGATTCATATAGGTCATATATTTTTCAAGTGAGTTATATGTCAACTGAAATTACACGAGTCTCCAATAAACAGTATTTTTCTTATGTTGACCAACGTTTTGGATTATGCCTCTTACTGTCACACAGTTAATCGTTTTTAAGACTGTTTAAAGGAATTGCTTACAGTGTAGTTTATCTGCTCACATCGTACACTGAAGTACGAAATTAAACAGATTGGAACTTCGTGTATACATGTTTAACTCCAGTCAATTTGATATTTATATTCAAGGAAGACGTAAAGTAGTTTATAAACTACAATTTTAATAAAATATGCAAATTTATACTAAAAAAATTTCTAGCAAAAATATTGAAACAACACAGCCTGTCATTCAACATGGAAATATTTCAAACATTCACACCTTTCAACATGAATTTAAAGAGAACTTTACGTGTGCACTGATAATACTTCACCACTGGAAGTTTGTAAATGAAGGCGCCTGTAATGTTAAATATGTTTTCTTTGTTTATGCGGATCTTTCCTGGCAGACGTATACTTCGCGAGTTTTAATTCCTCGTTGTGAATCTGTAAATTTACTAATGGCAATGATGTGTCAATATTCTTCATAGTTATTAATTTAATTAAGAGCCAGCGGCAGTCCGGTTCGATAGATAGTTATGTAGTAGTTGTGAAGCAATTGTACTGTAACAGTGAAGCAGTATTGTGTAAGTAAAATGTTTATGGTGCGCACTACATTTCAAGTAATTTGTAAAATATACGGAAATGTGACAACAGTCGGTGATTCATTCGATAGGTTGCATAAAAACTCGTGCCTAATGACAAAAAAGGACAACGTTTTAACTACGACAGCTAAGTATTTAAAACAAGCTACAGACTCATGTCGTAACATGATAACAAATTTTTTCTATTTAAGAACGCTGTTGCAGCTGTATGTCCCCTGCAGATGGGAGGGTATGTCAGAATGTCCATCACATAGCGCTGCACTGACAGGTAAAGTGTAAGTATGTCGCATGTGTCCTCTTCGTTGCTATACAATTCAAGGAGATCAGATGATGGAAACTGGCAGTTAATAAAGAGTTACTTTCTTCTAATACAACTCCTATAATTTAATGTAAGGACAGCGGACTCTTCCACGAATTGTAGGAAATACACCCTGCGCAAAAATTGACCGAGCCCTATGACCTTACTGCCAGCGATGGATCGAAAGCAAATACTCCATTTTTTTTTCAAAACGAATGTGATGGATCGGTTTACCTTTTTGAATAAATGGTCCTCGATCGCTCACTTCTTTGATCAGTTCCGTAGCTACCTACAGCGGCAAACAAATTTCCTTTACAGGCAGTGAAACGAGTACGGGCAATATAGACGTAGTCTCGACGGAGAAAAATTACACCACTTGGGCCCGTATCGATCACGGTAGATCCTCTTACAATTTGTATCTGGAAGATAAGCGCCGGTCTACTGAGCCGCAATTAATCAAGACCTCTTCCCCCTTCCCCTGTAAAAGAAATCTGCCAGTCTCCCCGTAAGTAGCCGCTGCACTGAGGAGACCGTTGGACTATCTGCACAACGTCTTTATCTCGGCTGTCACGGGAATTGCGTCAGAAACGTATCCCCTTGAGCTTCTCCGTAATGTAATGCATTTAAAATACCTAAATATGAGTACGACTTGTTATAACGGCATCGGAAAAGCAGAATCATGTACGAAGCTGAATATATTTTTCTCAAACTGACGCCGAAGAAGATGACACAGTGACTAGGACAAAGGACCCATATTCGGGAGGTTCGTGTTCGAACCCTGATTTAGGATTCTCATGGTTTTCCTACCTCGCTTAAGGCAATTGTCGCAACATCTCTTCAAAGAAGACGTAGCCGATTCACTTCTTCATCTTTTCTTAATCCGATCTTGTGTTGCGTCTCTAAAGACATCTCCACCGAAGGGCCGTTAAAACCTACAGATGCTTCCTTTGCGATCCAAAACAGGCAGCAAATTATCTCTTTTTCGTGTTTCCTACGAACCTACAGAACTTCTGCCGGATCATATATGTGCCGGATATATTGTTTTATCTCTTTACGTTTGCATTTGAACTATTAAATACACGAAGTAGTTAGATGATGAGCCTCAAACGAAGCTACGAATTGGATTCGTATTCATGGGAATTAGTATCGAATTCCCTTTCTGGTATCGTGTTACGGATTTTGCCAAGTTTCACTTTATGATTTGAAGCCGATGCAGAAAAATATGCCTTCAAAAAGGGTACCGTCCATGACAATGATATGACAAAAGTCATAGGACCGATATGCACATATACAGATGGCGGCAGTATCACGTACACAAGGTACAGAAGAGTAGTGCATTGGCGGAACTGATATTTCTACTCGGGTGTTTCACGAGAAAATCTTTCGCTATTATGGCCGCACCAAGGTTTTAACAAACTCTGATCTCGGAACGGTAATTGGAGCTAGACGCATGGGACATCCCATTTCGGAAATCGTTAGGGAATTCAATATTCCGAGATTCACAGTGTCAAGAGTGTGCCGAGAATACCACATCTCACCAGTGACAACGCAGTGGCCTACGACCTTCACTTAATGACAGAGAACAGCGAGTTTCCGTATAGTTGTCAGTGCTAAAAGACAAGCAACACTGCGTGAAACAACTGCAGAAATCAATGTGAGAAGCACGACGAACGCGCCCGTTAGGACAGCGCGGCGAAATTTTGTGTTAACAGGCTGTGGCAGTGGCAGGAGACGACCGAAGCGAGTGCCTTTGTTAGCAGCACGACATCGCCTACAGCGGCTCGTGACCATATCGGTTTCACCCTGGAAGACTGAGAGGAGTCGTGATTTCAGTTGGTAAGAGCTGACGGTAGCGATCGGGTTTAACGCAGACCCCACGCAGTCACGGACCCAAGTTGACAACAAGGCATTGTGGTGGCTCCTCAGTGGTGTAGGCTGTGTTTACACGGAGTGGACTGAGTTCCCCGTACAACTGAAACGATCATTGGCTGGAGACCGTTTGCAGAAATTCGTGGACTTCATGTTTCCCAAACAACGAAGGATTTTTTATGGATGGCAATGCGAGAAAGAAAACTGGCGTTCTACGGATCGGAGCGTGGAATGTCAGATCCCTTAATCGGGCAGGTAGGTTAGAGAATGTAAAAAGGGAAATGGATAGGTTAAAGTTAGATATAGTGGGAATTAGTGAAGTTCGGTGGCAGGAGGAACAAGACTTTTGGTCAGGTGAATACAGGGTTATAAATACAAAATCAAATAGGGGTAATGCAGGAGTGGGTTTAATAATGAATAAAAAAATAGGAGTGCGGGTTAGCTACTACAAACAGCATAGTGAACGCATTATTGTGGCCAAGATAGACACAAAGCCCATGCCTACTACAGTAGTACAAGTTTATATGCCAACTAGCTCTCCTGATGATAAAGAAATAGATGAAATGTATGACGAGATAAAAGAAATTATTCAGGTAGTGAAGGGAGACGAAAATTTAATAGTCATGGGTGACTGGAATTCGACAGTAGGAAAAGAGAGAGAAGGAAACATAGTAGGAGAATATGGATTGGGGGGAAGAAATGAAAGAGGAAGCCGCCTTGTAGAATTTTGCACAGAGCATGTCTTAATCATAGCTAACACTTGGTTCAAGAATCATAATAGAAGGTTGTATACCTGGAAGAATCCTGGAGATACTAAAAGGTATCAGATAGATTATATAATGGTAAAACAGAGATTTAGGAACCAGGTTTTAAATTGTAAGACATTTCCAGGGGCAGATGTGGATTCTGACCACAATCTATTGGTTATGAACTGCAGATTGAAACTGAAGAAACTGCAAAAAGGTGGGATTTTAAGGAGTTGGGACCTGGATAAACTGAAAGAACCAGAGGTTGTAGAGAGTTTCAGGGAGAGCATAAGGGAACAATTGACAGGAATGGGGGAAAGAAATACAGTAGAAGAAGAATAGGTAGCTCTGAGGGATGAAGTAGTGAAGGCAGCAGACGATCAAGTAGGTAAAAAGACGAGGGCTAATAGAAATCATTGGGTAACAGATGAAATATTGAATTTAATTGATGAAAGGAGAAAATATAAAAATGCAGTAAATGAAGCAGACATAAAGGAATACAAACGTCTCAAAAATGAGATCGACAGGAAGTGCAAAATGGCTAAGCAGGGATGGCTAGAGGACAAATGTAATGATGTAGAGGCCTATCTCACTAGGGATAAGATAGATACTGCCTACAGGAAAATTAAAGAGACCTTTGGAGAGAAGAGAACCACTTGTATGAATATCAAGAACTCAGATGGAAGCCTAGTTCTAAGCAAAGAAGGGAAGGCAGAAAGGTGGAAGGAGTATATAGAGGGTTTATACAAGGGCGATGTGCTTGAGGACAATATTACGTAAATGGAAGAGGATGTAGATGAAGACGAAATGGGAAATAAGATACTGCGTGAAGAGTTTGACAGAGCACTGAAAGACCTGAGTCGAAACAAGGCCCCAGGAGTAGACAACATTCCATTAGAACTACTGATGGCATTGGGAGAGCCAGTCGTGACAAAACTCTACCATCTGGTGAGCAAGATGTATGAGACAGGCGAAATACCCTCAGACTTCAAGAAGAATATAATAATTCCAATCCCAAAGAAAGCAGGTGTTGGCAGATGTGAAAATTACCGAACTATCAGTTTAATAAGTCACAGCTGCAAAATACTAACGCGAATTCTTTACAGACGAATGGAAAAACTGGTAGAAGCGGACCTCGGGGAAGATCAGTTTGGATTCCGCAGAAATGTTGGAACACGTGAGGCAATACTAACCTTACGACTTATCTTAGAAGAAAGGTTAAGGAAAGGCAAACCTACGTTTGTAGCATTTGTAGACTTAGAGAAAGCTTTTGACTACGTTAACTGGAATACTCTCTTTCAAGTTCTGAAGGAGGTAGGGGTAAAATACAGGGAGCGAAAGGCTATTTACAATTTGTACAGAAACCTGATGGCAGTTATAAGAGTCGTGGGGCCTGAAAGGGAAGCAGTGGTTGGGAAAGGAGTGAGACAGCGTTGTAGCCTCTCCCCGATGTTATTCAATCTGTATATTGAGCAAGCAGTAAAGGAAGCAAAAGAAAAATTCGGAGTAGGTATTAAAATTCATGGAGAAGCAGTAAAAACTTTGAGGTTCGCCGATGACATTGTAATTCTGTCAGAGATGGCAAAGGACTTGGAAGAGCAGTTGAACGGGATGGACAGTGTCTTGAAAGGAGGATATAAGATGAACATCAACAAAAGCAAAACGAGGATAATGGAATGTAGTCGAATTAAATCGGGTGATGCTGAGGGAATTAGATTAGGAAATGAGACACTTAAAGTAGTAAAGGAGTTTTGCTATTTAGGGAGTAAAATAACTGATGATGGTCGAAGTAGAGAGGATATAAAATGTAGACTGGCAATGGCAAGGAAATCGTTTCTGAAGAAGAGAAATTTGTTAACGTCGAATATAGACTTAAGTGTCAGGAAGTCGTTTCTGAAAGTATTTGTATGGAGTGTAGCCTTGTATGGAAGTGAAACATGGAGGATAACTAGTTTGGACAAGAAGAGAATAGAAGCTTTCGAAATGTGGTTCTAGAGAAGAATGCTGAAGATTAGATGGTTAGATCACATAACTAATGAGGAGGTGTTGAATAGGATTGGGGAGAAGAGAAGTTTGTGACACAACTTGACTAGAAGAAGGGATTGGTTGGTAGGACATGTTTTGAGGCATCAAGGGATCACAAATTTAGCATTGGAGGGCAGCGTGGAGGGTAAAAATCGTAGAGGGAGACCAAGAGATGAATACACTATGCAGATTCAGAAGGATGTAGGTTGCAGTAGGTACTGGGAGATGAAGAAGCTTGCACAGGATAGAGTAGCATGTAGAGCTGCATCAAGCCAGTCTCAGGACTGAAGACCACAACAACAACAACACTGTGTCATATCACCAGGCCACAACTGTTCGTGATTGGTTTGAAGAACACTGATGGTCTGACCATCCAGATCACCCGACATGTGGTATAATCGAGAGGTCAGTCTGTGCACAAACGCCTGCACTGGCAACACTTTCGCACTTGCGGACGGCTGCAGGGGCTGCACGCTCAGTTCTTGTGCAGCGTCTTCCAGCGACTTGCCGAGTCCATGCCACGTCCAGATCCTGCACTACGCTTCGCAAAAGCAGGCCCGACACGAAACTAGGAGGTATCCCAAGACTTTTGCCAACTCAGTGTGTAACCCGTATTGATAATACTTCTCTCATTACCTCTGTGTTGACGACTTTTTTTTATCCACACGCACACTCACTGGTATTAGTTGTGCCTCACAGAGATAATTGAACCGTGTCTAAAACATAATATCCTAAGGAAGCTCATATAATCACAGAAGTCTTACTTTGAAATGAAACTCAGTCATTGGAGAAAAATATGGATACGCCCAAAGCCGGCCAGTGTGGCCGAGTGGTTCTAGGCGCTTCAGTCTGGAACCGCGCGACCGCTACGCTCGCAGGTTCGAATCCTGCCTCGCTTATGGATGTGTGTGATGTCCTTAGGTTAGTTAGGTTTAAGTAGTTCTAAGTTCTAGGGGACTGATGACCTCAGAAGTTGAGTCCCATAGTGCTCAGAGCCATTTCAACCATTTCGATACACCAAAAACATACGACCTTATCACGCCTAATACGGTGTAGGAAAACTGTTGGCATTCAAAACAGCTTCCAATCGTTTCGCAATTTCCAGGACACCCTGTAGCAGTCTCCCTAGAAAATACGTGCAAGCGGGGTAACGGTGACGGAGTCAGATGGCGGTCACGCACCCTGCTCTCCAAAGTAGGCTACAAAACTGGTTGAGATCTGGTAGCTGTGAGGCCCCACGACTCGCAATCGCCTTCAAGAAACCAGTTTTAAACGATGCGAGGCGCGAGGCGTGTGTACAGGTGCCCGATCATCTGCGAACACAGCATAGCCTTGTCGGCTTTGGGGGACAGACATTGTACCGTGGGATGGACATGATCAATCAAAATGTTCGCATAATCCATGGCAGTAGTAAGACCGTGTAGAATGGGCACGTGGGCTGTGCAATACCGCTTCCTAAGTAGGTAGGTACGAAAAAATATTTTCACATCTGGAGGAGATAGTTGATGATGGAAATTTCGTGAAAAGATTGGCATTCAAGTAGCGTTTCACATCTGCGTATCATTAACAATCGACTAAAACCGTCACCCAATTCCAGTTGCGAAGTTGCCTACCTAACGGCTTTCAGGCGCAACAAAAATTGGGTTTTCATAATTTCATATAACTACCGACCGGTTCTAAAAATTTAAATTTCGGCCATAATCTATTCTTTTGGAAATATAAATTTATGTTAGAAGGTTAATGCAATAAGTCATGTATTTGAGTGTGTGTTTATTATGTCTGCAGGCAGCGTGACTCACGGGGCGCTGATTACACACACTATGTTTGTCCAACAATAAAACGCCTGAAGCTTCACTGGATTTGGGAGCTCGATTTATTAAAGAATCAGGGGTGGAATGGGAGCGGAGTTTACCGGTTAAATTAGAACCCATCTCTATACCAGATATGACCCACACAGACTGCTGAAAAAAACAGCAGCGCCCTCGAGGATAAGGTCATTTTATTGCCAAGTTAGATGACAGACAGTTTCTCGTTATAGGGAGATATGATAGTAAATTCAGACCAGACACGCATGTCACAGTTAACGGTACAAAAATAGTCTCTACAATACACAGTGCAGTGAACATCCTCCTCCCCCCCCCCCCCCCCCCCCCAGGTGGCAAGGGAGCACTGTATTCGCGCATGCAAACGATCATGAGGGCCGGAATGGCATCCTGCGATGTATTGTCCCAAATATCTTGCCCTTTTGTTGCAAATCGGCAATGGTTCTAGCATGCCCTCGAGAGCGAGTAAGTTCCAGCTACGTCTTGTCCCATAGGTGTTCAACTGGCGGGAAATGTGGTGATCTCTGTGTGCCGCGCTGTAGTTGTACACTACGTAGAGCGCGTTGTGTCGCCCGTTATCCTGCCCTAAAGACACATCAACTCGCTGTAGAAGCAGTGGCAGAAACACGGCATAATGCCCTTGCAATGTAGAAAGCACTGGCTACTTTGTTCTACAGAAACGCCATATTTGACCGCGAGCTGTACCGTGCGTCTGTAGCAAGCGGACGTCCAGAACTTGGTATACAGCGGAGGGAATAAACTGACAACACACCACCGATACACTGTGCACAATATGTGCAGCAGTTCGTCGAAACATCCGTCCAGCTACCTCACGGGCCCACGGCGTGTCTCAAACGGCTGGAGCTGTTCAACAGGAGTACGTGCTCGTCCGTGGGACATGGTTGTACCCTAGAATGAATCTTGAAAACATTGTTTACCTCCAATCTCGGCACAGTTAGTGTCTGCAGAGTTAAAACAGAGGGACAGAGTGTTCCCAGACTGGCCTCCTGAGCGCTGTCTGATCGCCACTGCACCCTCCTCCACCCCCCCCCCCCCCCCCGCACCCCTCCCTGTAAGCACATATTGCACCATGGTGCCACTGAACAACGTCCTTGGGAGTGTTGTGCTTTTTTTCCAATGAAAGGATGATAATAGCCAGTAAATCGAGATGGGATGTACGCATAAGACTTTTTTCCATGGTGGCCGGATACTTTTGCTTCTCTAGCTGCGCATATGATAAACATGTTCCTACTTGAATATGCACTGAAGTGCCAAAGAAATTGCTATATGCATTCTTACTGAAAGACAGAGATACGTAAACAAGCAGAATACCGCATTGCGGTCGGCAACGCCTATATCAGACAAGTGTCTCGTGCAGTTGTTAGGTCGGTTACTGCTGCTACAATGGCAGGTAATCAGTTTGGCAGGTTATCGATAACGGGCTTTCGGAGCCGAAGGCCCTCTCGTGTACCCTTTATGAAGGCACGACGCAAAGCTTTACGCCTCGCCTTGGCCCGTCAACCCCGACATTGGACTGTTGATGACTGAAAACATGTTGCCTGATCGGACGAGTCTCGTTTCAGATTGTATCGAGAGGATGGACGTGTACGGGCATAGAAACAACCTCATGAATTCATGGAACCTGCATGTCAGCAGGGGCCTGCAGGGGGCTCTGCAATGGTGTGGGATGTGCGCAGTTGGAATTATATGGGACCCCTTTTACGTCTAGATACGACTCTGACAGGTGACAAGTACGTAAGCATCCTGTCTGATCACCTGCATCCATTCATGACTGTTGTGCACTCCGACAGACTTGGACTGTTCCAGCAGGACAAAGCAACATCCCACACGTCCAGAATTGCTACATAGTGGCTAGAGGAGCAGTCTTCTGGGTTTGGCTATCAAGTTTCCCAGAGATGAACGTTATTGAGCATATAGGGGATGCCTAACACCGTGCTGCTCAGAAGAGGTCTCAACTCCCACTCACTTTTACGTATTTATGGACAGCAATCAAGGGTTCAAAGTGTCGATTTGATGCAACACTACTTCAGACATTAGTCGAGTCCATGCCACATCACGTTGCGGCATTTCTGCGAGCTCGCGGCGTGCTGGCGTACGAGTTGCTTTGGCTTCTCAGTGTACAAGGAATATGGCTCGTAAGAAAGTTATCCGTCATGATTCTCCCCAGCAACCAACTTCGCCGCTTTGTCGACTACCGTATATAACGGGCTACTGGAAATTCTCAAGAAACGTATCAATGTCCTACTTCACTCCACACCAAGACGTCCAGAGTTCCTCAGGTCAGAGACGACGAACAGTTTTGTAATTTTATAACCTGTCAATCGGTTTACAATTTGTCAGTTTTCTTATCACAATTCATGCGAATTTCAAATATCTTCTTGGAATTGTGGACACTTGTACGTGTGGTGAGAGAGAGAGAGAGAGAGACAGACAGACAGACAGACAGAGAGAGAGAGATTCAAATGGTTCTGAGGACTGTGGGATTCAACATCTGAGGTCATCAGTCCGCTACACTTAGAACTACTTAAACCTAACCTAAGGACATCACACACATCCATGCACGAGGCAGGATTCGAACCTGCGACCGTAGAGGTCGCGCGGTTCCAGACTGAAGCGCCTAGAACCACTCGGCCACAACGCTCAGGTAGAGAGAGAGAGAGAGAGAGAGAGAGAGAGAGATCGTGTTTTGCCTGCTTGGAAGACAAAAATCGGTACACATCACGGAGGCAGTGATGGATTTCGTGTGTGCATTACGTGACACGCTGTCACACACAAATACACACACACACACACACACACACACACACACACACACGAATGCACGTACTGTCATAGATCCACGCTAATCCCCTCCCGCGTCTCGTTTCAGGCGACCTAGATGTTTTCGGGGCGTAATTAATCTCATTCCCCGTCCACTTCTGGTCATTTGAGCACAATGCCGCGCGGAACGCGCCAGACAAATGGCTTCGCGCCCTTCCGGCGAAAATTAATCCTCTCATTTTGCTGTGTGTTTTACGTGCACGGACTCGGTGGCCGCCGGAATTGCCACGTTTCTCAGTCATCAATCATCTTGAGAATTCCGGTCAGGAATTACAAGGGAGGATGCTCCTTATGCGCTGCTCACCATTGTTAAGCCAGATGAATGTCTGCGGGACGGTTTCCGTGTGTACGTTTCATTCGTATGAGTGTGTGTGAGCACGTTGGTGTGTGTGTGTGTGTGAGCGCGGAGCGTAAGCGCTTGAGTGAATGTTGTCTCCTGCCCCCATCTCTCGCTCCCTCCCTCTCTCTCTCTCTCTCTCTCTCTCTCTCTCTCTCTCTGTCGTATACAGACAGAGAACGTGGGGACAGCTGAAAAAAGTCCGTGGTTTGAACGCTTCACTAAGTGCAGGGAAAATTCTGGAACAGTAGAAGGTAATGCGGAAGTTACTCATTCAGCTACTACACACTTGCGTAAAATTCGTTGCAGCTTTTTAGCAGACGTCACGATACTGCGGTGGTACAAACTTCATTGAACCGTTAGGAAAAGGTATATTCTCCAGTTACTTACTACTCCACCTAAAACCAGTGATAAACCCTTCGACTTAAAAGTATGCGAGAGCGGCGTGTTTCGGCGTGTTTCGTCACAGTATGGTTTAGTCGGTGCGAGAGAGTTACAGAGCTGCTCCAAAAATTCCATTGGCAGACGCTATAAGAAAGGGGTTGTACATCACGGAAGGGGTTGCTATTGAAATTTCGAGAGAGTTCTTTCCTCCACAATACATTAACTCCTCCCAAATACATTTCGCGAAGTTATCATGACTAGAAAATTCGGAAATTAGTCGTACTAGATGTACCTTCCGCCAAACACCGTTAGTAAGATGTTGATGCAGATGTAGATACGGCCTCATTGTAACATAGTGTGGTCAATGTAAATAAATCACAGGCTGAAAATTTAAAATCTGGAGCAAATCTTCAGGAGACACACTTAAAGGGCAAAATCGATCTTAAGGTTTACTATTACACATGCATTTAGTATCTCATACTTTTTTATTCTCTACTGGTAGAGGAAAGAAATCAAAAGGTAGCGATGAAACCGTATTTCTGTTAGAGATGGCAAAGGAGCAGCTGAATAGTGTCTTGAAAATACGTTATCAGATGAACACCAACAAAAGCAAAACAGTGGAATCAAATTAAATCAGGAGATGCCGAGAGAATTAGATATAGGAATGAGACAATGAATTTAGTAGACGTGTTTTGAGCAGCAAAGTAACCAACGTTAGCGAAAGTAGAGAGGGTCTAAAATCTAGACTCGCAATAGAAAGAAATGAATATCTGTAAACGATAAATCGAATATAAATCTTTGGAATTTAAATGTTAAGGCGCCTGTTCTGATGGTATTCTTGTACGGAAGTGAAAGGTGTACATTCAACAATGTAGCGAAGGAGAGAATGGAGCGTTTGAAATGTGGTGCAAAGGAGAATGGTAGATGGGTAGATCGCGTAAGTTATGAGGAGTTTCTGAATCGACATGGGGGGAAAAGAAATTTATGGCGTAAGTTGACTAAAAGAAAAGACCTGTGCAGAACACATCGTGAGGCGTCAAATAATCGTCAGTTTTGTGATGGAGAGTAGAGAGAAAGAGAGAGAGAGAGAGAGAGAGAGAGAGAGAGTGTTTTCAGGGCGGGGGTGGGGTGAGGGGGAAAGCCTCGTGATGACTGGGTGTTGTGTGACGTCCTTGGGTTAGTTAGGTTTAAGTAGTCTAAGTTCTAGGAGACTGATGACCTCAGATGTTAAGTCCCATAGTGCTCAGAGCCATTTGAACCATTTGAGGGGGAAAGGGACCAAGGGATGAATGCAGCAAACAGGTTTAAATGGATGTAGGTTGTAATAGTTATTCGGAGACGAGTGTGAGGAAAGCTGCATGAAACCAGTTTTCTGGCTGAACTATTACAACAATAAAACCAACAGCTGATATAGCACTTAACCAGATACAAGTCATTAAGATGAGAAGAATCTACGCAGTATTGACAGTATGCAGAAACTCATACTGATTTAACTGTACAGTACATCTGGCATAGTCATCTCTAGAATCCATCATGCGATGTAATGTTACCGTCTACCACTTCGTGATGTTTCATCTGTTCTCTGGAATAATGTAACCATCGATCTGTTCCGTCACGCTCTTTACAATTGTGATGGCTCTCGACTCTCACCAGAGTTGGTGAGTAACACGTTACTTTTAACGCCTTTTCTAGTAATAGTTACTTTGCAAAGGTAACAGCCGGTATAAGCGCTATTATTTACACAAAGTAACTTTAATTGTAAAAAGGTTATTTATAGCGGTAACTATTTAACAAAAGTGTTGTTCCATTTTTTATTGCACATAATATTGTTGTGAGAATCTCAAGAGCCTAATACTGGCCGTTATTCTGAAAAAAATGAAAAGAATGTCTCATTTGAACAAGAACGTGGGCGTTACGCTTGCTGCAAACCTTTGAGTCACTGCGGCCGCCGATGACACACCTTTCGTAGCCCGACTGAACGCCGCATCTTACCGGCGACTTATTACTGCAGGTGTTTATCCTTATTTTTCTTTCTGACATCACTTGGTCAGCAATATATCTGAGATTTATTAAGTGTTATAACTAGCGCATAATATTCTAAAAGCCCCCCCCCCCTCCCCCCCCCCCCCCCCCCCCCCCCCCGGGAATCATGGACCTTGCCGTTGGTGGGGAAGCATGCGAGCCTCAGCGATACAGATAGCCGCACCGTACCGTAGGTGCAATCACAACGGAGGGCCTTTTCAGTAGTTGCAGGGGCAACAGTCTGGATCACTAACCAAAACGGCCTTGCTGCGCTGGTACTGCGAACGGCTGAAAGCAAGGGGAAACTATAGCCGTAATTTTTCCCGAAGGCATGCAACTTTACTGTATTGTTAAATGACGATGGCGTCCTCTTGGGTAAAATATTCCGGAGTTAAATAGTCCCCCATTCGGACTACTCAAGAGGACATCGTTATCAGGAGAATGGCGTTCTACAGATCGGAACGTGAAATGTCAAATCCCGTAATGAAGCAGGTAGGTTAGAAAATTTAAAAAGATAAATGGATAAGTTAAAGTTATATATAGTGGGAATTAGTGAAGTTCGGTGGTAGAAGGAACAAGACTTCTGGTCAGGTGAATACAGAGTTATAAATACAGAATCAAATAGGGGTATTGCAGGAGTAGGTTTAATAATGAATAAAAAAATAGGAACGTGGGTAAGCTACTACAAACAGCATAGTGAACGCATTATTGTGGCCAAGATAGCTACGAAGCCCACGCCTACCATAGTAGTACAAGTTTATATGGCAACTAGCTCCGCAGATGATGAAGAAATTGATGAAATGTGTGATGAGATAAAAAGAAATGGATGAAGGGAGACGAAAAGTTAATAGTCATGGGTGTCTGGAATTCGATAGTAGGAAAAGGAAGAGAATGAAACGTAGAAGGTGAATATGGAATGGGGGTAAGGAATGAAAGACGAAGCCGCCTGGTAGAATTTTGCACAGAGCATAACTTAATCATAGCTAACACTTGGTTCAAGAATCATGAAAGAATGTTGTATACATGGAAGAAGCATGGAGAGACTGGAAGGTTTCAGATCGATTATATAATGGTAAGACAGAGATTTAGGAACCAAGTTTTAAATTGTAAGACATTTCCAGGGGCAGATGTGGACTCTGACCACAATCTATTTTGGTTATCAACTGTAGATTAAAAGTGAAGAAACCGCAAAAAGGTGGGAATTTAAGGAGATGGGACCTGGATAAACTGACAGAACCAGAGGTTGTAGAGAGATTCAGGGAGAGCATTAGGGAACGACTGACAAGAATGGGGGAAAGAAATACAGTCGAAGGAGAATGGGTAGCTTTGAGAGATGAAATAGTGAAAGCAGCAGAGGATCAAGTAGGTAGAAAGACGAGGGCAAATATAAATCCTTGGATAACAGAAGAGATTTTGAATTTAATTGATGAAAGGAGAAAATACAAAACTGCAGTAAATGAAGTAGCCAAAAAGGAATACAAACGCCTCAAAAATGGCCGGAGTGAGCGAGCGGTTCTAGGAGCTTCAGTCTGGAACCGTGCCACCGCTACGGTCGTATGTTCGAAACCTGCCTCGGGCATGGATGCGTGTAATTTCTTAGGTTAGTTAGGTTTAAGTAGTTCTAAGTTCTAGGGGACTGATGACCTCCGCTGTTAAGTCCCATAGCGCTCAGAGCCATTTGAACCATTTGAGGTCGACAAGAAGTGCAAAATGGCTAAGCAGGAATGGCTAGAAGACAAATGTAAGGATGTTGTTGTTGTTGTGGTCTTCAGTCCTGAGACTCGTTTGATGCAGCTGTCCATGCCACTCTATCCTGTGCAAGCTTCTTCATCTTCCAGTACCTACTGCAACCTACATCCTTCTGAATCTGCTTAGTGTATTCATCTCTTGGTCTCCCCCTATGATTTTTTCCCTCCACGCTGCCCTCAAATACTAAATTGGTGATCCCTTGATGCCTCAGCACATGTCCTACCAACCGATCCCTTCTTCTGGTCAAGTTGTGCCACAAACTTCTCTTCTCCCCAATCCTATTCAATACTTCCTCATTAGTTATGTGATCTACCCGCTAATCTTCAACATTCTTCTGTAGCACCACATTTCAAAAGCTTCTATTCTATTCTTGTCCAAACTATTTACCGTCCATGTTTCACTTCCATACATGGCCACACTCCATACAAATACTTTCAGAAATAACTTCCTGAGAC
This sequence comes from Schistocerca americana, assembly GCF_021461395.2. Lineage (NCBI taxonomy): Eukaryota > Metazoa > Arthropoda > Insecta > Orthoptera > Acrididae > Schistocerca > Schistocerca americana. Next base: position 37,095,714 of record NC_060125.1, read on the forward strand.
TTAAATCTATACTCGATGTTAACAAATTTCTCTTCTTCAGAAACGCTTTCCTTGCCATTGAAAGTCTACATTTTATATCCTCTCTACTTCGTCCATCATCAGTTATTTTGCTCCCCAAATAGCAAAACTCCTTTACTACTTTAAGTGTCTCATTTCCTAATTTAATACCCTCAGCATCACCCGACTTAACTCGACTACATTCCATTATCCTCGTTTTGCTTTTGTTGATGTTCATCTTATATCCTCACTTCAAGACACCATCCATTCCGTTCAACTGCTCTTCCAAGTCCTTTGCTGTCTCTGACAGAATTACAATGTCATCGGCGAACCTCAAAGTTTTTATTTCTTCTCCATGGATTTTAATACCTACTCCAAATTTTTCTTTTGTTTCCTTTACTGCTTGCTCAATATAGAGATTGAATAACATCGGGGAGAGGATACAACCCTGTCTTACTCCCTTCCCAACCACTGCTTCCCTTTCATGTCCCTCAACTCTTATAACTGCAATTTGGTTTCTGAACAAGTTGTAAATAGCCTTCCGCTCCCTGTATTTTACCCCTGCCACCTTCAGAATTTGAAAGAGAGTTTTCCAGTTAACGTTGTCAAAAGCTTTCTCTAAGTCTACAAATGCTACAAACGTAGGTTTGCCTTTCCTTAATCTTTCTTCTAAGATAAGTCGTAAGGTCAGTATTGCCTCACGTGTTTCAGTATTTCTCCGGAATCCAAACTGATCTTCCCCGAGGTCAGCTTCTACCAGTTTTTCCATTCGTCTGTAAAGAATTCGTGTTAGTACTTTGCAGCTGTGGCTTATTAAACTGATTGTTCGGTAATTTTCACATCTGTCAACACCTGCTTTTTTTTAGATTGGAATTATTAGATTCTTCTTGAAGTCTGAGGGTATTTCACCTGTTTCATACATCTTGCTCACCAGATGGTAGAGTTTTGTCAGGACTGGCTCTCCCAAGGCCGTCAGTAGTTCCAATGGAATGTTGTCTACTCCGGGGGCCTTGTTTCGACTCAGTTCCTACAGTGCTGTGTCAAACTCTTCACGCAGTATCATATCTCCCATTTCATCTTCATCTACATCGTCTTCCATTTCCATAATATTGTCCTCAAGTGCATCGCACTTGTATACACCCTCTATATACTCCTTCCACCTTTCTGCTTTCCCTTCTTTGCTTAGAACTGGGTTTCCATCTGAGCTCTTGATGTTCATACATGTGGTTCTCTTATCTCCAAAGGTCTCTTTAATTTTCCTGTAGGCAGTATCTATCTTACCCCTAGTGAGAGAAGCCTCTACATCCTTCCATTTGTCGTCTAGCTATCCCTGCTTAGCCATTTTGCACTTCCTGTCGCTCTCATTTTTGAGACGTTTGTATTCCTTTTTGCCTGCTTCATTTACTGCATTTTTATATTTTCTCCTTTCATCAATTAAATTCAATATTTCTTCTGTTATCCAAGGATTTCTACTAACCCTCTTCTTTTTACCTACTTGATCGTCTGCTGCCTTCACTACTTCATCCCTCAGAGCTACCCATTCTTCTTCTACTGTATTTCTTTCCCCCATTCCTGTTAATTGTTCCCTTATGCTCTCCCTGAAACTCTCTACAACCTCTGGTTCTTTCAGTTTATCCAGGTCCCATCTCCTTAAATTCCCACATTTTTGCAGTTTCTTCAGTTTTAATCTACAGGTCATAACCAATAGATTGTGGTCAGAGTCCACATCTGCCCCTGGAAATGTCTTACAATTTAAAACCTGGCTCCTAAATCGCTGTCTTACCATTATATAATCTATCTGATACCTTTTAGTATCTCCAGGGTTCTTCCATGTATACAACTTTCTATCATGATTCTTAAACCAAGTGTTAGCTATGATTAAGTTGTGCTCTGTGCAAAATTCTATCAGGCGGTTTCCTCTTTCATTTCTTAGCCCCAATCCATATTCACCTACTACGTTTCCTTCTCTCCCTTTTCCTACACTCGAATTCCAGTCACCCATGACTATTAAATTTTCGTCTCCCTTCACTATTTGAATAATTTCTTTTATTTCATCATACATTTGTTCAATTTCTTCGTCATCTGCAGAGCTAGTTGGCATATAAACTTGTACTACTGTAGTAGGTGTGGGCCTCGTATCTATCTTGGCCACAATAATGCGTTCACTATGCTGTTTGTAGTAGCTTACCCGAATTCCTATTTTCCTATTCATTATTAAACCTACTCCTGCATTACCCCTATTTGACTTTGTGTTTACAACCCTGTAGTCACCTGACCAGAAGTCTTGTTCCTCCTGCCACCGAACTTCACTAATTCCCACAATGTCTAACTTTAACCTATCCATTTCCCTTTTTAAATTTTCTAACCTACCTGCCCGATTAAGGGATCTGACATTCCACGCTCCGATCCGTAGAACGCCAGTTTTCTTTCTCCTGATAACGACATCCTCTTTAGTAGTCCCCGCCAGCAGATCCGAATGGGGGACTATTTTACCTCCGGAATATTTTACCCAAGAGGACGCCATCATCATTTATTCATACAGTAAAGCTGCATGCCCTCGGGAAAAATTACGGCCGCAGTTTCCCCTTGCTTTCAGCCGTTCGCAGTTCCAGCACAGCAAGGCCGTTTTGGTTATTGTTACAAGGCCAGATCAGTCAATCATCCAGACTGTTGCCCTTGCAACTACTGAAAAGGCTGCTGCCCCTCTTCAGGAACCACACGTTTGTCTGGCCTCTCAACAGATACCCCTCCGTTGTGGTTGTACCTACGGTACGGCTATCTGTATCAGTGAGGCACGCAAGCCTCCCCACCAACGGCAAGGCCATGGTTCATGGGGGGGAATGTAAGGATATAGAGGCATATATCACTAGGGGTAAGATAGATACTGCTTACGCGAATATTTCAGAGAGGTTTGGAGGAAAGAGAACCACTTGCATGAATATCAAGAGCTGCGATGGAAACCCAGTTCTAAGCAAAGAAGGGAAAGCAGGAAGGTGGAAGGACTATATAGAGGGTATATACAAGAGCGATATTCTTGAGGACAATATTATGGAATTGGAAGAGGATGCAGGTGAAGATGAAACGGGAGACATGATACTGAATGAAGAGTTTGACAGCGCCCTGAAAGACCTAAGATGAAACAAGGCCCCGGGAGTAGACAACATCCCATTAGAAACACAGATAGCTTTGGGAGAGCCAGTCCTGACAAAGCTCTACCATCTGGTAAGCAAGGTATATGTGGCAGACGAAATACCCTCAGACTTCAAGAAGAATATAATAATTCCAATCCCAAAGAAAGCAGGTGTTGACAGATGTGAAAATTACCGAACTATCAGTTTAATAAGCCACGGCTGCAAAATACTAACATGAATTCATTACAGACGAATGGAAAAACTAGTGAGGCAATACTGACCCTACGACTTATCTTAGAAAATAGAGTAAGGAATGGGAAACCTACGTTTCTAGCATTTGTAGACTTAGAGAAATCTTTTGACAATGTTGACTGGAATTCTCTCTTTCAAATTCTCATGGTGGCCGGGGTAAAATACAGGGAGCGAAAGGCTATTTACAATTTGTACAGAAACCATATGGCAGTTATAAGAGTCGTGGGGCATGAAAGGGAAGCAGTGGTTGGGAAGGGAGTGAGACAGGGTTGTAGCCTATCCCCGATGTTATTCAATCTGTGTATTGAACAAACAGTGAAGGAAACAAAAGAAATATTCGGAGTAGGAATTAAAATCCATGGAGAAGAAATACAAACTTTGAGATTCGCCGATGACATTGTAATTCTGTCAGAGACAGCAATGGACCTGGAGTAGCAGCTGAACGGAATGGACAGTATCTTGAAAGGAGGATATAAGATGAACATCAACAAAAGCAGATCGAGGATAATGGAATGTAGTTGAATTAAATAGGGTGATGCTGAGGGAATTAGATTAGGAAGTGAGATGCTTAAAGTAGTAAAAGAGTTTTGCTATTTGGGGAGCAAAATAACTGATGATGGCCGAAGTAGAGACGATATAAAATGTAGACTGACAATGGTAAGGCCGGCCGCGGTGGTCTAGCGGTTCTAGGCGCGCAGTCCGGAACCGCGCGACTGCTACGGTCGCAGGTTCGAATCCTGCCTCGGGCATGGATGTGTGTAATGTCCTTAGGTTAGTTAGGTTTAAGTAGTTCTAAGTTCTAGGGGACTGATGACCACAGTAGTTAAGTCCCATAGTGCTCAGAGCCATTTTTGAATGGTAAGGAAAGAGTTTCTGAAGAAGAGAAATTTGTAAACATCGAGTATAGATTTAACTGTCAGGAAGTCGGTTCTGAAAGTATTTATATGGAGTGTAGCCATGTATGGAAGTGAAACGTGGACGATAAATAGTTAAGACAAGAAGAGAACAGAAGCTTTCGTAATGTGGTGCTACAGAAGAATGCTGAAGATTAGATGGTTAGATCACATAACTAATGAGGAGGTATTGAATAGAATTGGGGAGAAGAGAAATTTGTGGTACAACTTTACTGGAAGAAGGGATCGCTTGGTAGGACATATTCTGAGGCATCAAGGGATCACCAATTTAGTATTGGAGGGCAGCGTGGAATTTAAAAATCGTAGAGGGAAACCAAGAGATGAAGATTGAGTAGCATGGAGAGCTGCATCAAATCAGTCTTTGGACTGAAGACGACAACAACAAACAACATATATTAAAACTCTGTTATGTATTCTGAAAGTATTTGTCTTCAGGAAATGTGTGATGTTTGAATAATAATTTTTACTGCTGTTATTTCACTTAATTCTTTCTCATTCACTCATAACATTTTAATTTTTTTATGTTATTTATACTTTTGCGTCCATATGCAACACTGAGTGTTAAGACGTCACATGACACTTCACCCGTGAGTACCATGTAATATCCGCTGTCATATTCATTTCCACATCTTCCGGACAAGGAGAAGTAAGCATAGACGCGCATCCCTTGGCCAACGTATTCTGAAGTGTTTGAATTTTTGACCCCGGACGGAAAAAATGATTCCTTTCATTACAAACTGTCCTCCAGTGTGGAAAGAGCACGTTGCATTCGGAGCTCGACATCAAACTTAAAAACAAAACAAAAAAATAAAAGAAGTATGATTGAGACCATTGTCTTATTTAAATAGAAAATATAAGTTCAAACATAGAAAAGCTACTATATTCAATTCGCACTTTCGTTTAGAGCAGAAGTCTACATTCCCTAAAAAGCATTGAGGGATATGAAGCGCAAGGCGCGAAAAAGTAAGCACAGCAGTACCATTACAGGTACAACCACGAGGTAAACAGTTGCCAATACTAACCCCTGGGGAAACTGCTTTCGAGAGAGGATATTCTGAAGTGGTGAGTCCACTGGCACAGACTCTGAACTTGCTACAGGGAGAAATCGTGATCGCGAGTTTCCATCTACCAACTTTGACTGCTTCCAAACAGAAGCTGAATAAATTATCCACTAATTTGAACTGTGTACACCTCTGTTTGATGCCGTTCTTCTGAGACTGCAGAAGACATCTGAAGAAGCACTTAGAAATGGATTTCTAAATTCGTATCATGATTGCACCCAAAATTCAAAACCAACTGGATAGGCGAACCACATGCGTGTGTAGTTAACGGCCATACGCTGGAAGCCATGGTGCATACAACAGGTGTAAACTACACTACCAGCAAAGAAGCAGAAGTACCCGTGTACCCGATGACGTGGAGGGAAATTCTTCTGCTTTGAGAGACAGAATACACGTATCTCATGTGCTCAACCGGATCTCGAACAATTTTTACTCAAAAGTTCGACAGATGACGCTGTCGTTTATCGAATAATAAAATCGTCAGTAGATCAAAACAAACTGGAAAACGATTTAGAAAAGATATCTGAAAGGTGCGAAAAGTGGCAGTTGATGCTAAATAACGAAAAGTGTGTGGTCATCCACATGAGTGCTATAATCCACATGAGTGCTATAAGGAACTAGTTAACTTCGGTAACACGATAAACTAGTCAAACCTAAAAGCTGTGAAGCAACTAAATACGTAGGTATTACAATTACGTACAACTTAAATTGGAAGGAACACATAGAAAATGTTGTGGTGAAGGTTAACCAAAGACTGCGTTTTATTGGCAGGACACTTAGAAAATGTAACAGACCTACTAAGGAGACTGCCTATACTACGCTTGTCCGACCTCTTTTACAATACTGCTGCGCGGTGTGGGATCCTGACGTAGTACATCGAAAAAGTTCAAAGAAAGACAGCACGTTTTGTATTATTGCGAAATATGGGAGAGAGTGTCACAAATGATACAGGATTTGGGCTGGACATCATTAAGAGAACGTTTTTCGTTGCGACGGAAACTTCTCACGAAATTCCAATCACCAACTTTCTCCTTCGAATGCGAAAATCTTTTGTTGACACCGACCTACAAAGGGAGGAACGATCACCACGATAAAAGATACGGAAAGATACAGGTGTTTATTCTTTCCGCGCGCTATAAGAGATTGGAATAATAGAGAATTGTGAAGGTTGTTCGATGAACCCTCTGCTAGGCACTTAAACGTGATTTTCAAAGTATCCATGTAGATTTAGATATACAGATGCTCGATGTGTTTACCACAATCGAGACCCTCTTTATTAAATGTAATACAGGCATATCAACTAGTGCAGTTGTAGAGAGTATTTTCAGCATAGGGTTTATTCTGCTGAGGACAATGAGGGGAAACTGCGGAATGAAACATTTCAAAAACAACTTTAGTTGAAAATGAATAAGTAGTTCAGCTGAGACGCACTGGGACAGAAGACGACGTAGACAATGTATTTTATTATTGATTGACATTCTCCACAGGATAAATTATTTATTTACAGATGAGTTACAATTAAATTTTTTTTAAGTAGCTGTAATGATAGCTGCAACTGTACAGTTACTTTTCATATGTAGTAACTATAACTGCTACTAAGTCATATTTCCTGGGAAGTAATTTTAATTGGAACTTAGTTACTCTCAAAAAGTAAGTCTGTGCACTACTTATGTAAATTTACTGCTTAATGTAAACTGAAGAAAAATCTGCCAATTCCTTAATTATACTATACTTTCTTCTCAATGATCATGTTATGACGTCTAAGTAGCTACGTTGTTCCATGCAAGGCACAATTACTGTTCCTTTGTCCAATAGTTTTGGTAATGCCACAGGGAAGGTCTTTCTAGCGATATATAGACTGTTTCAGCTTTGGAAAGCTGTTCGAGTCTGGGGGATACATCTCGTGACTGTATGGAGGATGCGGCAGAACGTCCAAACCGTATTGGTGCAGCTTTCCAGTTATGTCTTTCCCAATAAGCGTCGAACTTTTCGCCTTCAACGTCAAATCTTTTTTCCACTAAGGCTGCGCCATCCAATCGTTTCTGCTTTTATTACACATGCAAGTAGTCAGGCACACATCGCGCAGCAGTTTTTGTCTAATTTAAATAATTTGTGAACGTTCCGAATACGGAATGTAGGGATATCCCTGACGTTTCAGAAAGTTTCTCGTACGCCGCACGATTATAATCAACAGTGGTGTATATGACATGTGTTACACTTCATTCACTTGTCTATGCTTGCGCCCTTCCTGACCTTAGGTCATCGTTTACTTACACGATCACAACGAAAACTACTAGACTGGTGATGAACTACACTGCGGTCGACTGTTAACCCTCTACTGACTTCAGTTAGTCACAACTAATTTCCGTAGGATTCTTGTGGCGCGGAGTTTCCATTGAAAAATTATGTCGTTTGCTGTTCAGTTGCACGTTTCATATCCCATATCGTTCTCGCTTTTATAAATGTATAATATGAGCACGATATGGAGCCTGCAACTGAAGAGCAAACGACATAATTTAAAATGGAAACTTCGCGCGACAAGAATTCTACAGAAATTCGTTGCGGCTAAGCGAAGTCTGCAGAGGTTTAACAATCGACCATAGTATATCTACAGGGTGTTTCAGAAGTGATGGTCAATAATCCACACATGCAAAATACAGGTCAAAAGTAGCTGAAAAGCTCCAGTAGACATGGGTCCGAAAATCAACCACTGCCTAGGTATCGCATTAATTCGAGGTGGGAACCAACTGTCAACGTCCCTGGATACCGCTGTATTTACGCTGATATCTCAAGGTGTGGGATCGACTACCTGTTTGTTTACGCATGCGCAGCTACTTCCCTTTCCCCCGCCGTACAATGTGCCGTACCGGAGTTTCGCACACCATGTTGGAGATCCGTAACACCCAATGTTGCGGAAAGGGTGTTACGCACTGCACACGAACGTCCGAGTACTTCAAGGAGGAGGATTGTAGGCCAAGAGTGTGTCCTGAGTCATAGTGTGAGTAGGCTGTGCTGTGCTGTGCGCTGTATGTGGCTGATTTGCCTTGTTGGAATATTTGCTATTGTATTTTTGGGCAGTTGGATGTGAACAGCGTGTAGCGTTGCGCAGTTGGAGGTGAGCCGCCAGCAGTGGTGGATGTGGGAAGAGAGATGGCAGGGTTTTGAGAGCGGACGATCTGGACGTGTGTCCGTCAGAAAAACGAAATTTGTAAGACTAGATGTCATGAACATATATGACTTTTGAACACTATTAAGGTAAATACATTGTTTGTTCTCTATCAAAGTCTTTCATTTGCTATCTATGCCTATCAGTAGTTAGTGCCTTCAATAGTTAGAATCTTTTATTTAGCTGGCAGTATTTGCGCTCGCTGTATTGCAGTAGTTCGAGTAACGAAGATTTTTGTGAGGTAAGTGATTCATGAAAGGTATAGGTTATTGTTAGTCACGGCCATTCCTTTGTAGGTATATTGAAAGTCAGATTGCGTTGCGGTAAAAATATTGTATGTCAGTTTAGTGTTGATCAGAATAAGTAAAGAGAGAAATGTCTGAGTACGTTCAGTTTTGCTCAGCTGGTTGAAAATCAAATAACGTAAGAGGTTTACCAGCACAGTAATTCATAAATTTTTCTAAGGGGATGCTTCAATAGCAGTGTGTGGCGGATTTTACACCGACAAGTACTCTATCCATATCATCTCCAGCGAGTGCAAGCCCTCGACAACGCAGACTTCCGTCCTAGAGGGAATTTCTACCAACAGGTGCAACAACAGTGTACTCTGAATCCTCTGATCACAGATGAGGCTGGATTTACCCGTGACGGTATTTTTAACTACCATAACTGCCACAGTTGGGCCGATGTCGATCCTAAGGCAACACGCGTATCACTTCAGCAGCGCTAATCGTTGAACGTCTGGGCAGGACTGCCCGGAGACCGCAATACTGGACCACGCTGCCTGCCACAGAGACTAATCGGACAGCAGTGAATGTGGTTTCTGGGGACTGTACTTCCAGATGTACACGATGATGTCCTACTGAGCCAACGCCTGAACATGTGGTTCATGCATGATGGTGCTTCAGCACATTTTCATTTACGAGTGCGCCGGCTTGTAACTCGGAAGTACGGTCAACATGGGATACGTAGAGGACGTTCTGTCCCATGGCCTCCAACGTCTCCGGATTTAAATCCCATGATGTCAAAAGCCTGGTCTATGATACCGATATCCACTCTCTTGAGGTATTGCGCTTGTGGATTGAAGCAACCTTCCAGTATTTAAGAATTCCCCAGGACTACCTGAGAGGATTCGCAACTCATTTCGGAGATTTGTCGACCCACTTTTATTGAAGCTTTATAGCTATTTTTGGCCTGTACTTTCTTCCATGTCTGAATTATTGACCATCGCTTCTGAATATATATATTACTATTCTTCATTCACATGTTCAGAAGAATAGGTTAAAATGGCAGGCAGAAGGATGCAAAAGCCTTACCTTTGTACAGTGAGAGCAATGTAAAGTGTTCCTTTGCTTCACTATTGTGACTAGATTTTCTTTATACATTCCACAAAAAATGAAATAAAATTAGAACAAGTAATTTAACCTGAAAAGTGATCCATGCGGTAATATCAAGAAAAGCCAGAACATTTTGAAAAAAATTACTGTGGTAATTTTGTGTTTCGACCTGTTTACTTACAATTACATCAGGAAGGGCGCAAGCATAGACAAGTTTTGATACCAAATGTGTATTTCGACCTGTCTTGAAACCTACAGGAAATTGGAGGAACATGTGTAACGCATATGACTATTTTTCCCTTTGTAATAACGCGACAAGAGGCTACAAAGTTACGTGTGCAATTGTCCTGCTTATCATATACGATTCCATCTTTAATAAATTCACGAGGGTTTCAAAAAAAATTTTGAGTGTCATTCACTGTTGTCTAGCATTAACAGAAACCAATTAATGCAACAATAGCTCATTTGTATTTTTAGTATATCCTCTGAACTGAAGAGGATGAAGAAGGCAGGAATGGATTAAATATCGCACTCTTCATGCTCATTTCTGCAAGTACAACTTACGTGATTTTTCACTGCTGTTGTGCCATTCAGACTACACGTGTGTCCTGCGTGGTAATCAAATAGGTAAACATGAAGAAATGGTGATACATCGCAGTGGACGAGCTGCGTGAGTGTGGTGAACCTCAAGACCACCAGCACGTACCCAAATGCAGGGAACTGGCAGAACCTGTCCTGTTGGTTGATCTGATTGTCGTCAAAGATAAGGCAGTTCGTACAGCGGAATTCTGGGCAACAAGTGGAATATAATCATGAATATACATTGTGTGTGTGTGTGTGTGTGTGTGTGTGTGTGTGTGTGTAGCTATGTAAGTGTAAATGTCGTGTGACTAGGGCCTCCCGCCCGGTGGACCGTTCGCCGGCTTCAAGTCTCTCGATTTGCCGCCACTTCGGTGACTTGCGCGTCGATGGGGACGAAATGATGATGATTAGGACAACACAACACCCAGTCCCTGAGCGGAGAAGATCTCCGACCCGGCCGGAAATCGAACCCGGGACCTTAGGATTGACATTCTGCCGCGCTGACCACTCAGCTACCAGGGGCGGACGTGTACAGAGAGAGAGATAGAGACAGAGAGAGATATTCAACATTCGATAATATATGTATTATATGTTATGTTCTGGACACTTATAAATAAATAAATAAAAAATCAAACAGAACGACATTTATTTCGAACGAAATAATCCTTCTGACAAGGCGTTAGGTCATAGTCTCTCCTTCTTTTTCCTTATAACTGAGACGACAATTACACTCTACTACAGACTATCCTTCACGTAAGAGGTAAATTTAGAATGTAATATGTTGAGCCCTCGGTGCTGGTCACTTGTTTCATATACAAAGAATGACCGAGGGAAGGCACTGGATGCTATGTTAACAGCGAGTGGGTCCTACAGCACCTACGGAACACCCTCTCGTCAAACACTTGTTGTATAAGCGTGTCGAAACATTGTTCTTGTGATACTGTAGAACCACCACTGTTGACCTCAGAAACAGGCATCCTTTTGTACTATCCTATATGCTATACATCCTGCAACTACTGCCATTCCCCGTTCGGTTAACACGCGACTTATTGCCGTACTGGCTACACACCTGACTGCTCAGGTATCGTGTGTATACTCCCACACTACGCCGCATTTCGTGTCCACATTCGAGTGTCATAATAAGAAAAAAAAGGTCCGATCTTAGGAATTGGAGAGTGGTGAGAAGGACATTGTCGGATTCTTTCCTCCATAGTCTCTGACCAAGAGGTCGTTTAAGACAGTTCAGTATCATCTTAATAATTGTATCAAGTTTCCGTCAACGGTGTAAACTTGCAAATTAGAAACCGAACACTCACGTAGAGATCGGACTCTCCAATACTGCAATATTCCAAAATAGCTACATGTAATGCTCGACAAGTCTTTGACATGCGAAACCCGTCTCCGGAATGTGGCAACTCGGAACACTGTATTAGAGAAGTTAACAGGAACCGCCTGGTGAGCTGTTGCAACGGTCGTTAGATCATCAACTTTAGCTCTTTCATGCTCAATGTCAGTCGCACAATATTTCCGTGCGTTAATACGTCATGCGGGGCCGGCGCCCTCCCCGAATCCCGGGAGCGGTGTGCTAAGGCGCGAGGCAATCTGGACTGTTCGGGTTGACACTACTTGTGCACTGACTGTTGCTCCTAAAGCCCCTCTAAACACGTGTAATTCAAACAGGCTTCAGAGTAGAAGAAAGTAGACAAAGAGAGGCGCTTACATCATCAGAAACAATCAAACACTTACCGTGGGCTCGTAAAATAAGTTTTCCAGCAACTTTTGCGCTATAGCAGACGCATTCACTTATGGGTCTTGAAATTTACTGTGCAGCAGACAACCATCTCATGATTTATGCGGCTCCCAATCGAGCCAACAGCGCCACAGACAAATTCAGTTTTACAGAGCTGCTTCCCTCTGGCGGCGAATAAAGTGAAATGCCATTAGTATTTACTGTGACGTACGGGATAAGCCAGTTAGCGGAGCCATGATATTAAACTGCAGTGCTGAGCTTTCGTTAGCGCTGCAGCTGGGGAGAGCAATGGTTCTCCCCCTATGCGGCCAAAAATCTGCGCTGCGGTTGGCGAGGGAGTGCGTGGGTTTTATGAGCTATGGCAACAGCAGCGGACCGGATTAAGCCGCGCAGCCGCTGGCGCGGAAAATTAGACTACACTGTCTCGCAGCGGCGCGGCAGCTTTCATTTGCAAAAGTTCTCCGCTCTCGGAAAACGTCAGCGTCCGCCTGTAACGTCAACGCAATCTAATCTGCTCCTTTCTATTACTCTTCTAATGGCTTCCCGTAACAACGTGTGCTCACCTTCACGCCCCTACGACTCGGCTAATGCAGGAGCGAAATGCTAAGAAATTTTGTAGCAAGTCTTCGATGTAAGGGCGAAATGGCCGGAACGGTGCCACAAATGACAGTAAATGAAGCTACGTTAAAATATAAAATTTTCCGGTAACATTACTAGGTGACCTTTTTCTTTTCTCTCGGCGAGGCACTGTTCAGATTCTCGCCTGGCTACTCAGGTTAGGTATTCAGTGGTTCCCGAGAATCTTCCCGAAACCTAAGCTATTGGTAGTGGAGGGTGATAGAAAGGAGGGTGCCTAGAAAAAGTGCGAATAGAGGACACGAAGCACGCTTTCTTACAAAACTGAAAGGTTAGAAGCCGTCTGCCGTGCTTTCTACCATTAATAAGCTAACACTATCTGCTCCTTGTCACGACTGGAGATATGTGGAACACACGACTTTGATGACTTTATTTAACTCTGACTGCTGTGCTTGATTCTGACAATTATGTTAGATAAAAGTGCAGGGGCCGCTTCGGGCAAGGGAATTCGTGGGAACTTTGCAGTTCGTTTCCCCAGAATTTCGGGAACAGGCGATACACGCGACACTCGGAGTAATAGGGCAGTCCGCTCGCAACTGAGAGGATAAAATCCCTCCCCTACAGAGGCGGTAGAGACACTCGAGTAAGGCTTGTGGGACTCTCGTCTCACTCAAAGGTGGACGGAATTTCCGGTGTTGTGGCGTACAGTATCGTCCGGTGGCCGGCTAGCGGGTTTGAGTCTTAAGGGCTGGTAACATCTGGAGAGAACTCACTATTCCTGAAAAGGCCAGGCCTGCTGCTACAGGTGCGGCGGTAGCTGGTGGAGTTCTCATCATGTTCGCTTGGCGTGTCGGAAATTCTGAGTTGTATAAAGGACACCCTGATTCGCCTATCGCCTCTTGACGGGAATTTCCGCAACAAACTTTGAGAGTGTGCCCTGATTGGCCCTCTACTTGATATATTCCGTAGTGGGAAATTTCAGTTTACCGCTATTGGGCAGATGTAAATAACATTTGGCCTGGTTGCTGCTTGCAAACGGAGGAGTCTGGTGCAGCGAAGCACGATTGGGGAAACTCTTGGATCAGTCGTCTTAGAGGCGACTTCACGTGCTCGACCTCTGAGGGAGCAATCATTATGGTGTTCTGCGCCGGGATGCAGCCCTACGACCGGCAGATTCCCGGCTGGTCTACATATCGCGCTGACCCACGTCTTCACGTCCACAGAAACGACAAGAGATTGGCGAGCATATTGTAGAGCACCGGCTAGTTAGGAGGGAGTTTTCTAGCTTGTAAGGGTACACCGACGCCTTAGTACCGTTACATTCCAATTACGAAAATGGGTTCTTTCCATTTTAGTTTGGACAACCAATCACTGTATAGCAAAATTCATATTCGTAGGGTTTATTCACAACATTGATTGAATGTCAGCTTGAATCAATTATCCTTCCCTGGACATCATACTTTTGCTAATTAACGGACAGCCATGTTAGGTTCGTATTGTCAACCTGTCGGTTTTCTTGTGTATGAAGTTGAACTTTTGTAATAAATCACCAGTTGATTTTGATTTGAATTTAATTAAAAGTAGGTAGTGTTCCCTTCATCTCATTTTTCATTACCAGTTGTTTTCAAAATATAATTATTAATTGATTTTATATCAATTCCCCCACCTGTGGATCCCACGCCAAGGAGAAATTTTAAATAACGTATTTCCATCGTGCCTAGTGTATCAACATTGAATCTCTTGCTCCTATTTCTACGTGTACACATGAGGGGTTTGCAAAATAAATTTCATATCTACTGGAACATTATGTTTATTTACCTCCAAGCATGCTAACGCTACCACGTTATAATAAATAACTACCACATATCCTCTTCCTTCCCTATTTTGACTCATATTCATGTGTTCACTCTTACTGTTGCTAAAAACCTAAATGAGTCGATTGTTCTCAAGTCTTCTCAGAACAACATAGGATGACGTACATATCCATATTACTGAAGCCACCGTACGATTTGTTGCCGAGTATCCTTCTAATGCCATTATTATTTACCAACCGGTCCATTCACCAATCATACATGGGGACAACGAGTACTACTCTGTAAATGCTCTCTCTCTCTCTCTCTCTCTCGCTTTCCTATTGTGGTCATTTCTAAATTCGCACGTAGGTGGAATTCATGACTCAGTGTGGGAACTAGGATTTCAAAGCTTTAATAATCGAACTCTTTGTGATGATCATCGTCTCTCTTGTAGTGTGTGCCACCTGAGTGTGATAGGCACCTCCGTAACTCTCCCGCAAGTAACTGTGACCATTTGGTTTACATGCGATCTGCGCATGTTATTTTGCTGTAATGTTAAAATAAAGGAAACGTCATCTATATTCGCATTTTTATTTGATCCTGACACTGACTGGGTACACTGGAAAAGAAACTTGATGAGAACTAAACGGCTTGTATGGGCAGGTCACGTCTCTCGCATGGATGAACATCGTTGTTCTCTTGCGAGAGAAGATGATCAGGCAGACGAAAAAAATAGGCGAAGAGGAGGCATTCACTAGAATTTCCCGCAGATCGATACAGAGGTGACTGGAGACAGAGGACACCAAACAAAATTCAATGTAGGAGGAGCCTTGTAGCTACGCGCGATCGTCTGGGCCTGATCACGTGGAGTACAGGCTCCTTCCACCGAATTCTGGTTCCTGCCTACTCGCGTTATGGCCAGGGCCCTCCAACCAGCCAGCGATTTTGACGATCTGTCCCTCAGGAGGACATCTAACAATAATCAGTCAATGCGAATCCGACAGAATAGCTGCTTGCATACGAGTACGGGCAAAAAGGTGTACCAACTTGTTATTGATTTCTTCGGTTTGTGAAGCTCTTCCTCTTGAACAAATCATCCAAGATTTCTGAAACTGTAACCATCGTGGTGCGTCGTGTTTTGCCTTAGACTATACATATCTATCCGAAGGCGTACAGTCTGACATGAAATGACTACCACAATAGAGCAGTATCTTGTAATGATAAACTACGGCACTACATCGCGGTTGATTTATAGAAGCCTTCTATCCTGCATAAATTAAACCGGTTGCAGATATGATCAAAATTTATAACATCGAGAAAGAACAACATAAAATTCTCAGAAAACTGTGTAGCGCTGTTCTCCGAGGTCGAAGTTGGGTCAGGCGACCTGCACAGGAACTCTATGAACACAAATACAAGATATTAGTTAATGATAGAAAAAAATGCCTTCTGTTCTATGGACATAAGTGTAGGATGGACTGCGAAAACGTTTAACACCCCTTGGATGAAAGAAACAAAAATAGCCCTGGATCGAGTGAAAATCTTAGAATAAGACGTAAGGATGGAAAACAATTCTAAAATAAAATCAGAAACGAGAAAATTGATCGTCTCAAGAAAAGAAACATCAAGGCAAACATGGACAGAGCAAAGGAAGAGAAAGAGCTATTAATTGATGAAAAGATATTCTGGAGATCAGTATATATGTTGTTGTTGTTCTGGTCTTCAGTCCTGAGACTGGTTTGATGCAGCTCCCCCTGCTACCCTATCCTGTCCAAGCTTCTTCATCTCCCAGTACTTACTGCAACCTACATCCTTCTGAATCTGCTTAGTGTATTCATCTCTTGGTCTCCCTCCACGATTTTTACCCTCCACGCTGCCCTCCAATGCTAAATTTGTGATACATTGATGCCTCAGAACATGTCCTACTAACCGGTCCCTTCTTATTGTCAAGTTGTGCCACAAACTCCTCTTCTCCCCAATTCTATTCAATACTTCATCATTAGATATGTGATCTACCCATCTAATCTTCAGAATTCTTCTGTAGCACCACATTTCGAAAGCTTCTATTCTCTTCTTGTCCAAACTATTTACCGTCCATGTTTTACTTCCATACATGGCTACACACCATACAAATACATTCAGAAACGACTTCCTGACACTTAAATCTATACTTGATGTTAACAAATTCCTCTTCTTCAGAAACGCTTTCCTTGCCATTGCCAGTCTACATTTTATATCTTCTGTACTTCGACCATCATCAGTTATTTTGCTCCCCAAATAGCAAAACTCCTTTACTACTTTGAGTGACTCATTTCCTAATCTAATTCCCTCAGCATCACCCGACTTAATTCGACTACATTCCATTAACCTCGTTTTGCTTTTGTTGATGCTCATCTTATATCCTCCTTTCAAGACACTGTCCATTCCGTTCAACTGCCCTTCCAAGTCCTTTGCTGTCTCTGACAGAATTACAATGTCATCGGCGAACCTCAAAGTTTTTATTTCATCTCCATGGATTTTAATACCTACTCCGAATTTTTCTTTTGTTTCCTTTACTGCTTTCTCAATATACAGATTGAATAACATCTGGGATAGGCTACAACTCTGTCTCACTCCCTTCCCAACCACTGCTTCCCTTTCAGGCCCCTCGACTCTTATAACTGCTATATGGTTTCTGTACAAATTGTAAATAGCCTTTCGCTCCCTGTATTTTACCCCTGCCACCATGAGGATTTGAAAAAGAGAATTCCAGTCAACATTGTCAAAGGCTTTCTCTAAGTCCACGAATGCCATAAACGTAGGTTTTCCATTCCCTAATCTATTTTCTAAGATAAGTCGTAGGGTCAGTATTGCCTCACCAGTTTTTCCATTCGTCTGTAAAGAATTCATGTTAGTATTTTGCAGCCGTGGCTTATTAAACTGATAGCTCGGTAATTTTCACATCTGTCAACACCTGCTTTCTTTGGGATTGGAATTATTATATTCTTCTTGAAGTCTGAGGGTATTTCGCCTGTCTCATATATCTTGCTCACCAGATGGTAGAGTTTTGTCTCGACTGGCTCTCCCAAGGCTATCAGTAGTTCTAATGGAATGTTGTCTACTCCGGGGGCTTTGTTTCGACTCAGGTCTTTCAGTGCTCTGTCAAACTCCTCACGCAATATCATATCTCCCATTTCATCTTCATCTACATCGTCTTCCATTTCCATAATATTGTCCTCAAGTACATCGCCATTGTATAGACCCTCTATATACTCCTTCCAACTTTCTGCTTTCCCTTCTTTGCTTAGAACCGGGTTTCCATCTGAGCTCTTGATATTCATACAAGTGGTTCTCTTTTCTCCAAAGGTCTCCTTAATTTTTCTGTAGGCGGTATCTATCTTACCCCTAGTGAGATAAGCCTCTACATCCTTACATTTGTCCTCTAGCCATCCCTGCTTAGCCATTTTGCACTTCCTTTCGATCTCATTTTTGAGACGTTTGTATTCCTTTGTGGCTACTTCATTTACTGCAGTTTTGTATTTTCTCCTTTCATCAGTTAAATTCAATATCTCTTCTGTTTCCCAAGGATTTATATTTGCCCTCGTCTTTCTACCTACTTGATCCTCTGCTGCCTTCACTATTTCATCTCTGAAAGCTACCCACTCTCCTTCGACTGTATTTCTTTCCCCCAGTCTTGTGAGTCGTTCCCTAATGCTCTCCCTGAATTTCTCTACAACGTCTGGTTCTGTCAGTTTATCCAGGTCCCATCTCCTTAAATTCCCACCTTTTTGCAGTTTCTTCAGTTTTAATCTACAGTTGATAACCAATAGATTGTGGTCAGAGTCCACATCTGCCCCTGGAAATGTCTTACAATTTAAAACTTGGTTCCTAAATCTCTGTCTTACCATTATATAATCGATCTGAAACCTTCCAGTTTCTCCATGCTTCTTCCATGTATACAACATTCTTTCATGATTCTTGAACCAAGTGTTAGCTATGATTAAGTTATGCTCTGTGCGAAATTCTACCAGGCGGCTTCGTCTTTCATTCCTTACCCCCATTCCATATTCACCTTCTACGTTTCATTCTCTTCCTTTTCCTACTATCGAATTCCAGTCACCCATGACTATTAACTTTTCGTCTCCCTTCACCCATTTCTTTTATCTCATCACACATTTCATCAATCTCTTCATCATCTACGGAGCTAGTTGGCATATAAACTTGTACCACTGTAGTAGGCGTGGGCTTCGTGTCTATCTTGGCCACAATAATGCGTTCACTATGCTGTTTGTAGTAGCTTACCCACGTTCCTATTTTTTATTCATTATTAAACCTACTCCTGCATTACCCCTATTTGATTTTGTATTTATAACCCTTTATTCACCTGACCAAAAGTCGTGATCCTTCTGCCACAGAAGTTCACTAATTCCCACTATATCTAACTTTAACCTATCCATTTCCCTATTAAAATTTCTAACCGACCTTATCGATTAAGGTATCCGACATTACACGTTCCGATACGTAGAACGCCAGTTTTCTTTTTCCTGATAATGACGTCCTCTTGACTAGTCCCCGCCCGGAGATCCGAATGGAGGACTATTTTACCTCCGGAATATTTTACCCAAGAGGACGCCATCATCATTTAACCATACAGTAAAGCTGCATGCCCTCGGGAAAAATTACGCCCGTAGTTTCCCCTTGCTTTCAGCCGTTCGCAGTACCAGCACAGCAAGGCCGTTTTGGTTAGTGTTACAAGGCCAGATTAGTCAATCATCCAGACTGTTGCCCCTGCAACTACTGAAAAGGCTGCTTCCGCTCTTCAGGAACCACACGTTTGTCTGGCCTCTCAACAGATACCCCTCCGTTGTGGTTGCAGCTGCGGTACGGCCATCTGTATCGCTGAGGCACGCAAGCCGCCCCACCAACGGCAAGGTAGTCGCAAGAACAGCGGGCGCCGGACGACCACGTGGCACTACCGCGAGGGAAGACCGCCGTGTTCGGCGATATCCTGCAGCAGCAGGTTAAACAGCAGTTGGCACCACAGCCACAAAACGAACGGTTGCAGGTCGGTTACTTCAAGCACAGCTGCGAGCCAGACGCCTTGCAGAGAGCTTTCCACCGACCCCAAAACCACTACCATTTGTGACGGCAGTTTTGTCAAGCGAGAGCTCATTGGAGGGTAGCGTGGAAATCTGTTTCTGATGAAAGGCAATTGTGTCTCGGTGTCAGTGATCGCCGTGCGTTGGCTCGAAGGAAGTCACTGGAGGACCTGCATCCGATCTGCCTGTGCGCTGGACACGCTGGACCGTCACCTGGAGTTATGGTCTGGCGTCCGATTTCGTGCTATCCCACACACCCTTACTGCAAATTTGTACGTCAGTCTGGTGATTCGACCTGTTGTGCTGCCATTCGTGAAGAGCTCTCCAGGGAGTGTTTTCCAACAGGATATCGCTCGCCCAGATACCTCTATTATAATCCAACCTGTTCTGCGAGAGTCTACGTGTTGCCTTGGCCTGCTCGATCACCAGATCTGTTTTCAGTCGAGCACATATGGGACTTCGTCGGACGACAAATCCAGCGTCATCCACAAACAGCATTAATCGCCCTGTAAAACCGACCAAGTGTAACAGCCATGCAACTCCGGCACGCAGACTGACATCCGGCACCTGTACGACGCCGTGCGGTTCTAGGCGCTACAGTTTGGAACCGCGCGACAGCTTCGGTCGCAGGTTCGAATCCTCCCTCGGGCATGAATGTGTGTGATGTCCTTAGGTTAGTTAGGCTTAAGTAGTTCTACGTTCTAGGGGACTGATGACCTCAGAAGTTAAATCCCATAGTGCTCAGAGCCATTTGAACCATTTGAACCGGTACGAGAAAATGCTTGCATTCTACATTCTGCTGGTTACACCGGCTGTTAATGTACGAGTATTTCACATTTGCGTTGACGTATCTCGCGCTTGCATTAATCTGTGGTCTTGTAGTGTTAATAACCCAGACATCTTACCTACAAAAATTTATTCCCGAAATATTTTTACTCAGAATTAATTACTTTTTAATGTTGCAATTTTGTCCGTCAGTGTATGTCATGAGTGTGGGCTGAGGGCGAAAAGGCTAGGTTGAATGCCCTGGTCTGAAAGTCGCTAGGTAAGCTCTTAGTAGTTTCTCTAAAGATGAATGCTAGCGTGATTGCTATGAAAGACGTGTGGCTCTTTTCTTTGCACATTCTTATATAATCCCAGCTATTGCTATAATGATGTACGTGTCGACTGGCCGCATTATGTAGCATATCGAGGATGCCCTGCAACGTGCTATTCAGAAGTGATCTCCAGCCGCTCGTACTCTCACGGATTTATGGACAGCCCTGCAGGACTCATGGTGTCAGTTCCCTCGAGCTCTGCCTTAGACATTAGTCGATTCCATGCCACGTCGTGTTGCGGCATTTGTGGCACTTCTGCCTACTCGTGGGGACCCTACACGATATTAGGCAGTTGTACCAGTTTCTTTCGCTCTTCAGTGTATACCGCTGAATCGATATAGAAGTGACTCATGTCCCAAATATATCAAATGACGGATTTTGCATTTAGAAATCGGTCGTGCATGTTGTATGAATAATCAAAACTAGTAAATTTTTAGCTGAGGAAGTCTGCAATCTTTCACATAATACGGGGTCGGTGCACAGGCCCGCACTTTTGGGTTGACGCACTGGACCGTGAAGACACTGGTTTTCGTTATTCAGTTGCTTTTATTAAATTTGAAATTTAACTGTTGCGAGCAGGAATTTTATAGTTTGTTAACATATCGTTGTGGCCATTTTAAGGCTAATACGTATGGAGTGTCAGGTACAGAAAGATGAATGCTTCTGACACATTTAAGTTTCCAAGTTTAATTGAATATCTGCAGCTGCAGAACCCACGACAAGTATTTGTGATGGGTGCAGGAGGGACGCATCTGCTAAGAGGAAGTCACGGAACTGAATCTTTTTGTCATCGCAATAGAGAATTCAGATTGTGTGGTGAATCACACTATAGAAGATGATCTTTGTGATGAAAACAGCGTAAATCAGTTGGTTCAAAATAATCCTCGCCCGACAACACGAGAATTGACACTAATTGTGCCTTGCGGTTACACAATTGTTGTGGACAATTTGTATTCATTTGGTTAGGTGCAAAAATGGTGTAAACATGTAACGCATGTAGTAAGCGACACCAACAAAAATCAGCAAATAACCATATATTCATGTCCGCTAGCCCGCTATAGTTTAGCTTGTCGCAGGCACGGGCTACTCTTTGGAAACATTGTTACCGGTAACGAGGAATGGCGTCCGTCCGTATGAACTTAAAGAAGAGGAAAAAATTTCTCAGCTCATCCAAAAACGCAGTACCCGGTGCGAAGCATTGCACAGACCCTCAAAAAATCATGTTATGCATTTAATGGAACCAAAATGGCATTTTTCATCGTGAAATTCTGAGTATACTTAACAGCAAAGACGACTCGCTGTTGCTATTGAGAACAAGACAGCTGGTGAAACTGTCTCTTAACATTATGGAAAATGCAGGCCCGCATAGGGCAAAAATCACCACATATGCCGTTGCTGAACTTGGCTGGGAACGACTTCCTCTTCCTCCACATTCACCAGACTTGGCGCGCACTGACTATCATCCTGCTCGTCTCCCTCTAACAAAATCTGGGCGTCTCTTAATACTGAATGACAGATTTCTTCAACTCGCAAACACAACAGATGTGCCGTAGAAGCGGGAACTCCTACGTAAATGCTGGCATGCGATCACTGACCGAAAGATACTGATGACACCTCCGAATAATGTACTGTGCTCTACTGTAATATAATGTATTTCATGTTAATGATATAACATCATGGCACTGTAAAAACAGCGCGAACCCCAAAAATACACTACGCAACACATTTATGGAATAACTTTTTAAAACCCTCTATTTGCCTCCGTTTGCAACGAGTAACTTTGAAAACTGGCTCAGAGGTGGCTTCACTTTCCTCGTTCATGGTGCGAAAATATGGCGCCATGCGATGCCACCCGTGGCTCAGCGACGATTCAAACCGCCAGGTGTTGACGTACGGAAAAACAAAGCCAGAGCTCAGAAGTTCTTGTGAGCTGTAAGCCGCATTAAGTATGTCACACTGGCACCGACTTTCACTACAATTGTGCCCAACGCCATCGCAGACGTGTCAGACGATGGGAAGGTTTATTACAGCCCCTCTTATCGATATTTCACGTCTTCGTTTGACTCCTCTGCTTTTAAGGTCAGAACCGCGACGCCCACACTCTAAATCACGCTGGTTTCTCATAAGTGGTCGAGGAAAACATTTAAAACAGACCGCCGATCAGAATCCACACGAAAAGGCCTGAGGATGTGGCATAAACCACACCTTTCCTTAGGGTGTTGATTTTCACACATTTCATGCTCGGAAACGACAGTTTACAGTGCAATGTAGAAAAGGACGGTATTTAAAATCCGTGTTGACACCCCTCCCCGGACGATACAAACCTTTTCTAAGGACACTACAGGGCTACAACCCCACTGAATGTGATCTGACATCTTTGGAGTGTAGCATGACCGCAAGTTCTGCATTGGTATGGAAGGTGGAACTAGTAGGGACTACTGAAAAGCATTCGATGAAATTTTAACGCTACCCGAATCAGAGAAGGCTATTTGCGTCTTTCATCCATCCTCTATCGTACCCTCCAGTGGAACGGATACGAGGGGGTGCGACATTAATACACATGTGAATAAAATGGCAAAGGGTCCACTCTAAGCGCCCAGTTCGGCAACACCAGCGGTGCCATCTGTGCACGTTGGTTGAGCACTCCAAAAATTTCTTCTCCTCAGAGACATCCGTCTGCGGATATCTAACCGCAGGACAGACAGGCAACCCCTCTGACTTCGTACGCAGCTAGCAGGCGCCCCTGTCGAGCGGGTTGCTTTTCCCGCCTGAGAGTAGGTATCGGTGAATGAGTATCTCAGTACAAGGCAATTTTTAAAATGCTCAACAAACGTGCTGGAGTGGCACGAAGGGCGTTGCCACACTGGAGTGTATTACAGGAAGCCTCCGCCATTTCATTCATATACATGTAGACGTCGCACCCCTTGGACCACAGGCCATAGGAGGGCGCGAGAACGAAGGTATGAAAAAGCGCAAGCACCCTTTTCTGATTGCGATCCCGTTCAAATTTTGTCGAATGGTTATGAATGGCGCCTAGTTTCACCGTGTATACGAAACCAAAACCTGGGGTCACGCTGGACTCCGAAGGACTCAGAAGATGTACAGTGAGGCTGCAGCTCCACGACGTAATTAGAAAATTGTCGTGGGGACTCAAAAAAGGAAAAAATCGTCAAGAACGTCGTCCTGTTTTAAATCACACTTGAGATTGTTTTTTTCGAGAAGGCAACGTACGAAAATGAACGCCCCTAGGGAAAGGGTGATACCATTGCCGCCCTTTTGCCACCTGAGGCCGTTTCGCGTCGAATCTGAGCGGCGGTGCGTTCGAAATGTTTACCTCGGCCGCACATAAGAAAGCTGCGCGATTTCAACCGTAGTCGTCGCAGTGCCGACCACAGTCGCAGAGGCGTCAAACGAAGGGGTAACATGTGGGTAATAACGGGTGCAATGACCTTCCCATCCTGAGACATGTCCAAAGTGGCGTTGGGCAGAACTGTAGTGAAGTCCTGAGCTCTGGATTTATTTATTTATTTATTTTTATTTTTTTGGTGTTTGCAGCGTCGCCTAGGCAGAGGGTGGCGTCGCGTGACACCACGCTTTTGCGCCATTACACAGGAAGTCTGTTGGCACCTTTCATACTTCCGCGTTGCCAAGGGATAACTTAAGAGATTTCAGAAAATATCCTTCAGTTTCGCTGCGCAGTGTTCATTGCGGATACGTCCCTCCGAGGTTCCACCGTCATCAACGATGGACCGATTAAGTGTCCACTTTAAGTTTCTATAATGTCGCATCTAAACGTCATACATGTTGACGGTATCTGCAGAATACGACGAACAGATGAATGAATTAATGAATGAATGTGCTTTCTCCATAGAGAAGCGCCGTGGAACATTTGTCACTGACTGACACGTTTCGCCTTGTCACTGTCGTTTATCGAAACGCGTAAAGTAGCTACTAGTTTGTAGCGTCTTTTAGCTGAACTGCACGTAAAGTACGGAGAAATGACACAGTGTGCGCTGGCGGTTCAGACGTAGAGGGCGGCAGAGGTGACGGAGACGAGGGAGCGCCTCGACGGCAGGAGCTGCGCGTGAGCCACGCAGACGGAGTCGCACCGCATGCAGAGTGCGGCGGATGGGCGCGCCTGCCGGGCCGTGCTTTACGACGCCCTGCACTCTCTGCGCCTCGGTCTCTCTTGTCTGCGGCGGCGGCGGCGGCTCGGCGCATTGTATCTGCTGCTGGCGGGCCACTTGTTCCACGGCACTCCGGAGTAAACAGCAAGTTTACGGAGCGCGCACCCCGCTCCGCAGCGCGAGCAAACTTGGGGCAGTAACGTAGAGCCAGGTGACCACCGTGGGTCTCTTGTGTGCGTTCCCCATTAATGTCCCCAGCCACGGGATTACGACCTTGCGCTCCCAGTTCGTAAGAGGATAAAGTCAATTAAGTGTTGACAACAGTCATTCCGCAGTACTCACTCGTGAACTAATTCTTTGCTGCTTTCGCAGAAGGGGTAATAAAAGCATGCGCCAGCTCTAGCGACCCAACGGAAGGGTTAACTACACATCGCTCGAATAGGCCTACAACTAAAATCGCGAAAAGCGGGATGTACAGCATAGTGAGCAAAACGTCGAGGTAAAAACCCTTTCAAAATTTCGTAATGCGTAGCTGATTAGGAATTATATCTCTGCTTGAAATACAAACATCATAAAGGAAATCTGACACTCGACAACTTAGTGTGGTTGCTGCTGCATCACAGCACTGTTTCCGGTTTTCCTGAGCGAGACGGGGACGTACTTGCGTACGGTAAGAAAGGGACTCCCATGAATGAATTGTGGCGAATGCCTCTAAACCGTGATCGTCTCAAGTCTTTCACCATCCTTGTACAACATGCTGGCCCTTCTACAATTATATTGTCGTCGATGGGCGGTTAATTCCGATATTTCTGTTTTTTTCTGTGTGGATCGATAACAAACATATCGTTTGTCCGAAGGATTTACATTACTTTGACAGATCGTAACTATAAAACGGGGAAGCAAAGCACAATTGCAGTGATAGCACAAATGAGTGTTTTCTGCCTGCTGTGTTTGTGAACCAAGCAACAAGTACCTGGAGTTTACTTCAAACTACACAGTCTGTCCAGTAGTTACAACTCTTTTATTTTACTCGAAAAGAAACAAAAGCAGAACAGGCGCCAATGTTTCCAGTCGATCTTAAACAACGGGGACGTTTCTAGAAATCTTTGGCAATATTGTTCTGAAGTTGTGTTCACTTAAAGACGTAACTAACTATCAAATTAGATTAGATACGAGCAATATCTTCCTAGCGCCTAACATTAGGAAAATATTTTGTGCCTAACAGAGCCGTAATATTGGAATAGGTAATTCTGAGCACGCTAGTCTCGTTTATAACGCATGAAAACCGAAATATATAGTGGACAATAAGTTCTTGTAGCACGTACTGATTACATGAAAATGTTTGCACAATGTAGGTCCATGAGAACTAAAGGGAAATAAGGTATGTCTAGTGTGTTCTCTAAGTTCTAACACTTAAATCCCTTTATACATGACTATCGTACGTTGCAGTTCACAGCGTATTGCCTTGCAAGTACTAAAGTACATATAATCTCATAGCGAGTTGATAGTAACGTCTTTCAAATCACAGCACTGTGGCAGCATGAAGTGAATGCTATGCTTCACGGGAATTACCTGCACCGAAACATGTTTTAATTTCAGTTTTTTCAATAGTATTTCTTCGTGCATAATTTGTATTAGGAGAATATTTCCTTGACCACTTCTCTGACAAACTGCACATGCTCATTATTCACAATGTAAGTCTAACTACAACTCTGGTAAACAATACGTCAAAAAGTAGATAAACATTTGACACCAAAACTTCTTTGCACCAATGTTTTGAGAAAACCATGTTCCACACTCCTTACGTAATAGCTATGGGAATACCCCCTGTGAACAACTGTTTGACTCCATGTCACATACACTGACGTCTTAATTCTTGAACTTCTCAGCTAAATGGTTCTTAATTCAAAGCAGCGCCTAGCACCAAAACCGAAGGAAAAATGGTTCAAATGGCTCTGAGCACTATGGGACTCAACTGCTGAGGTCATTAGTCCCCTAGAACTTAGAATTAGTTAAACTTAACTAACCTAAGGACATCACACACATCCATGCCCGAGGCAGGATTCGAACCTGCGACCGTAGCGGTCTCGCGGTTCCAGACTGCAGCGCCAGAACCGCGCGGCCACTTCGGCCGGCTCCGAAGGAAAAGGGAAGGGTATAAAACCTGAATACGTTCCTGGCCCGCCATTCTCACTTTTGAAGCCTCACTGCCCTCTAGACCCCATTGTGTATTGGTTTGAATTTAAAGTATGCAGCGAAAACCTGGATAATTCACTACAAGAAAAGAAAAATCACTCAGTTTTACTTCGGCGATGATTCAGTGGGGTAACAAAAATGAGTGCTGCAAAATTTTGCGAAACAATCTGTTTTTAACACATCAGATCGTTTTTCCTTCAACCGAAGGGAAACTATAAATGTGGAGAAATAAAATTTCCTTCCTTAGTATAGATGTTGTTTGTAATAAAAAAAATGGTTCAAATAGCTCTGAGCACTATGGGACTTAACATCGGAGGTCATCAGTCAACTAGAACTTAGAACTACTTAAACCTAACTAACCTAAGGACATCACACACATCCATGCCAGAGGCAGGATTCGAACCAGCAACCGTAGTGGTCGCGCCGTTCCGGATTCAAGCGCCTAGAACCGCTCGGCCACACCGGTCGGCTGTTTGTAATATCAAATCCCTTTTGTTAATTTACGTTTTTTAATGAAGCGAGATTGGCAAATTGCATCGTAGGAGCCGCTTTTGGTAATTTGGTCTGGGATTCTGAGCATACACCTGCATAACTGATGTAATGCAATATCTAGTCATCCAGCGCTTGGCGCCATTCCTACATCTGCCTTCGCTGGCCAAATAGTGCTGATGATACTTTTTCTTCTCGGCTGGCCAATACTTCGGAATGGAAACTTTTCTCTTTTCCAGGTAATGCTAATTTATCATCTTTGTGGCCCAATACTGGCGGAGGAAATTTTTCTTCTTTCTCGGAAAATACTGGAGATAGAAATTTTTTCTTCACCAGCCAATACTGGTGACGGAAATTCTCTTCCTTTGTTAGTCAACTGCGACGATGGAAATCGTTCTTGTTCGTTGGCCAATGCTGGTGATGGAAATTTTTCTTCTTTGTCTGCCAATGAGACCGATAGAAAATTTTCTTCTTTGTCGGCCAATACTGCCGGTGGAATTCTTTCTTATTTGTCACCCAATACTGGCAGTGGAAATTTTTTACTTTGTCGATCAATATTGGCGATGGAAGGTTTTCTTCTTTCTCTGCTAGTACTGGGGATGGAAATTTATGGTGTTCGCCAGCTAATTCATGCTATGAAAGTTTTTCTCTTTCGTCGGTTAGTACTGGAGACGGAATATTAGCGATAGGAGTTTTTCTTCTTATATATGGATAATAGGGTGGCCACAGTGAACTGGTGGATAGAGCACTAAACTCCAGTCACAGGTAGGTGTGGGGAATTTCTCCTTTTTACAGTCCCTCCAGACTAGGTCCAGGTTCACTCAGCCTGCTATCAAATACCAGGAATAATTTCCAGGGTGCTGGGCTCGCCATCCTCCCCCTCCTAGTGCCACATTGAAGAAGGCCTATACACCGTCAGGCCAGTAGCCTGGCTTCTTAGCTATTATGTACGTTGTGAATAGAGGTCTCTGCACTGTATTCAGCAGGATTATACACTTGGTTACACTCTGTTGCACAACGTATGTAAAATGACGAAAGATTGCGTGAATAGGAAATTTACTGAACATAGGTAAGATTAGATTAGATTCCGTTTTCGATTGTTGTGCCCAAGTACTGTGAACAGACTTTTTAGTTAAGCTGGTCTAGCTATTCCTGTTAAGATATTCATCTATATAGTAGAAGGAGTTGGCTATGAAAAAGTCTTTAAACCGTGCTTTATATGAAACCAAGTTTTTAATGGTTGCTCCCCAAATAGCAAAACTCGTTTACTACTTTAAGCGTCTCATTTCCTAATCTAATTCCCTCAGCATCACCCGACTTAATTCAACTACATTCCATTATCCTTGTTTAGCTTTTGTTTATGTTCATCTTATACCCTCCTTTCAAGACACTGTCCATTTCGTTAAACTGCTCTTTCAAGTCCTTTGCTGTCTCTGACAGAATTACAATCTTCTCCGTGGATTTTAATACCTACTCCGAACTTTTATTTTGTATCCCTTATTGCTTGCTCGATATACAGATTGAATAACATCGGGGATAGGCTACAAACCTGTCTCACTCCCTTCCAAACCACCGCTTCCCTTTCATACCCCTCGACTCATATAACTGCCATCTGGTTTCTGTACAAATTGTAAATAGCCTTTTGCTCTCAGTATGTCACCCCTGCCACCTTCAGAATTTGAAAGAGAGTATTCCAATCAACATTCTCAAAATCTTTATCTAAGTCTACAAATGTACAAACGTAGGTTTGCCTTTCCTTAATCTTTCTTCTAAGATAAGTCGTAGGGTCAGTATTGCCTCACGTGTTCCAACATTTCTACGGAATCCAAACTGATCTTTCCCGCGGTCGGCTTCTCTCAGTTTTTCCATTCGTCTGGAAGGAATTCGCGTTAGTATTTTGCAGCTGTGACTTATTAAACTGATAGTTCGATAATTTTCACATCTGTCAACACCTGCTTTCTTTGCGATTGGGATTATTATATTCTTCTTGAAGTCTGAGGGTATTTCGCCTGTCTCATACATCTTCACCAGATGGTAGAGTTTTGTCTCGACTGGCTCTCCCAAGGTTGTCAGTAGTTCTAATGGAATGTTGTCTACTCCGGGGGCCTTGTTTCGACTTAGGTCTTTCAGTGCTCTGTCAAACTCCTCACGCAATATCATATCTACCATTTCATATTCATCTACATCGTCTTCCATTTCCATAATATTGTCCTCAAGTACATCGCCCTTGTATAGGCCCTCTATATACTCCTTCCACCTTTCTGCTTTCCCTTCTTTGCTTAGAACTGGGTTTCCATCAAAGCTCTTGATATTCATGCAGTGGTTCTCTTTTCTCCAAAGGTCTCTTCAATTTTCCTGTAAGCAGTATCTATCTTACCCCTAGTGAGATAGGCCTCTACATCCTTACATTTGTCCTCTAGCTTTCCCTGCTTAGCCATTTTGCACTTCCTGTCGATCTCATTTTTGAGACGTTTGTATTCCTTTTTGCCTGCTTCATTTACTACTTGTTTATATTTTCTCCTTTCATCAATTAAATTCAATATTTCTTCTGTTACCCAGGGGTTTCTACTAGCCCTCGTCTTTTTACCTATTTGATACTCTGCTGCCTTCACTATTTTATCCCTCAAAGCTACCCATTCTTCTTCTACTGTATTTCTTTTCCCCATTCCTGTTATTTGTTCCCATATGCTCTCCCTGAAACTCTGCACAATCTCAGGTTCTTTCAATTTATCCAGGTCCCATCTCCTTCAATTCCCATCTTTTTGCAGTTTCTTCAGTTTTAATCTACAGTTCATAACCCATAGATTGTGCTCAGAGGCCACATCTGCCCCTGGAAATGTCTTATAATTTAAAACCTGCTTCCTACATCTCCGTCTTACCATTATATAATCTATCTGATACCTTTTATTATCTCCAGGGTTCTTCCATGTATACAACCTTCTTTTATGATTCTTAAACCAAGTGTTAGCTATGATTAAGTTATGCTCTGCGCAAAATTCTACCAGGCGGCTTCTTCTTTCATTTCTTAGCCCCAATCCATATTCACCTACTATGTTTGCTTCTCTCCCTTTTCCTGCTGATGAATTCCAGTCACCCATGACTATTAGATTTTCGTCTGCCTTATCTCATCATACATTTCATCAATTTCTTCGTCATCTGCAGAGCTAGTTGGCATATAAACTTGTACTACTGTAGTAGGTGTGGGGTTCGTCTCTATCTTGTCCACAAAAATGCGTTCACTACGATGTTTGTAGTAGCTTACCCGTACACCTATTTTTTATTCATTATTAAACCTACTCCTGCATTACCCCTATTTGATTTTGTATTTATAACCCTGTATTCACATGACCTGAAATCTTGTTCCTTCTGCCACCGAACTTCACTAATTCCCACTATATCTAACATTAACTTATCCATTTCCCTTTTTAAATTTTCTAACCTACCTGCCCGATTAAGGGATCTGACATTCCACGCTCCAATCCGTAGAACGCCAGTTTTCTTTCTCCTGATAACAACGTCCTCTTGAGTAGTCCCCGCCCGGAGATCCGAATGGGAGACTATTTTACCTCCGGAATATTTTACCCAAGAGGACGCCATCGTCATTTAATCATACAGTAAAGCTGCATGCCATCGGGAAAAATTACGGCCGCAGTTTCCCCTTGCTTTCAGCCGTTCGCAGTACCAGAACAGCAAGGCCATTTTGGTTAATGTTACAAGGCCAGATCAGTCAATCATCCACTGTTGCCCCTGCAACTACTGAAAAGGCTGCTGCCTCTCTTCAGGATCCACACGTTTGTCTGGCCTCTCAACAGATACCCCTCCGTTGTGGTTGCACCTACGGTACGGCTATCTGTATCGTTGAGGCACGCCAGCCTCCCCACCAACGGCAAGGTCCATGGTTCAGGGGGGGGGGAGGCGGGGGAAAGAGTATGAAGACTTCATATATTGCTGGAGAATACGTCGATTAAGTCGGGTGGTATGCCAGGAACGATTTTTAGATTTAAAATTTGCTATTGCTGAAGTCACGAAGGGAAACGGAGTGCAGGACGAGAATCAGACCATCTGGAATGGATGGTAGACCACGCGTTTTAAGCGGACTTCACTGCACACTCCCCACAGTAAGACAGTGCAAGGTGAGATACAAATTATTTTAAAAGAGCATTGTAGAAGAAACAAGTTCTGTTATAAAGCACTGTCCAGTTTCGTAAGCTCTCTGCCGTTACAGGAAACTCGAAATTTCTGGAAATCACTGTGGTCTTGAAAGAGATACAAGGGTAGCTTTCTAAACATTTTGAAGACTAATGTTTTCGAATAGATTTCGAGACTGTTTGCTGTTTCAATTAAAACCGCCTCTGTGCAGATGGAGCTGACTACCTGCATTGTAATTCCCACTTCAAAGACAAATCATTTACCTAAAATCTGTTCATGACATATACATTGTTTTCGTCAGGTAAAGTTTCCATGTCCCCATAAGAAGGTCGCAAAATTGCTACCATAGTTTGATGAATATATGTGTGTTTTGACCTTCTTTCGGTTATGAAACTAAATCATGATTGTGTGGCAGCCAGAGTGCAAAAATCAGTGAAATTGTCTGCGCATGTTCCTATGCCAACAGTCTGCAACATATAAAGAATAATGTTGTAGCATCAGAGCATCAAAAATAATTAAATAATACTGAAAATTTGTTTCATTTGTGATCGATGTTGTTGATAAGTATGAAACGAGTGATATGCAGTACGACTGCATCGGCATCTAAATACGGCACGCTGGCAGTTTCCCCCCCTCCCTGACGGTGGTGTGGTGGTGGGGGGAGTGAGCAGCCAGGCCAGCCGCCAGCCACGTGACCCACACCACCGCACACCGGGAGAGTTCTCGGCTGTCTCCGGCCACGCCGCCTGGTGCAGCTACACAGTGGCACGTATTACAGATCTCAGCGTGAACATTTCTGTCAACCTCGCAGTTTTTGTGCAGCGGTCCTCTGAAACCCCGGAAGTACTTTCGAATAATCCTGTACTTGGCAGATAGCTGAGTAGGGAAGAAACGCACGCAAACTCTAAAAGGTTTGCGAGGAGATGAAAGGAGTGAAAAATAGAGTGGACTCTCTTCAAGACTATGAGGTTTTTACGTTATGCTGTCCATGAGATCATTAGACGCAGAGTATAAGATCTAATTGCTGCAGGATATCGTTGGTATCTTTTTAATAGTGATTATTCCGATATCGTAAGCAATATAGGGAAATCATTGAAAACCTAATGCTGGGTGGATGGATGAGAATTTGAACCGCCGTCGCACCAAATGCGAGTCCGGGGTATTAATCGCTGCACCAGGCACTTGGTTTAGAACACGGCTCGAGGAGTATTACAGTGTGGTATACGGCCACGTCTCGATAATTCTGAATGTCACAGTTGTCCGTTGCTGTCCACCGAATGAGACAACATTTTCTCGATTGTAATAGCATACGCACGAACAATAATAACGAGAAACCGTTGGAGAGGACAAATACCTGGACCAGGATAACGTGTAATTCATTAATCGAAGTACGGTGTAGTTCAGCGTAATCGAATTTTACGGACGGCTTCTTCTGATCGCCCCTACATTTCGACAACACACTGCATATGCGTTGGAAGAGCACCGAGAGCGTGGCAGAGATTTTGCAACGTATCATTATACGACATTAGCGTCATTTCCCTTCGCGCGCCGCCACCGCATATGGGGTCCAACTATTGGTGTACCCAGCACTGATGCCAGAAGTGCCGTAATGGACAGAAAACGCCTGTCGCAGAACAGCGCGTGGTGTTCACGTCGCGGTTGCGCGCGCGTATCCCATATTCGCAGGTGGTGATTGAACGAGCGGTGGCGCCGTTGTACGACACCCCTCCCGCCACTCCTTCCCCCCTCCACAGCGACAGAGGCCCCTCCCCAATCCTGTCCACCCCCCTTTCTGCAGATACGCAGTGCGCGCCTGTTTACAGGGCAGTATAACAGCGCTGCACGTGTCAGGGCTATAGCACGTTAATCCACGGCCAACTGCGTCACATGATTCACCAAAGCTGCAACGCAGAACTGGGCGCTAGAGGCACAGCCGTACAGTACGCACACTGTGGCGTTAACAGCTCTCGCTCTGACAGTCCGACCGTCGGCATTTCTGTTTTATGCCATTTCATTCCTTTTAAATTTTATGCGCCATTTAACAAAACCGGGTATTTCTTCGGCATACCGGCAACTTTTGCTACCCTGATCCTGTACCTTTCGCATCGCCGTACGTATGTCAAGCGTTAACAGATATCAACGGCCGAGTAACATCTCGACGATGATATGATGGCAGTTCGATATAAGCAGAACTGGTTTCTTCTGATTGAACTGCTTCATGTATTAGAGCAATACGTCACTGGTTACCAATTACCGTTTTTTTTCGAGTAATTTAAACCGTAGCCACAAGGCTCAACCCCCAGTTACATGGGTTCATTAGTATTTCTCTCTGTGCTCAAATACTAGAGAAAAATATTGGCAGTTTGGGCTACATTGCGATATTTTGACTTCCTCCACCCCTGCATCCACCCACGCGCCCGCACGCCTGTCGTTCTAAATTTCTAAGAAATATTTATTTTAGCACTGTCTTGTTGTGATGAAAAATGTAACTATAACATAAGTCGTTAATTTCGAATAGGCGAGTGTCCATGTCAAGTCAACATTTTGCGACGCTGAGTTAAATAGAAATAGAACCGACAGCCATTAAAGAAGTGCCTGAATAATTGAAGTCAATCAACAATAATAGTAATAATGGCTGGCAGCGACTACCGCGTGGAATTACTGTGATCACAGTTTCGCCGGTTTTGTTGCTTGGTCTAGAGCACTCGTAAGATTTTGGAGATGTAACCCCGAAGACAAAAACTCCTGCTGGAGGCGTATGAAGGTTCTGAGAGGTTCCTTGACAGACTGCATTCTCCCACGATGCGGTATACCGTGGATATTTCAGCCAGTAAGAAATCCGGTCACTTTGCGAGATAAAGTGTCCGTTCATTTCCACGTAATTGAGAAAATTCGCTTTTAAGCTTGTCCGCTTTCAGTCCCATCAGAGATTCCTGTTTCGTAATGCCACACGTACCTACATGGGTGAAATCAATGACAAGAAGACAGGCGCATACGCAGGAGTTGTGGATTTTGGAATGTACGTTGTAACTGGAGGTTCAAATTACTGCAGTTTGCGAGGGCGCGCTGAAAAGCAATGCTTCCGAAATTTCTTAAAGCTTTTTAAATGGACGGACGTTATTAACACGCTACACCTTTATTCTTCACGTCTGCGTATTTATTTCTCAATATAATCATCACATCTACGAACACATTTCTTCCAAATAGCGACCAACTTGTTGATATTGTTACTGTAGAATGTTTGACTCGGTTGCACCCCTTCACCACTTACGAAAGTGTACTCCGCGAAGTTCGAATGGGGCCAAGTCGGGACTGTATGAAAGATGATCAGTGGCAGTAAACGCTAGGTGTCGGGTTTGTTGCAGATGTCACAGCGCCCGTGTTGTTGTGCTGGAAGACAGGATGCTCCATGTGCGGACGAGCTCTTCGAATGCGATACTCGATCAGAGCAAGGTGTTGCTCACGCGACGACATTGTTACATTAGAAACCTCCTTGTTACAAACTACACTTCGGAGCCCTATATCGAAAGAGGATTGCAAATAGGTAGACATGAGGAATAAAGATGTAGAATGTTAATAACGTTTGTTTTATTTATAAAACTTTAAGAGGTTCACATAAAAAATTCGGAGGCATTATTTTTCAGCATAAGTAGTTCTCTTTAGGACAGGTGTTACGACATGAGGGAATAACTTCAACAGAACTAGATGGAGTTATAAGAGTGCAAAAGCTGTGTGGGGAGACAGACACTGGAATTCGAAGGGCGTTCAATAAGCAACGTAACAAATTTTTTTCTTAAGCAGGTTGCTGTTGTTCGGGATTCCAACACACCACATTATTCCCCACTCTTTTGACTACAAAACCCTATTTTTCAACGTAATCAGGCGCGAGATCAGGATTGGAGAGTGGATGCGGAAGAACACTCCAATGAAGTTTTGTGAGTTCCTCTCGGGTGCACAGACTTGTGTGAGGCCCTGCGTTGTCATGGAGAAGGAGAAGTTCATTTGCATTTCTGTAGCGACGATCACGCTGAAGTTGTTCCTTAAGTTTCTTGATGGTAGCACAATTGATCGTCGCCCTGAGAGGGAGGATATCGAAGAGAATAACTGCTTCAGAGCCCCAGAACAGTATCGCAGTGAGTTTATTGGCTGAGGGTGTGGCTTTGAACTTCTTCTCCGGTGGAGGGTTTGTGTGGCGCCACTCCGTGGGTTGCCGTTTTAGTTCCGATTAGAAGTGATGAACTCATGTTTGCAGGACATTGTTGAGTTGATGATAGGCGCCTTTCCCAACGACTCACCGTGCTTTTGTTCACCGCCACGTCTTCTCGAACATTCTGCAAGAGGCTATGAATGTATGCGATGATCCAGTTTTCCACCAAAAGAAACTCAATGAATGCTCTCTGCCTGGAAGGTACGTCCGTTACAGACGCCATTTCAAGGCTGCATCGGGAATATACCACGACGTTCATTTTTTCAACCGAAATTGGCGGAGAAAAGGTTCTATTGCATTACTTACTGAATACGCCCCGTATATCGAGCAAGATACTGAGGATGTTGAGTGCAAAAGGTGCTCTAGATGAAGAGGTTGGCAAAGGAAAGGAATTAGTGGTGGGCCGCATCAAGCTACTCAGAAGAC
The DNA here is from genome assembly GCF_021461395.2 of Schistocerca americana. Lineage (NCBI taxonomy): Eukaryota > Metazoa > Arthropoda > Insecta > Orthoptera > Acrididae > Schistocerca > Schistocerca americana. The sequence continues at coordinate 37,132,042 of NC_060125.1, forward strand.
TGGTGACCCAGAAAAAAGCAAGTTGTAGGTGCACGATAGCTCGTAGGAAGATGTGCAGTCTTGTCAGACGCGGAATGCTGCGTCTGGAGGGTAATCAAACGTTGATGCTCAGACGCTAAAGGGTCCCCACACGAGCCTCTTCATGATTTTGAATAATATTTAATGTCACCACCTCTGGAACCTCATTCTGGGCGCAAAGTGTAAACTGCATACAAAAGACCGACCAGATGAGTGTGTCTGTAGTGGCCACAATGTACATCATCTTTATTCCGCTAAGATTTTTGGTAATTATGGGAGCCCCACATACATGTACAATACATTTACGTGCAATATGTCAGTATACACATCCTTTTCCCCTTTCATCTGATGCATGGAAAGCATGAATGAGATTGTACAAGATAATTTTAATATGTAGAGTAAAAGTAGTTTGCTACTGTGCCAGAATAGCCAACCCTATAAAGCATGTACCAGGTAGCAAAGAGGTTTCCTTTCACCTAGAAGGAAGCTCTTGTATAGGTTGGCACCATGTAATAAGGAGCTCTCTGAGCAACTCCAGAGGAACAGGACTCGTGGGTTCCGACAGAGCTCGCTCGGCGGTGTTCCGGGACACGCGAGACGCGCGGCGCCGACTGGATACTCACTTCGGCACAGCGCATACGGGCAGTGGAAGTATCGCCCGTCCCAAAAATACAGCCTTACGGTGTACTGAATTGTATTAGCACTGAGTAGTGCATCGTTTTTCGCCTTTAAAGCGCTCCATCTGTTTTCGTTAGTACATGGTAGTTTTCAGTTACTAACATATGTACAGTACTTTTGTTTTGTTTATTCTTTTATCAAGAACAATGCACAGTTAAGTAACTGGTGAGCCGTTAGCCACTTAGGTTGTATCTTCTGCCTCCTCAATGTTTTCAGATCGTTAAGAAGGGACAGATGATTCATCGTGAGGGTAGTGAATAAGGAATGTTATACAATCGCGGGATTTAGAAGCAAGGCAGGAGAGTAAAACAAGGTCATGTACTTGCTGCCTGATATGCTTACGTATCTCTACGAGCTGTTGCAAAAAGTCGAAAAGGCGTAATTTCTACAGATATGACCTTTTGTGCTTCTGCTAAAAAGCGCCCAAGATGTGAAGTACACAACTTTCACTACAGTTACTTGGATATGGATGTGATACGAGACATTATACTACGTACATGTGGACTTCACATTTCCACTGAAAGCTAGAAACAGTCGAAAACCAGTCACAAACAATAATGGATAAATTGGGTCTCCGTGATGAGAAAAAGGGTTCAAATGGTTCAAATGGCTCTGAGCACTATGGGACTTAACATCTATGGTCATCAGTCCCCTAGAACTTAGAACTACTTAAACCTAACTAACCTAAGGACAGCACACAACACCCAGCCATCACGAGGCAGAGAAAATCCCTGACCCCGCCGGGAATCGAACCCGGGAACCCGGGCGTGGGAAGCGAGAACGCTACCGCAGTGATAAGAAAAAGCATTTCAATTGCATACACATTATCAGCATTAATAAACTATTTATATAACGGGCTACACGAATGAAAACAATGGTCGGAAAGTAGGAATATCCTAAAAAAGTGTCAGGATTAGATATATTTAATTTGTTGAAATGTACTGCTGACAAAGGCAGATCCACTTTCATGACAATATTTTTCGAGTTCCAGCTCACAAGCCACTGCATTCCCGTCGCGCGCAATATCCTCCGCTGCTGACAATACACTGACCATTGTGCGACAGATGGTTTACTTTTCTCAGTAACAACTATTCTATTCGCGATCACACATTGTCAGTTAGGCAAGCCGTAGGTGCATCTCGCATGTGCCTATCAATCCGACTGAAGGAACGCTCGTCATTATTTAAATACTCAGATCAAGAGAAGGAATGAAATCCTTTGGTAAGTTTCCATTCAAGTCACTGTTAAAAATACGATGGGTTACAGAGATTCAACCAAAACTCCAACGGAATTGGCTGTCTAATTTTGTGTGAGTTGTTAACCTTTTCTCATTTGAAGAAGCATCATCATTTATGAGTAACGGTCACATTTCTCTTGTTGACAGGTTTAATTGTATTTCCTTTGCCAAAAAACAGTGTAAGTTCCACAAACTCATCTCACAGCAGCTATTGCGACAGAATTCTGAAACAGAGTGTCTCAGTAAACAAGTAATTGGAAATCCCAGAGCTCAATAGCTTACGGAAAACCTCATAGTGTCCGTTTGCAGTAACATGTTTATTTTCATACCAGGAATCTCTTGTATCCCTAGCTGTCGATAACCCTTAAAAAATTACAGTCACTGGAATGAAAAAAATGAAAAGGGAAGTAATAGTACTGATATATCGCGATAGGTAGGAAAGTCCCGTGTGATTACGAATAGGCAAAATACTTTCCTCGTTGTGTGTTATCATTCGACAAACTTTCGTTTCGATGTCTCGAGCGGTTTAGGAGATATGAGAGATGTTGCGAGTATTTCATTCTCGCGGGCGTGAGATCGGAAGTGAGCGCGCTACATAGTACCCATTTTATCGAGATCGGAGGCAGATAGATACCTCCTCTCAAGTCTCAACAAAAATTCTACATGTTAGCTAAATTTCATACGCAGCAACATATGGTGTAATACGCACGAAACGCAAAATCATAGCGACCCCTATTTTTCATTGCAAACTTTTCGAATTTTGCGTAGAGTCTTACTAAAATGTGTATACCACAATAAGTATGACCATTAGCGAGATGATGGGCACTTCACCACGAAATTGACATATAACGCTACAAGCAAGGTAAAAATGGTTCTGAGCACTATGGGACTTAACTTCTGAAGTCATCAGTCTCCTAGAATTACAACTACTTAAACGTAACTAACCTAAGGACATCACACACATCCATGCCCGAGGCAGGATTCGAACCTGTGACCGTAGCGGTCGCGCGGTTCCAGACTGTAGTGCCTAGAACCGCTCAGCCACTCCGGCCGGCACAAGCAAGGTAAAAATGAAATATTTTTAGTATGGTTTGCGTAAAATCGTTTGAGAAAGATTACAGTGTCCGCGCGGTTCGTTTCTGTCAGCGCAGAGCGTCGTCAACATACGTGCACGCGTCTCAATATGCTTTGGACCCGCGCGGAACACGTGCGGCACGTGCGCGTCGCGCTGTAGAGTCATGTCGCGTCTCGCGTGCTGTACACTTTGCCAGTGTCAGTGTCCCTATTCATAGTTAATTAATTATCTTATTTCTGCTCGCTGAGCAGCATACGGAATTTTTCATGCTAATTTAGGAACATTATAAGCAGTTGCACTTAGCCACACACGGAAGCTATTGTTCTGCTCCACCCTTGTTCAGACATGGGGACGCATGATGTATCTTCTCAGTTCAGTCTGATTTAGTTCATCGTTGATCTCGCAAGTACAGAATAACTAAACAGATTTCTGAAACTTGGTTGATTTCGATTTCAGTTTGTAATCTTTTTCCACGTGTCTTTGTCGTCTCGGCACCTGTTACGTACGGATCTGAGAGCCTCAAGTTGGCATGTCGTGTCTCATAGTAATGTATCCTCTCCAATTTGCTAAGTTATTCTGAATCTTACCTCTCATTTTATGCACAATTTTTGTTTGTGACGACCACGTGTTCACGGATTGTGAGAATCGTTGCATGTCACAGCTACTGATTCTCGGGTTGAAACTTCCAAATTAGTTCTAAAATTTCATCTATGGCGCAATTGTTAGCTGTTTACTTTTATCGATGAATTTTTATTCACTTGCATCGTGCACTGAAACCAAGAGAACGAACGTTTGCCGACCACGTACATATTGGTGACGTTTCTCTTTATTCTTATATTTGTCCTGAATATTATACGTGTACATGCGCGTGAATGACGCTATTGAAAGATTCACCTGAGCCTTCCATAACTAATAATTAATGATAAATGCTGCTGGCGTCTCCAAGACACAGTTGTAAATGTAATTCAGCCGAGAGGGTTATGAAGAACAGCTACCATCAGCCACTTATTAGTTGTTTACTTTATTAGTTTGTTCAGTTGTGTGTTGAACAAACATGATATTTTTTCCCAGAGGTTACGTATTCCTCCGCAAATGGCCATTTTTATGTCCTACTGCTATCCGTTGAGCAACAGATAAATGTGGCCAAGTTATTTATTTAATATTTATTCAAATATCATCTATGTGCAGATCTGGCAGTTCAGTTCATTCAAACACCGAAGGTTTTTCTTTCATATATAGCCAGATGCCGTCTTCCCAACTTCCACGTTAATAGATACTTCATTTTTGTGGACACCTCCACTCGAGCACCGATCCCCGACCAGATCCATCACGTATAGATACCCTTCAACGTACTGCGGTATATTTGAGCCTGCACGGGACAGAAAAAATTCGGTATTTGAGCCGCGGCGGAGACTTGGCCCAGGAGATGAAGTGCTGTGACGGCAGAATGGTCAGGGCGGCGCTCAAGTGCGCGCGATTAATTCCAGCCTGCGCGTGGCAAACGCCGGAGCCTCCATGCTGGAGCCTACAGCTTCCAGCTGAATCAATAGCAGCACTGGGCCACTGGGCCGCCCCCATAGGCAGGCGCTCCGGGAAAACTGGCTGCACCCCTGGAGAGCCAGGCGTCACAGAGGAAGCCGTGAAGTACACTGAAATACAGTCACGAGGGAACAAAGGGACGACGCCAGTTTCAATCATTTCACCTTACACACATCAATTTTACGCTGTACTTGATAGTTGAGACTGAACGAATTTCAATGTTTCTTGTCTATGTATAAGATAGAGAATATCTATTGTCATTACTAAGAATGTAGTGGTCGATGGGAAGTAGCTGCGCATGTGACCCATACATACTACAAAAATTAATTAAGTATACCAGAGTAGAAGTATTGAAACAGTAATTTGATTGCAATATTAACACGTCTGTTGTTTGAAACTGATAAACAACATTTTATTCAAAACAAACTCCATTGATATTTATGCATTTCTCCCACCTCTTCGGCGGGCTATGAATACCACCAAAAAAAAAAAAAAAACAGTTCTTTTGAAGCGAACCAGTCAGCGAGCCATCTTCGTACATTTTCATACGAGTTGAAGCACTGCTCAGCAGCAGCGTGTCCCAGTGATGCGAATAGACGATAATCGGACGGAGCCAAGTCTGGAGAATGTGTCGCATGCGCTAGTATTTCCCAACTGAACGCCTCGGTCGTTACCCTGACCAGTTTTGCAGTGTGTGACGGGGCGTCATCAGGGAGCAGTATGACTTTTTCTTGCCTGTCCGTATTCCGATAGTATTTCGCGTAATGCTCAAATTAAATCTATGATTTGCTGTTGGTAGCGATCAGTGTTAACGGTTTCACCAGGTTTTAGCAACTCATAATAGATGACACTCTTCTGATCTCACCAAACACAAAGCATTGTCTGCTTTGCAAAGCGATTTGATCTTGCAGTGGATGTCGATGGATTGCCTGGAATTCACACATGATTTACGACACTTAGAATTCTCAAAATACATCCATTTTTCATCACCCTTGACTATTCGAGGGAGAAACGACTTCCTTTTGTATATGGCGAGCAGCATTTCACAAGCGGTCTTTCGATTTGCTTGGTGTCTTTCATTCAGTTCATGCGGAAACCATTTTCCCATTTTCTGTACCTTTCCTATTGCTTTCAACTGAAGAGAAAAGGCTTTCTGCGCCACATTCAGTGGTTCCGCGAGTTCCTATTCAGTCTGAGCATTATCTTCATCCAAAAAGACCTGCAATTCGTTGCCTTCGAACTTTTTAGGTAGTTTCCCGCGCTCGTCATTTCTCACATCAAAATCACCACTTTTGAATTTTTTGAACAACTCGAAATACTGTTTTCCCAAGAGCATGTTCGTTGAAAACTTCGACAAGCATTCGATGCGATTCTACAGCAGTTTTCTTTAAATTATAAAAGAAAACCTATGCTGTCCGCAAATCGTAGTTCGTAGGCACAAAACTCGACATGTTTATAGGTTTGAAACAGATACCGATGTATGGAACTTGAGTTATTGTGTGTTGATGGTCGTCGTGAGGCGTTACAGGGAGCAGATGGCGCTGCAGACGCTGTCTCACAGGCCCTACACTACCGGCTAGCACCATCTACCATCTATAGGGAAATTCCAGCTTCAAACGTCTACACCTTGCATATGTATGTATTCATTCGTATGTATGTTTCACATCTCCTCCTACACCACTGGGCCGATTTCAACCAAACTTGGTATATCCTTCATTTACTGCCTGAAGAGGATCGTTGTGGGGGTAAGAACTACCTACCTATCAGCGGGAGGCGGGGGGGGGGGGGGGGGGGGGGGGATGAAAAAGTAGTGTAGCTCTCGACGCGCGTATTAGCATACTTTATTAATCCAGTATTTGAGAGCATACTTTATTAATTCAGTATTTGAGAATGAGAGCACTTAATGACCTGCAACAAATTTTACGCATAATTTCAATATTCACGAAAGTTTTTCTTGCTGACAACCCCCACAACATAATGGACGGTAAAAGAAGTTTATCGCTTACTGAATTTTCGTTTTTCCACGCATTTTCTTTCCGCCGCATCAGGCACAGCGTTTTAATTCATTATTTCTTTGTACTAACTGTATTCAAGACACATTCTGCAGACAGTATTCACATTTAACACTAAATGTGCACGCAAAATTATATCATTGTACAAGACATAGGTCAGAAGATATGACGTCGTAAACACTAAGCTGCGTGAAAAACCTCGCATCACGCACGACCTTTTAATTTAATATGTCTTTACTACTAATTCTGTTTGCAGTGTACTTCGCAAACAGTATGAAAATATACCACTGAATGTACTTATTAAAATTATATCACTGTACGACTCACTGTTCAGGGGACGTGACGCCATAGATATTGAGAAGCTGAATTCGAAACTGCAGGACGAACTTCCTACAGATAAATGTGAAATATGTCTACAAAATGTGTGAAATGTGATAAATATATGTGACATGAGCGTACTTTGACAAGGCCACCGGTAAAAAGTTCCACCAAACCCCTGGATCAATTTCAGCCATGCGCTGTACGCATGTTTCTATCTGGAAAGAAATACTGCGAGGGGGGAGGGGGATTAATAACCAGCAACCAACTATTGGAGTGGAGATTTGTAATGTGGAAGGAGGAAGGTGGAGGGAGCGATGGCCAGACAGAGAGAAGGAGAAGAGGGTTTGGACAAAGTCAGGGGAGGGGGAAATGAGCAAAAAAGGGAACAGGAGAAGAAAGACAAAGACACTGGCAAAAGCAGACGGACAGACACAAGGGCTGGAGGTGATGAAGAGAGAGTTTTGGAGAAGGAGATAAGGGTAGCAAGGGGTGAGATACAGGGGCCAGGAGGAGAGAGAAGGGAGAGGAGCAGATGGATAGAGAAAGGGGCAGCAGGAGACAGGCAGTCGGAAGGGTGGAGGAGGTGGACAGAGAGGGGTGAGAAGACGGCTGAAGAAGTGGACAAAGGAGGAGGAGATGGCTAATAGAATTGAAATAAATGCATACGCGGGGAACGCCGGGTGTTCAGTTAGCGAATACTTTAATTTAAGAGAATGAGATAAGGAAGTAATCGAAGGAAATCGGAGAAGACAACTGGAAACAAGCACTGTAGTAGTATACTGAACGATATAAATACACGATAAACAAAAACAAAACAAATTAATACTTGGAGATTGGATGATGTAAGTACAGGAGAAGTGACGAAATTATTAAAGTTCTTTAAAACTACAAAAACATCAGGTATGATGGATATAAATGTAGAATCTTGGTAAAATGGCGGGCTCCTGCTACAGTCTAACCACCCTCGCAATATAAGTTTAATATATTTTCTCATTCCATTTTTAAATGAAGGTACTCATTTTTTTGCTGCTGCAGTCTTTTTCTGAAGTTACAAAATTTACTCCGAAAAATTAAGGTATTTCCGAAGCTACAGTATGGTTCTGTATCTGGGAACAAGTATTCGGTTGAATTATAGGATATAGGTTCCGATTCTTATGCAAAAACAGTTTTCTCATGTTACCCAAACATGCGTCGGCACCTCTGTGCCATCATCAGTGGGGTTTGTTTATTGAACAACTCGATTTTGCATGAAATGGTTGTGCAGGACGATCTGTATGGCGTAATGCACGGATAGTTTTTCGTGTTTTGTTGAGACTGATCCTCCTCCTCTCGCGTTCCGAAGATACTGCACACACACACACATTAAATGTACTTTGAGTAATTTAGGTTCTGCAAACACCTTTTCAGGTAGCAAAACGCGAAGATTGAAAAACTTCATGGCATTAGTGATCACTAAAGAACAAATGCTTTGCTGGAAATATCCTTCACCCACTAACGTAGTGTCCCACATATGTTTGACAAACACTGTGATTATAATAGAACTCCAGTTTTAATATTGGATGAAAGACGATCAATCTTTTAGCAAGTACACAATTACTGATTTGCAGGATTTGCCATCCTTGGTGATGATGTGGCGCAGACGGATAGCGAAATTCTGCATGACCCGCTGAAGCGTCGGAAGGGCGATGCTGTCGGTGACCTCCATAATGGCTGTTCCAGCTCTGCTATGGTTTTGGGGTTATTGCTGTACACCTTGTCTTTAATGAGTCTGATGTATTCAGATACGGAGAATATGGCGGCTAACCGAGGCCCACGCCAGTGGTGCCAGTGGCCTCTGGGTACCCCAGAGCCAGGTTGCGGTCCCCAGCTGCTCCTCCAGGACATCACACACTCTCCTGCTTCGATGGAGTCCAGCTCCGTCTTGCACGAATCGCATCCTGTCCAAGTCAGGGTCACTTTGGATAATGCGGATGAAATCATCTTCCGAAACTTTCACGGACCGTTCGGTAGTCACCGTGCCATCTAGGAATATCGCACCCATTATTCCGTGACTGGACGTTGCATACCGCTCAGTCACTCGTCGAGGGTGAAGATACTTCTCTATCGCGAAATACGGATTTTCAGTCCACCAAACGCTCCAGTTTTGGTCACTGTCAAACCTATCCGAACGAAAGTGGGCTTCATTGCTAAACCAAACCGTGTATGCGCACCCTCAGTCCCATCATGCCCCACGACCAACCGTGCAATTTGAACGGCCTAACGCAAACCGTCCACAATTTATGGCGATTTTATTTCATATAGTTCAATCATTGTCGCCCTGTATGCACTTTACATTTTCTTAAATTGTATGTGTCTGTGACTGCCAACAACAAACACCCCCCAGGTCTAAGTTAATACACCCTGTCATTTGCAAACTTGTTAAGTCATTGCCTGAATTAAATTATCATTTAGAATAAAGGTTTTAAGGAAATATATATTCCAGTGAAATCATGGAAAGTACCCCTTTTAAGTTTAGCATTGTTGTATTGCACTTATCCTGGGCTTGTGACTGCATTTTCTTTGCTTGCTAAACGTATTTTTTTTGTTTTTTTGTGTATAGAGGACGACCTGTGGCCATCGGCAAAAATTTGTGAGGTATTTTTATTGATATACGTCGGAGAAGTTTTTTAGTAGGATAAAGGACTAGGTGGAAAACAGGTGCTATCAGATGAACAATGTAGTATTAGAACTAACAACAAGCTCCAGGTATCACAAAAGCGTAATACCTTATCAGCACACCCAAACTAAAGATAAACAATTTCAAATTTCACATGAGTGAAACTACCAAAAGCTTAAGAAATAAAGCACAGGACCTGACTTTAATAAAGGGCTATAGACTGTCCCTACGCTTACATATGGAAGTGAATGCGAGGTTTTACAAAGTACAGACACAGAAAGAGAGAGTCCTTAGAAGATTGATAAACTGTAAAGATAGGAGTGTAAGATAAACAAGAAATCAAGGTATATAAAAATGAGTAGGAAAATGAAACAATACAACAGAATTGTTTGAGGTGGAATGAAATCTATAAGGTACGGATAGTTTAGTATTTGCAACAAAAAGCTAAAAATTGTTAATCTCGAGGCAGAAGAATATTGGGTGGAATATTGGTTGGACAACGAAACAGATGAGTACCTTAGCAAGTAGCTCTGCCAAATATTTAAAGTGAAGAAGAAGTTATCTTCACTGTAATTGGCTGACAAGGAATATCTTCGACGACGAAGCTATGCTCAGCAGACTGAAGATTTAGGAAGACAACTTTTTCAGGGTGGCAGCATTCGCGAAGTTCTGTGTAGCTCCCCTAACTGTGCCACCTCCATTCTGTATATGTTACAGGGTAAGTCCCACGAGGAATATTTTTACTACGCAAATGAACTTTACTGCATAATGTATAACAATCGACGGTTTTTTAATAAGTAAGAATTTGATATTATTCAGCAATCGCACTATTACAATATCAACAAACATTGGCGTGCTCCATGGTCACTGGTGGACGCCTATGAGGCAGCTTATATTAGTTACACTTACTGTTAACAGTATAGCAGACAACGTTTCTTACACAGATGGCAAAGTATATTTGCAGCACATAACATCGCATGGAAGGTTTCGCACACAGTACGTTACAGATGGACAAGTTGAGGAATATCGTGAACGGAAGTGATTTAGGTACACTGTCGATCAGTATTCCGAATCCGTTCAGCAGCGATGATGAGTTAATTTAAACTGAAGATATGACTGATCTTATAGGCAGATTTCAAAGGTTTCATGGAGCCCCATAAAATGCTCGAATAGCTGCTCAGCTGCATACGAGACTAGTGCGTTGTAATGCGCGAAAGATTTCTGTTTCCAGTTGGCAAATATTTTCCTATTTATGAATAGTTCGTAGTACGTCCGTGACACTACAAAACGTAAATTATATGTTAACTAGCTATTACCTACTGTTGTGTCATATATCAGTAGTTTTCTTATGATGAATAATGCTGAGTAAGTAAGATACTGTACATGCAATAACGTCAGATGCCCTCACCTGTCTGCCTGTTAAAGTAAGTGATACTGTCCAAATACCAACTGCCCCAATGCATGATGTGGTATGTGCAGAGGCGTGTGTTTAGGAACGTGCATCTATGTATTGAAGTAGCTATACATTATACAATGTGTACATTACGGTACACATTTAATAGTTTTTTAAACATACTTTACGTTCATTGATCTAGATAAAGGATATTTCATACCCTAATTCAACCTCGTAGGAGTCGATTTTTTTGTTTTGTTTTTTGTTTTAACTTTGTAAAGGGGTCACGCTATCTCTATACCATTTGCATCGAAGTCGGTTCAACGGTTTAGATGTGAACACGTAACAAATAGAGACAGAGTTACTTTCGCATTAACGATATTAATATGGATGTAGAAATTACGTGTTTTAAATCTTACTTCACGTATTACGTAATTCTTTCTACCTGCGTTTTGTAGAATACCAATGTGTACTTAATTCAGTTCTTGTGCAGACTATTTTATGACATCACCTGGGAGTGTTTACGTTCTCCGAAGCTGCGCGGAGTAGCCGCGCGGACTTAGCCGCCTTGGCACGGTTCGCGCGGCTCTCCCCGTCGGAGGTTCGAATCCTCCCTCGGGCATTGGTGTTGTACATGTGTTGTCCTTAATGTAAGTTAGTTTACGTTAGATTAAGTAGTGTGTAACCATAGGGACCGATGATGTGAGCAGATTGGACCCATTTACTACAAATTTCCAAACAGTTCGTTCTTCGAACAACTTTATATTCTAGAATGAGATTTTCACTCTGCAGCGGAGTGTGCGCTGATATGAAACTTCCTGGCAGATTAAAACTGTGTGCCGGACCAAGAATCGAACTCGGGACCTTGTATTCTGTTTAAAGTAAGTGACACGGCTGTAAAATAACTTAATGTATTTTTAGTCAGCTAAACTGGTATTTGGATAGAAAGTATCACTTCTATTTGATATGCTGGCGTCATATTTATCTAAATCCCCAATCTGCATGTAAACTGCAGCTTTGTTGGTTTTTGAACGAAAACGTTTGTAAACTATGGTAAGTTTTAGCAACGAGTAAAGGTGCATCTGCCTCTGCATGAAATGAACAGTTAAATGTCCAAATGGCTCAATGTACAGCATGTCATAATCTAAATCATGGAAATATTTGATTGAACGTAATATCTCGTAGGACAATCTGGAGCGCGGTTTACAACGGAATATATGCCACGAAATCAAATAGAACACACGAGTAATTTCCACAGGATCTCTGCACCATCTATTTGGCCACGCAGAAATTAGATTCTACCGATATGTTTGTTGCGAAAACTTGGAACTCTTTCTGTGAATTAAACTTGACCACACAGTCACAGTATATTAATCATCACAGGAAAACGACAATATAAACTGGCTGCACAGATCGAAGAATGTTATTCTTTTGGGGGCCCTCCAAACACAAAATCCCTCCTACTATTGGAAACAATGTAGTGGATCACCCATTTATCCATTTTATTTTAATTGACATTCGCACATCAATTCCGGACAATTTGATTACTTCTAACGCGTTCTTGGTGGCGTATGAAAGTTCGATGTTTGTCACCTGGACATTGGCATTAGGTTTGTGGAATCTGCGTCGACGTGTAGATATAACACCGGGTCACTGGAAATGATGTTCGATGTAACTTTCATTTATGCATAGTTTCGGCTCTTCGTGACTATCTCTTGTGTTTGTCAACGCGAGTCACTGACGCGTGGGTCTGTTGTCCATAACTTTACGCATCCTGCGGCTGCTTTCTCCACGCGTCGTGAGCGCTGTCTCCACCCTTGATACATTTCCTGTAGATTCACGCAACACACTACAAGTTTTTGATACACTTGTCCAATTAAGGTGTTGCTCCAATTAACAGCTTTCGCTGTTGGATGTGAGAGGAATTAAAATGTTTGCCTTCCATAAATTTGCTGATTTGCTACTAAAGAAACATAATCAAGCACTTGTACTACTGAGACAATCTTGGATGCAATAACAAACGAATGTTGCGAAACAGGAGTAAACACTGATACCCCTCAAAAAGTTGATATCATCCGACACCTTGCTGTTACCATTACATTGAGAAAGTGCTTGTAGTGGTAAGTGGTCAAGAGAACAATTTACTGAAGGACGAAAGGTCATCAAATATCAGGCAGAGAGTTTATTGCGGTGCCCTGTAAAGTGGAAGGCAGTTTTATATAGCAATGAACAAACAGGACCTACTGCTAATGATGGCGCGGTGTATGACGATCTCAACTACGAAATGCTGAAAGTACCTGAAAGCGAATTGCAAGTGGGAATTTCAACACATGGTCTCATCAAAAAAGAAAAAAAATCATTGTCAGAGCGTGCAATAGTAATTGTAAACACACAGTTCCACATCAAAATCAAGTTGTGAACACTGTAAATTTATTATCCAAGGGCATACGTGCAATAAGTGTACTTCAAAAAGTTCATTAAATATGTCTTTCAAATGAAAGGTGTATAACTCGGTGTGCAGTACACATTATATTTGTATATTATCACTTTAAGATGTCGAAAGAGTTTATTTTTATTTATTCAGTTATTTTTGGCCTACAAATTTTGACTAAACTGGATCTGCACTTAATCTTAGACTTTCACTGACTAAGTGAAAGGGCGAAAATACTGAATATGAAAGATGTGAAGTGATTAGGGATTGGACTTTTATAGAATTTAGGTGCAACACAGTACTGTTTCCTATGAAAACGAAAATATGCTAAGCAATTACTAGTTTGTCGGCTTTATTACTCGCAATATGTTTCCGACAATATCTCACCTTCAGACCTTATTTGAGAATTATTTGCTTTGCGTTCTGTCGTATCACTTTCATTTGAATTCAGAAGATGTGAACAATTTCACACAGTCAGAGGGAAAGATTTCCCATGCGCTATGGAGAAAAACTACGCGAAAATAGTGCTAACCCCCTATTCAGAAAGCAGCAGTGCAGTCATGTTACCTGTCATTTGTTCGAAAGTACCACATGTTAGTAACAAGTAGTTGCTTACAGTACTACTAGAAAGATATGTCTATTAAGTAATACCTTTAGTTAATCGAGATTATGTTCTTGTTTTTGAATTTAATCAATCATATAACACGCTCTTGTGGATTAGCAATTTCTTCTGGCTCGTTCAAATACGATAAAAATAAGTTACATTTTCACATACTAGCGAAATTTCCTCCACTTGTTCTATTTTGTTAAAATTACACACAAACACCCGGTCTGTACATCTCCCTATTCTAAGAGTTCCATTCTAGGATGAGGAGTTTTATTACTTTTTGCCTTGCTTAGAGCTCTCTGTAGATCTTCCTTCATTATTTCTTACTCAAATTGTTTGTCAGATAAGACTCTTCAATCGCTTCGTAAGTGGCCACGTTTCTGCACCGTACGCAACTAGTATCTAATTTACACAAATTTTTCGGCACTTACATGAGACTTGTGTGACTTAGATATTGCTCCATACCATACAAGTCTCAGATATATCTTCTTCTGTCTCCACATCGTTACCCACAGGGGATCAGTCGTTTTCCATTCCAATCGTATTGCTTATTCCAAACGATAAAGCTGTTAACTCCTTCGCATCCACTGCTTGATCAGTATATAATTTCCTTGATATAGGCGGCCGCCCTTTTAGTTCTTTCTGGCGCCCATATTAACACCTTCTTGAGCCAACTGTCATTGCTCATTCTTTCAACAGGCTCAAACTACTAAAAACATTTTGTCCAGTCTGCTCGTTATGGACTGTGTCACTTCCATTTTCCCCATACTTTAGATGTTTCGATTTTATGCTCACGAGTCTAATTCCACTGTCCCGATATTGTTCCATCTTTTTTCGTAAGTGGCCACGTCTCTGCACCGTACGTAACTACATTTTCGACAGTTCTACGGAGGGAGACTCAGTACCGAAGTGGTGCCCAATCCCCCAGCACGTGCTTGGTATCAATAAAGCAAATACAACAGAAACTTTTTAGTGACAATGGCACGAGTTCGCTTCAATCACGGGATATTCCGGCAACATCTTTACCACCTCAACATGGTCACATCTTCTTCATGTGAATGCCGCAGTGAGGAATATTCTTCGGCTGGCACAGAAGGTTTCAAGAAACCATGCGAAACTATTGCAGCATCTCGAAATGCCTTGCTTGCAAACATCAAGTCTCTTTCAGCAACAGAAGACACATAAGCGTATAAGCGCCTATACTAGTTTATACCAGAGGGTCAAATAAGAATATAGAAAGACAGATTTTTTTTTAAATTGTCATATCTTAAATAAGTTCTGTCTAAACGGATGTCACAGATAACTTGTTTTTTATGGTCTGAGGCTGGCAATATGGTCGATAGCCAAACGCCATTAATAAATTAAAGAAAAAAAACTGTCATACACATTCCCAAATATTTTTGTACCAAGCCTCCTGTGTTTGGTCTATGTGTTTGTTAGGAGTAATAGATTAAGTACTGTGGAGGTTTTCAAACTTTGGGGAATGCTGTTTTCCAACTTTAATTTTGCTTTTGTGTCTTTGTACATATCTTGAAAATATATTAATCTGTTTACCCCGTACTTTTGGCTTTTCATGGAAGATTCAACCTCAGATCTTCGGAAGCTACTGTACGCATATTCCACAAGTCATGTGCATTTTCCTGTGACTAGCTCTGCTCTTCTGTACTGCTAATCTATGTCATTGGACATTATCCAAACAGCCCTAAAACTATTTTGATCCTCTAAGAAATTTGTCGCAGTCTGTTTAATCGTTTCCTTAATGATAGCAAGAAAGGCTTTACTTACTGGAGATATTACACTAATTCTCTTGTAATATGACCAAGACTTATTGTCGCCTTTTCTTAGATATTAATAATAAAAACCGTGTTCCCCTCTATTTCCTCCACTTGTTCTATTTTGTTAAAATTACACACAAACACCCGGTCTGTACATCTCCCTATTGCAAGAGTTCCATTCTAGGATGAGGAGCTTTATTACTTTTTGCCTTGTTTAGAGCTTTCTGTAGATCTTCCTTCATTATTTCTTACTCAAATTGTTTGTCAGATAAGACTCTTCAATCCAGAAAGGAACACGTTGTTTTAAGGTATAGCGTCAAGTTAAGGTCAAAAAAGCGAAGATGAGTGTGCTCGAATTGATAATTCCACTGGCTACAACAAAATACTGCGGCTTGGAGGACCACAAAGAAGATGAGAAATAGTGCAATAAACGTAAGTACGATACAGGTGCTATCACCAGATCGAAGGGTAACACATTAAACTAGATTGTTACAAGAACAGAGACAACGGTATATTACGAAGAATATCTTTCTAGAATGCGGTAGAACAAACGAGTTTTATGTATATGACATTTCACATTATTGTTTGACTTGAATTTCTAGAATATTAATTTGAAAACATAGTAA
The DNA here is from genome assembly GCF_021461395.2 of Schistocerca americana. NCBI lineage: Eukaryota > Metazoa > Arthropoda > Insecta > Orthoptera > Acrididae > Schistocerca > Schistocerca americana. The sequence goes on from NC_060125.1 coordinate 37,148,410, forward strand.
TTTGTCGAGACGTCGCAAGAGTGTCTAGTTACGGCTCTTTCCCTCGTATGATAAAATAGTTTGAAGCTTAAATTAGGCATGTGGTCTCTCCGTGACGGGTGCGATCAAGCGTCTGTGTCTTTCCATAGGATGAACTAGAAACAGTTGCTGGTGGCCTTGCTGTTCTAACTGACTGCTCTTCGCTCTCTTCCTTTATGAGGTACGATATAACTAGTGGATCCCGAGGCATTAACATTACATACCAGATGAAGCGGCGTAACGTCGTTACCTCTCGTGGCGACCGTAATCTTACTGAAATGCAAACTTTATTACACCTGTTCGCGAACCGAGAACATAGACCGTACGAGGTGAAGTTATTACCTTTGTGGATAACCAGCTGAAAGCTACGTTTGCGGAAAAAACTCACGCACGCAGTGCGCTACTACGCTGCCGGACACTGTCAAGGAGGAAACAGTTAATGAATGAACACGCCATCTTCGCCAAGTGTGTGATAACGACAACGTAGATAGAAGCTTCTGAAACATGGTGCTACATAAGAATTCTGAAGATTAAATAGGCAGATCACGCATCTAATGAGGAGGTAGTGAATAGAATTTGGGAGACAAGAAATCTGAAGCACAATTTGATTAAAACAAGGGATCGATTAATAGGAGCATTCTGAGACATTAAGGGATCAACAGTTTAATGCTGGAGGGAAGAGTGTGTGTGTACCAGGGAGGGGATGGGGGGGCGGAGCGGGAGGGGTAAAAACCGCAGAGCGAGACCAGGAGATGAATACGGTAATAAGAAGGTGCAAAAAGATGTAGTTTCAGTAGTCATTCGAAAATGAAGATGCTTGCACTGGACAGAGCTGCTTTTAGACCTGCATCAAACCTATCTTCAGACTGAAGAACCCTCCGAGATGGCATGTCTCGAGTCTCACTAACATTCGCTGTCGTAAATAACTAGCATGGCAGACTCACACGTACATCTGAGTTATCGACGTATCCTATTATTCCACACCTCCATTAATGCATTCCCTGATCCAGTAGTTTTACATATCACGAAAAAAGAACCCTTTTGTCGGACATCTCTTCCTAGCATTACATGCTGTAGCCCATTACCTGCTTTACGACCTTGACACGTCCTTCACACACGCATCACTGGGCTCACACGACGACCAATATGGTCTGCAGTTTCGCTATACGACGAACCATATTCACGAATGCCGACCACTCACCCAAGTTCGATCTCCATAACTCGATTCTATTACGTTCCTTAGTCTGCAAGAGCCATGGACGTCTCTCACTCAACGTTTGCTGCTGGAAAAACTCAAAACCAAGAGTTCTTTTATGTCACATAAACACCTGCAGTGGGTAGAAAGAGATTTTCACTCTGCAGCGGAGTGTGCGCTGATATGAAACTTCCTAGCAGATTAAAATTGTGTGCCCGACCGAGACTCGAACTCGGGACCTTGCCCGCGAAAGGCACACTCCGCTGCAGAGTGAAAATCTCATTCTGGAAACATCCCCCAGGCTGTGGCTAAGCCATGTCTCCGCTATATCCTTTCTTTCAGGAGTGCTAGTTCTGCAAGGTTCGCAGGAGAGCTTCTGTAAAGTTTGGAAGGTAGGAGACGAGATACTGGCAGAAGTAAGGCTGTGAGTACCGGGCGTGAGTCGTGCTTCGGTAGCTCAGATGGTAGAGCACTTTCCCGCGAAAGGCAAAGGTCCCGAGTTCGAGTCTCGGTCGGGCACACAGTTTTAATCTGCCAGGAAGTTTCATATCAGCGCACACTCCGCTGCAGAGTGAAAATCTCATTCTGGAAACATCCCCCAGGCTGTGGCTAAGCCATGTCTCCGCTGTATCCTTTCTTTCAGAAGTGCTAGTTCTGCAAGGTTCGCAGGAGAGCTTCTGTAAAGTTTGGAAGGTAGGAGACGAGATACTGGCAGAAGTAAGGCTATGAGTACCGGGCGTGAGTCGTGCTTCGGTAGCTCAGATGGTAGAGCACTTTCCCGCGAAAGGCAAAGGTCCCGAGTTCGAGTCTCGGTCGGGCACACAGTTTTAATCTGCCAGGAAGTTTCACCTGCAATGGGTGGTAATAAAATTTGAGCGGTCACCTCGAAGAAATAAAGTTACGTAATAGATTTTCGCTTCCCTGCAGGTAGCTGTCAGCAGACCTGGTAAATCTGCGCGCCACAGTGCGACAGCACGACGCTAGAGGATCCAAAATAAACTACTGTAAAGTCTTGAGAGCGTGGAGTGTAGTGCGGTAATTTTTTCTTCATTCTGAAGGGAAACAGTGCTGCTGCAGTCCTTGCTCAGTTAGTGTAAGTGTATGGAAACAATGCAGCCTCACATGACACTGCGGTCAATTGGCGCCGACGCTTCTAGTGTGCGCAAACAGGTCCGTGCGACGAACAACGATGCAGCAGACCTGGTGAAGAACCGGGCACCACAACAAAAAAGGACGGCCTGGTGTTCGAAGACCGGCGTATCACAGTCGAAGCGATGATGGAAAAAGTGAAGGGCACTCGTGGATCCTTTTTCAACCTACTGCACGATTCCTCCAACATGACGAATGTCGACGCACGCTGTGTTCCGCGACTACTCACACTCATTCAAAAAGACCTCCGAACCGAGTAAGCAGAGGAAATGTTGTAGCTTTGTCGGGCCAACCTGGTCAGCATTTTAGATTTTTAGCTACCTAATCTCTCTGGATTCGTTATGAATAGGAAGGTAGGGCAGAGGGTGTGTTACTGTGAACAGTTCAGTGACCGGGTTGTTCTAATCAGAATCGACAGCAGGCCAGCACCAACAACGATAGTTCAGGTATGCATGCCGACGTCGCAAGCTGAAGATGAACAGATAGAGAGAGTGTATGCGGATATTGAAAGGGTAATGCAGTATGTAAAGGGGGACGAAAATCTAATAGTCATAGGCGACTGGAATGCAGTTGTAGGGGAAGGAGTAGAAGAAAAGGTGACAGCAGAATATGGGCTTGGGACAAGGAATGAAAGAGGAGAAAGACTAATTGAGTTCTGTAACAAGTTTCAGCTAGTAATAGCGAATACCCTGTTCAAGAATCACAAGAGGAGGAGGTATACTTGGAAAAGGCCGGGAGATACGGGAAGATTTCAATTAGATTACATCATGGTCAGACAGAGATTCCGAAATAAGATACTGGATTGTAAGGCGTACCCAGGAGCAGATATAGACTCAGATCACAATATAGTAGTGATGAAGAATAGGCTGAAGTTCAAGACATTAGTAAGGAAGAATCAGCACGCAAAGAAGTGGGATACGGAAGTACTAAGGAATGACGAGATATGTTTGAAGTTCTCTAACGCTATAGATACAGCAATAAGGAATAGCGCAGTAGGCAGTACAGTTGAAGAGGAATGGACATCTCTAAAAAGGGCCATCACAGAAGTTGGGAAGGAAAACATAGGTACAAAGAAGGTAGCTGTGAAGAAATCATGGGTAACAGAAGAAATACTTCAGTTGATTGATGAAAGGAGGAAGTACAAACATGTTCCGGGAAAATCAGGAATACAGAAATACAAGTCGCTGAGGAATGAAATAAATAGGAAGTGCAGGGAAGCTAAGACGAAATGGCTGCAGGAAAAATGTGAAGACATCGAAAAAGATATGATTGTCGGAAGGACAGACTCAGCATACAGGAAAGTCAAAACAACCTTGGGTGACATTAAAAGCAACGGTGGTAACATTAGGAGTGCAACGGGAATTCCACTGTTAGATGCAGAGGAGAGGGCAGATAGGTGGAAAGAATACATTGAAAGCCTCTGTGAGGGTGAAGATTTGTCTGATATGATAGAAGAAGAAACAGGAGTCGATTTAGAAGAGATAGGGGATCCAGTATTAGAATCGGAATTTAAAAGAGCTTTGGAGGAATTACGGTCAAATAAGGCAGAAGGGATAGATAACATTCCATCAGAATTTCTAAAATCATTGGGGGAAGTGGCAACAAAACGACTATTCACGTTGGTGTGTAGAATATATGAGTCTGGCGAGATACCATCTGACTTTCGGAAAAGCATCATCCACACAATTCCGAAGACGGCAAGAGCTGACAAGTGCGAGAATTATCGCACAATCAGCTTAACAGCTCATGCATCGAAGCTGCTTACAAGAATAATATACAGAAGAATGGAAAAGAAAATTGAGAATGCGCTAGGTGACGATCAGTTTGGCTTCAGGAAAAGTAAAGGGACGAGAGAGGCAATTCTGACGTTACGGCTATTAATGGAAGCAAGGCTAAAGAAAAATCATGACACTTTCATAGGATTTGTCGACCTGGAAAAAGCGTTCGACAATATAAAATGGTGCAAGCTGTTCGAGATTCTGAAAAAAGTAGGGATAAGTTATAGGGAGAGACGGGTCATTTACAATATGTACAACAACCAAGAAGGAATAATAAGAGTGGACGATCAAGAACGAAGTGCTCGTATGAAGAAGGGTGTAAGACAATGCTGTAGCCTTTCGCCCCTACTCTTCAATCTGTACATCGAGGAAGCAATGATGGAAATAAAAGAAAGGTTCAGGAGTGGAATCAAAATACAAGGTGAAAGGATATCAATGATACGATTCGCTGATGACATTGCTATCCTGAGTGAAAGTGAAGAAGAATTAAATGATCTGCTGAACGGAATGAACAGTCTAATGAGTACACAGTATAGTTTGAGAGTAAATCGGAGAAAGACGAAGGTAATGAGAAGTAGTAGAAATGAGAACAGCGAGAAACTTAACATAAGGATGGATGGTCACGAAGTCAACGAAGTTAAGGAATTCTGCTACCTAGGCAGTAAAATAACCAATGACGGACGGAGCAAGGAGGACATCAAAAGCAGACTCGCTATGGCAAAAAAGGCATTTCTGGCCAAGAGAAGTCTACTAATATCAAATACTGGCCTTAATTTGAGGAAGAAATTTCTGAGGATGTACGTCTGGAGTACAGCATTGTATGGTAGTGAAACATGGACTGTGGGAAAACCGGAACAGAAGAGAATCGAAGCATTTGAGATGTGGTGCTATAGACGAATGATGAAAATTAGGTGGACTAATAAGGTAAGAAATGAGGAGGTTCTACGCAGAATCGGAGAGGAAAGGAATATGTGGAAAACATTGATAAGGAGAAGGGACAGGATGATAGGACATCTGCTAAGACATGAGGGAATGACTTCCATGGTACTAGAGGGACCTGTAGAGGGCAAAAACTGTAGAGGAAGACAGAGATTGGAATACGTCAAGCAAATAATTGAGGACGTAGGTTGCAAGCGCTACTCTGAGATGAAGAGGTTAGCACAGGAAAGGAATTCGTGGCGGGCCGCATCAAACCAGTCAGTAGACTGATGAACAAAAAAAAAAAAAAAAAAAAATCTCTCTGGACCTATCCTGTGTACAATTACATTAAAAAGACTGCTATGGACGGAATTCGGTATATGTAATTACATATACAGAGAAACAAAAGATTACAATGATGATTTATTCAAGAGAAAAATCCTCACAAACTGAGAAACTCCACAACCCATTCATCCACATTTGACCCCTATGCAAGCAGTTACTCCGCTTGGCGTTGATGTATGAAGTAGTTGGATGTCCTCTTGAGATAAATCTAACTAAATTATGTCCGGTTGGAGAGCCCTACCCATAATGTCCCTAAGTTCCCAATAGGGTAGAAATGGCACACAGGAAGAGGAGCAGTAGAAACTTTTACAGTGTGCGGGAGGTCATTATCTTGCTGAAAAGTCAGCCAAGGATGGCATCCAATGAAGGGATACTAAGTCGACGTACCGCTGTGTTGGGAGGGTGCCGCGGAAGACAACCAAAGGGGTCTTACCGTGAAAAGAAACTCCGCTCCTGAGCATCACGCCTGGTTGTGGGCCGTGCGGTGGGCGACAATCAGGTTGGTGTCCAACCGCTGTCCGGCGTGTTTCCAGACACGCTATCGCTGGTCATTGGGGCTCAGTCCGAGGCGGGACCAGTGAAGACAATTCTACTCCAGTTAATGAGATTCCAGGCTTCAGTGATTAGTGAAGACGTGTCTGGAGATGACCCAGACAGGGGTGGGAACCGACCTGACTCTCACCCGTGATAGGCTCCAAACCGAGGTCTGGTTTCTTTCATAGCATAAATCGGTTCGTCGACGATATTCTATGTCCCATTTAGATGCCCTTCAAGGCAAGCCATCCTAGGTTTCCATCTCAGCAAGATAATGCCCTCAAACACATGGTGAGGGTTTCTACTGCCTGTCCTCATGCTTGCCAAACTCTACTTTGGCCTGTGAGGTCACCGGACATGTCCCCAATTGACAAAGTTTGGAGCATTATGGACTGGGCCCTCCAACCAGTTGGTGATTTTCAAGATATAATGCGCCAATTCGGCACGATATCCCTCAGGAAGACATCCAACATCTCTATTAATCAATGCTAAGCCGAATAACTGTATGCATAAGGGACGGACGTGGGCCAACGGGTTACTGACTTGTTCAGTTTCCTACTAAAATGGAAATGCCGTGTGGCTAGGGCCTCCCGTCGGATAGACCGTTCGCCTGGTGCAAGTCTTTCGAGTTGACGCCACTTCGGCGACTTGCGTGTCGATGGGGATGAAAGGAGGTTGTAAGGACAACACGAAACCCAGTCCCTGAGCGGAGAAAATCTCCGACCCAGCTGGGAATCGAACCCGGGCCATTAGGCGTGACATTCCGTCGCGGTGACCACTCAGCTACCAGGGGCGGAGAATTTGCTGCTGATTTGAGCTAACGAATTTTGCCTCGTTGCCCCCCCCCCCCTTTACTTCTCGCTTCTCTATTCTCCTGACGTAACAACTGGTAACTTCGTCCTTTTCCCTCGGATGCTGAAACCATTGCGCGACGTGCATTGCTAGACTGACGACGAGGTATTTTTAAAGGTACGACGTTTCCTGAACAGCTACAAAGCAGGCTTCTCCAACTAAGGTCTCTGACGAGCCATCAATGGCTGGAAAAAATTTAGAGAATGACTAACACCATCATTACGTGACGTCCGCTACCTAGGCAGCATCATGTCTTTTAAACGCTTCCTTCAGTTTTCCTTAATAGAGTATATGTTGACAAAATGGAAACGAAGCAAGTCACTAATTTACAAGATAGTACTCATCTTCCTGTTTTCCCATCCAGTCATTATTGATAATTATAGGCAAAGCCACAAGACGATATATCTCCATAAAAGCATACGTTTGGACGTCATTAATGGAGCAAAACTGCATAAGAACATTAATGACTTCGTCACAAACAATTCTATCCTTTTGCTTCTTGACCTCTAGATCCAAATCAACATCAATGTTAACATCATTATTTTCTGCAGCAACGCCATTATCATCTACATCCTCGCACGAAGAAATATTTGCACTCTAAATGCGGTCAAAAATCAAAACCGCCGAGTTAGTTTAAAATCCCTTCGAACGTGATAATCCTCCAGGTCGATAACCTGCCGTCTTTCGACAGCGAGAACCTTCTTCTTCTGCACTCTCCCCACCTGTTACAAAGCCAGTCGCAAGCCATACTAGTGTGAAATAAATCTGCTCGCCCGTGCACTCCTGTTTGTAACATTTGCTCTCTCGCCTTTGTGATTAAGTTTAGGTAAAAATATCTACTGAATACGGGAATGAAAGCTGTGCGCTTTATCTTACATCATACCTTTATTGTTTTATTGTTTCAATTGTTCGTTTGTAGATTGTATTTACAAGTGCATATTTATCACCTCGAAATCTTGATGTTTCAAAGTTTTTAGTTACCAGTCGGGTCATTTCGAGCACTATTTCTTTTGCAGGCATGAAATTTAAATCGCTGGCAGTTGTTTAACACAGTAACATTGTCCGCCCCCCACCCACCATTTTCTTTTTTATTCATTCATAGTGAAATACTAAATTTGTTAAGCTAGTGCATTATAGCCATTTTTCTTTTATTCTGTTGTAGTTTCTGTAGGAAGAATCAAGAATTTTACCAGAAGAACTCTGTACGATATTCTGAACCAATTTAAAGAGAAGAAAATTAATGAGACGTTTTCGTTCGTGGAAGAAATCCTTGTATAAATGTCAAAATGTCCAGCTGATGAAACAGCTGTTTTAAATCGTACTTTGAAAGATTTCAAATGTGACTTCAAGAAAGAATTGACAGTCGCTAGGAACAAACACAAATGTTTGGTACAAATAAACGAACAATAGCTTAATTCTTTGACTGTGAACTGCCTTACTGATATGCGAACCTGCGACGACCTCTTAAAACATTCCAATAACTAAGTGGCCGCAGCAGTCGTCGAAAACGTCAGGGACTACGACAGCAGGTATCTGTTGAGAAGTTGACACATCTAGAAGATTTTTTCCCGACCCAGAATCGTCCTTTCGAATCACTGGTCTTAATGTGGATTTAAGTAAACGATTCAAAGTAATCCTGGAACTGATTTCGAGCAGCAACAAAATGTATACTGAGAAATTTAATGCCTTTGCACTCGAAAATGCAAAAATGTACACGGATTTCTATGGCTGGTATCCCGTCTCACCAACTCTTCAAGAAGTTCTAATGCATGGTGTCTACAGCAATTCTACCTGTAGCCCAGTTGTTGGAGGAAGCAGTTGAGGCCTGTGACAAGTACATGCGGCAATACAGAATAAATTTTGCACGTGAGTTTCCACGTGTGGATTGTAACAGAGGCGTACTACACAGATTGTTACTGAGTTCAGACCCATATTTAAGTTGTGGCAGACCAAGGCATCATACGACAAGTGCCCTATTTTCGCAAGAGGCAATCCGTGTAGTGCTCGCAAGCACACCATCTTTACCTCTACATGAAGTGATAGATGCGAAGCAATAGAGGAACGTGTAGATGATGAAGAGGACGATAACCAACAGTTTGAAACTAAATAAAGGTATAGACTCCTATTGTAACAATTTGCAGGTGAAGTTTGTCTCTTTTGTAACAAAAAATTGTAACTGAGGTAGAATTATCTATTTGATTGTACCCCATTGCGAAAAAAAGCATAAAATTACTGTGACCAATTTTCAGGTGCAAATACTCCTACATGCGCTGCAAACGTCACCAACTTGTTGCACATCTCATCTTTAGAGTTACCGTAATTGTTATAAATCGACGTATATTTTACCGCAATAGTAACAACATTGCTAGCGTCACTTTCTCTGTTAGTATATCCGTTAGTAATCGTGCCACTATCCGGTTTGGTTCCTTTTAAATCTGCCCTTCAGTTGAATTACAGGCTCTGACGATGGCCGTCGAGAGCAGAGCAGGACCGCGACTCCTCGCTGTACACAGTGCGACGCCATTCATCAGTAATCCTCGCTTCTTAGTCCAAACGCAGCCAATTGCGTTGCGCTGTTAACGGGAGCCCAGGCATGCATCCGAAATTTCCTAATCCTGCTGCTTCCAGTCTGCGACCAATGGTGCTGGACGACACAGAATGTTGCACCAAGTCCATTATGCGTTCTTGGGTGGCAGACGCAGCTGTGAATGTATTTTTATGCACTCGGTTTGCAACACGGCGATTCTCCCTTTCAGTGGTCGTGTTGACAACTGGAACCTTGACAAGTATTTTCCCTCATAATCTTACACAGTTCGACGTATATTATTATTTTATTATTCCTGTACGCACGGTTGCACAGTTCACAATCAAGTTTAAAGTCGATTTGGTGGGGATGGTTATTTCCCAATGATGAGAACGTTGTTCACGAAGCGGTTCTCTAGTAGCTCCGTACGTACACACCATCGGTGGTTCTTTAGAAGATTAAGGCTGCAAACCTCTGTGACAGAACGAGTACCAGAATGTGTTAGTGTTGTTCGTGTTTAGTGTTGTCACCAGGCTTGGTAGGGAATACAAGATGCATGAATAGTAAGAGGTGTTGTGCGATCACTGTGAAGAACATCGAGATGCAGTGTACTTGTGTGAGACAGTGTTATCAGCACCTGAAAGACTTTGAAAGAGGTCTCACCGTGGGTCTCTAGTTGGCCGGCTGGTCGAATCGTCCTGATGTGACAGTGACCTGCTGTTCAGCAGCGTAAGAGTGGCCCGAGGCTGAGGTATACTGATATCCCATCAAGACTTCTTGCAGCTTCATTGGCAGAATGCGTAGATGAATATCAGAATACAAGAAGTATCGAACAAGAAAGCGTAGTTAGCAGTCAAAACCGTTGACAACGAACTTCAAACCAGCAGGTTTTAATGACCATTGCAGATGGAAAAATACCACCAGTAGTTTTGACAAGATCAAGAGGTGGCTTTTCCAAGTCTGTGAAAGATCAGTGGGAAAAGAACTGCTACTGTAAGAGTAGTGAGTAAAAAGGGACGGGCGTTCAACGCCGTGTTCTCTCGGGACATTCCAGGAGAAATGGATTGGCTCCTGGTCAATCCGCGGCAGTTTTGGATGCTGGGCCAGTGGCACTCTGACGCTGAGAGGCCAGTGCCACTTCCCTGGTGACACGGTCGTCATCTAACGGCGAGAGGAAAAAAATGTTGCAGGTACTTAATGTAATATATGGGTACATCAGTAGGGGTCTGATTGTAGTAATGTATTGTGCAGCTGTAGTGAATAGTCGTAATTTTGTTTTCTTTGAAGGGTTTATAGATTCTGAGTGTCGGAGAACCGAGTGGTCCAGGAATACGATGTCATACGAAAGGACTGCAAAAAGTAAGTTACACACTATTATGACTGGACCACACTTCATAGTGACACAGATGCATCAGACTATTTTTCAAGTATCTGGAAACAACGGTCACAGCATTCTACCCTTCCTCCAATTCCTCGACGACAGGCATCCACTCCTTGGTCACGAATCCATTAGAGAACCGCTTCGTGAACGTCCTCATCATTGCAAAACCTCTTTCGCTCCAGATCGTCTTTCAGCTTGCCGCAAAGATGAAAATCGCAAGATGCAATGTTTGGACAAGCCGAACAACATCTCCCACGTCTGTGCGGTTTTTCTCAAATTGTTGGAATGATGTAAGTTCAGCTGTATCTGAAATTACATCTGGTCCACACACTGCCAGAATTTCAGGGTGAACCTGTGTGTGATTTGGACGTTTTGTCCACAAACATCGTACTGTCCTCCATAAATCAACTTTGGAATACGTTTCCCACCACTTCACTCGCACGCTGTGGTGCGTCTGCAGGAAACCGGGACACGTAATATTGGCTCCATTCCATCATTCGGTGTCTGGTCTAGCAACCCGTTATGATATTCTCTTAAATAAAGGTATTCTCTGTTGAAAAATTGGTTTTATTACTTTCAATTACACGTTTTGCCCTTGTGAGGCATCATCAGATTACTGAAGAGGATAAAACAAAAATATTTTAATGTAACAAAAGGTAACGAAATGGCGCCTCATTCTGAATTGTGCAGCCATGCGTACAGGAATACTCATAATAATATAAGTCCATAAACTCGCGTATGAATGTAGCAGAAGCGGCTTTATTCGTTAGTTGCCACAACAGTGCATAAAAGAAGAATAAAAATCATCTGAATAAGGAAATTTTATCGGAACCGAGAAGAATCGAAACAGGAATGAAAATGAAGACGTCAAATTAATGGAAGGCAATGAGAATGTGAAAAGAATAAAATACGTGAACATGTGTTGAGATCGAATCAGTATCGTGTACACAGTGGAGGAACACGTGTACAACATGTATGCTGTACGAGTCTCAGCAAGAGCGACCATGAGGTGTGCAACAAGAGACTACATGTATGGACTAGGTGGCGAAAGTTGCAACCACAACTGAATACACAGGATGCCTTATGTAAACGGTTTTTGTTCTTATTTTATGCCCTGTTGAGGCAACTGACGAATGAAGCTTCTTGTACTACAATTCGACGTAATTTTAGGCGTATATTATTATACCTATATGCATGGCTGCACAATTTAGAATCAGCTTCGTTACGTTACCGTTTGTTAAATTGCAAATACTTTGTTCTCTTCTCTTAAGATAATTTGATGATGACTCGCAAGGGTGAACGCGTAATTGGTATAGACAGAAACACCTCCGCAACCGACACTGCCTTTATCCAAAAACAAAACAATCGAATTCGGGTGTGCACTCTCTTCTGAAAACGCCTCACTACTGTGCAGTGGCGTTAGTGTGGGAGTGCATGTGCAGCTTACTCCCTGTACGGCGTACGGTTTTCCACATAAAACGGCACACCTACTGAAAGTAACGTATACCTGATATTCACTTTCAAGGGTGTCGTGGTGACTACTTTTTTAAGATACATTATTCTAGCAGCGGAAAATATCTCCGACACTGATAATATCTGTCACACTGATAATGTCTGTCAGAGTTACCCGCATGAGGTAAAGATGCTGTAGGTGTAATTTGTAGCAGCAAGAAACAAAACAAAGAATAAAATTTTAAAAAATCCATTGGAACCTAAGTAAGCAGCGAATGAACTAATAAGTAGTGGACAGCGGACGTGTCTTCATTCGAAGTCTCTGGATGCCTCCCGGTTTTTTTCCCCCTATTCACGAGCGTGTTCATGTTACATACAAGTTGGGTATAATGTAGTATGTTAGCGAAGATGTAACGAATATCGCGTTCCGTTATTTTATACTTGTAGTTTCGACGCGGTTTTCCATATCCGCACACGCCCCATATTGCTGGTAGTGGAACTCGTTTGGATGCGTGCTTTGGAAAAGACGAATCCCATTAACGCGACACCAGGGACATAGGTTAACAACAGACGGCTACGGGCTGCATTATACTGCCCCAGTAACCCATTGACCTACAATGCGTCATCTGCTACGGTAACAACATCACTTCTCGATACACCTCTCGTATTAGCGCTTATGAACTAGTTTTTCTGTTTTAAACTACGATACCAGCAAAATAAAGATCAAAACCAAGTGATTTTTTCCCCAGTTCTATTCCCAGGAAATGCTCCGGAGCCCACTATGTGTTTATCTTCATTGCAGTGGCAATGGCTCCCCCTAGTCAGCACTAATAAACGTAATTATTAACTTTTATTCCTCTTCCTTTCTCCTTCTGCGATGTAAATGTTGCCATTGCACACAGATAACACACGGTAATTATCCTCGATGGATGCAGGAATAAGCAATTAACGCGAGTTATGATCGTGAATTTAACAAAAAATTTATACTGTTAATAACTGGATAATTAGTCGTACTGAACATCCACAATTTCGCAGACCACTTTGTCCAAAATGACAAATTGTCAAACAGTTGTGGTACTAAACCGATGCAAAAGTTCGCGTACTGCTTTACTTCGCAATACATTGCATGTTAGTGATGCTGGGAAGTGGTTATGTCACGTTCTGCTAATTGCTGCAAGGGATGATATACTTGCTGTACTGTAGGGTTGTTTATGGAGTCTGTTAAGGAATGAAAAGACGGAGGCGTGACGGAAGTTTCGAGTGGTTCATTAAAACTTGCTCGCAGGTGTAGCATTACTTGCTGTTGAAGCCAATATTTCATTCCTACGGATTACACCTTAGTTGAACGAGGCTATAACAGCAGACGATAGCTTCATGAGGAGGGATGAGGCAACCACGACAGACTCTGCTACCGTGACGCAGCGCTTGTGGGAAACTGCGCCAACAGAAACTATTCGCGTTCTGGCTGGTTTCTGAAGCGAAAGCTGGAACTGATTATAATTTTGTCTGTACGCTTTATAGGTATACCAACCAAATTAATTTTCGAATAAGGTCCAAAACAGCACTGAATACTCTCTCAATCCTGTAATATTACGACATATTTGCAGCATCGTCTTACAGTTAATGTTTGTTAAATAACTGAGAAACCAAGGAGAAACGAATCAGTCTTTGCGTCATCGGCAATTTAAAGCGCCCCACTTACGGTAGATGGATTCCAACGACCCGCCTCAAGCCGTAACGCTGCGTTCTATGACACACGCGATATTTATCTCCTGAGCAATTTCAGCAGCTATTAATGAACGAAAGGCAGCTTATCTCCTTATCCACGCAAAGACATCTTTAATAATGCGCCTGTTTCTTTTTCACGAATCACTCAAATTCGTAGTAGAAGCCCAGTGTACGGTGAATATCATTGTAAACTTCCCATCAATTCTGCTTTTAGAGTAGAAGTTTCAAAATGTTATTCACTGCAAAATAGGAGTGTGTATTTAGCATGACTTCGTAATACAAATCGCATCTCCTACTTCACCATCTTTCTAGACTTTTTCGTGATCCTCGAATACTTACAATTTAAAACCTATAGTTCTACATCTGCATTTCTCTCCGCGTATACACTGCACAAGCCATCGCATAGTGTATGGCGTAGGGTATCTTGTACCACTACCTAAGTCCGATCCAAGAACGACGGCGGTTCGCGCCGGTCGAGGCAAGAACGGAGACTGGATTCTTGCCGGTTCCGGGCTACAGTTGCGGTACACGCATGTACGTGCTTTGCGCTTGATAAAAGCGTGTATCCCGCAAAATTATGTATTTCGCTTGCTTGTGTAGAATTTGTCGCTAACCATCGCCATCAGCCATGACAGCTCGCAACAAATGGAAAGAAAATTCAAGTCTGTACGGTAGCGCATGATGGTCGCACCGCAGACAACATTCACAGCAGAGCTCACTGGCTGTCGGGGAACGCGTGGCGTCGTGACTGAAGTGCTCAGAACAACCCCAAACTCGACTGCCATAGTCATTTACTTTCGTATTCCATTATCAACAGGAGCGGGGGAAAAACGACGGACGAGCCCTGATTTCTCTAATCTTTCTTGTACTTTAAGAGAAATGAACGTCAGCGGCTGTACAATCGTTGTGCAGTCAGCTTCAAATGTCCATCTTCTAAATTTTCTCATTAATGTATCCCGAAAATAACGTCATATACCCTCCGTAATATTCGCTTGTTGATAGAACTTACCGGTAACAAATCTAGCAGCTTCCTTTGATCTGGCCTTGTGGGGATCCCAGACACTCTGGATTACCATTCATTTTTTACATTTAGAGCAAGCTAAAACTCTTCACACCAACTAGAAATTTTATCTAAGTCATCGTGCAACCTCCTACAATTCTTCCTGAAAGCGGACAAAGTGAAACAAAACAAAGCTACACACTCACACTTAATTGCTACAATCCTATACAAACGAGTCGCGGGACAGCCAGCCACATTGCCACACGTCGCATGGGATTCGTCATATTGCACGAGAAGAAGGAACTCTGCGTCGTTACTCGGAGTTACACAGGCACCACAGTATCGTTACCTGCGAAGTGGTTCACTACAAACTTGTCAGTGTTAAGCCTGGTGGCAAGGCCTTAGCAGGTGTACGGTTAAGCTCAGTTAGGAATGTTTATGTTTTCTTCTGATATGTCAATAATATGTATTGCTCAGTTAAAGAGAAATAAAGGGATAAATTTGAATAATGATAATGATCTATATTTTCTATGTGAACTTGATATGCATGATCCTAAAAAATTACGAAAAAGCTCAGTTCGCTATTTATTATAAAGTAGTATGTTTATAAAAGAATACATTTATAAATTCATTATTTAGCTATGGCAGAATCCTTAAGCTGTTTCACCGTTAGTTCATAAAAGACTCATATAAAAAACAACGGACTCAAGACCTTGGTGCTTCCTCTGTGGCTGGACAACGACATCGCATGAAGAGGCCAAATTGGTGGAACTATTAGACATGAATGTCTTGTTCTGACGGGGCAAGACACCACTAGGGCCCTCACACGTGCTGCTACTCCGGTACTAATGGAGGCAGTTAGTGACCACCTGTGGTAGCAGAGAGAAGGGAGCAGTGCACCGCTTCTGTCAGTACGTACCAGACACGTCGCATGCTTAATTGCCGGTGAAAAGACTTGTAGGATTTAGCCGTATGTGGTCATCAATTAGTTTAAGTTCAGATGGCGGCATACTATTTTCGAAAGTGGATATCTGGGCTTGGTAACTGTCCAACGCGCCTCTTAATTACGCAGAAGGGTTAACTGCCACATCGTTATTTTATTACAGTTTACTTTT
Source organism: Schistocerca americana (assembly GCF_021461395.2). NCBI lineage: Eukaryota > Metazoa > Arthropoda > Insecta > Orthoptera > Acrididae > Schistocerca > Schistocerca americana. The sequence goes on from NC_060125.1 coordinate 37,164,399, forward strand.
CTCTCACAAATTTCTGCTAGTAACCTTGTAAGACATTAGAATGAATAAAAATCGTGAGTTTTACTTACTGTTTGTATTGTAACGTAATAATAAACAGCTATTTTATTTATTTCTCCCTTTTTCTTATGCTAGATGTTCAGATCCCTAAACTGAAAACTGAATCTGACGAACTTCTATAGCCCCCACATTTCACCCATTCGCTGATAGCACACGCTCAGAGAAAGATAAAGAACAGGAAGGAACATGTGATAAGTCGGGAAGACTTATAAATACAAAGAAGAACAGAACCAAAAAAATTGCTCTGAGCACTATGGGACTTAACTGCTGTGGTCATCAATCCCCTAGAACTTAGAACTACTTAAACCTAACTAACCTAAGGACATCACACACGTCCATACCCGAGGCAGGATTCGAACCTAGGACCGTAGCGGTCGCGCGGTTCCAGACTGTAGCGCCTAGAACCGCTCGGCCACAGAACAAAACTCCTAGTGAGCTAACAGTGTCACGAAACAAATCATTCACAGATGTAAGATATTTTGAAACTCTCGCTAGATCAGCAGTGGAGGGTTTCACACCATCTGCCTTGCGAAAACCGAAGTATGTAAACTACAACACCAACAAATCTCGCCGTGAACATGGGTAGATTATTCACAGGTGTATTAGAAGCGTGAAAAGGAAACGCATATTTTAGCAAGACAGCAAGACTTGCGTGAGACTGTAACATTTTATTGATGACGAAATTGGTAAGAATTGTACCGAATGCCGGTCGCGGTGGCCGAGCGGTTCTAGGCGCTTCAGTCCGGAACCGCGCTGCTGCTACGGTCGCAGGTTCGAATCCTGCCTCGGGCATGGATGTGTGTGATGTCCTTAGGTTAGTTAGGTTTAACTAGTTCTAAGTTCTAGGGGACTGATGACCTCAGATGTTAAGTCCCATAGTGCTCAGAGTCATTTGAACCATTTTGAGCCAATTGTACCGAATCTTTAAGTTTAAGTATATTCAAACAATATTTTCTTCAAAACGTCCATCCGAAAATTAATATGTAAGGTAAAAATTCATCTGCAGCGTGTATAAATGTTGTACTGCAGGAATAAAAAAGCGTTTTCACGTAAAAAAATAAAATAAAATAAAATAAAAAAACCAGAGCTATGATATCTGACACATCCTAGTAGCCTACGTGTAATCCCATTTTTGGGGACGCTTCAATAAAAACTGGTATGGAAAAATCGAATGAGGAAGCTCTTACAATATTCATAATGTTGTCGAAACTCACAATGCCGCTATGCAGGCTGTTGTAGCGCCTGATCTCCTCGTGCCGGATTTCAAGCAACAGCTTCGCCCTGTTCCATTTTGGTCGGCGCAGCAGTCAGAACGTAGTCCTCCAGTGTGATATAAGTATAAAACTAGATATTGTTTGTTACACACCGTACAGACTAGTTAGTATTCTACGAACGAACGACGGCCTTACGTTTCATTTCCCAGCCACGCGGGCGGAAACTGCAGTGTACGCGTCAGATAAAGCCCTCACCTTGCAATAACTAACACATTTTCGCATTTCGATGTCGTATTCGTGTGGCATACAGCACACAGTTTAGCTGCCTAACGACTGTATAACTTGGGCGCGCGCCATCGCCGCTGCACGGAAGCCGCTGTCCCTCGTGACTTGGAAGCGCAAACGCATTGCCCTGGCAGATGCAAAAGTGTAACCGCGATCGTTCGGTACCTGCAGATGACATTCCACGCACGCCCAGAACGAAAGTACCTCTACAGCATCTGCAATGGGATGCGCGCTTTTTCGAGATAAGCAACAGTTCCGTGCTCATTGCCAACGGATTGGAACTAAATTTCTAGGTTTTCATTTATTATATGCTTCTCGTGCACTGCGGAGTACGTGTTTCGTATAACTGATATCGCTGCTTCTTATGCATTAAGGGAATACTGCAAAATGATAACATATAAATAATAACAATAATAAATGAACACGCTGAATTGTGTGTTTGTATGTTTTTTGTTGTAATAACAGTTTTAAGCGAAATACGTTGTGAGGTTTCAAACACTTATATACATGTTATTTGTACATCTGATTCGCAGTTTTAGCTAGTAATGCTCTTTGAGTTAAAATTCACTGTATTTCTATATCTGTGAAGCCTCTAGAATGTTTCTGTTGCTGTTTCCTGTTTGTTTGCTATTTAATGCTAAAAATGTATATTTATTATGGCATCGCCTAGAACGTCTTGTAGGCAACTTTACCACTGTTTGCAATTTATAATTTCAGTATCGTATTACGATAAAAAGAGACAAATTATACATTATTTGTAATGAAATGAAGTACAAAACAGCAAGTTGAGTAAACCGGCAAATGAAATTGTAAATGCAATGCAAAGGTCCATGTGACGATGAGGACATAAGTCCTCGAAACGTGAGAAGAATGAATATAAAAGCTACTGACACAAATAATAGTCTTAATTTATGTTTCATATACTGAAAAGTCACTGTTTCCAAATCCAGTCTAACAAAGGTGACATAGGGTTATGCACGTTAACGTGGCGAATGTGTGCGCCACAAGAAAATGGATGCGAAAAGGATGCGGCAGTTCCTTAAGAGTGAAGAGAAAGTCGTATTGTGCTGATGGTGTGGTTAAACTAAGCGGTAAGGGTTGTCGCATCCATGAACAATTGCCTCTTTCCAATAGGTGATTTTAGAGTTATAGCCTACAGTTCTCTAATAGTAGCAATGGGACCATTAGGCTTAAATTCCCCATGCAATGGACGGATCACCATCGACAGTGTCACATCAGTATTACTTCATCATTACGCGCGCTCGCTGTCGTGCGTGTATCGCGAGGTCCACCTAGCAAATTTAATAGCTTTCAGTAAACAGTCTTCTTCTCGTATCTATGGTTACTCACGGGTCTTTGAGCTCTGTAGTCGTAGCAAGAAGCAAGGTGGCGTTGTGTTGAAGACACTCGAGCTGCGTTTCAGAGGGTCAGGATTCAAACCCCCTATAGTCATACTACACATTGTTGTTACCACGACTCGTGTGGTCGCGTCTCCACTGCATGGTAGCCTCCCTCCTCCTTAGCAGTGCAGGTTTTCCGGGACAGCCTACTCGGCAAGCGGAGCGACACTGCTAGCAGTTCTAGCGGCCTACAGCAGAGGTCGCCAGCATAACGGGAACCATGTCTCACGCCAGCAATCCCAGATAGATCGAGGTTAGCCGTTCCATCGCAGCTCACTTAAAAAGGAGCGTCAGCTCTTCGCCAAAGGGATCGCCAAGTTCGCCGACGATGAGTGTGACGTGGAATCAGTCACGTAGCGATAACACAAGACGTCGGTCGACATGGAGCGTCGCCTGCGCTGGGAAGAAGATAGTCGTATTCATCGATTTTGGCTTAGTCTCTGAACAGCACAGTCACACAAGTTTCAACTATTTGTACAACGATCACATAAAAGTTGAGTTTTTTGTTAGTGAGTACATCAGTATATGTGACATAGACATTTTAATTATTTAAGTCATTCTAATATGTATGTGTGTATGCATGCCTAATGCAGTTTCTTAAGAGAAGCGCACGTGGTTAGAAAGACGTAGTAGCACCTCGTAGGCTGTCACGAACATATGGAGGTCACAACAGCCACACAGAATGGCAACGAACTGAAGTTAAAACACCCATTTCAGATTTTCGCAGTTTCTGTAAATCGTTTATCAAATGCCAGGATACAACCACTGAAAAGGACACATCCTATTTCCTTCTCCGTCCTGACACTTTACAATTCGTGCCCTATATCTAGCGACCTTGTTGGCTACCACACGTTTAATTTTAATCTTCCGTACACCACTGCGACAGGAAAAGACTACTGTTGAGCCAACCAGACAGGCAGTCAATCTGACGAAGAATATAATTTAGGTACTATAAATCACTTCCGCTATCATCCCTACTATATGCAAATGAGACTTGGAAAATGGACACACAATGCAACTTGCAAATATGAGGTTTTTAAGATGAACCGCTGGCTGTAACCTATGAAACACAATGAGGAACACCACAATCAGATAAGGATTCAGAGTTAGAAGTACAGATAGACAGACTATGTAGTGGTGAGAAATATTTTCATTTTATTCGTTAATATATCAGATTCAGTGGGACCACAAGAGCCAAAGTTAATAGGTCATGGAAGGAGTCAATAATATTTCACATAATGCTCACCAGAAGATGCATACGCAACTAAACAATTAATAAAACAGGAATAAACATGGTGGAAGAACACACCAACAGTTAAGGAATTACAGATGAAAGCGCTCAGGTGGTGTGAGGAAGTGTACGGAGGAGGAGTGTGCCACGGGGAAACCTCTCAGCCTGAAGAGCTATCTCCTAGGGTCCGTCCTTTGAGTACAGATGCACACCCTGCTCGATCTGAAGTGGCGAGTGAGAGGTTTACACGTAGCTGAAGCTACGCTAGGCTGGAAATCTGGGTCGATCTGAAGAGAGGTCGGACAGCAGATGCGGTTAAGGCGACTGCTCGCTCGCAGTGAACTGGAGAACTGATTTGGAATTCTGGTCCGGTACAAATCCTCACCTGTTGCCATTGATTCATTTCAATTCACGAATATGGCTGATGTCATTGAAAACCTTCGACGAGTAATACCCAAGAATCGGTCGAACACCTTTTTGTAAGCCTCTTATTTCGTGTATGAAATACCTTTCCGTAAGATTCTTCGAATGTGTATCACCATGCCCCTCCTGAAATTATAGTTATGATTTTTGTCCGTTAAGAGCGACTTGCTGCGTCATCTGCAAGGGGGAATTCCATCACACAGACTACACATTCGATTAGCTCGTGTCTACGACGCTCAAGGTATAATGGCGGAACAGGTGAAGCTGGTTTCTCAAGGTATTTGTTTGTAGACTCTATGTCGATTTTTATTGCAGAGTGCTTCGTTCACGATAAACGTTATAATACGTGAGCGTGAAACATATTCAATAATTCAGTAACAGGTTCACCTCATAGACATACTTCTATAATTATCTGTATCTGTTCTACAACCATTCTTGACTACGGGAATGGCATGTCATTGTTTCAAGTCGCTAGGTCCCCTTCGTTGCTCCAGCGACCTACGATACACTACCGGCAGAAGGGGAACAAGTTCTTTATCACACTCTCTATAGAATCTCACAGGTATGTCATCCGGTCCAAATACCTTTCCACTATTAATCGATAGTAGTTGTTTTCTATTTCGCGGTCAGTTATCTCAACATCTGCCATTTCAGCGCTCGTGCAATGACTGGAAAGAGGAACGGTACTACGATCTTCGTAGTAAAGCAGTTTCGGAAGACCTAATTCAGTATTTTGGTCCTCTTTCTGTCGTCTTCCACTTCAGTGCCAGTATGGTGACTGACTGAATATATGATTTCGATTCGCTTATCGACTTTAAACATTTCTAAGACTTCTAAGGAATTTATTTACATCTGTTGTGAAAATTTTGGCTTCAAATTGACTCAATGTTTATCTCATTGCACTCTTTAAAGCCACTTCTTTCAGCTTTTGTTTTTGAGTTTCAAGTTCTCTTAAATCTGAGATGAAACTGTCTTTACTTTCTAAGACGTATATTAAACCGTGGTTGCCGTTTCCCATCCCTTAGAGCCTCGCTCTGTGCATATTTCTTTAGGGCGTATTGAATAACACTTTTTAATTTTATCAGTTTGTGTGAAGAAGTGCACAAGTAGACTCTGTCTAGAACATTCCTCATTCATTGTATTTATTTTTCCTGAAGAAAATGGAAAACAATATTACTGAATAATGTCTCCAAAAAAGAAATGTACCAGAAGTGTTAGTGCCTATCGCATGTCATGTTTTCTTATGCGATAACACGTTGACTGCTCAGCGGATATTCTGAGAACGCCTATTGGGGGACTGACGGGGAAATAAATGCGCATCCCCGGTAGTGCAGTTTGTTGACTGTAGGAGAGTCTGGCGCCACGCAGTGAAGCATGGCTGGCGGGCGCCGGAATGCGCGCTTCATAACACAAGAATTCTAATGGCGCGCGCCTCTGCCAAACAATTACAGAGGACCGCGCGGGTGTCTTTGCCAGTGGCGGCGGGACCCAATATCGCCACGTTCTTAGGCGCGTGCGTGATGTGCGGAGGAAGAGGCCCGACTAGGCCCTGGCAACGCCGTCTTGGAAACGATGCGAACACAGTCGCCGAAGAACCGTTTCAGAAGCGTTCCTCGACTATTGCTGCCAGGTCCAATTTGCAGAAAGTTCAAAAATGGGAGGGACAAGGACCTAAAAAGTCGATACACGCAAAAAAGTTACATAACGTTTCAATCATCGGATATGTTTTTGCGATATACAGAGTGTCCCAAAATTGCCGTTACAGATTTCTAGGACTTGTAGAGGGAAGTGAGCAGATAATATTTTGATCTGGAACCCATGTCCGGAAACGTACCGTTTCCGTGCTACAGCCAACTGAAAACATGTTGGTAAAATGTTCAAATGTGTGTGAGATCTTATGGAAATTAACTGCTAAGGTCATCAGTCCCTAAGCTTACACACTACTTAATCTAAATGATCCTAAAGGCAAACACACACACCCGTGCCTGAGGCAGGACTCGAACCTCCGCCGAGACCAGCCGCATGTTGGTAACGCGACCACTTTTAGAAGTAATTGGTTAGGCGTGGCCCAGTGTATCACTTGCTTACAGTTCCACTCACCAGTAGCCAAAAAAATTGGTCGCGTACTCGTTGACGAGTTCTCTTGAACGTGATGCAGTGCGGCCTCTAGCAAATAGTAGGGTGTGCTGGGCACCACAGTCACGCTCGCTGACGATCGAGTTACCCTTTCTCGAAGCCGTTGCGTGACTGTGGCGGAGTCGCACGTTGTGGAAAGCGACCTCGGTAAAGGCGAGGAGCACCCCTTCCATTATCGTCAGCTCCGCCACACAGAAAGATCATGCCCGAGTATTGTGCAAACGTGTACTCAACCAGGTTGCTCTGACGCTCACAGATACATTAATGAGGCTCGAACCAGGTCAGAGGGGTGAGGCGGACGTCGAATGAGATCAGCCGATACGACGTAACCAAACCCCACCGTGACTAGCCTGTTGCGTACCTGCCTAGGGAACATGTTTTCAAAACGGCTGTAGCATGGAAATGGTCTACGTACGTGGGTTCATATTCAAAATACTACGTACTCACTCCCCTCTACACGTCCTAGGAATCTGCAACGCGAATTTCCGAACACCCTGTATATTACCAAAAATTCCGGTACACTGGTTCAACTGCACTCAAAAGGAATATTCGTTTAAGGTAGTAACCTTACGCTGGTAACAAAAACTACGCGCACAATGAATTGCTGTATGGTTTGCGTTTCTTAAGAATTCTAAGGACTCTTGAATGTAAAATGGTTCAAATGGCTCTGAGCACTATGGGACTTAACTACTGTGGTCATCAGTCCCCTAGAACTTAGAACTACTTAAACCTAACTAACCTAAGGACATCACACACATCCATGCCCGAGGCAGGATTCGAACCTGCGACCGTAGCAGTCGCGCGGTTCCGGACTGCGCGCCTAGAACCGCTAGATCTTGAATGTAAGCTGGGAGGATGTTCAGTCCTAGGGTGTAGTGATAAGGGGCTGTCTAATGAAAACGAAACTGACGGAAGAAAAGTAAGTAATATCTTTACTACTTCAAAATAATTGCCATTGTTAGACAAGATAGTCAATGGCTTAACGGGAAACTGTTACTGCCTACGGAACCGTAATTAGACCAAGGCGTGCACCTCTCCGTCTGAAAGAAATCGACGCCCACGAATGTCTTTCTTCGGAGCTCAAAAATATGGAAATTGCAAGGGGAGATATCGGAAGTATAATGGCTTCCCAGAGAAACTTCTGCAGCGTATTCAAAACAGCATTGGAAATATGTTGGCCCGCCATAACAACCCTGGTCCCTCCCCATACGATTTCCATATTTTTGGAGCCCCGAAGAACAGTATTCATGGTTGTCGATTTACGTCGGCGAAGTGGTTCACGCCTTGGCACAGCTTTGCCTCCGTAGACAATCACAAACATTTTCCCACGAAAGTATCGACCCTCTTGTCTCACGGTGGGGTAAATGTATTTACAGATATGGCAGCTACTTGTGAAATAATAAATAGTTTACTTACAGGCTTTTACATCTGTCTAGTTCGCATTTCAATGCCCATTTTATTTTATATACCTAACTAGCATGAAACTTCATTCAATTTGTTTACATTTAATGTCTTTTGAAATACAAACATATTCTATAAATTACTTACCAGTCGTATTTCCATTGACTGAATGAGCCAAGAACGTCGACGGACCTTGTGCACACACCTGCCTACCGCGGTTTGTGTCTTACTACAGGCGACAGTGCTAAAAGAATGAGTGGGCGGAAGCGAGGGTCTGTCACAGTGCTGGAATGGAAATCGGTCACCTGATCACAACGTACGTGAGCTGATCCCAGGTACACACTGCCTATCTAACAACTTCTAAAATTTTTCATAAAACTACTGACGAAATTTGAAATTTTAAAATGGTGTCATAACCAGGTTATTAATAATTATAACCTTACATAAAACATGTGACACAATAAAACTAGTATTCAAGTTAAAAACTGTGTATACATCTCGAAGCACGCAAATTTCATAGATTACATTCATCCAATATTTGAGAGTCAGAGCCCCTAGCAACTGTCAACAAACTTCATACATATCTTCCAACCATGTTGAAATTTTTTTCCCACTGAACCCCCCCCTCCCCCTTCCCGTCCAGTAAATGATGAAACGAAAAAATTTTATCGCTTACTACGCTATTCGTCTAGTAAAACTTTAGCTTCAGGCATTGAATTTTAATTTATTACTCATTTAGTGTTAACAAATTTTGCAGATGTCATCCATATGTACCACTAAATGTACACGAAAAATTATGTCGTTGTATGGTATACAGATCACGAGATATGACATCATCTGATTGCGGCCTCCGTGGTCTAGATGGGAGATCACTATAATTCATGTTCCGGCATATAGAGATACGCGTCCGTGTGTTTGGACTGACTTGTCTCGTTTTTATTTCATTCCTTTAATTCACCCATCTGAGACATTCTTATACTGATTAAGTATATCACTGCTGATTTTGAGCAGTTTCAGTGATTTCAATGATTATACTGTCAGTTCCTGTTTTAAGGTTCTCTCCACTCTAGGTAGCTTTGCATGTGAAATTGTTGCCGGCCGAAGTGGCCGAGTGGTTCTAGGCGCTACAGTCTACAACCGCGCGACCGCTACGGTCGCCGGTTCGAGTCCTGCCTCGGGCATGGATGTGTGTGATGTCCTTAGGTTAGTTAGGTTTAAGTAGCTCTAAGTTCTAGAGGACTGATGACCACAGCAGTTAAGTCCCATAGTGCTCAGAGCCGTTTGAACCATTTTTTGAAATTGTTCCGTAGGTGCATGTCTGCGTCGCGTAGTGAGCTAAGGAACGGACAAGCGAGGTTCGGCGACTGCAGGGATGTCCCTGGAGGATTGGTTCCGTTTGAAAGAGAAGTGCCACCAAGGGCCAATGGGCCTCCTTCAGGGCAGGCAGGCCGACATCTCTTTCCTTTAAGCCAGGCATTGACGCTGAATGCAGTGTTCAGCAAAGCGTGAGATTCCATTGACGCCACCTTAAAACGTCCGTATAACGCGCCGCAAGAAAACTTGACTCTATGCGGAATGCTGTCCACATTTACAAACTAAAGCTAAACGGTCAGAGCAGGGCTCTATAGAATTTGGTTTTCCATTGCTGACTATTTTCTTAGAAAGCAAGAGTGGGCGACGCCACTTGCAGATAGTAATCACTGTGAGCTGAGTTCGTTCTATAGTTTCTTTTCCCCTTTTGTGGAAGTGAGGTGCCGTCAGCTGGATGCCTTCTGCACCCAGTGTGAACGACATTCCGTGTAGAAAACACGGGACAGAGCTCCATTGGGAGCTCGTAGAAAATACCACAGTGGGAGATAGCAGGCTGCTTTCTGAGAATTTACACACACGATAGAACAGCGGGCTAGCTGAAATACATCTGTGAAGAGTGCGAATTTCTAGGAATTGCGCTCTCGGAAACACAGGCCACTGGGCGGTTGATAGAACTTTCCCTCGCAGGAGAGTTCAGCAGTTGCGCTACGAACATTTTTGTTGGCAAGAACTTAACGCATTGGCGAAATAGAGTTTGTGTGACTTTCGGAGAGAACAGAGAGGAAACAACTCTGCCAAGGGGGCTCCAGTTCGACAGCTCTGCAACAACACACGGTTTCTGCACCTCCACGGGAGCACATCGCTTCTCCAGGTCCTTCCGTGACTCTGGATGGAGCCAAAGTTACTTCTGTGGGAAGGCACAGTATCCAGCTGCCAATCCGTCGACGGTCGACCATACTGTTTCATCCTACAGCTTAAATCGTGGTGAGAATATGAAGCGCTGGTGACCGGAAACGAGAGTTAACAATCATTTAGAAGTCGGGTGGTTTTGACTCAGTTTGGGGAAACGCGTTACTTTTGATTACCTATTCCAAGGCTCATTAAGGACCCAGTTACTTCTGGTAGTTGAATGTGACGTCCTGTGTCCTGTTGCAAGGTCTTAGCAATCACTGTGCACACACTGTGATAGTTTCTTTGTGTCAGCGGTTTGTTAGACGATGAACATATCCTTCTTCCTAATTGATCGCGGTCTTTGTCAAGTGAATCAATCATTATCCCATTATCCATACAGATTAGAGTGTTTTATTTTATCAGTGTGTTACTTCTCCCGATATTTTGTCAGAAAATGGTCATGTGTTTGACACAGATGTTTTGTAATAAATTGTGGTCACACTGAAACGACCTTTTATTTCTGCAGACAGATGAAACTTCTTTTTATTAAGATCATTAATGCTTTTCGAAAAACCGACAACCAGTTGTATCACGAGTAAATTAACCGCTGTCGGAATTTCTCTCCCAACAGAAATCTAATATACCACTTGATTTTTGAGCTTATTTTCATATGCGAAGTATTTAATTCATGATTTTGGAAGTTACTAAAGTTTTCTAGTATTAGGGGCGAAGCATAGACACGTACGTATTTTTCCGTTTATATATCGATAGTTTGTCTACTTATGCTACGATACATATAATGAAAATCGGTTTTCCAATAAATGTTAGTAAAAGCGTATAGAGTAAAATATCTTTTATTAGTATTTTACAGTCTTTTAAATCATTCAAGACTAATGTGTCTATTTATATTGTTACTGATTTGCAATCGATACCCGATTAAGGCATAAACTTAACATAAAGCCCGTAAGTTTAGAAGTATGCACCCTAATTTTACAGTACATTTATTACTTGTTCCTTTCATAATTCTGTAAAAGAATTTACGTTTGGGAAACATACACTTTAAATTGAAAATAATACGAAATTTAATAACGGAATTTACCTTGCCAGTCATTTGATCTATCGATCTTTCTGTTGGTTTCCAGAAAAATCCACGAGGTATGTACTATTCCTGCTTGTCGCTAATTACATCAGATTCGTTCTGCTTTGGTGAGAGTGAACACAATGTGAAAGTATTTGATTTTTTGTGATTAGACTGACAGTAGATCTCTTCTCGATTTTTATGCGCATTCTGAGTTTATATTTGCCTTGTGATTTTGGACAGTGTTTGCTGACTGTAGATTGATCAATAATAAATAGAAATGAAACATCATAATCTCGAAACAAGTCATGAAGCTTCTGCCGTGTCATTACAACAACCCTGGACCAAATGAGTTGTTTTAAGACTGAGCAGTCGTCGTTCCTCTTGGACACCACCTGCAGCTTAAGTGTCCGCAGCTCGTGGTCGTGCGGTAGCGTTCTCGCTTCCAGCGCCCGGGTTCCCAGCTTCAGTTCCCGGCGGGGTCAGGGATTTTCTCTGCCTCGTGATGACTGGGTGTTGTGTGATGTCCTTAGGTTGGTTAGGTTTAAGTAGCCCTAAGTTCTAGGGGACTGATGACCATAGATGTAAAGTCCCATAGTGCTCAGAGCCATTTTAACCATTTTTTTTGCAGTTTAAGCAAATAATTAACAATATGTATGAAGATTCATCTCCTGAACTTGATCCACGAACGTTGTATGTGAAGTGGTATATACCTAAAAGCAATACCATTTAAAATTAGTATTTGCAATGTTGAAAATAACGGGAGGATCATTACACAGTGTTCATTTGGCAGAGCCTCCCTTTTCGTCACGTTATTCCATAGCGGGAGTGTAATTAGCACACCTAAGATCACCAGAGGAGATCTACCTGCCAGTGCAGATCATTGAGCTGCCAGAAGGCGTGTCCAGCTGAGTTGGCGGCTTTTAAGGTACAGGAGTTTCTCCTCATGTCAGTCCCTCCAGGACGGTCCAGGTCCACTCACACTGCTATCAAATGGGTGGGGAGGATATTTCCCAGGGATAGGAAGTGACCGGCGTGCCGGGCCCGCCATCCACCCCCCGTACCGCCGCGGAAGAATGCTCTACAGACAGGCCGACAACTTGGCCACTGCCTTACTTCCACTTTAACTCGCTATCTGATCAATCATAGACATTTTTACACTGTACATCCTTGTCATCTCATGTCCTCGTCATATGCGGAGTTAGTTTGTGAATAAACTTGTACTACTGCAGTGGGTGTTGCAGGTTCCCACTCGTATGACGATTTTTATGGACTGTTCATTTGTATGACCTGTTGTTTTACGTCTTATTCATTCGGCGTCGGACTATTTGTAGACAGCATTTTCGGACAACTTACTACCGAGTTATGCGTAGTACAATAATCAGTTCCTCATCAGTGTGTCTAGTGACATGCTATTGCCACGTTTGAATGCAACTAACTTAATAATCACAATATGATGAAAAGGGATGTTGAAATTATTTTATGATTCAAACTGTATTTATTGCGCGTTAATCTCTTGGAAACGTCGCTACGTGCTCAAAGTACACATACATGCACTTCATTCACATTTTCATTCGAGTTACCCATTTTCCTTTTAGTTTCCGTTCGATCGGTGTGAAGAAAATATACTGTTCCACATTCCACAACAGTAATCATAGAAGCCGACAAAAGCTCACTGCACTCCCTAACCGACGCGGCTCCTCACGATACCGGTGGTCTAAGTACCAAGAGAGAGCGGTAAAGCTAAGTTTATATACATCATACTGGTCGGTGTTTCCATTTAGAGACACATTTTAGAATCACATCAAGGATTGCAGGCTAGAAACCACCGTAAGAAGTTTACAGAATTTTCTACCGTTTTTGTTTTTGAGAGACACGAGGTTGTGTTTTGTACAGCGTTTGTATACACTACGTGATGAAAAGTATCCGGAAACCTGGCTGAAAATGACTTACAAGAACGTGGCGTGCTCCATCGGTATTGGTGGAATTCAGTATGGTGTTGGCCCACCATTAGCACTGATGACAGCTTCCACTCTTGCAGGCGTATGTTCAATCAGGTGCGGAAGATTTCTTGGGAATAGCAGCCCATTCTTCACGAAGTGCTGCACTGAGGAGAGGTATCGATGTCGGTCGGTGAGGTTTGGCACGTAGTCGGCGTTCCAAAACATCACAAAGGTGTTCTGTATGATTCAGGCTAGTCCGTTACAGGCATCTTATTGTCGTGTAACTACTCCGCCACAGGCCGCGCATTATAAACAGGTGCTCGATCGTGTTGAAAGATGCAATCGCCATCTTCGAATTCCACTTCAACAGTAGGAAGAATGGTGCTTAAAAAATCAATGTAGGCCTGTGCTGTGATAGTGCCGCGCAAAACAATAAGGAGTGCAAGCCCCCTCCATGAAAAACACGACCACACCATAACACCACCGCCTCCGAATTTTATTGTTGGCATTACACACGCTGGCATACCATACCCACACCCTGCCACCGGATCTCCACGTTCTGTACCGTGATTCGTCACTCTACACAACGTTTTTCCACTGTTCAATCTTCCATTGTTTATGATCCTTACACCAAGCGAGACGTTGATTAGCATTTACCGGCGTGATGTGTGGCTTATGAGCAGCCGCTCAACCTAACTGTCATATTACTTGCAGTGGATCCTGATGTAGTTTTGAATTCCTGTGTGATGGTCCGGAGAGATGTCTGCCTATGACACATTACGACCCTCTTCAACTGTCGGCGGTCTCTGTCAGTCAACAGACCAGGTCGGCCGGTACGCTTTTGTGCCGTACATGTCCTTTCACGTTTCCACTTCACTATCACATCGGAAACAGTGGGCCTAGGGATGATTAGGAGTGTGGAAGTCTCGCGTGCAGACGTATGACACAAGTGACACCCAGTCACGTGACCACGTTCGAAGTCCGTGAGTTCCGTAGAGCGCTCCATTCTGCTCTCTCACGATGTCTGATGACCACTGAGGTCGCAGATATGGAGTACCTGGCAGCACAATGCACCTAATATGAAGTACATATGTTTTTGAGGGTGTCCGGATACTTTTGATCATTTAGTGTATATTAAAAATTCTAAATATGTAAGTACCGTATAACATATTAAAGCTATTTGGAGGATATTATCAACGCTTCAGATAGTGAGTTTTATGATATGTACAATTACATAAGTATTCCAAATGGCTGTATTGTTAGAACATAACCTGTACCTTGAAAGAGAAGGTGCCTCTAGACAGAACGCGTGATATTTGCAAATGAACTAAGTTTCTTTAATGTCTTAATAATTATATGTGTCTCTAAAATGGAAATTTGTGAAAACTGCCAAGAGAAGCTATTTCAATATTTTAAATTTGTAAACGGTTTTTGATAATTTTTCTTCTTAAATTGATTTGACTTACTGATCATTGGTGTGTTGTAGGGTAATAACGTAACACATAGACTATTACATTCAGTACTGACGAGGTTCTCTTGACTGCAACACTTTTAAATTTGAATACAGTATGTGCTCGTGGGCACGTGGCAGTGTTGTACCTGGGAACAATTTTAGTTTTACACATTAGAAGAATCATCAGTTTTTAGAAATAATTGTTGGTATCTCGGAACATTTGGAGAATCCTTACTTTGCAGGCATGATTTTTGGAACTTCATAGGAAGACTGTAGAACATGTAAAGAGAATGTTGTTGTCTCAAAATGGAATAAGTAAATATACTAAAATTCTATTACAGGAGTGGCTAGAAGCGAAAGTCCCGTATCTATCTCGGTTACACGAGTATTCCCACTATGCTGTGCCCGCACTCCCGTTTTCTAAGTCATTATTAGACAAACGCCGATTAAATAATGTCCAGCAAACGCATTAATTTATGGGTAAAAACGCGTAATTGCTTATACGTTACTCTCTGCTAAAGAGGTAGTGTTTAAGTTTGTAAAATGTTATATCTGATGCCTCAGTACTTTCTGTATTCGCAATGGACGCTGTGTCGTGGCAAATTTCTAGCGTGAGCCTTTATCGATTCTACAGATCGAGAGGCCGTCAGAACAAAGGAATTGCGAGGAACTATGGATCTATACAGCTCCGCGAGGAACTATGGATCTATACGGCTCCGCGAGGTACTGAGAAAGAGAGCCTCGCGCCGCACACAAAGAATGAGGAGGTAGGTTTGCCCGGCTTGGGGAAACGGAAACTTTCTCAGGTATCGTAAAGTTAAATACTCGGGCGATTTCCTTACGGGATTACGTCATTTTCTTCTTACCGTGTTCTTATCCTTCACAGCGGCACTCGACGGAGAAACTGCGGAGAAACTTGGCCTGGGACGCAATTTCATTCTCACAGTTTCTAATTTCCCTAACTTCTGACGTGGGGTAATATTTTAAACATAACGTCTAGCGGAAGGTTTAATTTCTCCGCTCTCGTAAAACAAGTGTAACATTCCTGTACGAGGTTACAGTGCAAAAGGTAATCGTAGGACGTAAACAGTTTACTTAACTTCAGCGTAGCCGTTGGGACCACTGTCGCTTGATGCTGACATTTATGGACCTGCAATTGCATTCAGAAAAGTCGAAAAGAAATGTGTGGGACATTTGACGTCCAGGGAACGAGAGCCCGCTCTCCTTACTTCCCGCAGAAGATGAGCCTGCTGGAAGGAAGGGAGGAGGAAGGGAACTACGTGCGTCGTAAAGGAAGGAACGGCGATTTCCGTGTAATGATGAATCTACGAGGAGTTCATACAAAACAGAGCATAAGCATGGGACAAACGAAGACGGGGGACCCAAGTGGCCATACTGTTTTTAAAAGCATCACCCGACATTCGTCTCAACTAATTTAGAGAAATAAGTAACGACCAATTTTCTGAATAATCAGCCAGGGTGATCTTAACTGTACTTCTCCCGAACGTAAGTTCGGTTCCTTTGTCACCACGCAGCATCTCTCGAAGCCGTCATCGAGAGTTTTCGAGATGAGAATGGAGTAGATGAAAGGTAGACCTAACTCGGTAACGTACGCGGTACTGCTTTTGTAGCAAACCTAAACATTGTGTGGCTTCGTTTGAGCATTTATGATTCTGCCGACAATTAGATTTTTCTTTTATTACTCTCAAAAATGGTTCAAATGGCTCTGAGCACTATGGGACTCAACTGCTGAGGTCATTAGTCCCCTAGAACTTAGAACTAGTTAAACCTAACTAACCTAAGGACATCAAACACATCCATGCCCGAGGCAGGATTCGAACCTGCGATCGTAGCGGTCACGCGGTTCCAGACTCAAGCGCCTAGAACCGCACGGACACACCGGCCGGCATTCTCGTTTGGGCCTACCACACAATGTTTAACAATAGGCAGATTCGAGGTATTGTTTAAGCTTTCCTTTGTGCCTGTATTACTCTCATTCTCTTAGTATGGGCTCATTAGCGGTCGTCAGACCAAGCTGTTCCGGCCTTCTAGCCCAATGTCTAGTTGCGTATTTTCTGCTTAAAAATATTTATGTCAGATGTATCATGCTGTGTCATTTCTGTTTCCTTCATGTCTTCCTTAAGGAAGACACCAATCTCTTTGCTGGTTTCACCCTTAGCTTCACTGTGGGCTTCGTATAGATCCACAACCTGTGTGGTCTATGTGGTTGGTTCCATTCTTTTAATGTGCCCACATTTGTCTATAAGTTCCTTCGCCAGTATAATTTTGACATTACATTTCCCTGACTGCTTTTCATTTTTTGAGTACTTGCATCAACCTCTTTCTGTTTAAAATGAGTGACCTCTTGTCTTAGTCGCCAAGATCTTCATTATTCAGCTTGTCATGACGACTTTCGGGTTACGCTAGGTTTGTGAGGTAAGACTGCAATCTAAGACGAAATTGAGAATTTGCAGTGAAGCCTAGCAACATTTCTTCAACATCGAGACACAGTATCTTGTCATGTCTACTAATTCGAGTGCATCAGTGCCCAGATTGGCTCAGGCAGTACAACATGTTATAAGGAGAACAATTTTTGACGGTAGGTGGCGTTAGTGATAATATCATAACGCGTATGACAACGTGAAAATCTGCGATATGTCAACACTTCTTACAATTACTTGTATTATTTAACTTTACATAAAAATTAGTAACTGGAATCGCATTATATGAGGGCGTAACTGTTAAATTTCAGAACTTTTGGGATACGAATGTACAAGTGACTTTTACAGAGTCTTGGAACAAAATTTTTTATCATTTGTAATATTATATGGTGCATAGAATTGCAAGAAAGTAACAGAATTAAAAAGTTATAGTACGTAAAAAAGGCTGTAATCATTGACGAATTTGTAATGTAAATGTAACAACTGTTCAGATATTTCAACCATTATCGGCCGCACCGAGCGAGGTGGCGCGGTGGTCAGCACAGTGGACTCGGATTCTGGAGGACGACCGTTCAAACCCGCGTCCGGCCACCCTGATTTAGGATTTCCGTGATTTGCCTAAAACGTTGCAGGCAAGTTCCGGGATGGTACCTTTGAAAGGGCACGGTCGACTTCCTTCCCCATCCTTCCCTAACCCTATGGGACCGATGAAATCTGTTTGGTCCCCTCCCCCGAACCAACAACAATTATCGGCCGCTGCGCTGTATATGGCAGTGGTAACTCCAATAAATATAATTGTTCCACTACTATCCCCTCTTAAGTCTGATACTTTACTGTAGTTCTATGGAACATGTGATAGAGCTTTCAATATCACTTGATAAAAAAATTTTATACCGATCCTCAGTGGAGGTCACCTCCTACACTCGCAACCGAACAGCTTTGAAATGTACAAGTTACATACTTATTAATATAATGCGGTTCCCATTACCAATTTTTATGTAATCGGAAGTTAAATAAGACACGAACTTGTAATAAGCGTTGCATGTCACAGGTATGCCTGATGTCACAGGCGCTGTGATACTGCCTCTAACGCGTGTTTCCCTTGCGTTATCTAGGCACGGACTCGTGTTCCGGTAACTGTTGTTCATGTTGTTCAACATCGATTAGAATCGACAGGGACTGTGATTGCTGTGTTCGGATGAGGGCTAAGTTGGCATCCCTTCGCTCACAGCTGCAAGCGAAGCTGACTTCGGTCGCGCAGCTTGAGGCTGTTGCCAATGGGCACCACTGTGGGGAGCCGGACTTGGGTATCACGGGGATGTCAACCTCGTCCCGTCTGTCCCCAGATCGGTCTGCCGCTGTGGTTGCCCCGGTTGCTCCCCGCAGTGGGGCTGAGCTCTCGCCTGTGGTTGATTGGGAGGTCGTTCCAAGGCGTGGCAGGCAGCGAAAGACGTCCCCGGGGGCTGATCAGAAAGCTTCCCCGGTGCGTCTGACAAACAGGTTTCAGGCACTGTCTCTGGCTGAGCCAGATGCAGCTGCCTGCCCTGTTTCAGAGGATCATTCTCAGCCTTCAAAGTCCGGGCAATCGCAGAGGGTGGGCTTATTGGTAGTTGGGAGCTCCAGTGTTAGGCGCGTAATGGGGTCCCTTAGGGATATGGCGGCTAAGGAGGGGAAGAAATCCAGTGTGCACTCCGTGTGCATTCCGGGTGGAGTCATTTCTGATGTGGAAAGGGTCCTTCCGGATGCCATGAAGAGCACAGGGTGCAGCCAGCTGCAGGTGGTGGCACATGTCGGCACTAATGACGTGTGTCGCTTTGGATCTGAGGAAATTCTCTCTGGATTCCAGCGGCTATCTGATTTGGTGAAGGCTGCCGGTCTTGCTTTACGAGATGAAGGCAGAGCTCACCATCTGCAGCATAGTTGACAGAACCGACTGCGGACCTTTGGTGCAGAGCCGGGTGGAGGGTCTGAATCAGAAGAGGCTCAGACGGTTTTGCGACCGTGTTGGCTGCAGATTCCTTGACTTGCGCCGTAGGGTTGTGGGGTTTCGGGTTCCGCTGAATAGGTCAGGAGTTCACTACACTGAGCTGGCGGCTACACGGGTAGCGGAGGCTGTGTGGCGTGGACTGGGTGATTTTTTTAGGTTAGAAGGCCTCGGGAAAGTACGGGGTGGGCTGCAATCTCAAAGGGTGCATGGCAAATACAGGACGTGCTTCGATCAAGGAACAGTCGGAATTGTAGCTGTAAATTGTTGTAGTTGTGCTGGGAAAGTCCCTGAGCTACAAGCGCTAATAGAAAGCACAGAAGCTGAAATCGTTATAGGTATAGAAAGCTGGCTAAAGCCTGAAATGAGTTCTGCAGAAATTTGTACGAAGTCTCATACGGTGTTCAGGAAAGATAGGTTGGGCAGAATTGGCGGTGGAGTGTTTGTGTCTGTCAGTAGTGGTTTATCTTGTAGTGAAGTCGAAGTAGATACTCAGTGCGAATTGGTATGGGTGGAGGTTATACTTAACAGCCGAACTAAGTTAATAATTGGCTCCTTCTACCGACACCCAGACTCCGATGATATAGTTGCTGAACAGTTCAGAGAAAATTTGAGTCTCGTAACAAATAAATACCCCACTCATACGGCTATAGTTGGTGGGGACTTTAACCTTCCCTTGATATGTTGGCAAAAATACTTGTTCAAAACCGGTGGTAGACAGAAAACATCTTCCGAGATTGTCCTAAATGCTTTCTCCGAAAATTATTTCCAGCAGTTAGTCCACGAGCCCACGCGAATTGTAAATGGTTGCGAAAACACACTTGACCTCTTAGCCACAAACAATCCAGATCTAATAGAGAGCATCATGACTGATACAGTGATTAGTGATCACAAGGTCGTTGTAGCTAGGCTCAATACCGTTTCTTCCAAATCCACCAGAAACAAACGCAAAATAATTTTATTTAAAATAGCGGATAAAGTGTCACTAGAAGCCTTCCTAAGAGACAATCTCCATTCCTTCCGAACTAACTATGCAAATGTAGACGAGATGTGGCTCAAATTCAAAGATATAGTAGCAACAGCAATTGAGAGATTCATACCTCATAAATTGGTAAGAGATGGAACTGATCCCCCATGGTACACAAAACGGGTCCGAACGCTGTTGCAGAGGCAACGGAAAAAGCATGCAAAGTTCAGAAGAACGCGAAATCCCGAAGATGGGCTAAAATTTACAGACGCGTGAAATTTGGCACGGACTTCAATGCGAGATGCCTTTAATAGGTTCCACAACGAAACATTGTCTCGAAATTTGGTAGAAAATCCGAAGAAATTCTGGTCGTATGTAAAGTACACAAGCGGCAAGACGCAGTCAATACCTTCGCTGCGCAGTGCCGATGGTACTGTTATACTGTTACCGACGACTGTGCCGCTAAAGCGGAGTTATTGAACGCAGTTTTCCGAAATTCCTTCACCAGGGAAGACGAATGAAATATTCCAGAATTTGAAACACGAACAGCTGCTAGCATGAGTTTCTTAGAAGTAGATACCTTAGGTGTTGCGAAGCAACTCAAACCGCTTGATACGGGCAAGTCTTCAGGTCCAGATTGCATACCGATTAGGTTCCTTTCAGATTGCGCTGACACAATAGCTCCCTACTTAGCAATCATATACAACCGCTCGCTCACCGATAGATCTGTACCTACAGATTGGAAAATTGCGCAGGTCGCACCAGTGTTTAAGAAGGGTAGTAGGAAAAATCCATCGAGCTACAGACCTATATCATTGACGTCGGTTTGCAGTATGGTTTTGGAGCATATACTGTATTCAAACATTATGAATCACCTCGAAGGGAACGATCTATTGTTACGTAATCAGCATGTTTTCAGAAAACATCGTTCTTGTGCAACGCAGCTAGCTCTTTATTCGCACGAAGTAATGGCCGCTATCGACAGGGGATCTAAGGTTGATTCCGTATTTCTGGATTTCCGGAAAGCTTTTGACACCGTTCCTCACAAGCGACTTCTAATCAAGCTGCGGGCCTATGAGGTATCGTCTCAGTTGTGCGACTGGATTCGTGT
Source organism: Schistocerca americana (assembly GCF_021461395.2). Classification (NCBI taxonomy): domain Eukaryota; kingdom Metazoa; phylum Arthropoda; class Insecta; order Orthoptera; family Acrididae; genus Schistocerca; species Schistocerca americana. Next base: position 37,185,725 of record NC_060125.1, read on the forward strand.
TTTCCTGTCAGGAAGGTCGCAGTTCGTAGTAATAGACAGCAAACCATCGAGTAAAACTGAAGTGATATCGGGTGTTCCCCTGGGAAGCGTCCTGGGGCCTCTGCTGTTCCTGATCTATATAAATGACCTGGGTGACAATCTGAGCAGTTCTCTTAGGTTGTTCGCAGATGATGCTTTAATTTACCGTCTAGTAAGGTCATCCGAAGACCACTATCAGTTGCAAAGCGATTTAGAAAAGATTGCTATATGGTGCGGCAGGTGACAGATGACGCTAAATAACGAAAAGTGTGAGGGGATCCACATGAGTTCCAAAAGAAATTCGTTGGAATTCGATTACTCGATAAATAGTACAATTCTCAAGGCTGTCAATTCAACTAAGTACCTGGGCGTTAAAATTACGAACAACTTCAGTTGGAAAGACCACATAGATAATATTGTGGGGGAGGCGAGCCAAAGGTTGCGTTTCATTGGCAGAACACTTAGAAGATGCAACAAGTCCACTATAGAGACAGCTTACACTACACTCGTTCGTCCTCTGTTAGAATATTGCTGTGCGGTGTGGGATCCTTACCAGGTGGGATTGACGGAGGACATCGAAAGGGTGCAAAAAAGGGCAGCTCGTTTCGTATTATCACGTAATAGGGGAGAGAGTGTGGCAGATATGATACGCGAGTTGGGATGGAAGTCATTAAAGCAAAGACGTTTTTCATCGCGGCGAGATCTATTTACGAAATTTCAGTCACCAACTTTCTCTTCCGAATGCGAAAATATTTTGTTGAGCCCAAACTACACAGTTAGGAATGATCATCAAAATAAAATAAGAGAAATCAAATCTCGAACAGAAAGGTTTAGGTGTTCGTTTTTCCCACGCGCTTTTCGGTAGTGGAATGGTAGAGAGATAGTATGATTGTGGTTCGATAAACCCCCTGCCAAGCACTTAAATGTGAATTGCAGTGTAGTCATGTAGATGTAGATGAACGCCGCCTAGTGGTAAAACATGTTTACCTTATAACATGTCGCACTGCCAGAGCACTGATGTAGTGCAATGTTTAAACGTGACAAGGAACTGTATATCAAAGTTGAAGGTATCCTACACGGCTTGGCTGCTTTACTGTAAAATACATTTATCTGTTTGTCTTATACTGTAATACTATGCCACAGACCTATTGACAGGGTAACCCCAAATGTGTCATGAGTACTTAAAGAAGAAGAAGAAGAAAAAAGAAGAACTGTCGACCAAGGAACGTGTATGATCATTAGTATGAACATGGTCGCAAATTTCCTCAAATACTTTTTCCCTAAAATTATTACACAGGTCTGATGGCTGCGTTGTAGTGTGTCTCTGTTTGGTGTTTTTTAAGGTGGTTTTTTTTTGTTACTGATGCCTTTTGTAAGCGTGAAAGCATACGTAAGAAGCTGACGGCGACACAAAAAGGTACACGTGTCAGTGGAAGGTTTTTAAGGAGGACGAAAACCTCTAGGTGTCCATTTTTCAAGTAAATGGACTGAAGAATAACTGAAGTCTCAGTAAATAATTAGTAGACAGCTATCTGTACGAATTGCAGATAATCTTTATGGTCCTATATTTTGTCCCTGCCCTCTTGAGAAATTCAAAATCAGTATTCAGTAAACATTGTGAAAATATCGGCGAGTAATGACCGATATAACCCAATGACGTTAGTGACTTAGCACAGAACTTGCGTATCGTTAGAAGCAAGTCAAGTGGCTCCAAGGTTGTGCGAGCAATAGGAATTTTATTTTATTTTTTTAAAAAAAGCGAGTTCTCTCTTTTATCGATACTCTAATTACCTCCTCAACTGTTGTAGTGAAAGACATGCGGAATGGGAGCTGAGGTGCCAGCACACACCCCGGGTTCAGCCTCGGAGCGTCACCATCCACACTGTCCCGAGAGCAGGCTTTCTATTTGCTTAGGATGGCACAAGGCAGCTCATGTAATCGACAGGTGCCCAGAGTTTTGTCTGTAGTCATTGCAACCAAACAATAACTAAAGAAATCCCTGCCGAAGTCCGAACTAAATATCGTCACTTCCGATGTATTTCGTCAGCTATGTTGATGTGTTATTGACAAGTTATGATGTTCTAATCGTCTGTTATTTTCCTGGCAATTTTTGTGTGCGTGACCTGTTGGCAATATCAGAGACATAAGGCTTAATGCGAAGATTTAGATAGCATTTTTTACGGCCTTCGAAAGAAACATCATAAAAGGTGCCTAATCTCCACTGTCAGATTTCGTGAGGTGCGGCTGTAGGTATAGGAGGAAAGCGATTTTCGTTGCATTGCTGAATTTCTTGTTCAGTTTTATTGCAAGAAGAAGCTATAAGCGTCTATCTCGAAGTCCAGTGCATAGCAGAATCTTCCGACGAGACTGAATGTCGGAGCTTGTTAACGTGAGATATACCTGGTTCCATCTTTGTGGTGCAAGAAATAATTCATAGTACCAGTTGGGGGTTGAGAAGGAATAGATGGTAAAAATCCGAAACCTCAGCACAATGTGTGGTGGCGTTGTGCGACGTAACACAGTTGTTGGTGGTTCAGTCATCGAATGGGACGGTGGCATTCATGCTGCTTGGCGGAAGTGAATTTCACTCTCACCAATCTCACCATCATAAACATGAACATGCCAAGTATACCCTACAGTCGCCTCTGTGGTATGATAAGAATAAGTCACTTGACACTCATACTTTGCGTAGAAGATTTATTCTTTGGTCTGCATCACCACAAGGGGTGGTATATGCATTAATGTTAGTGGCATGCTAAAATTTTACTCCTGGCCCCATCTAGATCCCTGTGAAATTACATACAGAATTTGCAGCGGAGTTGGCCCCTCTCTAAAAGTTAACTTACGGTAACTAAGAACAATGACCTGTGCTTGGAAGAAAGCACACGTCCCACAGAACAGACACCACATATGTAGCTGAGGCGATGACGGTGAACGTTTCCTCCAGTGCACAAGCACACCAAGCTCGAACTCTTATGAGAATTGGCGGGATGCCGTGAGTAATGAGGCTAATGAATAGGGGCACTACGCCAGAAATTTGTTGTGTAAGTTGAGCATCTGTGTCTGACAATACGTATGCTAGTGTAGTCTGTGTCTGGATGGCCTAGTGGTTAGCGCATCTGTCTAGTAAGCAGCAAAAATTTTTAACTTGCCCCATTGATATAAATCAATGCTCACTGGCAACTGGCCGGCCGGAGTGGCCGTGCAGTTCTAGGCGCTACACTCTAGAGCCGAGCGACCGTTACGGTCGCAGATTCGAATCCTGCCTCGGGCACGGATGTGTGTGTTGTCCTTAGGTTAGTTAGGTTTAATTAGTTCTAAGTTCTAGGCGACTGATGACCTCAGAAGTTAAGTCACATAGTGCTCAGAGCCATTTGAACCATTTTGAACTGGAAACTGATGTATTTTATTCCTTTATGTCATGGCCTATATCCGTCCGAATTTTCACTACAGTACCGTCTAAAAATTTGAAGCAAATTGCTGAAGCACATTTCCAGATGTTTGGTTACAACTTTAAACAACGGCTTGTCTTTACACAGGTGTAGGTGCAGACATTTTTATACCAATTACACTGTGTGTAGTAGTATAGTCATAAAGAAACGTAAGATTTTTTTGAAGTTGTTATTTAGGTCCCATTTTCTTTTGACATCTCACAGTGGCATTTAAAATCGGCAGGGGAGCTCAGAAGCTTCGTACGTCTGCGGGGCAGAGTGTGGAGACGGGGGAGGCTGCTCCAGGGGGCGGAGCCGGCCACAATCGGCGACTCGGCCGCGAGGCCCGCCTCGCAGCGCAGCGCAGCGCGGAGCAGCCGCTGTACTTAATCAATAGCTGCAACAGGCTGAGCCGAGGCGCGGCGGCACGGGCTGCGCGCCTGTTGTGATCGCACGCCCGCGAAACCTGCCGCCGCGCCGGCACCATTTGTCACCCGCCACCCGCGCTGCTGGCTGCTGGATGCTCGGCGCTCGGCCTCTGTTCTCGTTAACTCGACCGATATTTGCAAGCTCAGACACTGATGATGTTTAGCCACGAATCTAGTTCAACTCTCTCCACTACCGCAGTCGTTTACTGTACGCGTGCAATCACAGCTGAGAGCAGTAGATTCTTATTCAGAATCGGAGCTTAATGCTTGGGTATCGTGTTAACAAATGTACAAGATTCAGTTTAGCTGCGCACTTTGTCACGTGTGACACCATATTTCTCTGATTATGCGAATACTGGAGGTAACTGTGCAGCTCAGTCCGCCGGTTCTACTGGGCCATAGATTCGTCTTTGCGACGATAAACTGACCACTTTCCTCGAGTAACCGTATATTTGATTCAATGTGGACATCACCACCTGAACCTCAAACTGTTATCATCATGACGTACATAAAATAAAACGCTTCTTTGAATTTTATTGAAGACTACCGAAATCTTCCAGAACTTTGGAATGTACGTGGTACTTCGTGCTCCACTCGCATGAAACGAAAGGTCACTAATTGTGTTTTAAGGTAAAAATTGAAAAACTGATGACAGTTTACTGACGAACAACAACCGGATAACATCATGCGGATGCATCTCCAGAATTTATCTGAACATTTTTTATGCCGGGACAAAGTTTCAATCCTCCAGTCTGTCTTCCGGAAGATACGGAGCGCTGGCACACGAGGTCTGCTAGAAAAGTATGCGACATTTGGCCGGGAAAAACCTGGCTTACCTGGAGCGTTGGACACCTGATCACCCTCAAAGTACTTACCGTGTGACTCCACACACTTCTCTAAGCGGTTCCGCAATTGTTGAAAGCATGCAGAAAAGGTCTCTTTCGGAATGGAGTTTAGCTCGGCTCGGCTGACGTTGCTGCCATAATGTCCTCTCTTGTCTGAAATCGCGTTTCTTTCAATGGCCTCTTGAGTTTCAAGAACCGGCAGAAGTCGCAGGGGGTCAAATCAGGACAGTAAGGAGCTCGTTGAGGCACAGGAATCTGGTATTTCCCCAAAATAGTCTGAATCAAGTGCGTGGAATGTGCTAGAGCATTGTCGCGATGGGGGCGCCAGTTCCCCGTAGACTGAAACTTCTGTCTCTTGCGCCGCACACATCACGTAGGCGCCTGAGGGTATTCCTCTAGTACTCTTTGGTCATTGTTTGACCCTGCTGTGCGTACTCGCGGTGTACCACACCCCAGGAGTCAGTGAAAGTAGTCATCTCTTTGACGTTGCTGCGCGTTCTTTGGGCTTTTAGAGCTTCCACTGTGACGACTGCGATATGGTTTCCGGGTCGCACCCGTACACGCGGGATTCGTTACCAGTGATTATAGTGGTCAAGAAATCGGGGTCACTGTTTGTGGAGTCCAGCATGTCGTATGAGACCTCAGCACGAAGTTGCTTTTGCTCCGCCCTCAGCAGCTACGGCACGAATATCGCCGACACTCTCTTCGTGGCCAAATCTTCGGTCACAGTGGAATGTGGCGAAAAATTTTTCTGACAGTCACACAACTGTCCCGCGCCACCACAGCGTTCGCTGTGGCAATGACCTGGTCATTTCGGCATGTTGATGGCCGTCCGGAGCGTAGCTCGCTCTCCACCGATGTGCAGACGTGTTTAAATCGGTTGTACCCCTCGAAATCTGACATCCATAGCATCGTCACCGAAAGCCGTATCAATCTTCCGATTGTTTACCACCTGGCTGTCGCCCAGTTTCTGGCAAAATTTGATGCAATGGCCCTGCTCCAGTCGTCCCGTCATTTTCCTTGCAATGAGAAACCGACGCGACCACTACACACCACCTCACTCAACTGCTGCTTGCCACCAACTGATGCGATCGACAAACGGGAAAAATTCACGCATGCGTACGAATGTTGAGGGTCGGCTCAGGCAAATGCGATAGATTCAAATCCATCAGACCTTTCGGAAGAAAAAGGAAAAACAGGTCGGATAATTTCTAACAGACCTCGTATACTGGGTGTCCCAGAAATGTGTTGCAGAGGGTGTCTTGAGGAACAACTCGAGCAGTGTCCAGAAACGCCATCAACCCAACGACGTCACAGGGCATCCGAGTTATAATCGCTGGCGCCGGCCAGTAGGCCGTGCCTATGGAAGCAGACGTGACTGCGTACGCTGATGGACCGTAGGCGTCCAAAATCGTCATCCACTAAGGCAACAGAGCATCTAATGCACAGGGCATAAGGCTTTCTTAAATGGTTCAAGTGGCTCTGAGCACTATGGGACTTAACTGCTGTGGTCATCAGTCCCCTAGAACTTAGAACTACTTAAACCTAACTAACCTACGGACATCACACACATCCATGTCCGAGGCAGGATTCGAACCTGCGACCGTAGCGGTCGCGCGGTTCCAGACTGTAGCGCCTAGAACCGCTCGGCCACTCTGGCCGGCAAGGCCTTCTTACACAGCACTTTGCAGCATTTCTCTACTGGCGATTGTGGCAATTAGTCACTAGCACTAAATAACAAACAACATTGCGAGATATTCTCCCTACGGTCCGTCAGGGTGTAACACTTATATCGATTAGTGGCAGGTTTACATTACGTAACTATGTATCTAGGATTATGGGGTGTGTGTTCTTTGTTAGTTAAGTTCATTGATTTGTGGCAGGAAATTTAAAGTATTGAGGCGTATACAGGAAAAAGCTAAATGATGTTTAAAATAATGAAATTTGATAATACGTGTATATTTATAAGAAAAACTTCCTGTATTCTAAGCTGGTTCATGCTTAGGGCATTTGTGTTTGTAATACGTAAATGACGTACGGAAGTCCCTCCGCAACGGAAGTGGCTCCGCGCAATGTGGTTTTGGCGGTCGAACTGGGCGGCTACTTGGTGGGAACGATTCGCAGTCAGTGGCTAGCCGTTGCACGGTACACATCGAAGGTGCCAACGGAGGCAATTGGAAGCCGCTTTCCAAGAAATTTTGCCTCGGATACGGATTTGTCTGTTGCATGGTACTCTCAGCAATAATGAATGGCTCTAACACATTAAAAATCCGTCGACAAGAAGAAATTGTATAGAACATTGAAACATCAAGAGCTGTGAGAACAGTTAGCCGCCAGGTCGCTTGCCACCACTACTTCGCCACTGCTCCACCAACTTCATGCATACAGATATGTATCAGAGCATGCACCATTTACTTTGTGCGAGTAATTTAATAATAATCCAAGTGCTATAAACCTGTGTTTGGAACCATATCTTCGTCCTAATCATGAACCTATGCAGAATCCGCTCCTAAATGTAAAGAAAACCGAGTATCCTGTTTCAAATGAACTAGTGATTTATTTGTGTTTGTCAGAATGTGCAAGGATTACTAAGAGTAGAAGTTACTCAGAATGTTGCTAAAGTGATCTCAGTTTAGTGCAAAGTATCGTTTTGCAAAAATTGAGTGCAAGACTGTATAAGTGAACTGTCTAAAACACTTGCTTCACAGGTGATGAAAAAAGGCAAATGAGTAATAGTCATTTGACATTTAATTTAGCTTTGATTACTATCATGAAGGAATTTTTCAATTTAATTGAGCATCAGTGTTGAATAATTTGCCTTGAAAAGAGTACAACCATAAACTATTCCAAGTGAAGCTAAGAATTAAATTGAGTCGAATTGAATTTTGCTACTGAAACAATCAAGAGTTTGACTAGTGATAGAATATCAGTCTGTGAGCCTCCACCATATTCTTCTCATATTAGAAAGGTAAATGGACTATTATTACTACTAAGGAAATTGATATATTTCTATAAATGAAAGTATAAACAGTGTGATTGTGGTATTGTTTTTTCAATTGTGGTATTTATATGTCAGTTAAGTCGGAAGCCCCTCCTGGCCAATTTTGGCTCGGTGCTTTCTGTAGTAACATCTCAGTACTGAGTCACGTGATTGTAGCTGTTATTACTATGAGTTGGGTACAGTTTTGCTCTGTATGATTAGTAGTTTGTGTATTAATGATAACTGCTGCCACCCACAGCTCAGAGTGCCCTATGTCCGTTTGTATACTGTGTGCTGTGAAAAAGAGAAATATTGATGAAATTAACGTCAGTAACTAACATTTAATTTTCCTAAGCATAAGTATCCAAATTAATGTGCCTAATTGGAATGGCGACCGTTTATTGTTTCATTCGTTTGAACTTTTCTACTTTCATGAAACCCCAAAGTTAAAGCCTGTTTAGTTTCATCTGTTGATTGGAATACATTCAAAATTAGAGTCCGATACCCTTATCCGTTAGACAAACACGCGGAAAAAATTATAAATCCTCTCAGAAGGTAACATTGGTTTGTGGGACGACAGGCTAGTGTTATAAGCATAGTAAGTGGAACGGGTAGCCTAATGGCAGGCGTGGAGGCCGATAACTCGGACGCTGTGCAGCGTCGTTGAATGACACGAGGTCCTGCCCTCGATTTCATCCTCAACATTCCCTGTACAGTGCCTCCAAGTTTGTCGCAACGCTTCGAGGACACCACGTATAGAGGAGCGCTGAGCTGCGTAGGCCACAGGTGCAACTGAGTCAAAGCTAGCTTCAAACAGAGAACACTTAAAGGCAAGGCATATTTTCTGCTTCCACCTTTTGTCACACATGTATTTCCCAAGTATACATCTATCGTCAAGCGTTGATATAAGAAGACTCTCGGTTCCACTCACGTATTATCACAAAGCATCAACACTACCCCAAGACAGCTCCAGGACCGTGTCTCTAGCCGCCGCTAAGGACAGAAAACTGTACACTCTACAACTGATCATCGTTACTGTTCATTGGATTCAGGAATAGGCCAGAGTTATGTTCAGATAAGTACAAGTGAATACTGAACATTTGCCACGCACCATGTTCATACTAAAGTTAAGCAGTGCAATCCATGTTTCACTCTTGGCACGTAAACTCGACAAGAAGTCGGAAACAGTGTGAAGCAAGACATATGCGACCAAATTACATTTTGTACTGCCCCATAATCCAGACTTTGTGGATTCGACGCCACGTCACTGCGTTTTCAGCGTGGATCGACAGAAACTCGTCGAGTGTCGAATGAAGCGCATCTCTTATTACAACAGGTAGGTGGTCATGACCAGGCGAATGCCTGCTCGGGAAATGCACTGCGCCGCTCATGCAGGCCGGGGAGAGCAGAACTGTGCTATGGGGTACACTGAGTTGGGCTTCCACGGGACCTGTGGTGGTAAACGAAGGAACCGTGACAGCAGTGAACTATTGCGGTCCACCTGCATACCTTCACGGTCGAAATCTTCTGGCGATGACATCTCCCAGCAGGTCTCCGTGACACGAGCCGGAATCGTGCTGCAGTGGTTTGAAGAGCACGACAGCGAACTCACATTGTAAATGCCCCTGATCTGCACCCACTGGAACGCACACCGCGCGCCAGCTCCTCGCCCACAAACCGCCGTCCCGTAGTATGCGGGAGTTTAACGACCTCGGATAGACATACGGTGCAACATTCTTGTGGAAAACTATCGAGGACCTGCAGAACCCACGCAAAGCAGAATCTGTGCTGTTTAGGCTCATCGGTGTAGATTAACTTTATCTCTCACACTTTATGTCTGTGTGTGCCTGGCGCGACTTTACACATGCTGTGCTGATACGCTACCGGCTGCCGACTGGAGTCAGGATGAGGCGAAAAAATGGTTCAAATGGCTCTGAGCACTATGGGACTTAACATCTATGGTCATAAGTCCCCTATAACTTAGAACTACTTAACCCTAACTTACCTAAGGACATCACACAACACCCAGTCATCACGAGGCAGGGAAAATCCCTGACCCCGCCGGGAATCGAACCCGGGAACCCGGGCGCGGAAAGCGAGAACGCTACCGCACGACCACGAGCTGCGGACTGGATGAGGTGAGTTGACGCCACGTTGGACAGTATTTTGTGATCCATATTTTTGCTGCGTTGATCACAACATGCCGTAAGCATTACAATTTATGGTATTATGTAGCTTTCTTGTGCCCAAGTGGGCAAAATTAGCCGTTCGCTAACAATGTAACAAAGTGTTTATATCGAAACTGAAAAAAAAAAAAAATCACTCTACAGGGGAAAACTGCTTTATAAAATTTGTTATTTTTTCAGGTACATTAATATGAGATTATCCCGTAACTTGTATGTACACGGCTCAGCCAGAACATTTAAGACCACCAGCCTACTATCGATGTAAGCCCGCGCAGGCGATAGCAGCGTCACCTGCTGAGGAATGCCGGCCAGTCAGACACACTCGAGGGGACTGACAGTGGCCGTGCTGTCTGTGTGCACAATGTGGAAGGCGAGCGGTCTATCTGAGTTGGGCCGAGGAAAAGTTGTGATGGCCAGGAGGCACGGCACCAGCATTGCGGAAACTGCGCGACTTGTCGGGTGTTCCAGTAGTGCTGTGGCGAGCGTCTTCATCTAGCGGCGAAACAAGCTGGAAGCGCGTCCACACGCCGTGCGGTCGGGCGGCCATACCTCATCACGCATGTCGGGCGTCGTAGCCTGGGCAGACTGGCGGCGAACTGTGACGGACACAAGCTGATGGCAGCTCTGGGAAACATTCACAAGGACATCCACGGATCACTTCCTGAAAGACTTCTCTGATCTCGTTCGACCTATACTCGAGTATTGCTCATCAGTGTGGGATCCGTACCAGATCGGTCTGACGGAGGAGATAGAGAAGATCCAAAGAAGAGCGGCGCGTTTCGTCACAGGGTTATTCGGTAACCGTGATAGCGTTACGGAGATGTTTAATAAACTCAAGTGGCAGACTCTGCAAGAGAGGCGCTCTGCATCGCGGTGTAGCTTGCTCGCCAGGTTTCGAGAGGGTGCGTTTCTGGATGAGGTATCGAATATATTGCTTCCCCCTACTTATACCTCCCGAGGAGATCACGAATGTAAAATTAGAGAGATTAGAGCGCGCACGGAGGCTTTCAGACAGTCGTTCTTCCCCCGAACCATACGCGACTGGAACAGGAAAGGGAGGTAATGACAGTGGCACGTAAAGTGCCCTCCGCCACACACCGTTGGGTGGCTTGCGGAGTATAAATGTAGATGTAGATGTAGATGTAGATCTCTATAATGCACCGTTACGGGAATTTCTGGAAACGAGTGACAACGCTTTGCTGCGCTTAAATTTTTTTACGGCTCTCGGCTCTTGCATTCCGGAAGCGTGACATACAGCAATTGGTCAGCCACCTATTCGATGCAGGATTACGAGCGTTTACCGGATTTCCGTAATGTATCGCCATTATTCGGCGCCGTTTCGTTTTGTTTACCGCCGACATTCAGTTCATTCCGCACGCTGCAGCGTTGCGGTAACAGAAATCAGATTAAAATGCCAGTTTAAATCCTGTACAGGAGGGAAAAAGCGTAAACAACTTTGTAGTTGAGCCTGCTGAAATCGTACAAAGCAACAAAATTAAACTCAAACGTAGAACAAATAATTTTGTAACAGGAATAACAAGAGACGATTTTGTTAACGCGAATCGCAACTGTATCCTCTCAGAACCGCAAGTGGATTTAGAACGGAGGGAAAATTTATTTTGTAGGGGAACATGAATATGCATCAGGTGTCGCGCTAGAAATAAGTTGTAAATACGGCGTCCTGTGTAAGCGGCGTGCCAGATAGCTGATTTAAATATGCGGGCTTCAGCATGAATTTTAATCTTCTGCTTAGTTTAAAGAAAGCACCCCTTATTTTCGTTTACAGCAGTCTATAAGATGCACGATCCACACTATGGTGAGTCTTATTTAGCAAGGTTTTTTTTTACTTTGTTCTGTAGCCCACTTATGTATGATGGCACAAAAAATCAGTTGTCTATAATTTGTGCTCAATAGAAAGAACGGAAGGAGTTTCTCACGCTCTACACTTGGAATAAAACGACAAATCGGGCAGAAATCTTATCTTATATCTCAAAAATATTATTCAGATGCAGATAATTAAACAAAAACTTCATTGGTTTAATTTTTCATACTGCGGTATTAACATAAACGTTATACTCTATACAGCTGCTATGTATAACATTTGTATGACAAATATTAAGAGAAAATGACATTAAAAAAACCTTTCTAGTTAGTAGTTCTTTTTCTGTCCTGCGGTTTTTTTCTGTCATATTTCTGCAGTTTCCTCAACTGTTGATATAGAGCTCCTAATTTCGGTGTACAGCTTCTCCTTTTTTTCAATTCAACAATTCCTTGACGCCCATTTAATTTACAAACCTGCAAATTGTATAAAAACATTTACACTTGTTTCATACATGACGGTATATTTTGTCTGGTATTTTACGCATTAAATAACTTCAAATATGCTATCTCCCCTAAACGCTTAGAAGGCGAGGAAGTTCCACTTGCTACGACAACTGTCTTCCCTGCTGATGTGATCCGCGCTGTGACGCAAAGAGATTCGACTCAGCTCGTTTTGCACTTTCTACCTCCCCTGAAAAGTCACCCGTCATTTATCGAATGAAAACGCATTGAGCTGAGGAAACTTAAGAAATTAACTTGTCTCCATCAGACAATTAAGCAATTTGTCTCACAGAAGTAATATGTTGCGAAGTTGGTGTTTTTCTTTTTTTTCCAGCAGTTTCCGTCTGAAGGCCCAGAGGCACCCTCTAACGTTCCCCTACTTAACCCAGATTTCACACAGCTCACTTCTACACGACGTGGAAGCAAATTGGAGGACAACCCAAGAAAAATAATTGAAGATTTCAAATAGTGGCATGTAAGAGGCACATCATAACATTCTGTGGCGACACCTGAAGGGAAAGATCAATGTTTTTGAATGTATACTCGCACATAGTTCGCGTGGCTCCCCCCGTCGGAGGTTCGACTCCTCCCTCGGGCATTGGTGTGTGTGTCTTGTCCTTAGCATAAGTTAGAGTAACTAGTGTGTAAGCCTAGGGACCGATAACCTCAGCAGTTGGGTCCCATAGGATCTTATCACAAATTTCCAATTTTCGCAGACAGCACAAAGTCGCTCTGTTTTAAAGAGAACTGATGGAAGTGTACCTTGACTAGAACGCATTACAGTTGAAAAAGAACGTTGTGAAAATTCTCTCTCTTAACAAACCAGTAGTACTAAAACTCACCTTTCTCACACAGTGGATGTCAGTGACCGGAAAATTGCTTCCGTTCATGTATCGAGCAACTGAAATAAATCTGTCGTAGCTAAACGCCCAGCGTGTTGGCTCAGCACTGAAACACTCTCTTATACAAAAGGGTGACACTTGAAATGCCGGTCTGGGCCATCAGTTTTAAGTTTTCCATCATTTCCATAACCGATTAAGGTAAATGCTGGGATGGTTACTGTGAAAAGGATTCGACAAATCCAATTTCCTTCGCTCATCTTCCGTATCCGGTGATGGTGCTCCTTTTTCAATCAGCTTGTCGTCGATGGGATCCAAAACTTAATCTTTCCTTCCTTCCTTCCTTCGTTCGACGGATACATTACCTAAATTATCTTGGTACACAAAAAATATTTAATACAAAGCAATGTTTTGTTACTTATCTCGCAGGCCCAGTTCCTATTGGAGTTAGCGTATGTAACGGACTTCCAATGGAAATAAAAATTTAATTTCAAATATTTGATAAAATTATTAAAGTGAATTTAAAAATTTTAAATGCTTTCATAATCTACTCACAATCAGGTACAATTTTACTTTAATACCATAACTGAAGTGTAAAAGTTAGCAACTGTGTGTGTATGTCTTGTGGCAGTGTAACTCGCAGCGCGCAAATTGCTCAGACTATATTTGCTGAGAAACTGAGAGAGCACTTAGCCACTTACATGTAACTCCCAACCCTTTTCTCACTCACACCGCCCACAAAGTAATGAACGGCGTTCTGTCTTGTTACTACTTTACTGTCAACTCCATTCGCAACACATTCTGAAGACGTTATCCATATACACTATGTGATCAAAAGAGTGATCAAAGACAATGAATCCACGTGGTACAAATCTCCCATCAGCCATGTGAATTTAGTTTATCTATTTTGAACTTACCCATGTTTAGTGTGTTTTGGAAGGATTCCCTTCAAAAGAAAACGGACGATTTCCTTCCACGTCCGAAACGTAGACTAGCTTGTACTCCTTATTTAATGACCTCGTCATTGAAAAGAGTATAAAAATTATCCTCCTTCCTTCTTCTGGAATCCTAATTCTGAACGCAATTTTCACCGCTACAGAGGTATGGTGATGCAAATAACCCAACGTGTTATAGCAGGCAGCTGACGTCACGGAAAATCGTGCTGAGGGCTGTTTGCGACGAAGGAAAGCCGCCACGTGCCCGTCTGCACACGCCACAACTGTTTGGTGAGGTAGAATCAATGGAGCATGGCACGCCTGATCAGCTGCAATTAGTTTCTGCGCTAAAATCTATAACTTAATTACTATTTTGTTATAAAACATGGACGTGAAATAATAATTTGTCAAAGGGTAAAAAATCTCTCTTCAATGAACTCATTGCGATTTACTTATTAAAATTAATCTGGGAATGACACTGATCAAACAAGAAAAAGTATGAAGAGTCCGAAGCACTTTGTGCGTTGTCGGGTTGTTAGAAACAGCGCCCGCGCTACGGCAGGTACCCGGGGGTCGCACGCCCCGTCGGCAGCAGAGGGGTTGCGCGGAGGCGCGAGTCTGGCCGCCGGTTACCCATTAGGAGACTTGTTTGTAGCCCACTGTGTGCGAAAAGTCAGGGAGGTCAGAAACGGTCCGAAAAGCTTGTACAGGTGTTGCGGGGTACGTTCTGCTGAAAAATAAGCGTTAAGAAAACATTAGGTACGTTGCGCTGTTTCCGAGATAATTAGCACTCAAGTTAGTCAATCCGACCGTTGCTCGAGCAAATTCAATCGGCCGGCCAAAGACGGTGTCGCCAAACGTGTTCCTCGGCTGGTTTCCTAAAACCGAACATGAGAGCGATGCAAAATGGTTCAAATGGCTCTGAGCACTATGAGACTCAACTGCTGAGGTCATAAGTCCCCTAGAACTAGTTAAACCTAACTAACCTAAGGACATCACAAACATCCATGCCCGAGGCAGGATTCGAACCTGCGAGCGTAGCGGTCTTGCGGTTCCAGACTGTAGCGCCTTTAACCGCACGGCCACTTCGGCCGGCGAGAGCGATACAAAAACTGGATATGGGACGGCAGTAAGGATCCAACCCAAGCCAAAAGCTGAACAGTCTCGTGCGCTATTTTCTACGCAATGGGAAGAACTAATACTGATTGTATCTGGCGGTCAAGAATCATTGTACTGGCACGTTCTGTAACTGTATGTATACCGTATGCGTTCGGGCCGGAGGGAGTTCGCTCCGCGCTCTTGTATGTGCAAGTGCTGAATAAACCTTCGTTAAGTGAAGTTAGTCTTCGTCATTCATCTAATTACACCTTCTTCTACGTGACAATTAAAAAGTATTAAAAACAATCATTGAGATCAATTTACTTGAACTGTTGAAAACAGGATCTCTATTCTGTAGTCATAAAGAATATGAGCAATAAAGTTAGCAGCATCTATTTTATACTTAAGTTGATTTAAGCATTTATTAGTGACCTGTATAAACAAGTCCATACTTAAATAACTGTAATAACTTTGGACACGTGCGGCAACTTTGGAACGGAGACATTGAGAGGGGAGTCGCTTGTCAGGTGTGTTAGAAGCCAGAAATGTTTTGTAAATTCCATGTCTGTTATAGCGCCGCTCAACGTCAGTGCCCGTGTTGCCACTTTAATATGTTTGATGCCTCAGCGGAGACAGAAATACCAATAAACCATCAAAATAACTGTAGCTAATGGCTGATTTTTTATTTTTTGCATTTTGCAAAATACATTATTCAGATTCCTGGACAGCTTTGACTACGAACTAGGGAATAATTAAGCAGTCTCCACTTCTACAAGATTATCAGGAACAAATCTATTGTGCTCCCTCTTTTTTTTGGGGCAGAAAGTGAGTCTACAATACCGATCTAACGTCAAGTGTGACGGCACATGCAAATTCTAACCAAGAAATTGACGGGAGGTCACAAGTACCGCCCACGAACCACCTCACAGGGCTTATCACGTTACTGGCTGGATTATTTATACTCATAATTATCGTTAACAGTATTGGTTCTATAGCACTACCGTGCAGTACTATAAATCTACATTGGTGATTTCACACACTTGCAGAAATACTTTTACATGTGGCGATTTCGCTTCGTTAATAGCGATGTGTTGCATTCTCTCTGTTAGGTCATGTATTCCGCAAGCTCATATGGACTATGTGGAACTGACATACTTTTCTGACTCGAAGGAACATGACACCGTTGTGAACGGACCTCGGGATCTTACGGATGAAAGTACGAGTGGAGTTTCGCAAGATGTCCAACATGTCCATCTGGGGAGTCCATATCATCGCCTCTAGACTTGATCTTAGTTCCAAACAGTTAATAGACGAGCATGAGATACGTACTTTAACGCTACAACAAATTAACATCAGCGGTGTAAATACGTGCATCGATCAGTTGAACGTTCTTGAAAATGGCAACCACCGGCGGACTTTTCCATCCTCTGGGAACCCGATCGCTGCTCCAGATAACTGCTACAAACCGGTGACGAAGGGAATAACGTTGTTTCGAGATGAGTAAACTATGCTGCGCGATGCAGTTCCACGCTTTCTCGCTCCTGCTCATCGTGTGGCGTACACTTGCTTGACGCTATGCTCTACAAGCACCGATCCCTAAGTAAACAGCTACATGCAGCACACAAAAACACTCTCATTTCGCAAGCACTCTGTCAGTACAAGCAGCTAAGGGTATAAAATACACGCATCAAAAAAAGGTTTGCGTCACCTCAGTTCTGAGAGTTGCGGAACCTGTACAGAAAATTGGAATAGAGATCAACATAAACATCATTTCCGCCCTTTTTATTGCTCATGAAAACCACACATTGCATATTGTACCACCATACAGCGAGACCTTCAGAGGTGGTGGTCCAGATTTCTGTACACACCGGTACCTCTAATACCCCGTAGCACTTCCTCTTGCATTGATGCATGCCTGTATTCGTCGTCGCATACTATCCACAAGTCCATCAAGGCACGAATGGTCCAGATTGTCCCACTTATCAACGGCGATTCGGCGTAGATCCCTCAGAGTGATTGGTGGGTCACGTCGTCCATAAAAAGCCCTTTTCAATCTATCCCAGGCATGTTCCATAGGGTTTATGTCTGGAGAACATGCTGGCCACTCTAGTCGAGCGCTGTCGTTTTCCTGAAGGAAGTCATTCACAAGATGTGCACGATGGTGGCGCGCATTGTCGTCCGTGAAGACGAATGCCTCGCCTATATGCTGCCGATATGGTTGCTCAATCGGTCGGAGGATGGCATTCATGTATCGTACAGCCGCTACGGCGCCTTTCGTGACCACCAGCGGCATACGTCTGCCCCACATAATGCCACCCCAAAACAGCAGGGAACCTCCAGCTTACTGCACTCGCTGAACAATGTGTCTAAGGCGTTCGGCCTGGCCGGATTGCCTTAAAACACGTCTCCGAGGATCGTCTGGTTGAAGGCACATGCGACACTCATCGGTGAAGAGAACGTCATGCCAATCCTGAGCGGTCCATTCGACATCTTGTTGGGACCATCTCTACCGCGCTGCATGGCGTCGTGATTGCAAAGATGGACCTCGCCAAGGACGGTGGGAGAGAAGTTGCGCATCATGCAGCCTACTGCGAACAGTTTGAGTCGTAACACGTCGTCCTGTGGCTGCACGAAAAGTATTATTGAACATGGTGGCGTATCTGTAAGGGTTCCTCCGAGCCAAAATTCGTAGTTAGCGGTCATGCAGTGCAGTAATAGCCCTTGGGCAAACCATCGACAGTTCCTGTGTCTCCTCCATGTCCGAACAACATCGCATTGGTTCACTCCGAGACGACTGGACACTTCCCTTGTTGAGAGCCCTTCCTGGCACAAAGTAACAATGCGGACGCGATGGAACCGCGGTATTGACCGTCTAGGCGTGGTTGAACTACAGAAAACACGACCCGTGTACCTCCTTTCTGGTCGAATGACTAGAACTGATCGACTGTCGGGCCCCTTCCGTCTAATAGGCGCTGCTCATGCATGGTTGTTTACATCTGTGGGCGGCCTTACTGACATCTCTGAACAGTCGAAGGGACTGTGTCTGAGATAAAATATCCACAGTCAACGTCTATCGTCAGGAGTTATGGGAACCGGGGTGATGCAAAATTTTTCGATGTGTGTATATAATGAGAAAAAATACGTATGGGAGAAGAAGTTTGTCTAATTGTTCAAATGCCCTGTTATCGTAGTTAATACTGATTGTGAGGAATAAAACAAAGCCGTACATTTTCAGAGTGTAGCATAGCACAGCATTTTCTTTAGCACAGTCGGTTTTAATAGAAAATCTGTATATCATTGTTTAAAAAGATGTGTAACCTATCTTGGTGAGACGTGTATGAAGTATAAAGCATATGGTCAAAAATGTTTCGAGAGTTTTTGGATTAACGTTACGCCATTATGTATCAGATTTGTATTTACATATTACAAAATATATAGTGTGTGTCAGTTGGAAAGTTCGTTAAAAAGTATCTTGTAAAAATCTGAAGTAAATCGGTCAAGAACTTTTCGAGATTTTTTATTACAACTTTAAATAACTACTTGTCTTTACATAGTAGTATAGATTAGTCTGCTAAAAAAGATCCACTAGATTCGCCGTACTGTACAGACATTATCATACCTCATGCGATGTTTTCCGAGTATGAAAAATAGGTACTTGCATCAGTGGTCGTAAAGTCGCTGGGAAAATGTTCAAATGTGTGTGAAATCTTATGGGACTTGACTGCTAAGGTCATCAGCCCCTAAGCTTACACACTACTTAACCTAAATTATCCTAAGGACAAACCCACACACCCATGCCCGAGGGAGGACTCGAACCTCCGCCGGGACCAGTTGCGCAGAGTCGCTGGGAAAATGATAAATCAGACCGGAGTTAAGGGGCAAATCTTTATCTCTTTATTTGTACTGTCTTCCCCACAAACAGCAGAATATGCTGATTGCAGCTGGACGGCTAAGACTTCGTTATTGAGTGTTACTCAAAATGTTCTTAGTAAACTTACGGATGGCTTCTTATGTTGACAGAAACGCATACACAGTTCACTGAATGATCACTGTCAAGTGATTAACGGTCATCTCGCCAGCACGTAAACCTGCTTATGGGACCACGTGACATTCCCGCTCAGTTTAAGCACAGAGTATAGTCTCTGAATACTTAACCCCAGTCAAGGACTCATTGTGACGCGACAGGAGACGCTCCGCTCCATTGGTTCTTGTCGTTCCTGAGATTTCCCTGTGCTTGCTAGCACAGCTAGTTATGCGGAAAACAATGTCTTATTAAGCAGGCAATGGGGAGGCTTTCGCTAATATGTTCGCTTTGTAGCGGGTAATAAGATCAGAGACTGTGGCCGAATGCTAGTCAAGCATAACACGGCGTTGAGGCAAAGCCTGGGAATGCGGCCAGCGCGCCGTGCGGCCGCAACTCCGCCATCTCTGAGCGGGCCGCGGAACTACGTGCGCCGTGGCGCCGCGCCGCCTGGCGACCTGAGCAATCGATAGAGCGGCGCAGCGCTCGACCGCGGCACGCCGGAGCGCCCGCAAGAAGTAAGCGGGGCCGCTGCTAGCTTCACAGCTGCGCTCGGCGCGCCGTCGGCCACGACCCCCCACAGGGGACAACTCCCGTGCTTCAGCGCTTCAAGTCCCTCTACAGAGTAACCTCAACAAATACATCAATGACCATCCCGCCTCAACTTGGATAATGAGCACAGCTTTCGAAATCAGCTAATCGCCATGCAAGTGCGGAGGGAAACACCTTGCAAAGATTGGTAGAAGACCTAGGAAGATTCACGTAGTCAATCGAGATAATCCAACTTAGCCACCAACTACATTACGACATAAAGCTACTACGCCAATAATAATGATAGTGATAATAATAACAGTAACAGCAATCACTGAACTACAAATTCATTCATTCATTCATTCATTCACTAATTCAGTTGAGTTCCATAGATTCCATCATGAGGCACAACATTCAGATGTGTGGAAATGGTAAAGGATACATTACCAAAGAAAAACATTTGTTACCAGCTCCAGTGACACTGCGAGTTTTATAGTTTCCCAGGCGAATTGATATTCAAGGAAATTTCGAGGTTAATTGTCTGGTGAACAGGTAAAATATCGTTTAGTGATACTTTTATAAAATCCATTAATTTTTAGATACTAGATGAAGTATTTGTGCTTATTAAGGGTAAAACAGTGAAATTAACTGGAATCCTGCGACTTCTTCAATTATATTAAACCAATAACCCTACCCCTGATCAAGCACTCTTCTACGAAACACCTTTAAACTTTTGGTTACGATGTGTTCACGACGTCATATTTCATGAACTATGTGTCGTACAGTGACATTCTATGGGGTTACGAAGAGAGAGAGAGAGAGAGAGGGGGTAGTTGCGTGAACAGCAAAAATGTAGTCCATTTAAATCTACACGACTGCTCTGCAGTTCACACGTAAGTGGCTACAGAGAGTTCTCAGCACAATCTTCAGACCATCTTTTTACTGTTCCACTGTCTTACAGCGCGTGGGTAAAAGGAACACTTAAATCTTTGCGTACGACCTGTGATTTCTTTTATTATGATGATCATTTCTCCCTATGTAGGCTGGCGACTGAAAAATACTTTCATCTTCAGAGGAGAAAGTTGGTGATCGAATTTTCGTCAGAAGATCTCACTGAAACGAAAAATGCATCTGTTTTAATGATTGCCATCCCAACACGATAATTATATCCGTGACACTCTGCCCACCATTTCGCGTTAATACAAAAGAGGTGCCCTTCTTTGAACTTTTTCGATGTCCTCCGTGCTCCGTCAGCAGTACCCTAGCAGAGGACGAACTAGTCGTAGGCAGTCTCGTTAGTAGAACTGTTGCTTCTTTTAAATGGTCTGCCACTAAAACGTAGTCTCTGGTTTTCCTTCCCCACAACACTAACTATGTGATCGTTTCAACTTTAGACATATTCACAGCCTCCATATTTGTGCGATTTATCGTGTAGTCGAAATTTAACGGATTTCCTTTTTGTACCCATGTGGATGACCTCTCACTTTTCATTACTGAGAGACAATTGCCACTTTTCGCGCAATTTAAATATAGTGTGTAAATCATTTTGCAGTTGGTTTTTATCTTTTGATGATAATCTTTCTTCCTCTCATTATTTTGTAGGGGCTTCCAGCTAAGAGTTGTTTCGAACAGATTTGAAATTATGTATAAGTCTGTCGGAAGTCGCCAAAGTGATCTCATTCTCAAATACTGGATGAATACAGTCTGCGTAAATCGCAAGTCGTGAGTTGCATTACCTCAAGACACACACTGTTTCTGACGCTAACATTAGTCTTTTTATGTTAAACCATCAATGTAAGATTATACCTCTTGATGAGTACGTTATGATTATATATATATATATATATATATATATATATATATATATATATATATTAATTTGGTCAATAATTATACGAAATACTGAGAATCAAATTTTTATTGCTCCGGCAAGCCGCTAGATAGGCAATCAGCAATTAGGCTCGTGTACCTTTTTCTCCTGTTTCCAGTTTAGTATCCACACAACTGTAATGAATTTACCATATTTTTTCACCGCTTTCTTTTACTTAACCCAGTGAAATTTTTGCATGGAATAAAATAAAAGTAAAAAATATATATATTTCATCTTCACCAAATTTAGAGAAATTCTTTAAAGCTGAAACTGATCTTATAATCGTCAAACTTCCTTCAGTATTACATTCTCCTTAAAAATTTAAAATGTGGTCTAAGTAAGTCTTCTTGGAGGCCGAAAGTCGCCTTTTGAACTGAAAATATAAATGAAATCCATCCGTAATTTATGTCGTCGTTCTGATGTTGTAACTATGTGTGGTCGGTTCTGGAATTTGTTTCTGTGCTTGTTTGGCACTTGTGGTTTGAGCACCTAGTGTTCTAGAGAAGGGTAATCTAGGAAGCCTTACACGGCCGGGTTGACCGTCCTCACTGTGCAGCACGCGCAGTGTCCGGCTGTAGCTGTGGCACACAAAGCCTTCAGTCAGTGTGCGGGATATTCGTGACTTCATCCGGTGATCAAAACTAACTTTTTTCTCAGTCAAATCGAAAATAATGTAGGTAAAATGGGTACCTTCCACAGGAACGTATGGAATATTGCAGTCTCCAAATTGAAAACACTGCGAAGTGAACTTGGAATGAAGTGTAGCCAGTGTTTTCTTTTTTTTTTTTTCTTTTTTCTCATGTTGAAAGTGTCTGTGACTAAATCATACCATACGGCTTTGATTATTGTGACCAAGATCGCATCCCGGATTTTTTTTTTCCTAACAAGAGGCGAATGCCGATATTTTTCATGCATCGGGTATGGCGAGGTTTTTCCAATTAACGTTTGGTTAATCTGCACCATTTTTGATATTGAAACTTCTTTTGTGACGTAACTGGGTTCCAGTTAGAAAATGTCGCTGCCATCTAGGAATTGTTTTTTACGACCTAACATACTGCCAAACGAAAACAATCGAACTTATGCGTGTTTATATAACAATTTATCAGGTCACGACCACTTAATAGTTAATGTGTTAACATTCCTGGTTTCGGCAACTGACTGCCATCTTCAGTTCGATTAATCTGCTAACACCTTCGTCATGATATACAACAATTCCAATTATGCATTTTGAACATTACGAAATCGTACAAAATATGTCAGTGAATCATACAACTTTATGATGTACAATGTGCATAACTAGATTTTTTATACACTAAAGAACCAAAAAATTGGTACACCATCCGAATATAGTATAGGGTCCCTGCGAGCACGCACAAGTGCCGCAACACGACATGACATGGACTCGACTAATGTCTGAAGTGGTGATCGACGGAATTGACACCACGAATCTTGAACGGCTGTCAATAAATCCGTAAGGGTACTGGGGGAGGGGGGTGGGGGTGGAGCAGTTTGCGAGGCATCCCAAATATCCTCAATATCGTTCATGAGTGGGGAGTCTCGTGGCCAGCGGAAGTGTTTAAGTCCAGAAGATTCCTGGAGCCACTCTATATCAATTCTGGACATGTGGGGTGCCGCATTGTCCTGCTAGAATCGTCCAATCCGTCGGAATGCACAATGAACATGAATTGATGGACGTGATCAGACAGGATGCTTACGTACATGTCACCTGTCAGAGGCGTATCTACAAGTATCATCGTCCCATATCGGTCCAACAGCACGCGCCCACACCGTCACAGAGTCTCCACCAGCTTGGCCAGGCAACGTGACGGGCCCAAGCGAGGCGTAAAGCTTTGTGTCGTGCACCCATCAATGGTACGCGAATGGGCCTTTGGCTCCGAAAGTCCATATCGATGATTTTTCGTTGAATGGGTCGCATGCTGACACTTGTTGATGGCCCAGTACTGAAATCTGCACTAATCTGTGGAAGGGTCGCACTTCTGTCACGTTGAAAGATTCTCTTCAGTCGTCGTTGGTCCCGTTCTTGCAGGATCTTTTTGCGGCGGCAGCGATGTCGGAGATTTAATGTTTTTTCGGATTCTTCAGATTCACGATGCACTCGTGAAATGGTCGTACGGGAAAATCTCCACTTTGTCGCTATCTCGGAGATGCTGTGCCCCATCGCTCGTGCACCGACTACATCACCAGGTCCAAACATACTTAAATCTTGATTACCTGCCATTGTAGCAGCAGCAACCGATCTAACAACTGCGCCAGACACTTGTTGTCTTATATGGGCGTTGCCGACAGGAGCGCCGTATTCTGCCTGTTCACATTGTATTTGAATACGCATGCCTATACCAGTTCCTTTGGTGCTACAGTGTATATCATGACGAAGCTCTTAGCAGTTTAATCACGTCTGAAGATGACAATCAATTGTCGTTCCGGTGATCAACCGAGAGCAAAAGTTATTTTCGTGAAGTTCACTAGTTCGTCTGCTGTCTTTATTTCAACGTACATTACGTACACTCTGCCTCATGTACGCCTACGCCTACACCTACACCTACACTTCTTCCGACATTCATACAGCAGCTATTATCAGCAAAGATTCGTGTCGTCTTATGTTCTCAGGTACTCTGCTTCTTCGACTCATTATGTCCTTTATTAATTGCTTCTTTTTTGCCTTTCTCATTAATCTCCGCACTTACTCAGAGCCGTGCACTAAGTATAACTAAGCGTGAATATTTTTCTGCTCTCGAGGATATATTTTTGGATGTTAGTGTTCGTTTCATTTCATAAAAAACATTTCCTCTTTGAGCAACTCTTATTACTGTATCTTCCGTGTTACTCCCTAGACTCTTCTAGTTCTGAGATTTGTGCATGGAGTCACCGAGCAGCTAAGCACACCCGATAAAAAATTGGTTACGACCAGGAGCCATTAGGCGGACTTTTAGCGCCACGGCTCCTTAACCGAGAAGCCCAGTGCAGCTGACAACTGGCCTAGTCATGGCTCCCTCCGCGTACCAAACGGTAGCTTCCAGAACCTCGCCGGCTGCGTTGCTAGTCCCGCAGTGGTCCGCCCTGTAAAAGGTTGTTCAGGTTTTTGACAGATGGTGACATTGATGTGACTTGACAGTGTAGTCAGGGACCACTGGAGATGGGATTAGATGTCTGTGAACACGGCTGCTGACGTCTTGAAAGCCAGGAATGTACACAGCTTAGTCGGCACGAAGCTCTGTGTGGACTTTGCCACGGAGAATGTTGAAGTTAATGACTTGGTTCAAACTAATGTCACCTTGAATTAATTGGTACAGGTCAAGGATCGGAAAGCTCGCCTAAAACATCACGAGAGACCTCCGACGTGAATTAAACTTACCAGAGCGTGCGCGTTAAATCTCTCTTTTAAGGGTACGGTTCAGGACGGAAGTGCACCCGTCGCTTAGCATCATCTGAAAAGTGTCAAAATCGCGACTCGTCGGAGCGCACTAGACGCCTGCAGTCACGTGCCGCCCAGTTTGTATGTTGCTGTGTTCACTGCAGGCGTGCTGCAGCCCGTGCCGCTGTTCACAGGGTACCCGACTCCAAATGCATTACACGCTTTCGCGATGCTCAGTCGGAAGCTAACTGAGATGGGCCGGCATTCTCTGACAGCAGTTGTGTCTCCCTGGTTTGAATCCAAGTGCTGTTGACAAGACGTGACACTCACCACCATTCCCAATTAGGATGTGTTTACCAGCTCGGCTGTTACGCCATGTGACGTGTCCGCGAGTGTCCAGCCATTCATTGTAGATACGCTGAACAGTCGGCGTTGACGCATCGACAGATCGTGCAACTTCATTCGAGGTGTGGTCATGGACACGTCCAAACGCAATACCTTTTCTCTGTCATTCTCTGCCTCTCCACGTCAACTCATTTTACTGCATTGCTTCCGTACAACTGACTTCCCATGACTGCCACGGCTTAGGCCGCTCCAAAGCGACCAGTGTGCCGTTCTGAGGGGATGACTAATATTTTTGTGTGATGAGTTTGTGTTCAACTACACTACCTAGAGAAAAAAAATACTGAATCACCCAGAAGAGACTTGGTCAACTATCAATATAATTTCTGACACGTTCAAAAAACTGACAGGTGTGTAAATGATTAGAGCTGCAATTCTCTGTGACCAATCGAATGTTCATCAGCGAGCATTAGTGTCGTTCGCATTTAGTGTTGTTACCAGGCCTGGTAGGGTATATATGGAGCTTGAACAGCATCGGATGTCGAATTATCACTTCGAAGGACACTGAGATGATGCGTACTCGTGTGAGATAGCGTAAGCAGCAGCTGAAAAAATTGGAAAGGGGCTCCATTGTGGGAACGTATTTACAAATCTGCTCCAATAATATTCAGATTCATGGGGTATTCTGTCACAGTTGTCCATGTTGAACTAAGTAGGAAGATAGGATCGTGAGGGAAAATAGGATCGTGAGGGCAAACATACTCGTTGTCAAGATCCCGTTCGACCACGTATGACAGCCACAAGGTAGGGTCGCCATATTGTGCGCTAACTGCATCGTAGCCCCTTCACAACTATCGCTGCCACTCGAGAACAATTAGTCAACTCCCTGCGACATTCTGTGTCGTACCACACCATCTGAACTAGGGGATTGTCGACCCTTCGTTCGTAGCCATTAACACTACAACACAAACCTCTGCATTTGGAAGGTGTCGTGACCGGGAAACACAGACTATTGATAAAAGGCGTCACATGGTGTTAAGCGATGAATCGCGGTTCTGCTTCACCGCGGATGACCAACGTCGGCGAGTATGGTGACCAGCTGGAGAGAATTCTCATTCCTACAATGTTTTGGTGTGGCACAGAAGCATTACTCTTGACGTCACGATGTAGGGGACCATTGGGTACGACTTCACGTCACGGCTAATAGTGATTGAGGGATCTCCGATGTCACAACGGTATGTCGCAGTTACGCTGCATCCGTATCTGTGGCGCTGTTTTTCAACAGGACAATGCTCGTATACACATGGCGCTTATCTCTGTGAACCGTCTGCGTGACGCTGAGGCATTCCCGTAGCCAGCAAAGCACTCAGATCTGCTCCCAGTAGACCAGCTGGGACGTCCCAGAGGCAATACCCAGGTTACCAAAAATCACTCACAACAGCTGGGGCCAGCTTGGTTAGAATAGCCTTCATGACGGCGTTCCAAAACGAATCTACGCATGTATTCTGGTGAGAGGGGATACAAAGTCGGACTGATAAGTGGGTTCATACTGTCACGTATTTTGTAAACTTGTTACGATTATGTAGTCACCGAAATGACATCACATATGCCATACATCCCTGATGTCCACCACCCATACTCCGCGCTTCCTTTTTTGACAGGAACGGTATGAAGTGATTTTCAATTTTCTGGTTTATTGGGGGCAGCTGTGACCTGCATCTGTATCTGCAGCGCAGCGAGCTCTCGCGGACTTGACCGGCCGCGTGCGATGCGGTACGCAACCCTCCTGCAGCGCCCTGCACTTTCCCAGGAAACCGCAGTTCACCATTCGCCATCGCGCAGTTGCGAGACGGGAGCTGTTACAGCAGAAGACCAGATTTTAATGTGGGCTCCGGGCGATGCATATTCAGCAGCAGTACTTGTTTGCCCCGTAAACACGGCCGCCCAGACACAAATCGGGGGTCTGCCGTAACAAGTACTGCAAATGTTTGACCTGCCCATTATTCTGGGTCGCTTTTCAGAAACAGAGGTGCTGCTGAACTCTTTAGTCGCGATTAATTGAAATACTCAGTGGCGTATGATTCGAGAGAGCGTGAATGAAATGTAACTCACACTTGTTTGTGATAGTTAAAGCAGTCATTATTGCCGCTCTCAGGTGAGTCAAATTACACAGAACATAATTCTTCATTTCAGCTTTTGTTTTCAGTTTTTTATTTAATTTATATCGCCGATTAAAGTGTCTAGTGATAACGAACAATCCGTGACATCCAATATCTTCACAAATACACTGAATCAAAAAAAGACGCAACACCGTGAAGGAGCTGTGCGACATAAATGAAAGTTGGTAGCCGTGTTTCTACATCGGAAAAACGATGTCTATTCAAAATTACTACCAGTCGCATAAGAGACAATCTGCTGGCGCCACTATAAGAATGCAAATCAAATTTGCTTTCAGTACACACTGTAACGGTCGGAAACGTCAGTTGCCTATGAGATTGGCCGTGGTGATTCGTCCATCCGCTCGGTACAGTTTCAAACGAGACTCATCCGACCAGGCAACATTTTTCTCATCATCAACAGTCCAATGTGCGTGTTGACTGGTGCAGGCGAGGCGTAAAGCTTTGTTTAGTGCACAGTCATCAAGGGTAAACGAGTGGGCCTTCGGCTCCGAAAGCCCGTGTCGATGATGTTTCGTTGAATGGTTCGCACGCTGACACTTGTTGATGGCCCAGCACTGAAATCAGTAGCAATTTGCAGAAGTGTTGCACTTCTGTCACGTTGAACGATTGTTTTCAGTCGTCGTCGGTCACGTTCTTGCAGGATCTTTCTCGGCTGTAGTGATGTCGAAGATTCGATGCTTCACCGGATTCCTGACATTCACGAAACACTTGTGAAATAGTAGTACAGAAAAATGCCCACTTAACCTATTGTTGTGTTAAATGCTTTTCCATATCACCCCCATTTCCTTTTGATTGACAGGCACTCCGCCATAGCCAGTCCCAAGCCCAGTTGAGAAAGGAGGAGGGGGAGGAGTAACACCTCGTTAAAAAAAAAAAAAAAAAAAACCTTGGTTCACCTGGCCCACGTGATAGTACCTCGTGAGGGCCCCTTGCCAGAGATACGGTGAAGACCTCAACGGCAGCGAAGGCGGAGAGGATGGGCCTCGGTACGGCGGAGCTGGCGGAAGAGGCACCTTTTCTCTCCTTGGGTACAAAAAGAGTACAAGTAGCGACTGAACCCCAGAGGGGCGGCTGCAGGCAGCGTCTGACTCATGGTGAGCGGCTGACTTTAGGCTGGGCATCCTACTGCCTATGTGGAAAGTAACGGGAAACTACCACATTACATTCCCAAGCAGTACATGGTATGACTCTCCAAGAGAAAATTCCGGAGTTAAAACCTCCCCTCATTCGGCTCTCTGGGAGGGGAACACATTTAGAGTAGACATACTGGAAAGGAAGAAAGGGACAGTGAAGGGAGGAAAGATACGGATTCGAACATGGAATGTGAGGACACTTCTGCAAGCACGAAAGCTAGAGAATGCAAAACAGGAGATGAAAAGGAACAGATTAGATGCCCTCGGTTTGTGTGAAATGAGATGGGGAATGGGGAGATAGAATGTGGAGATTATAAACTTTTTTACTCAGGAGAAATCAAGAGTGGTGAAAACGGAGTAGGAATATTGATAGTGCAAAAGTTGAAAAATAAGGTAATGAAGGTACAATATATTGATGGAAGACTGATGATGATACGATTGAAGGCTAGTTCAAAAGATTTGGTATTAATACAGGTATATATGCCAGCCAGCCAGCACAGAGATGAGGAAATGGAAGAATATCATGAGAAAATACAATAACTCATCGAGAAAGAAAATAGAAATGCATGCATTATCATCATGTGGGACTGGAATGCAGTGGTGGGTGAAGGAAGAGATGAAGAAACAGTAGGAAAATTTGGATTAGGAATAAGAAATGAGAGAGGTGAACGACTAATTAGTTTCCATAAAGAAAATTCATTAGCAGTGGGTAACACATTATCTGAACACCACAAAAGGAGATGTTACACATGGATATCAAATTTGAATAGGGAAAGATATCAGCTGGACTGCATCCTGATACAAAAAAGGTTTAGAAACTGTTTGAAGAATGCTAAAGCTTATCCAGGAGCGGATATAAATTCAGACCGCACTCTAGTGATGGGAGAAATACAAGTGAAGTTGAAAAAAGTCTGGAGAGGTAAAGCAAAGGAAAGGCTAAACATAGAAAGACTCAAAGAGGTAGGAAAAGCATCAGATTTGGAGAAAAGATTTATGGAAAAATGTTAGAGGTAGTGTTGATGAAAGTGCTAATGACAAGTGGATAAAAATGAAGGGAGGACTCATGGACTCCACCAAAGAAGTACTGGGAATTACAGTATCCCAAAGCACCAAGAAAGAATGGATAACAGAAAACATGTTGAAAAAGATGGAAGAATGCAGAAAGTGGAAAAGTGTAGAAACTGAAGAAGACAAAAAGAGGTACAGGAAACTGAATAATGAATTAAGAAGAGAAACTGAATAAGCAAGAGAAAAATGGATGAAACAGAAATGCGACGAAATAGAGAAAATGGAGAGAGAGGGAAAGTATAAAGTGATGTATAGACTGGCTAGTTAGATAGTTTTTGAACATAAAAGAAAGAGGAATAACATGGAAATAGAAAGAGCGGATGGTACTCTAGCAGAAGAACCACAGGAGGTGTTGAACAGATGGCAAGAATATATTGAATATCTGTATAAGGAGGATGAAATGCAAAGTGAAATTAAGGTTGAAGAGAAGCAATATGTGCCGGAAGATGGAAAGGGATTTACCATCTTCGAAGCAGAAGTAGAAAAGGCGCTGAAGGAGATGAAGAATAGGAAGGCATGTGGAATAGATGATTTGCCAGCAGAACTGTTGAAGAGTCTGGGAAACAAGGCAAGACAAGAAATAGTCTACCTCTGCAACAAAGGGGAATGGCCTCAGGACTTCGCTGCAACAGTTATGATACCAATAGAGAAAAAAAAAGCAATAAAAAATGTGAAGAGCACCGGACCATCAGTCTAATTTCTCAAGCAGCTAAAGTCTTGCTGAGAGTGTTGAACAGAAGGTTATATGGCAAGCTGGATAGAGGGATTGCAGAGGAGCAGTTCGGATTTAAAAGAGGAAATGGAACAAGAGATGCTATTGGCCTGCTAAGAACTATAGGGGAAAGATATATGGAAAAGGGTAGAGAAATTGTAAGTAGGCTGTTTAGGTTTTTATGTTGGTAACGCCACGTAGCGCTCTATATGAAAATCACTGACTGTGCTGTGTGAAGGCTGTGGTTGGTTTGCATTGTTGGAGTATATGCTATTGTAGTGTTGGGCAGTTGGCTGTTAACAGCGCGTAGCGTTGTGCAGTTGGAGGAGAGCCGCCAGCAGTAGTGGATGTGGGGAGAGAGATGGCGGAATTTTGAGAGCAGACGATCTGGGCGTGTGTCCATTAGAAAGAGTAAATTTGTAATATTGGATATCATAGACTGATATATATATTATGACTTTTGAACACTATTAAGGTAAATACATTGCTTGTTCTCTATCAATATCTCTCATTTGCTAACTATGCCTATCAGTAGTTAGTGCCTTCAGTAGTTTGAATCTTTTATTTAGCTGGCAGTAGTGGCCCTCGCTGTATTGCAGTAGTTCGAGTAATGAAGATTTTTGTGAGGTAAGTGATTCATGAAAGGTGTAGTTTATTGTTAGTGAAGTGTTGGCAGAAGAGCCAACACCGTGTTGCTAGAGGAGGCCGAAATGCACGCTTTTAAGCTCACGCAGACTGGTGTGAGGTCTGGAACAAGGTAAAGTAATTATCCTATAAAGAAAAGAACGTAGTTCTTGGAATACTTAACTTTAATCCACAATTGGAGAACATCGCTCTTGTTGATACATGAATTATAATCTCAATATAAACTGGTAATGGCGCCTTGCTAGGTCGTAGGAAATGACGTAGCTGAAGGCTATGCTAACTATCGTCTCGGCAAATGAGAGCGTATTTGTCAGTATATCGTCGCTAGCATAGTCTGCTGTACAACTGGGGCGAGTGCTAGGACGTCTCTATAGACCTGCCGTGTGGCGGCGTTCGGTCTGCAATCACTGATAGTGGCGACACGCGGGTCCGACGTATACTACCGGACCGCGGCCGATTTAAAAGCTACCACCTAGCAAGTGTGGTGTCTGGCGGTGACACCACAGTTAGTCAGGGCCATTTTTTTGTAGAGATTATTGAAAGTCAGATTGCGTTTCGCTAAAAATATTGTGTGTCAGTTTAGTGATGATCAGAATAAGTAAAGAGAGAAGTGTCTGAGTACGTTCAGTTTTGCTCAGCTGTTTGAAAATCAAATAACGTAAGGGGTTTATCAGCACAGTCATTCATTAACTTTTCTAAGGAGACGTTACATATGTCGACCCTTACCCGAGGATACCTCACTGGAATCTTCTGATTTTTTCTTGTAGTTTGTGTAATTAGTGTAGCTATTGTTTATTGCTAGCGCGTAATTATAGAGAGAATTTCCTTTGTAGTTGCAGTTTTTCATTGTTGTACAGTAAAACAGTTCTGGCATGCATGTAGATTTGCACCAAGTATTTCGTAGCTGCGCTTGCAATTAACGAGATATTATTTTCAATGCTATGTTAATGTGTTTTCTTATTTTGCTCTTCAAATTGTGCTTTTCTGTGTTATCGTGTGAAATATTGTGACAATAATGGCGTGTGAAAAACGTAATACTAGGCTCCAAAGTAAACTGAGAAATGACAGTGAAGACGAAAGGAGTGTGATGGCGCCACCGTGTAATGAATTAACTAATGTCCAAAGTAGTAATTTGGTAATTGTGCATAGGGAAATGGAGCAGGCTGCAAATAATGGTGTAGACAGTGAAACAATTAGTGGACAGGGAAGCATTATCGATCGATCGGTCGGCAACAGCTCGCCTCAGGAATCCGAAATGACAGAACGCAATCTTGCAAATACTGTAGATTCAGGTTTTGCGTCCTCACCGTTTTCTCAAATAAGTCAAGGCGCATTTTCTGCTTTTCAAAATGCAAATATTGCTGGTTCAAGTGCACTGCCGAATAGCACTGAGGAACATGTTTCAGACACCAGTGCATTGTTATTACAGTTAATGCAACAAATGGGACAAAGGCTACAAAAGATAGACACAACGCTTGAACAAAATCAGAAACAAATGGAACAAAATCAGAGACAAACACAGCAAAAACTTCAAAAGTTAGACACAATGGAACAAAGTCTTCGGAAGTTAGACACAATGGAACAAAATCTTCAAAAGTTAGACACCACGCTTGAACAAACACGTGACGATTTAACTACTGAGTTACATAATATTGAATCGAAATGTCAAAAAGTCTGTAATGACGTAAAAACACAAATTTGTGAGCATTTCCAGCCTATTTTTTCGCAGCATGGAAATGCATTACAGAATCACGAAGCAGCCATAGAAGAACTGCAAACTATTGTTCATGAAAATCATGAGACCTTGCGGGCTAAAATTGACTCAGTTGCATCTACCGATTCGGTTACGCTACTTGCAAAAACTCAGGAAAACTTAAAGGACACAGTAGATACTCTGAAAATTGGTTCAGAAAGACACATGAAATTAGTTCATTATCAGAGAAAGTAGTCGAACTTTCGGATCAGCTAAACAATTTATCTACGAACAATTAATTAACCTCTCTCGTGGGAAAGTGCCACGTCCCCTTGCAATGCCCCTCTGGTGGGAAGTTCAAATTCCATCAGGACGATGCAACCTCTACTAACCTAAGAAAAGTGGCTGGAAGATAGGTCACTTGGGCTACCTCCACTAGCCTACGTCATCCAACCGCCACCTCTTCCTCGGAATTGGCTGGAAAAGGACTCAGCCTGTGCTGGATAGGATGGGCGTAACTCTTACTTAACCTGTTGTTCTGTTCAGTGGTTTTCCATGTCTCCCCCATTTCCTTAAACTATTGTACCGTCTTTGATGCCAAATTAAATAATTAGTTATGACCATCCACCATTTTCTGATAAGCTGTTGGAATTTTGCATGCATTTGAAGGCCATTTCTGGCGCATTCTTCTTTCTACCCCACATCCTTAAAATATTGTACTGCATTTTATATATAAATAATGCAAATTAAACTAGTGTTAAGCATTTAACCTGCTGATCTACTCCATGTCACCAACTTGCCCCCCTCCCTCCGCCCCCCCCCCCTTAACTATTGTACAGCTAACATCATGTTGATATAAAAAGTTATGCAAATTAATTAAATCGATATTTTTCACATGTATGGGATAGTTCTTTTAATTCTCAGAATCCTATTGGTCAGTGAAATCGATGGAATACAGTTTAAACAAAAGATTGGTAGTAAATAACAGTAAATAACCCCCCCCCCCCCCCCCCACTCGACGGCCAATGCCGCCGCCACCGCCGCCGCCGCCGCCACCGCCACTGCCGTCAGCTGCCAAGCGACACGTAGGTGTCAGTTCAGGTCCCGCAAGGATGAGCTGGCGACACCTCTTTCGCACATAACACCCAAGAAACTCCTGTCGAAACACATGTTCCCCTAGGTACCATTGCTAGTGCGATGACGCATAGCTGCGGTGTGGGTTGAGCGGCGATATAGATGCTCCAATGCTTCCCAGGATAGCAAAGGGTGCATTCTTCCTAGTGATCGTTACTGAATTTAACTGTCAACCGCTGCTGGTACGGTACCATTGTCTCAAATGACATTAGTTTTTGCTGAAGACGAGTGCTGTTAAGGAGGTGAAGTTTAAGGTGGAAGATAACAAAATATATATATAATGGTTGCATAGAAATACACATGAATTAGGTTATGGGAGCAAGGAGGCACGTGACAGGGTCCGCTTCCAAAGATATATAACAGACAAGTCTAAAATTATATCTCCTGTACTTGAAGAAAACCACAGACATAGCATGTGGTTAAAAACCTGTACACTGTCACAGGGGACCAGGGTTGAGGAAAAAATAACGCAAATGTTGTCAGGTAAAAATTCGTTTGTTGTAATTTTATATTTTCATAAGCAGACACAGCAACAATGTTTCCATGCCTGTTTTTGAGTCGACGGAGAGGACACTCGTAGAATTCCAGCTCTTGAATAGCAGCAAAGTTGATGGTTCCACGCATCCATGAGATCTTCTCCTTCCCCTTTACACAGACGATGGTATCCGTATGATCAAACAATTTAAGCGCCGTTATCGTATCTTTATAGCGTATCTCTTGGAACAGGAATGCTGAAGCATTACGTGTAAGCTTGGATCCCACTGTATTGCTACCGTCTGTTTTCTTGAATGACCCCCTCAAGATATGTGAAACTCTTTCATGGAAGAGGGAGTGCATCTTGGTGCTGGATGATAATCCTAATTTCTTCGTTCTTGTTAAATGTGGTTGAAGCGTTAGGTTTATAAGAGAAGTATTCCTGACGTATAATGGTCTCATCATACTCTACCAGACTGGTTATATTGAGTGAGGACGTCATTGCGCGGTTTCAAGCCAACTGATTTAAGAAACACGTAGTTCGCACATGTTATCACTTTGCTGTTTGGTAGCGAAGTGACATGCTGCGGATTGTGTGCACTTGTTTTATATTATATGCCCTACACGCCTTAGATGTAATCGTACAGTGATCTCCTCACCACGAAAGTCAACAAGTTGGTTATTCTCGTCGACAATACGCAGCTCCAAATAATCCAATGTCTGAGCTATCACCGGAAGGTATTGGAAGGGGTCCAACAATCTCATACCAGGTGGCAACTGAGGCGAAGATTCCGTAAATAGTATGAATCAGGCTACCATTGAGATAGGAGTTCGTTGTAATGTTGCACTCGACTCTGATTGTGATGATGGGAACTATGACCACAGTCTGATCTGACTTGTAAAATTTACTTGGATCCTTCTTCAAAACCTGCCCTTTTGTGAAACCCTGCAGGCGCCCCATTGAACATTTCTGGTTAAAGTCAGTCGTTGCATTTATAGTCCTTATTTCAGATTTAAGGGTATTGACGTTTGAAAGTAGTTCACTACCTTTCCCAGACTGTTTTAAGATTTGGTTCAAATCATCAATATCGTATGCATCCTGTTCTACTTCCACAATATCTTTTTCACCATTAATATCCAGATGCAGTTTGTTGTTAGTCTCAGTGATATTTGGGGTGCTGTTGTACTTCTCCAGCCCAATAAATGCAATACTCCATTCACCTCATATCAATTGGCAGGAAATAATTTGTATACAATACAGATGATCGTTCTTTTAACGTCAAAGTGTACAGCA
The DNA here is from genome assembly GCF_021461395.2 of Schistocerca americana. NCBI lineage: Eukaryota > Metazoa > Arthropoda > Insecta > Orthoptera > Acrididae > Schistocerca > Schistocerca americana. The sequence goes on from NC_060125.1 coordinate 37,221,277, forward strand.
TTGCATCTAAACCTCAACTGACGAAGGACTGTTTAAAGCTCCTCCTTATATAGCATGCTTCTTTTTCTTTGCAAACGTCAAGAGAAACGCGATGCATACATGTCCAAAGAGGTATGTATTAAAGTCTTGATAGCGCTGATAGATACAGCAATAAGGAATAGCGCAGTAGGCATTAGAGTTGAAGAGGAATGGACATCTCTAAAAAGGGCCATCACAGAAGTTGGGAAGGAAAACATAGGTACAATGAAGGTAGCTGCGAAGAAACCATAGGTAACAGAAGAAATACTTCAGTTGATTGATGAAAGGAGGAAGTACAAACATGTTCCGGGAAAATCGGGAATACAGAAATACAAGTCGCTGAGGAAAGAAATAAATAGGAAGTGCAGGGAAGCTAAGACGAAATGGCTGCAGGAAAAATGTGAAGACATCGAAAAAGATATGATTGTCGGAAGGACAGACTCAGCATACAGGAAAGTCAAAACAACCTTCGGTCACATTAAAAGCAATGGTGGTAACATTAAGGGTGCAACGGGAATTCCACTGTTAAATGCAGAGGAGAGAGCAGATAGGTGGAAAGAATACATTGAAAGCCTCTATGAGGGTGAAGATTTGTCTGATGCGATAGAAGAAGAAACAGGAGTCGATTTAGAAGAGATAGGGGATCCAGTATTAGAATCGGAATTTAAAAGAGCTTTGGAGGACTTACGGTCAAATAAGGCAGAAGGGATAGATAACATTCCATCAGAATTTCTTAAATCATTGGGGGAAGTGGCAACAAAACGACTATTCAAGTTGGTGTGTAGAATATATGAGTCTGGCGAGATACCATCTGACTTTCGGAAAAGCATCATCCACACAATTCCGAAGACGGCAAGAGCTGACAAGTGCGAGAATTATCGCACAATCAGCTTAACAGCTCATGCATCGAAGCTGCTTACAAGAATAGTACACAGAAGAATGGAAAAGAAAATTGAGAATGCGCTAGGTGACGATCAATTTGGCTTCAGGAAAAGTAAAGGGACGAGAGAGGCAATTCTAACGTTACGGCTAGTAATGGAAGCAAGGCTAAAGAAAAATCAAGACACTTTCATAGGATTTGTCGACCTGGAAAAAGCGTTCGACAATATAAAATGGTGCAAGCTGTTCGAGATTCTGAAAAAAGTAGGGGTAAGCTATAGGGAGAGACGGGTCATTGACAATATGTACAACAACCAAGAGGGAATAATAAGAGTGGACGATCAAGAACGAAGTGCTCGTATGAAGAAGGGTGTAAGACAAGGCTGTAGCCTTTCGCCCCTACTCTTCAATCTGTACATCGAGGAAACAATGATGGAAATAAAAGAAAGGTTCAGGAGTGGAATTAAAATACAAGGTGAAAGGCTACCAATGATACGATTCGCTGATGACATTGTTATCCTGAGTGAAAGTGAAGAAGAATTAAATGATCTGCTGAACGGAATGAACAGTCTAATGAGTACACAGTATGGTTTGAGAGCAAATCGGAGAAAGACGAAGGTAATGAGAAGTAGTAGAAATGAGAACAGCGCGAAACTTAACATCAGATTTGATGGTCACGAAGTCATTGAAGTTAAGGAATTCTGCTACCTAGGCAGTAAAATAACCAGTGACGGACGGAGCAAGGAGGACATCAAAAGCAGACTCGCTAGGGCAAAAAAGGCATTTCTGGCCAAGAAAACTCTACTAGTATCAAATACCGGCCTTAATTTGAGGAAGAAATTTCTGAGGATGTACGTCTGGAGTACGTAGTGAAACATGGACTGTGGGAAAACCGGAACAGAAAAGAATCGAAGCATTTGAGATGTGATGCTATAGACGAATGTTGAAAATTAGGTGGACTGATAAGGTAAGGAATGAGGAGGTTCTACGCAGAATCGGAGAGGGAAGGAATATGTGGAAAACATTGATAAGGAGAAGGGACAGGATGATAGGACATCTGCTAAGACATGAGGGAATGACTTCCATGGTACTAGAGGGACCTGTAGAGGGCAAAAACTGTAGAGGAAGACAGAGATTGGAATACGTCAAGCAAATAATTGAGGACGTAGGTTGCAAGTGCTACTCTGAGATGAAGAGGTTAGCACAGGAAAGGAATTCGTAGCGCGCCGCATCAAACCAGTCAGTAGACTGATGACCAAAAAAGCGCTGATAATTGTACAATACACGTCTTCTGTGAGTGACGTATTGTTTTAACTCTTCTGGTAGTTGCAGGTCACCAAATGAGTCGAAATAGTAAACGGTATCCGCATTTTTCATAACATATGATACCCAGTGTGTGCTGGGGCCTTCAGCAACATTTGAATTCATAATGCCACAGTTTTCCACATAGTCTTCAGTAATGTATCCCGCATAAACACACCTCGGAATCTTGATATGTTGTATTTGTTTCTAACAAACTTGAGAAGATCAGTATTCGTGAGTGGTCGATCTGGTAGGAGTGCGAATGGGCTTTTTTTTAAATTTTTTTATCCTGTATGGTTTCTAGTATAGTACTTTTCCGATGGATGCGGCTTCCATCATGCGGTTATGTCTTCTTGCCTCTTCTAGCTGTGCTTGGGAGTTTTGCGCGTTCTTGACTGTTCGAGCGATGGCTGCCGCACCACCAGCGAGGGACCCTCCCGCTGAGAGCGCGGAGAGGGCCGGGACGAAAAATGGGAGAAAACTGGCAGATGTCTTGGGTGTTGGTAGAAGTCGAGCTGCTTTAACTGATCCTCTTCCTTTTCTTCTTCCTGCATCTTTCTGCTTCAGTGCGTTTTTAGCTGCATGCATCGCTGACAGGATACATTTCTTCAAACAGCTCTGGTTCCTGCCCTTGTCCTTCTTCTTGTATAGTGCACAACGTGCAGCATTCATAACTCGCTTGAAAGTCATCACTCCCGAACACAACATAATTTTTCCACGCATGGTTTTATCAACTGCAAATGCTGCAATGCGTTAATCTATACCAATATCCTTTCTTCTCCGTATCGCCGGCCGCGGTGGTCTCGCGGTTCTAGGCGCGCAGTCCGTAGCCGTGCGACTGCTACGGTCGCAGGTTCGAATCCTGCCTCGGGCATGGATGTGTGTGATGTCCTTAGGTTAGTTAGGTTTAACTAGTTCTAAGTTCTAGGGGACTGATGACCACAGCAGTTGAGTCCCATAGTGCTCAGAGCCATTTTCTTCTCCGTATCGCCTTAGCCTTATCAGCTACAATGCTATCTGGAATGTGACGACTCGATAGATCTTTATTTGCAGCATACGCAATGTCATGTAGCGTACACGCTTCGTCGAATAGATTAACCCCCTTATCAGCTCATGCCAAGCGTCTCTGACGCTTTGTCCCAGGTCCACAGTAGTTACACCCAGGGATGTGTAATTCCACTGGCAGTTTGTCTAGAATACCACCACCTCCTCTAATGCATGTCCTAGCAGGAGTGTTGTGCTGCTGCGGTGGCTGTAAACAATGCGCCGCCGTTACATAGCAAATCGTCGGCATCAATCCAACTGTTTTGTGTAGCAGGAAAACCAAGCCATTTCACTAGTGCTTTATTTCCACGACGTCTTATGCCTCTCCACGAGAAAAACATCCGGCTCAGAGTTTTCTGCAACTTTTCAGTGCAGAAGCCGCCTCCAATTTCTTCACCTTTACTATCCTTCAATATATGTTCTAGGATTCGTTCTTTGCACCTTTGAAACTGTAAATATCTCTGTTGACCAGTTTGGTAGGTATGGTTTTCAAATGCAGTCTTGTGTTTTGAGATACGTACGAAATCACCTACATTAAATTTCTGTCTGCGTGGATCCAGCATTTTAATGAGATAGTACACTGTATCCATGAGCCCATTTTCACTAACATTGATTGGTCTCATTTTTATTGTGGTATGTTTGGTTCGATTATGCTGACCAATTATTTCTGGGAGGATATTCATGCATTTGTAGGACCCGCGAAGGTTGAAGCGCTTCCGCATTCGACCTTTCATTGTTCTGTTCAGACGCTCAACGATACTTGCCTTCAGGTGAGTGAATGTTGAGTAGTGACGTATTCCATACCGCTGCATCACAGTCTTGAAATACCTATTGTAAAACTCTCTGCCGGGATCGGTATGGAGGTTGTCTGGGCATCGATTCGTCCCTGTCTGTAGCAAACGCACAAAAACATCTGCGACATTTCTACCCGTTTTATTTTAACAGGTAATGCCCAAGCAAATTTGGAGTATGTATCAATAACCAATAAAATATATTTCAATCCATTATTCTCATGTGAATATTCCCTCATATCCACAAGATCAGCTTGTGATAAGTGATTCAAACCTTTATTCATAACATGCCTACGATGGTATGTTTTGCATGCTGGTTTGTGCAGTTCTCCATACTTAGCCGACGATACCTCTCTCTCTAAGCTCAGAGATTATTGAAACAACCTCATTCGAATAAGCTGTATTTCCTGCAGCAGCTGATGTCATGAGCAGCTGTAGTCGATCTGCTAGCTCTTTGGGGTCGTCATAATATATATACTTCGGGAATCGATTGTTCACTGCTTTATGCACAGTGTCAATACCATCACGTTTGCTGCTGCTGTTGTTGTCGTTGTTGCCATTTCCGCCTTTAAGTATTGGTTTTATAATGGTTTTATATTCCTTGTTGCTCAGGCTTTTCTCGATCTTATGTACATCAGTCATGTGCAGTTTTTCACGGTACGTTTCCCTATCGTAAATTGAATAATTTGTAGGCTTTTTGGTAGGTCTTACGAAAATAAGATTCATTAAGCCAGGTGTTCTCTCAAACCGCCTATCACCAATCTGTACTGTGTGATCAGCTACAGTTATAGGATGCATACCCAACATGTACAGTCTTCCCCTGCTAACGCCGAATGTTCTATGTATCTGACCAGGGGCGAGACGGATAATGAATTCGTCAATGGTATCGTTATCGTGTGTTTTTGTTTTTGCTGAGAGCTGTCGGAGAGATTCAGTAACCGGCTTAAAGGTCTCTCTTAGTGTTTGCTGTCGATCCATATGCCCTAACCTCAGCAACCGTAATTTCTCGTGAAATACTTTCCGCGCTTGAATCACTTTCTGCTTCGTTGACATCTCGGTGTGTACTAATCAGACATCTCCGCAGCGTTAGGCTTTATATATCCCCTCATTTTCTTCTTCCTCTTACTATGTACCTGCTCCCCTTCTGAACAACACGGAATACTACATCTATTTCCCCCTCAATAGCCTCTACCTTTTCAGTTAAGTCAGCTACTTTCTTACCCACTTCACTAACTAACTCATTTAACGCATTCACAATTCTCAGCAGAGTCTGGTAATACGTCTCTAGTTCTCTGCACATACCTCCAATTTTATGCACAATAGCCTGAATTTCAGCATCCATGTACAGGCGAATGTCCTGTCTGTGCAGAGTGCGACAGACAATAACTTCTACATTCAAGGAGGTCAAGAGGAGAATACGATTAAAATCAGTAAGATAATATGGAAAATGCCTCACATCGCTTTATCTGACGAGGAGCGTTTGAAGCTTTTAAAAGTCCTGAATTCCGGTGCGTTTCTGCCACTGACGTTCCGCTCGTGGTTCCAAGTACCCAGCGTTTCCGACTGCGAGCAGACAAACATGAGCTATTAAAACCTCTTCGCAGTTAGACACCTAAATTCATCACACTTGCGTTTCAGACTGATAGAAGAGGTAATATAGCAAATGATTCCACTTTGTTAAGCAACTGCATGTTAACTAATGCCTAAGTCTATCTCAATTCAGAATTCGACCCATATGACAGTTTACATCTGCAGTGGAATCCAAATGATTACAGTGTAGTTTATGACATGTATGGAAGGTTTCGTGCTTCTTACTATGGAACTGCTGATGGAGCGTGTCTACTCAGTCCATGCATGTTCAAGGGGCTTTCACCGATCATCGTAATACACTGCTTGAAACAAAACGAGACAATTAAGTCTGGACTTATAGATGTGCTAATTTGAATCTTCGACAAATTTCCTAGAACACAGTGCAATGTATGCTCTAGTTCAATATGACAGTGTGATAAACTACTGCTAGCTCACCGGTGTTGTGCAACGAGCTGTATAAATGAATAGGTGCTGCACCATACCTAAAGCATTTCACAATGGTGTCTCAAGGTGTCAACATCATTGGAGATGAAACTTCCTGGCAGATTAAAACTGTGTGCCGGACCGAGACTCGAACTCGGGACCTTTGCCTTTCGCGGGCAAGTGGTAGAGCACTTATCCGCGAAAGGCAAAGGTCCCGAGTTCGAGTCTCGGTCCTCATATCAGCGCACACTCTACTGTAGAGTGAAAATTTCATTCTAGAATCATTGCAGATGCTCAGGGTCTCTATGATGGTGAGCGTAGTCAGTTCATATTTAAAGATGTTACATTTGTCATCATCATCATCATCATCAATTAAGACTGATTATGCCTTTCAGCGTTTAGTCTGGAACATAGCCCCCTTATAAAATTCCTCCATTATCCCCTATTCAGTGCTAACATTGGTGCCTCTTCTGATGTTAAACCTATTACTTCAAAATCATTCTTAACCGAATCCAGGTACCTTCTCCTTGGTCTGCCCCGACTCCTCCTACCCTCTACTGCTGAACCATGAGTCTCTTTGATAACCTTGCTTCTCCCATGCGTGTAACATGACCCCACCATCTAAGCCTGTTCGCCCTGACTGCTAAATCTATAGAGTTCATTCCCAGTTTTTCTTTGATTTCCTCATTGTGGACACCCTCCTGCCATTGTTCCCATCGACTAGTACCTGCGATCATCCTAGATGCTTTCATATCCGTAACCTCAACCTTGTTGATAAGGTAACCTGAATCCACCCAGCTTTCGCTCCCATACATCAAAGTTGGTCGAAAGACTGAACGGTGCACAGATAACTTAGTCTTGGTACTGACGTCCTTCTTGCAGAAGAGAGTAGATCGTAGCAGAGCACTCACTGCATTAGCTTTGCTACACCTCGCTTCCAGTTCTTTCACTATGTTGCCATCCTGTGGGAATATGCATCCTAAGTACTTGAAACAGTCCACCTGTTCTAACTTTGTTCCTCCTATTTGGCACTCAATCTGTTTATATTTCTTTCCCACTGACATTACTTTCGTTTTGGAGATGCTAATCTTCATACCATAGTCCTTACATTTCTGATCTAGCTCTGAAATATTACTCTGCAAACTTTCAATCGAATCTGCCATCACAACTAAGTCATCCGCATACGCAAGACTGCTTATTTTGTGTTCACATGTCTTAATCTCGCCCAGCCAGTCTATTGATTTCAACATATGATCCATAAATAATATGAACAACAGTGGAGACAGGTTGCAGCCTTGTCTTACTCCTGAAACTACTCTGAACCATGAACTCAATTTACCGTCAACTCTAGCTGCTGCCTATCCATGTAAAGACCTTTAATTGCTTGCAAAAGTTTGCCTCCTATTCCATAATCTCGTAGAACAGACAATAACTTCCTCCAAGGAACCCGGTCATATGCCTTTTCTAGATCTATAAAGCATAGATACAATTCCCTGTTCCACTCATAATACTTCTCCATTATTTGCCGTAAGCTAAAGATTTGGTCCTGACAACCTCTAAGAGGCCTAAACCCACACAGATTTTCATCCAATTGCTCCTCAACTAATACTCGCACTTTCCTTTCAACAATACCTGAGAGGATTTTACCCACAACGCTGCTTAAAGAGATACCTCTGTAGTTGTTACAATCTTTTCTGTTTCCATGTTTAAAGACTGGTGTGATTACTGCTTTTGTCCAGTCTGATGGAACCTGTCCCGACTCCCAGGCCATTTCAATTATCCTGTGTAGCCATTTAAGACCTGACATTCCACTGTATTTGATGAGTTCCGACTTAATTTCATCCACCCTAGCTGCTTTATTGCACTGCAATCTATTGACCATTTTCTCCACTTCCTCAAATGTGATCCTACTTCCATCATCATTCCTATCCCATTCTACCTCGAAATCTGAAACATTACTGATCGTATTTTCACCTACATTGAGCAACTCTTCAAAATATTCTCTCCATCTGCCCACGGCACCCACAGGATTCACCAGCAGTTTTCCTGACTTATCCAAAATACTTGTCATTTCCTTCTTACCTCCCTTTCGAAGACTACTAATTACACTCCAGGATGGTTTTCCAGCAGCTTGACCCATAGTCTCCAACCTCTTTCCAAAGTCTTCCCAAGATTTCTTCTTAGATGCTGCAATTATCTGTTTGGCTTTGTTTCTTTCTTCAACATAAATTTCTCTGTCTACCTGAGTTCTAGTATGTAGCCATTTTTGATACGCCTTCTTTTTCCTTTTACAGGCTGCCTTGACTGTGTCATTCCACCAAGCTGTTTGCTTCATCCTACCTTTACACACTACTGTTCCAAGACATTCTTTAGCCACTTCTAGTACTGTGTCCCTGTACCTTATCCATTTCTTTTCCAATGACTGTAGTGTTCAGTTTTTTAACCACATACTATGTCTGTGGTTTTCTTCAAGTACAGGAGATATAATTTTAGACATGTCTGCTATATATCTTTGGAAGCGGGCACGATCACGTGCCTCCTGCTCCCATAATCCAATTAGTGTGTGATTCCAAGCAACCATTATATATATTTTGTTATCTTCCATTTTCAACTTCACCTCCTTAATAGCACTCATCTTCAGCAAAAACTAATCTCATTTGAGACAGCGCTCCCATACCACCACCAGCAGCAGCAGTTTGACAGGTGAAGTCAGTGATGATCACCCTGTGCTATTCTGGGAAGCACTGGGGCGTCTATATCACCGCTAGACCCGCACTGCAGCTATGCGTCATCGCACCAGCAATGGTGCCTAGGGGAACATGTGCTTCGACAGGAATTTCTCAGGTGTTGTGTGGGACCCGAACTGACAGGTGGCGGCAGTGGCAGCGCTGGAGGCGGCGGGCCTTGAGTGCGGAGAATTGTTTTTTACTATCGATCTTCAGTTTAAACTGTATTCCATCGATTTCACCGACCAATATGATACTGCGAATAAAAAAATAAATAAAAAAAACACATGTGAAAAATGTCGATTTAATTAGTTTGCATAAATTTCTTTACATCGACTTGGTGTTAGCTGTACAATAGTTAAGGCAGGGGGGGGGGGGTGCTTGACATGGAGCAGAACAGCAGGTTAAGTGCATAACACTAGGTTAATTTGCATAATTTTTATATAAAACACAGTACATTAGCTTAAGAAGGTGGGTGACAAAGAAGAATGTGCCAGAAATGTCCTTCAAGAGCATGTGAAATTCGAAAAGTTTATCAGGAAATGGTGGGAGGACATAACTAATTATTTAATTTGGCATCAAAGGCGGTACAATAGTTTAAGGAAATGGGGGAGGCATGGAAAACCACTGAACAGAACAACAAGTTAAGGAAGACTTATTTCCATCTTATCCAGCACATCTGAGTCCTTTTCCAGCTATCACCTAGGAAGAGATGGCGGTTGGATGACAGGTTAGTGGAGGTAGGCCCAGTGCACTTTTTCCAGCCATTTTCTTAGATTAGTAGACATAGTCAAATTGACCTATCTTCCCCCACCAGTTCCTTGGAAGAGGATGCAGTCGGATGACTTAGGTCAGTGCAGGTAGCCCAAGTGGCCTATCTTCCTGCCATTTTCTTAGGTTAATAGAGGGTGCATTGTCTTGATGGAGTTTGAAATTCCCACCAGGGGGGCATCAAAGGGGGTCATTGCACTTTCCCTCCAGAGAGCTTAATTAATTGATTAATTTAATTGAGTAGTAAATAAAATTGATAAATGTGAGAGGGGACCTATTCCAATAATTCAGAACTGAAAGTGTACCTGTAGCAGGGAAGGGGAGGGGGTTGGGGGAGGGGGAGTGGGTGGGTGTGGGACAATAGGTTAAGTGCCTGTCAGTCAAAAGGAAATGGGGGTGACATGGAAAAGCACTTAACAGAACAATCGCTCAAGTGCCTGTCAACAATGGATGTTGCCCCTGAGTGCATAGCTGCTCCTGATGTAGGCAACCCGCACTAACAAAATGAACGGCGCCTCTGTAGCTCCACTACTGATGACCTGCCATTGTAGCATTGCCGTCTGCTGCGCCACATTCTGCCTGTTTACACATCTCTGTATTTGAATACGCATACCTATACCAGTTTCTTTCGAGCTTCTGTGTATAAGGTACTATATGAACATTCTGCAGCAGCGCTGTTACATCCATTCCATAGATTAAGATAAAACAGCCACTTTTTCGTTGTTCCATGCGCGAGTGCGACAGAGCGTATGTTTCCTTCGAAGACTCCATTACACAGATACATCCTCCACTATGCTGTACTCAGAACTAGCACTCGTCAGAGAGGATGTCATGGTACATGGTACCAGACTTCCAGTGCTGTTGCTGGTGTACCACTGTCTATGCACTGTACCTTGCTGTCTCGTCAATGAAAACCGCAATAATTGCCTCCGTGCCAACTGCCCGTGATGCTCCAGCCGCCGGCGTCCTGTCTGTGTAGATACTTCTGTTGCTGCGAACAGTGCTATTATCTGAGCCAAGGCACTTCACTCGGCTCTAAGATCCTATTCTGCCAAGCGAACAGCACGGCTGTCACCTCGGGCGCCGAGATCCTGCATGAGAATGTGTATGATCCTCCTGAACTGATCAATTCAACATTCGTTTGACAGCGGTAGGATGCCGACCAAAGTAATAGACACTTACTGCTACAAGTTTCTCCTCTTTGCAACAAGCATAACACGATTTTCTCGCAAACAACAAATGGTTCAAATGGCTCTGAGCACTATGGGACTTAACTTCTGAGGTCATCAGTCCCCTACTACTTAAATCTAACTAACCTAAGGACATCACACACATCCATCCCTGAGGCAGGATTCGAACCTGCGACCGTAGCAGTCAAGCGGTTCCGGACTGAAGCGCCTAGAATCGCTCGGCTACCGCGGCCGGCGCAAACAACAAACATTCAAACGCGACTTCTGAAATGAGAAAACCTACGTACAACCTTCCCCTACATATAGGATGATTCCCTGATGACGTTACAAACTTATCTCGGATGTGTTTACGCTTCCCCACCATCCCTGAAAGTTTTTTTAACAACATCACGAGATCACCCCGTATAGAACGTAGATGACTTAACTCTCGTGCACTTTGTGCAGCTACGCTGAAGTACTGTTCAACTGGCTATCGCAGCAAGCAGTACAGTTTATGACAGTTCGATGTTTATTGCGTGGCGCCTTCGTGGTGCTGCAATTTTTGTGGTTAGCAGTCAGTACGCAATGCTAGTAACACAACGGAAATACACACAGAATACGTTGTAATCATTTTTGTGACGGTTTTATAGGCTGCACCCAACTGTACAACTACTAGACTCTGGTTCCAGCGTTCAGATGTTTACCTTTTCAACGCGTAGTGCATTAGGTCCCGCTGCCCTTCCATGGCTTCCGCTCAAATGGTAAAACAACAGAAACGTGTTTATATAACGATTACGTTTACGGAAGTACTACATGAAGCGCCACAGCATATCTAACCGCAGAGTCGCTGCACACAGCGTCCGCTCACCGTGGCGTGTCCAAAATACGTGCCTGGCGAGAACAAAGGGACAGGGCTGCATACAAGCGTAGCTAACAAGTCCCTGGCTGGGAGAAGGTTGCACTCTCAGCTTGATCTGACTAGTTACAGAAACATAACTCAAACTGCTACTGCGAGAGCAAACGTGACTGAGGCAACTCAAAAGGGTTATGGAAATTTCAAGCACCCGGGAAAGACGAATTAAAATTCTAGTTGATACATAGAGGCGCGAAGAATGCTACACGGGGAGTTTTCAAATACGTGGAAAATATTAATATTCATAAAAATTAAACGAGAGCTCAGCGTCCAAGGACTTGGATAAGAAATGCCACAAAAAGCTTCACGTTTCCCATTAATCCCTTCCAGTAAAGTTTCGAGGACAGTTTGCATCGATGTCTGTGTTACGTAGGCGCTGTCATAGCCAATCACGGTACGTAGGTTACTTTTGGAATGTGTTCCATTCGTGGATTCATCACATAGGCAACCAAATGCTTCCATGGCCGCACGGAAAACTGTAATACGATTTTTAAACACTCAAAAGCCAGGCTCGTGAAACTTAATATTTCAGATGCATATGACATTAACGTCTTATAACGTTGTTTCAGTCACACTTCCCGAAAAACGTTTAAATACTGAAAACTAGTAACTGCTAAAGTTTCTCCTCGAAGACGACAGAAAGCTTCTGCTTCATTTACACATCGCAGAGGGTTACCGTACTAGATGAATGCTTGGGAAACTTCGTAACTTAAAACAGGCAAATTAAAATAAACACAAAAAATTCAGTTTTTTACAGTTTTTACGTCTTTCGGCTAGAAATTATTGTCTTCCTTACTGAAGTGGTCTTTCAGATTCCTATGAGATAATCTGAAATAATCTCGGTGTCATTCGCCCAAAGTGAAAAAAAGGGAAGAGCTGTTCAGGGAAGAAACGACGTTTCACGAATGTGATTCTTCTGAAAGATGTGAAGGTACTGTTTGTTAACTTCGCAGACATACCGAGATTATCGAAGTGGGTTACAGAGGCAAAGTTGACCCGCCTCGCCCACACCGCCCTACATACACTCTCATTCAGAAACTGTTCAATATATCGCAGTCGTTTTGTCCGTGTACTTTCAATACACGTAATTGAGAAGATGGCCTAGTTATTCATACCTGTGACTATAGCAGCCGTTATCCTCTCATTTTTCGTTACAATCCTCTTCAGTGGGCATCTGTCACGGTCATTCAACACATGTATTTTCGTCCGCGTAGTGGCTTAGCACATGACGTTTTTTCTGCTTTCCCTGTCTTTGGATACAGTGTCTCTTGAAGTACCAAACACTTCAGCTACCCTGGCTGCAGAAGCACCCACCACATTAGCACCAGCGAGCACCACCTAGCTCCGACACAACTCGGCACATACTGAGGACATCACACAGTTGCCGTTCGCGGCCACATACAACGACAGAGCTTGCGAAGTTGGCTAGCACCTGCATATATGTTTGAGTATACATTTCTCGCGATGTTTGCATACTGTTTTCCAGCCTCTCTACGTATTCCGTCCGAGGCAAACGTGAAACTAAATGGGAAAAGGTGAAAATGTCTCTAGCGATGTCTGTATCAGCAGTAACTATTTGTAATCATGAATGTACTACGACAGTTTCCACGAACAGCTTTCTTCGAGTGTGTGTTACATTATCTATTACAATGAAACTATAAAACGGAAGTACATCTAAGACATTTCTGTTCAAGAGCTCTTGGATGACTTTATGTAACGAACCAAAAATTAGTAGAATGTGATTACTTTAACAGTAATTTTAGAAATGATTGTACAAGAACAAGAAGATCGCAAAATCTCCTATATTCCTATGATTTGACGCAGACTGTACTCGTCGAACCAGATTTCAGGGGATCAAATTCAATTGGCTCTAAGCACTATGGAACTTAACATCCGAGGTCATCAGTCCCCTAGACTTAGATCTACTTAAACCTAACTAACCTAAGGACATCACACACATCCATGCCCGAGGCAGGATTCGAACCTGAGACCGCAGCAGCCGCGCAGCGCCGGACTGAAGCGCCTAGAACCGCTCGACCACAGCGGTCGGCTCAGGGGATCAGAAGCACATCTATAGACATAATGTCTGTTCTTTCTTCGTTACTAGAGGGGCATTCCGTTAGTAAAGAGTAAATGGCCTCTCAAACTATGATGCACAAGTTTTAGCACCAAAAGGAATTTGCATACACACGCACACGTTAAATATAAACACAAACTATTTAGAAATGTTAATCCAGTGACAACGGAGAATTTTTAAACGCCATTTAAGAAAAAAGATGGCAGGACGATTACAATTTACTGTATGTAGTACATATTAGCAAAACGTTATGTAAAGGTAGTCCATGATTAAAAACTGTATCATCATTACTTTTGTTACAGTACTGTACTACATGCGCTCACACTGTAAATGAGAAAAAATTATTGCAGTCACTGTTCTGCTAACTTACATTCTCCATAAGTGAGTAGCGTTTCTACCTCCTCTTCGTTGATGTACATCGTACTCACACAAACCTTCAAATAAAGACGGTTGACTGAATGACCGGTGTGTAGTTTTCTTGCGTTTCGATTTGTTTACTGTCAACGCCAGGAAGTGGACGAGTTACGTTAACCCGGGTCCTCCACTGTGTACTTGTACAGGAGTGTCAAATTCAATGTGTGTGACATTTTTAATAACGTCATTATCACGTAAATTGTGCTCTGTGATAATAATAATACAACAGGTCTTGAGAAGAGGAAGTACATTACCGAATAAAAAATAAAGAATGCTGTTTAAAAAGACGTACTGTTGTTGATATATTCGTAACGAACAAAGTTATAAGAATGGCAATCATGCTGTGTAATGTATTTGTGATAGCTAATCAATATTTGCTTGAAAAAGTTTTTTATTTTGGCTCTGGGCAAAAATTTATTTGGAGAGGTTGAGGTAAATACATCACCCTTCACCGCTGGAGCAGTTTGACACTGTCATAGTTTCAAACACGCAAGTCTCCGACTAGTAAATATGTTATCGGGAATGACAACGAAAGCATGTGGCATCGACTGAGATAAGCGTGCGGGCAAAGAAGAAGCACAGTTTCTGATCTTTGTTTTGATTTGTATCCTGCGGGTGGACACAGGCCAAGTTTCTAGTACAGCGCACATGCATAAGTAAATTATAATTTACGTTGTACACACATGTGATGGTACGCAGTTCGAAGTTTCCAAGAAACTTTAAAATCAAATGAATCGGTACGGTCCCAGAGACCTTTTCCAGTCTCTGACGTCTATGATGAATATATGCAGACTGAAGTGATGAATATATGCAGACTGAAGTGATGAATGGAAACTTGTAGCCACGCTGGGATTCAAACCTGGGTCTCCTCCTCATTAGGCAGACGTGCTAACAATCACGCCACCCTGCGCAGACTGCCCTAGCACAGTTCTTCTTCATATAGTTTCATTTGATGAAAAGCAACAATGCCTGCTGAGGTCCTACTCCAGTGCAGTTGGAGAGACTTTGGAATGCTGTTTGAGATTGTTTGGAATACCAAGTGGGCCGAGGCGTGAATAGGAGTTTGGAGTGAGGAGGGAGGCGTGCCGGGGTAGTGGGTGCAGCTGCGCAGAGCCACTGTGCCGGGGTGGCGTAGTGGGCAGCGCGTCTGCGTAGTCAGCAGCAGACCCTGGTTCGAAAAGTGGCCTTCGCACAGATCTTCGTTCTTCACGTCAATCTGCGTATATGTATCATAAACTTTAAAATAAAAAGTGGTCGTTCCTATTACCCAACGATCAAGGAATAACACTGGTTAACAGAGAATTTTTTATAAAAGTTTTTCATGTTTATTTTTAACTACTCTATTCAGCTTAAGTACTTACAGTTTTAACTCATTTAATTCTGACACAAATTGGAAACTTCTATGATGTATGCAAAATGTAGCTATTTAATAACCATAATAACGTCAGCATTGTTTGATGACTTTTGCAGTCTAGCTTGTTACAAAAAGATGTTTTACTTCATAGAGTATATGCAGCTACCTCTCTATGGCACTGTCGTGCAAAATACGAGCAGTGGATTCAGGATATTTGGCCAAGTATTAAGTCACAAGTTGGAGTGAAAAATGTACTATTCTATTCTTTGATGAGAAATAAAAGAGGAAGGAGGATGAGATTAGTGTTTAAAGTCCCATCGACAACTAGGTTATTAGAAACGGAGCACAAGCTTGGATTAAGGAAGGATGGAGAAGGAAAAGCGTCCGTGTCCTTTCGAATCAACCTTCCCGATGTTCTTTCTTAAGCGTTTTGGGGATATCAGGATGGCCGGACCCGGGTTTGACCCGTCGTCCTCCCGAATGTGAGCGCAGTGTGCCAACCGCTGTGCTACCCCGCTCGGCGGGAATTAAAGAAAACTATTCTTGACTCTGATTTACATATTACCACAAATTATGAAAAAATTATTGTACCTCTCCCAAAAGATGGTACTATTTCAAGCGTGTAACAACTAGGTGTCTGTACTCTCGGAAGGCAAGCTGAAAGAAGGAGTTTTGTCGATCCTGACATTCGGAAACTAACGAAAGACTAAACATTCGAACACAAAATGAAAGACATTGGAAGATAAGCTTGTATATTCTTTAAAGAAGTTGCCAAAAAAGTTTCTTAGCAGTTATCAAATTGTTATTGCAAGAATTAAATAAGAAACATACTGGTTAACTTCCAAGTATTAAGCATCTTCACGAGTTTGAAGCTACACTCTCTCGATTCACACAACATATACTGCCCAGGAGAAGTAGGTGACGTGAATGAGAAACTTTCAGAAACGTTTCCTTAAAAGATTAAAGAAATAGAACGAAAGTATCAGGAACGATAGGATATCAGTCGTATAATGGACAGGGCATAACTCAGATTGGTCACAAAGAAAAATTTTAAAGCGATGTTCTGAGGAAAAAAACATGAATTTTAGCATTTTTCGCAAACAATTTTTCTATATATGTTTAGCGTGAATTTTCGTAATCTCCACAACTACTTTGTAGAAAAACTTTACGTGACAGAGAGAAACCCTTGGGATGTCTATACATCGCATATCAAATAACATTAGGATCACCTACAATGATTAAAAAATTTGCGAATTGTAAATTTGTAGACCTCTGTATTCGGAGTTTTATAACTGTACCGGTGCTATGCACTACGTAGGATATGTGATTCTTATTAATTGTTCTAACGCAGTAGATCATTTTGTTACATACTTAACTGTAACGTATTGAGAGGTGGGTCTCTTTCCTAATGTGTTCACTTTCAATAAATTCCATTTTGATCAAGATAAGTATTTATTTCTATGAGATGGAGTGTTTTCCTTACAACAACCAGTAGTTCAGGAAAATGATTGAGCTGATATAATGTTTATTAACACGTGCAGCGAAATTTTCCTAATACTCGTCTTTATATATTCAAACAGAAATGGCAAAATTGGCTTTGTAGTGCCATTTTCGTCCCATTACGTGATGTTTACAGGGTAATGCAAGTGAAAGTCCCCTTTAGTGGTAGGTTTTACCTT
The DNA here is from genome assembly GCF_021461395.2 of Schistocerca americana. NCBI lineage: Eukaryota > Metazoa > Arthropoda > Insecta > Orthoptera > Acrididae > Schistocerca > Schistocerca americana. The sequence continues at coordinate 37,238,427 of NC_060125.1, forward strand.
CAGGTCTAGAACATGTAGTGGCTATTTTATAAAATATACTGTTAATGCTAAGACTATATATTGCACTTTGAAGCTCTTTCTATACAGGTCCAAAATTCATCCCATTCTCACTAAATAACAACAGTTTATTCAATATATCTACAGTAAAGACATCGTCTAATAACCATACCGACGACTTTGCCTCTCTGCGCACTTTTCTTTCTCCATATTTACTATCGTAATTTAATTTGGTTATAAAATATTACATATGACACAACGTAACAAGCATACACTCTACATCCCTCGACAAGAAAATGTATCCAAGCTTTTTCTGTATTTATGCTCTTAAGATCAATCGACACATTTACCCATAAGACAAAATAGCACCGAACACAAGCTCTGCACATACTACAGCACCAAGTGAAGGAAGCGTCAATGTCCGCAGTTGAAGACCATATGACAATCGAAAGAACTGAGCGAGCCAACGGGAAATAAGAACTCATGCGGCAAAAGTAATCTACTGTCAGATGCAGTCGATTTGAATGATTCTACGTATTTTGTTGAAGTCATATTTACGTACATTTTGATGTACACGCGAACAACTGAATATTTACATCTTAAGCACATTCGGCTCCGCGCAGCCGCCACATTGGCGTGGATTTTTGAAATAAGTGGCCACTGGATTTTCTGCAATTCTACACCATTTTGTCGACGTTAAGGATTAAATGATTGTCGAACTCGGAAATTTCTCCGTCCACACCATTTGATAGACTTGTACTCAGAGAAGCTATCTATAGTTACAGGTGGATTGAGAAAATTATTTTTAATGGATAATGAAGCGAAATTAATTCATCGTCTTTTTAATAAATGGGTGTGCAGCCCCGTGCCTACTACCACTGAACTCGTAATTGTAAAAGCAGGCTGAATCCGTGATTCGAACTGTAGAGACTTGTACCAAGGAAGTCAGAGAGAGGATGTTGCTATAGGTGGTCGGTATCCACTTTCTACAATACATATGCATACGTGGATTAATACGGTTCTTTATTTACATGAAGCTGCTACTTAACTTGAATAGAGTCCATGTGTTATGGTACGAGCCCATCAGTAACAGTCCTCTTGCAGACAATATCGGTAATCTTGTTACAGTCACGATTCTTGTCGCTGTATACTGTAGCAGCCTGTGACCTGCTCTTCTGGATGAAAAACGCCAAACTGGTGTGTGAGTTAGCGACAGACGCGTTCCCGTCAGCGGCGGCGGCCTAAATACTCGCTATCGAGAGGGCGTTGGCGGCGTGTTGCTTGTCGGTGTGTCTCTGGCCTCTTCCGTGATAGACGCGCTCGATCCAGATCCCACTACCGATCTTCGCGCTACATCTTTGCCGACCGGTGAGCTGGCGATAGCTTATGCCAACACAGGAACAGCATTTTGAATTTTATTTTACCCCCTCTCCTTGTGTAGTTACTGGGCTGGACCGATACAGAGACTTGTGCTTTTAAAGTCTCTTGAAAGTCTCTGTGCTACAAATACGCTAGGTGGAAGGTAAGTTACGCTGACTGAAACTATCCGGTGCGCACCTGCGACACGCGAGCAGCGGCGCAGACACGCGTGCCGTTGAAGTGCGGCCTGGCGTGAAAGTGTAGCGGTGCGCCGCTGCCCGCCACGAGAGCCGTTAATGGAGAGGAGGCGTAGCCGCGGCGCACCGCGAAATGCAAACAGGACGCGGCTGCGGCTGCGGCTGCAGCGATCGCGGGGAGGGACTGCGTGCTCCCCCGCCCCCCCCCCCCTTCCGGGCCTGCCGACACGCACACACGCAGCGCCAGAAATCATTGACGCCGTCAGTTGGCCACATTGCTTAACCGCTGATTCATTGACTGCTCCGGAGAAAAACATTCCCCGAGCCCAGCAATTTTCTACCCTTAGCGAAAACCGCAACATCTTGAGAGTAACGTATGATCGATTGGCTGACTGGCTGGTCACAAACCAGCGGATTTCTGTCGCGAGCCAGATCCGCGGACCAGTTCTGCGGATACTTCTGACGGGTCTGGTCCGCCGATCTCAACCTCCATCGTTTCCCAGTAATCTCCAGGGCCCGACCGTCGGACACACTCTCTCAGACAATCCCGAAGACCGAGTCCCCTCGTGTGTCAGGTAAATCGGTGGATTTTCATGATTTATCCGCAGACGGGACAGAGCCCACAAGCGACACATGTCAGTACTCGCAACTGCTTTTCGCCCTACAGTCCGGTGCCTTTAGACAGTATTTTATTTGTACATATCTAGATTTTGAAGCGAGCTGCCTTTCCACTGTGGTAACACCGGTTCCCGTCGGTTCACCCAAGTTGAGTGCTGTCGGGTTTGGCTGGCGCTGGGATGGCTGACCGTCCGAGTCTGGCGAGCGCTGTTGGCAAGCGGGGTGCGCTCAGCCCTCGTGAGGCAAACTGAGGAGCTGCTCGATCGAGGAGTGGCGGCTCTGGTCACGGAAACTGACATACGGCCGGCAGAGCGGTGTGCTGACCACATGCCCTTCCATATCGATATTCTAAGAAGAGGACGCTCTTGATCCTTGGAAACTACAAAATCTCATAATATCCTAACATAGAAGACGTAATACAAACGAGGATAATGGAATGTAGTCGAATTAAGTCGGGTGATGCTGAAAGAACTAGATTGGGAAATGAGACACGTAAAGCAGTTTTGCTATTTGGGGAGCAAAATAACCGATGATGGTCGAACTAGACAGGATATAAAATGTAGACTGGCAATGGCAAGGAAAGCGTTTCTGAAGAAGAGGAATTTGTTAACATCGAGTATAGATTTAAGTGTCAGGAAGTCGTCTCTGAAAGTATTTGTATGGAGTGCAGCCATGTATGGAAGTGAAACATGGACGATAAATAATTTGGACGAGAAGAAAAAACATGGTTCAAATGGCTCTGAGCACTATGGGACTTAACATCTGTGCTCATCAGTCCCCTAGAACTTAGAACTACTTAAACCTAACTAACCTAAGGACACCACACACATCCATGCCTGAGGCAGGATTCGAACCTGCTACCGTAGTAGTCACGCGGCTCCAGACTGAAGCGCCTGGACAAGAAGAGAATAGAAGCTTTCGAAATGTGGTGCTACAGAAGAATGCTGAAAATTAGATGGGTAGATCACATAACTAATGAGGAGGTACTGAATAGAACTGGGGAGAAGAGGAGATTGTGGCACAACTTGACAAGAAGACGGGGCCGGTTGGTAGGACATGTTCTGAGGCATCAAGGGATCACCAATTTAGCATTGGAGGGCAGAGTGGAGGGTAAAAATCGTAGAGGGAGACCAAGATACAGAAGGATGTAGGTTGCATTAAGTACTGGGAGATGAAAAAGCTCGCACAGGATAGAGTAGCATGGACAGCTGTATCAAACCAGTCTCAGGACTGAAGACCACAACAACAACAATACACTTATGGGTAATACAATGATAAACATAGCACAAGTAACTTTTCTTTATCGCTCACCCTCTCATTTCTGCTTCTTTTAGAGGCCTGCATCTTTCTGAGATCTTTACTTAAACCCGATTTACAATTTTAAGATTAGTTTTTGTTACACTTTAGTCCACAGTTGGAATATTGGCTAGAAATCTCTTAAGTGTCTCTTAGTACGCTAAAGTTTTTTCGTTCTTGTTGGCGTAATGTTTATGGGTAAATTTTGCGCTAACTTCGTTCCCGTTACAATTGTGTAGCTTCTTAGATGTGGACATCCATTCACTCCTTCAAGACTTTTGAGGAGACTAATAACATGCTGTCACTTGAATACCACAGGAAAACTTACGGAATTTCTGTACTTCGTTGATTGCAGCATTCAGCTCGTCTGTTTGCAGTTCCGAGAGCTGCATGTAACGGTGTGAAGTTCGGGTCTCTACTAAAGCACAGGCGGACCTTTTATGTTCTGCACAATCTGGCGGACACATCCGTGGCCTCTGTTGCAAAAATCTACTCGGGTATGTGGCAACCTAATCCAAATTCTTGGGCTGCAGAGCACCAACCAGGAGTAAGTGAAACTAAAGTAGTAAGTTACTAAGAGAGACGGAAATCGGCGATAGTCGATAGTGCTGAACTAAAGGAGTAAATTATTCCAGGAGTAAATTTTTCATTTACTTTAGAAGTAAATGTGCTTACTCTATTATTGCTGGACAGCACCACTGAAAAGTACGGTACTAAGTTAGTAACTTAAGGAGGAAATAAGCCCAAAATCACCTTACTCTCTTACTTTAGTAAAAGAGTATGGTGGCATCTTTGAGTTCTGTGTTAAAAGTGACGAATTCTATGGATTACCTGGACTACGAAGAAAATATGGAGATGGAGGAAGAGGCGAACATCCCAAGAGTGAGGGTTGTAATGGAGAGAAGAGACCATTTTGTGGTGTATACCGACAGTGATTTCAAAGAGCGGTTTCGGTTTCGCAAGGAATCTTCTGAGTTACTGCTTGGTAAGCAGCAAAACTCTGACAGGAACTTTGCTTTGTCTCCTAGGCTGCAACTTCTTTGTGAACTGCGAATATTTCGCATAGGTACTTATCAAATAGTAGCAGAGGATCTCATCAATATCCAACCAACTACTGCTGTAAGAGCTTTCAACAGTGTGATAAACAGTTTAATTTTCTTAAAGCCACTGTATATGTCCATGCCACAGAGCCAAGAAAATATATCAAAGAACAAAAGGGAATTCTATCGAACTGGTGGGTTCTCAAACGTCACAGGGGCCATCGATTGAGTACATATACCCGCACTTTGTCCGTATGGAGCACAAGCAGAACCATACAGAAATCGCAAGGATTTCTTTTCTATCAATACACAAATCATCTGTGATGCCAATAAGAAGATTTTGAGCGTGTTAAGCAGTTGACCGGGTTCCACGCAAGATGCACATAATTGGGACGATAGTAGAGTTGCAGCAGAATTTGAAAATGGACAATATGATGGGTCGCTTGTTGGAGATAGTGGATATGCTCTCTCCAAACATCTTTCGCCTGCGTTTCGAACCCACCCAGGAGCCGAACAGTGCTGCAATAGAGACCATACTGCTACCAGATGTTTGATAGAGCAAGCGTTCGGTGTTTGGAAGAAGCGTTTCCAAATTCTCACTAAAGTAATGGGATTTGAATGAAACAAGTGTGGGAATGTTATTGTGGCTGGTGCAGTCCTGTACAGCTTTGGAACAGAAGTTGGAGATGTGATTCACTCTGATGCTCTGGAGGTGAATGGCATCGGACCACATCCATTTCAGCCAGAAGCAGATGCTGCAAGCCAACTGTCACAAGGTCTATTATACTTAATTACCTTAATTAAAATTGTACCTAGTTTGGTAGTAAAATTAGAAGTTAGTGTAAAGAAACAAGAACACATTAACCATTTGAAAAATATCAAGGAAACACAAGATGTTTTATACATATGAAAATTTTCTTATTCATTCACAAAAACCCAAGTTTTTCAAGCACACTGGCTGAAGAACTGGAACCTAAAGTTTGCTCCATTACATTCTGGAACTTATGCAAAATTACCATTTTAAGGTTGTTACGGTGCTCGCTTATTTCCAAGTCCGTATCGATCTTAGTGCCGACTTTTCACTCAGACGGCGACTTGGCGTCAGGCGGTTGTTTCCGTGTGTGATCGCTGGCCGGGGCTTAGCTGGAGGCGTGTGAGGAGGAGAGAGGTGGCTGCCTTGGCGTGGAAACAGTTCGGCTCGGCTGGGGTTTGTTTGCGTCTGGACGCCGAGTGGGGCCCGATGCGAAGACCGGACCGTCATTTTACGGTTAATAGTGTGGACAGCCGCGTGGTGTGCCGTTTAACTTGATTCGCAAGGGGAGCGAAATCTCGCCTGTTGTAGTTTGTCGAGCCTGAGTTTGAAATACCTTCTATGTGCGGCGGCATGTCATTTCGTCCTCCCGTCTCTCTGTCGCTGGGATTGCTATACTCGTTTACCGTCCCACGGATGTATATCGATGGGGTACGCTGCTCTCCGTACTCTACTAGACGCTGGTGATGGATGTGCGTCGTTCAGCGGCACCTTAGTCTGGGTGCTTTATGTTTGATCTTCAAGTGCATAGTCTTCGAGTGGCACTCCTTAGAGTTTGCCTTGCGCAGTTAGATTGGAGTTTATTTTGTCTTGTGGTGCTTCCGCTTTCCGTTAACGAAGGTTAAGTTTGAATCGGCACTCCGTACGACGCTTGGCACCTCAGCAGGCGGGTCGGAGCCACTTTCGCGACTAAACGGAAGCCTTTGGACTGAGACGTGTTTGCATCTTTTTCATAAATTGTTGTTTTGGTATTAAGTTGGCTGAGGTTTCTTCTGGATTTCCCGGCATTTGGTCTGTTGTCCGGTCCGGGCTAGGTCCCGTTATTTTAAAAGTCGGTCCTTGTTTTGGCTTAGTACGATTTTGGTTTACTGCCTGGTGGTTCTGGTAGTACGCCGGGTCGCTGTGGTTGTGTTGCATTTTGTATGGGTCTGTGTGTTCGGAGCCGTGAAGTACTATTTGTGTGAACTGCTTCACTGGGCCATTCTTGCTCCTCTGCTGTATGAGATGTTTTTATTATTATTTTAAAGTAACATTATCACTTATATGATTTAATTCTTGTTGCGTTAATTGCAACTTGGGTACTGAGTGTAATTAACGGAAGATTTAATAGTAGCGCATGCCCCTTTACCTGTTTCGTAATCTGTTAATTACCGAAAGACCTTCAGTTCATTAGTGATTTTCTTAATTTATTGTATTTTTATGTCATATTATTGTTTTTTTTAATTTGTTGATCACTGGTGTGCAGTTCCAACTATTAAAACGTTTCAGGTAGCCATTACTTGGGTCGAACGCGCGGAACCGCAACGGAGAGAGTAGTTGCTGGTGTCCGTTGTTTGTTTTGGTGCACCTGAGTTAAGTATTGTGTTGCCTCCTCCCTTGTGGCCCCGTCGTGTTCTTCTCATAAACATTTCCTTCAAGGCATTTTAGTTAATTTTATGTTAGTATTATGTTAATTTCTTACATTGGTAAAATTGTGCGGCCTTCATTATGCACACTGTTTGTTATAGCGGAGTTGATGTGCCACTGTAATTTCTTAAACTCCATTGTGTGTGGCCTTCGTGATAAATATTTTTTATCATAATAGATTTGAGTATGGCAATTACAATGTCTCATATATAATGATGCGCGTGTGTAATGGTGCAATAAATGGATGATTGTTATTTCTGCTTTTGGCCTCCTTCATACCTCCTTTCTTGTCCCTATTCGTACGCTATCCTTGTACTTGTGTTGAAAAGCCGCATCAAAGGTTATGCTCTTCTTCCAGGATTTCTCTTTGTCTTTCTATCAATAACGTTTTTGCATTGTATTACTCTCGTATTAAACGCATTTTTTAGGAATGAAGCTCGTCTGCTTTTTTCAACAACTCTCGGTTCTTCACTACAACCGCATGTTCCCTCCTTCTTTTGCAGGGCGCATTTTCTGACAAGCTCCCACCAGAAAATGCAGGCCGAGGTCCATGAATATGGGATAAAGTTCCATCTTCAGCAGTTTCATTGCTACCTTCAGCGCAGTTATCATCATCGATGTTGCTTGCAAGTATCACATTATGTTCAAATCTGTCATTGTCGTTAACTCCCTCGAAAACCTGTGGGATCATATCAACAAATATTTGGCTTATATCGTCGACCTCCGTCTCACCTACTCCACCGCCAGTCTGAAGTTGTTCTCGATTAGAATTAGCTTTCATTTTCTTTGCTTCCGCTTTCCTGTCCTACCAAATTACTGTAAGCTGCTTCTTATGATCTTTGTGTAAGAGCTTCTGCGTTGTATTCAATATGTATTTCTTGGGAAGCATCCTTTTTCCTCTTCAGCATGTTGACATCGTGCTTTTTAGATTCAATCGTAGTTATGTACCTTTTCATTTTTTCAGGAAATTGCTCTTTTTCATTTTCTGGTATATTTTTTGAACGTTTCTTGGCTACCTTCGTGTTGCTGCTAGCTCGTATCTCAAACTAGCGCCACCAGCCAACAATGGACGTTGATAGCTGGAGATGGCGGGGTTAACAATTTATCCATTAATAGCACGTTTATTTTTCATAATACACACGTCTCATCTTTAATTAGTACAATAGCATTTAGATTTTCCAATTTCAATAATTCAATTTAATAATCCTTTCTAGCTTAATTATAGCGATGAACATGAATTACGCAAAAGGTGACGCAGTAATGTCTGCTGACAATTAATATTTTCCGAGAGGGAACATAATTCACGTGCCAGCAGTGTGCAGAAATGGCTTACTTATTTAGTAAAAAGACGGTTGCTACTTTAGTTACAACTAAAGAAGTAAATTGAAATTGAGCTCTCGAACAGACTAAAAGAGTATATAAATATATGAACACCAGGGTGCAATGCCAAACGGCGAAATTTCAGCATGATGTTTAATAGCCGGTCGCTGTGCAGACGGTCTCTGAAGTCCTCATACGCTAACGTGACAAAAGTCATGGGATACCTCCTAATATCATGTGGGACCTCCTTTTGCTCGGCGTAGTGCACCTTATCGATGTGGATGACTCCTGCAGAAATATCAAGCCTTGTTGTCTTTTTAAGTCGTCAGTCTACTGACTGGTTTGATGCGACCCACCACGAATTCCTCTCCTGGGCCAACCTCTTCATCTCAGAGTAGCGCTTGCAACCTACGTCCCCAGTTATTTGCTGGATGTATTCCAATCTCTGTCTTCCTCTACAGATTTTGCCCTCTACAGCTCCCTTTAGTACCACGGAAGTCATTCCCACATGTCTTAACTGATGTCCTGTCATCCTGACCCTTCTCCTTGTCAGTGTTTCCACATATTCCTTTCCTTCTGCGCAGAAACTTCTCATTCCTTACCTTATCAATCCACCAAATTTTCAATATTCCTCTGTAGCACCGCAACTGCTTCGATTCTCATCTGTTCCGGTTTTCCCACAGTCCATGTTTTACTACCATACAAAGCTGTGCTCCAAAAGTACGTTCTCAGAAATTTCTTTCTCAAATTAAGGCCTATGTTTGATACTAGTAGAATTCTCTTGGCGAGGAATGCCGTTTTTGTCGCTGCTAGTCTGCTTTTGATATCCTCCTTGCTCCGTCCGTCGTTGGCTATTTTGCTGGCCAGGCAGTAGAATTTGTTAACTTCATCTACTTTGTGGCCATCAATCCTGGTTTAAGTTTCTCGCTGTTCTCATTTTTGCTACCTCTCATTACTTTCGTCTTTCTTCGATTAAGTCTCAGTTCGTATTCTGTACTCTATAGCCGACCATAACAGCGAAAGTGTTGCCGGGGTAGGATTTTGTACACAAAATGACCTCCTCTCAATTACGTTCGATATCGGACGATCTAGATGGCCAAATTACTCGCTCTAAATGTCCACAATGTTCTTCAAACAAAACGCGAATAATTGATGGGCGGTGACCGGGCGCATTGTCGTACACAAAAACTCCATCGTTGTTTGGTAACATGAAGTCCATGAACGGCTGAAAATGGCCTCCGAATAGCCGAACATAAACATTTGCAACAAATGATCGGTTCAATTGGGCCAGAAGACCCAATCCATGACATGTAAGCACAACCCACAGCACTATCGAGCCACCAACAGCTTGCACACCGTCCTGTTGACAACTTGTGTCCGTGACTTCCCCTGAGGTCTGCGCCACACGCTAGGCCTACCGTCAGCTGTTATCAACTGAACAATTTGTCATTCTCATAGCGTATATAGTAGTGCACGATACTACTCAGCCTTTGGCTCGCTCCTTGTCCAAATTTTGTTCGTTCTCTTGTTCGTTATAGAAACCTGAAATGAACGACAGAGCTTGCATTTTAAATAGTGCTGACTGCAGCGTTTCTTCAGTAAGACACAGAAATGTAGAAGAAATTCATTTCTGACTCACGGTGAAAGTCGATGCATTTAAAAAGAAAATCACGTTTTAGGCAGTACAGATTCTGCCAAGGAACACCGTCCCCTTTACTAAACTCGCAGACATAAAGAAAACGAAAATGTTGATTTATTGATTGTCACGTTCAAAGAATTCCAGGAACAACTTTGGAAACCGTTGCAGGCACTACCAATCTATATCCGTTTTTGATCTGTTTTCTAAACTGTTTTCCATTTCCGTTGAAAGCACCATTATCCATCTCCAAACGCAACTGGTCGATCTGCAGTGCAATTTCGATTTTAAAGACAGGTGCCTTTACTTTAAAACTGTCCAGGAGTTCATTGTTTACCCCGGGAAGAGTTTCCATGTCTCTATAAAGAGGATACAAATGGAATGTCCATGTGTCGATCAAGATATATGTGTGAAAGATTTTTTCGATTATGAAACTAAATAACTCACGATTACGTGGAAACCTGCGTGACGAAAATCTGCGAAATTGTCTGCATCTGTCTGTATGCTGGCAGTTTGTACCATATATAAAATTTATTATGTCTTCAACTCACCAAAAATAATAAAAGAATATTAAAAATTTGTTTTGTATTTGATCTATCTTGAGAAATATAAAATGCGAATGGTAGCCACATGCTACATGTGACAAATTCACTGGTCCCCCTCTTCATCCCCGCTAACCCGTCTTCCCGTTCAGACAGCGTGGCGTGGTAAAGGGGGAAGTGCGCACCCCGGCGAGAGAGACCGACACGTGTACACGAGATGAGCTATCGGCCGTGTGTAAGCGACCACTGTGCCTTTCTGTGGGGCAGTGAGCAATATTTTGTTCGGTAAACTTAAGTAGAAGCTGAAAAGCAATGGAGAGCTAAAGCTCTTTAAGTGGATAACACATGTGGTGAGGCAAGATGCTGACAAAAGCGTGAAGATCGTTGCTCTCTGAGATCGGAAAACTTAGTGCTGAATCACAGTGGAGCGGCGGACCCTGATGACATTGGAACATGTTGAATAAAGTAGGATAATAATAATAATAATCTAAAAAGGAACCTTGAAGAAAATTTGTGAAAACCAAAACAGAGAAAACGTTGAATCCAAAACTGAGAACAAGAGTTCGCAAGAGAATGGGAAAGCAAGTGCAGAAGCACCTTAAACGAGGAACATAGAAAACAGCACAGTAAAAGAATAAGAAATATTGGGAGGAAACGAAAACGAAACACTGTTGCAAATAAAGAATCGTAAGTAATCTATACATCTGGTGCATGCTTCGCCATATTCGACACAAAAAGAAGAAATAAGAACAACAAAGTAGAAAGGTGTCATGAAGACTATTTCATTTTAGAAGCTAAACCGTCTTCCAGATAAACCGATGCATATCAACAAAGTGGACGGACATACGCAGTTAAGAACTGATTTTTATAATGTGTGAGAATGAATCGACCTCATTGTCATTCGCCTGCACATATTAGACGTGCATCCCAGTAAAAATGACTGAGCTATCGTTGACCAGAAGAAAGTTGTTTCCTTATTCGTCAGTGTTTCCCTGTACGCTTGTTCCTTCGTTGTTACGCATTCTCCTCAGGTAGTAGAGAATTAAATTTTCAAGAGAAACGCCCTGTTTAGCAGAGCTGTGTAAGCACGCTGGAGGAACGAGTAAACCGCAAAGCGCAGCAAACAGCGCAACACAATCAGCCTGTGCACGGAGGGAGGAGCGGCCACACACAGAGGGCCCACAGGGTTGATACGTGATCTGCTGCCTTCGTTACTGCTGCAAGTTCTGCCACTTAGTGACTTACTCTTCGTGAATAAGTGATGTGAAATAAGAAGACGAGGTGACAGTAGTCAAATGGACTAGTGTTGAAAAAAAAAAACAAGGCCTTACAGGTTGTAGTTTTTTGGGTCTTCCGACTCGTTTGATACGGGGTATCACGACTTCCTCTCCTGTGCCAACCTCCTCCTGTGAGAGTAACAGTTGCGCCCTACATTCTCGAACATTTGCTGGACGTGTTCCAAACTCTCTGTTCTCATATGAGTACAATGTCCTCTCCCTGCGGCCCTCTCTAGTGTCACTGAAGCTATGCCCTGATGCCTATCATCGTGTCCTGGCATTCGGTGTTACTGAATTGTATTACCTTCCGCAGGAATATTTCTGTGCCATCTGTCCTTGTAAGAGTCATATATCTGAAACTGTATCAATTGCGATATCACGCTTACAACGCTTAGGAAGAACTAGCACCGGTCGAAGCGTTTGTGGGTGGTCTTCTTCTAGCCAACGAAAGTGTTAGGAGTAGCAGTGCTCAAATCCCTATTGAGCAATCGATATTTTTGGTTTCTGTAGACATGGTATGGTTGTTCTGAGAAAGACACTATCAGTTACCTTTTCATTTCTCATAATATTCTGGCTTCTTCTTCTTCTCACGACCTATGATGGTCAAAATTAATACGAGTATATTATGGGAAACGGCAATTAAATGATTCTTTCTCTCTCCCTCTCTCTTTCTCTGTCTCCCTCACTTTTTATATGTAGTGTAGTGTCCTATTCACCCATACCGAATATCTTTTGGTTCAGAATCAAAATAAAGAAATGTATGACGCAGATGTTGTTTAGCTACCAGGGAAGCCTAAACCAGCATGACTGCTATTCATGTAACTTTCTTCGTTACGAAGATATAAACAGTAGTACTACTTTTTGAAGCAGTACATTATAATTTTTTATTCGGTAACCACTAACTATCCTCAACATCTGTTCCACAATGTACCACAGTGCACCATTCACATGAACGTGAGATTATTGAAAACTTAACACGAAAACAACTTTAGGTGTCCTGTGCTATCACAGAGTACAGGTAGCCGGCCTGACAAACCGTCCTCTTGCTAGAGTTGACAGTATACAAACGGAAAGACAGAGGAAATGTATACCGGTGATTCAGTCAACCGTCTTCACTTGAAGGTTTTTGTGATTACAGGTTACACCAACGAAGAGAAAGTGGGAACGCTACTCATGTGTAGAGAACGCAGACGGATTTTCTGAGCAGGAAGTTTGTCAAGATAACGGGAGATGTTGAAACACGCGGCTTGCCTAGAGTGCAAGCTTCATTTAGGAGCTCATGCTTGCCAGACACACGGGATAGATCGATGAAGTGCAAACACTGGAGTCATAATCGAGAAAGGAACGGGTGAAAGTCCCTGTCCGATGATCTTCCACTTGATTTCTTACGATTTCCCTACGATTTCCCTAAATCATTTCAGAGAAATGTTACATGGGTCCTTTAACAGGAAGCCACTGTGTTTGCTATCTCAGCATGTTTAACCACATTGGTTACTGTTCATTAACTGGTGCAGCTTTAACAATGAAGCTGCGGCATATATATATCGAATCCTGTCACAATTGTGAAAGAACAGCTAGAGGGAAACTAAAAACACACATGAATCCTGACGGTATGACAGCAATTTGAACACAGCTCTTCGCCATTGTGTTTCCTGTGTCTCAATAACAGCCCTACCTCACTCCCACTGAGACAGCCTGGACTGTCAACTCAAAGAAGGCACCATTGCGTAAGTTGTCTCTATTAGGATAAACAAAACATCAAATAATTAGGATTGTACTGTATGGAATTGGGGACCTAGAAACGACGGAGAGACTTCGTCCCCGCCGTAGCCCTCCGTGGTTCACAACCCCACAACAGGCGACAGCGGTCTGCTCACCCTACCGCCGCCCCCCACCGAACCCAGGAGTACTGTGCGGTTCGGCCCCAAGGAAGGCTCAAGAATGTCATGTACTTAGTCAGTACAAATGTTGGACTGTCAAAAATTTCCAAAGGAAACGTGCTTTATGATGGCAGAGAGAATGTAACAAAAGAAAGCGCACACAGCAAACACTACAGATGGCTAAATTGTTACCTTAGCAGACTGCATTGCAACTGTCGCGATTGGTTTCGTACACTGACACAACAGCCCAAATTCTGTAGTAACGAAATAAGTCAGTCAACAGCCACATCATAACAGGCAATTCATTCTAATGCCACTGCCACATTAGAGGCGACGAAATAGCTGTCCATCTGGCAAAACAATGTGAAACTCCACGTGCATCATATCGTCTCAAGGTATCTACCATTGATTTCTTACGGCTACTAAAATAGTTACCGTGAATGGCTTGGAATGAAGAAAAGAGCAATAAACCTAAAAACAAGTGGGAAACAGCTCTCAGTCTTCTAAAAAATGCATTCGTAGACCAAATATACGGTGCAACATAAGCTTTAACAGCGAGAGCTTGAATAAAATTTAGCGACGCCCAATAAAAAGTAAATAAAGAAAGCAGACAGACGTTGACTAGAAGGAAGCCAATAAAGCGACACCAGAAAATACAGAAAATAACATTTGACATATTGCATGCATTATAGTAGATTAGATTCGTAGGTGATTATGTACGTGATCTGTAAGTGATTTGGGCGTATACAGCGTGTGAAATTTAACACTCTGATGCGTCACCTCTGGGAACAACAATAGCTCAGATATGACAGGGTATCGTGTTCTACACACATACTCTGCAAGTCAGCTCATGGCGTATGGTCCACGGTACCGTGTACTACTACTAGTTATTTATTTCCTGTTTCACATGCAAGTAGAGCAAGGGAAAAAAAGATTGTTTGTATGCCTCCATAAGGGTCCTAATTTGTCTTATCTCTGGGGCTGTGACGTGAAATATGCGTTGGCGGCGGCAAAATCCTTTTGCAGTCAGCTTCAAATGGCGGGTCTCCAAATTTTCTCAATAGCGTTTCGCGAAAGAATGCCGTCTTCCCTCCGGCATTCCCATCTGAGTTCACGAAGCATCTGCCTAATACTCTTGTGTTGATCGAACCTACGGTAACACATCTAACAGCACGCCTTTGAACTGCTTTGAAGTATTCCTTTAACCCGAATTGGTGGGTCCGAGCAGTACTCATAAATGGGTCGCGCTAGTGTTCTATACGTAGTCTCCTTTATAGACGAGCTACGCTTTCCTAAAAGTCTGCCAATAAACCGAAGTCGACCATTCGCCTTCATCACCACCAACCGTAAGTGCTCGTTCTATTTCATATCGCTCTGCAACCTTACGTCTAGATATTTAATCGACGTGAGTGTGTGAGCTGAACTGATCTTGGATGACAGACACCGGAAATTCATTCCACGCAGTCCCAACTCTGTGCCAGAGTTCGCCAATTGTAGTGACTGGCGACCGGTGCCTATCTCACAGCAACCAAGTGGTCAGATGTGTTTAGTGGGTGAGAGATCTGGAGAAATTGGTGACCAGCGCAACATTCGAATATCCTCTGTGTCTAAGTATAATATGCCCGCACGGCAACATGCTGTCTACCGTTTTCTCATTCTAACGTACTGTCGCGGCGGAAGTAGTAGAGAGCCACCGACCTCAAGACGACAGAAAAGATCCCCTGCAGTCTGAATTAGCGGCTACACTCCCAATGGCACCGCTCACAATGCCACCTAGATCTGGCGACGATGTGACGACGTCGAATGCATTGTGGCAACGTTCCTCCTCAAAGTTTCCACACGCCGTTGCGTCCGTCGCGAAATACTGTAGTACGCGGAACCGTGTCTTCTTTTCAGAAGGCGGCGTGGTGCTACTGCTTTGTGCAGTGTTGTCGCTGTGCGCAATACTCCCCTCGTTACAACAATAGACGCCACAGTGACGGGGTCCGTGGTTCAGGACACGTCGTCACACTGTCCGTCGGCTTGCTTCTGAGAAGTGCGTTTGCTGACGTGTGGCTGGATGATCCTGTACGGCCGCGTGAAGAACGTTTCTGCCTCTGGCGCGCAAGTCACGTGGGCTTGTTTGAGAGTCTGCACTGCTCGAGTATGCCCTCCTAAACGTATGTCGTAATTGCATGAGAACTGTGGAATCGCAGACAAAGTGAGCAGCAATATTGCCACACGATAAACTGTAGTCTAATACAATGGTGTGCAAAGTTTTAGGACGAACGTAGCTCCTGACTGTTGTGCCACTGTCAAGCTACATAGCTCGATGAAATTTCGACCACACCTTGAAAGAAGAGCTACAGTATAGGGCAAAAGGTAACCGAAAGAAATTCGCAGTGAGACGAACAGAAATGACAATTTTATTCAAATACAATAATTACAGTGAAGTCAGCGCGATTCGTGACGGTCCTCTGGACATTGCAAACGGCGGGGCACGACATCTCACCAGCACGGGCGGTGACGCGTGCTGTGCAGTGCCCTCCTCTGCCGGCCACGCAGTTGACGACTGCCGGATGATCGGTGGTGCGTGTGGGCGTGTTGCAGTAAGTATCTCCAAGTCATCCGACATGCGCTGGGTGCGAGCTGGGCGGTCCATTCCCTGCGCTGTTCCATGCGGTCGGACTTGTCATGCAAAGAAATGATGTCATGGCCGAATACAGCCCTGGAACGACGCACACGGGGAAGGACTACAGTGTCACAATAAATTTCACCGATGAGTGAAACGTGTTCAAAGATTTGGAGATTAGTTCACGTACGCAAGATAATGCCTCTCCACCCCATAAACCTGGATCAGCAAGACGATCACGTTCGACAGTATTGCTGGGTGGATTAGGTGTTCCCACCTCTCCCTACAAGATGGCACGTCCAAAATGAGGAACACGATCGTTCTGGTGGTCCAGCTGTTATGGTGTGGGGAGACATAACGTTGAATGGGCGTACTGGCCTACAACGGCACCCTCACCGGTCAACGTTATTCTGACGCGGTCCTCCTCCTACACATGCCTCTGTTTGAGGGTGCATTGGACCTTAACGTAATGTTTGTGGATGACAACGTGCGGCCGTATTCGAGTGTGTAGGTGGATAAGCACAGCTCTTGGACTGGCCGATCCGATCGCCCGACTTAAATTACGTCGAGCACCTGCGGGACGTGTTGAGGAGGCGTACTGGCGCATGTCCTCATCCACCAAAGACTATCGAGTAGTTGTCAGCCGTGCTGTTGAAGGAATGGAGCAGCCTGCCGAAGAACTCCTCACCAGCAATGTGCCCTGCGCGAGGCCACGTTGCGCAGCATGCGCTGCCGCCCGTTGTCCTCACACACCCTATTAAGAACCGCGTCCCGCTCTCTGTAATGGCTAGGGGACCATAATGAATCGCGGTGACTTCCGCGTAGTAATTATTTTTGAATTTCTGTTCGCGTTATTGCGTATTCCTTCAGTTACCTTCCGTACTGTTCTATACGGTAGCAGTTGTGCAGTTGTTTCAATGTGTGGCTCAAGTTTCATGTAACTATGTTACTTGGCAGTGACAGTGACCAGTGTATATTGCTGCTGTAGAAATCCGACGTGTTGATAGACATTTCTCCTTCAAACGCGGTTTTCCGAAAGTCCTTCACCAAAGAAGACGGAGTAAATATTCCTGAATTCCAATCAACTGCCAACATGTGAAACATAAAAGTAGATATCCTCGGTGTAGCAAAGCAGCTTAAATCACTTAATAAAGGCAAGCCCTCCGGTCCAGATTGTATACCAATCAGGTTCCTTCTAGAGTATACTGATAAAAAAGCTCCATATTTAGAAATGTAGTCTCCTTGTAGATTAATGCACTTGTTCCAACGATGTTGCAGCGTCTTGATCCCATCTCGAAAATGAGTTTCCTCCAGGCCTGCAAAATAGTTGCCAACTCCGGCTATCAGCTCTTCGTTTGAAGTGAATCTTCGTCCATCAAAAAAATTTTCAGTTTTGGGAAGAGATGGAAGTCTGACGGAGCCATATCGGGTGAATAGAGGCAGGTGTGGCAACAATTCATACCTTAGTTCGTGTAATTTTCCCATGGCGACGGCAAAAGTCGCGGCATCCATCTTGCAGGTAATTTTTTCATTTCTAATCCTTCAGTTAAAATGTGATATACCCTTTCAGATAACGTCTGGCAAGCTTGAGAAATTTCGCGCACTTTCAAACGGCGATCCTCCATTACCATTTCGTGCACTTTTGCATTGATTTCTGGAGTAGTAACGTTCTTGGCCGGAAACTGAGCGGATCATCATCTAAGCTCACCCGACCACATTTAAATTCATTTGTCCACTTGACAACAGTTGAATGCGAAGTAGCAGTATTCTGCAAATCGGCATGAAGGTCCATTCCTCACATACCTTTCTATAAGAAGTACTTAATCACTGCTCGAATCTTTCCATCTTCGCGGGAACAACAACAGAGCCGCTGGCCGCTGTGGCCGAGTGGTCCTAGCCGCTTCAGTCTGGAACCGAGCGGCTGCTACGATCGCAGGTTCGAATCCTGCCTCGGGCATGGATGTATGTGATGTCCTTAGGTTAGTTAGGTTTAAGTAGTTCTAAGGGGACTGATGACCTCAGATATTAAGTCCCATAGTACTTCCAGCCATTTGAACCATTTTTTGAGCAACAGAGCCACGTCACCGCCACAGCTCTCTTCCAAGAGCACTGACGTGGCACGTGTTTACACGCAGCACTCCAATGGAAATCACGTGAATAACTCGTTGCGCTAGCGCTGACCTCTCGTGGTGATTCAGGGAACTTTTCAAACCACTGTCGTATAAACAACCGCTCGCTCACAAATAGACTGGAAAATTGCTCAAGTCACACCAATACCCGAAAAGGAAACAGGAGTAATCCGCTGAACTACAGGCCCATATCACTAACGTAGATTTGCAGTAGGGTTTTGGAATATATACTGTGTTCGAACATTATGAAGTACCTTGAAGAAAACGATTTATTGACATATAGTCAGCACAGATTCAGAAAACATCGTTGTTGTGAAACCCAACTAGATCTTTATACTCATGAAGTAATGAGTGTTACCGACAGGGGGTGTCAAATTTATTCAATATTTTTTGATTTCCAGAAGGCTTTCGGCACCGTTCCTCACAAGCGTCTTCTAACAAAACTGCGTGACTATGGAATATCGGTTCAGTTGTGCGACTGGATTCATGACTTCCTTTCAGAAAGGTCACAGTTCTCAGTAATAGACGGAAAGTCATCGAGTAAAGCAGGAGTAATATCCGGCGTTCGCCAAGGAAGTGTTATAGGCCATCTATTGTTGATGATCTATATTAACGACATAGGAGACAATCTGAGTGGCCGTCTTGAATTGTTTGCATGTGATGCTGTCATTTACCGTCTTGTAAAGTCATCAAATGACCAAAACGAATTGCAAAACGTTTTAGATAAGTTACCTGTATGGTGCGAAAAGTGGCAATTGACCCTGAATAAAGAAAAGTGTGAAGTTATTCACATGAGTACTAAAAGAAATCCGCTAAATTTCGATAACGCGATAAGTCACACAACTCTGCAGGCCGTAAATTCAACTAAATACTTAGGAATTACATATAACCTAAATTGGATTGATCACATAGATAATGTTGTGGGTAGAGCAAACCAAAGACTTCGGTTCGTTGGCAGAACACTTAGAAGGTCTACTATAGAGACTGCTTACACCCTGCTTATCCGCCCTATTCTGGAGTATTGCTGTGCGGTGTGGGATCCGCATCAGGTGGGAGTGACATACGACATCGAAAACGTTCACAGAAGGTCAGCTCGTTATTTATTATAGCGACATAGGGGAGATACTGCCACAGACATGATACGTGAACTGGAGTGGCAATCATTGAAAAAACAAGGGCGTTTTTCGTTGGGACAGGATCTTCTCATGAAATTTCAATCACTAGTCTTCCCCTCCGATTGCGAAATTATTCTGTTGGCACCCACCTATATAGGCAGGAATGATCATCACGATAAAATAAGAGAAATAAGGGCTCGCACAGAAAAATTTAAGTATTCGTTTTTCCCGCGCGCCGTTCGAGAGGGGAACTGTAGAAAGGCAGCTCGAAGGTGGTTCATTGAACCCTCTGCCAGGCACTTTGTTGTGAGTAGCAGAGCAATCACGTAGATGTAGATGTAAATACACGAGGTATCAAACGATCAGAAGTTTTTCCAATAAGAAACCCTGTGCGTGATTTCTCTTTGTACGCAAAATGTAGAAGGCACTATCTTGCCTACCTTGTGCGGTTCTGCTGAAGTACTACTAATTTGGATATCCGGGCATGGAGTATTGTTCTGCCAGTTTGGCGTTTGTTTGGACTGCGTGGTGTCGTTGTGCTCTCGGTAATGGAGATATCGCGCGGCTAGGGTCTCCCGTCGGCCAAACCGTTCGCCACTTCGGTGACTTACACGTCGATGGGGATGAAATGATGATGATACGGACAACACAATAGTCAGTCCCTGGGTGGAGAAAATCTCCTACCCAGTCGCGAATCGAACCCGGGCCGTTAGGTATGACATTCCGTCTCGCTGACCCTGGGCGGACTGTTCTGTTGGTAATTAGTGTATTTCTCGAGAACTTCGACGCTGGTGTCAGTTTCTGCGTAACTGTGAGCGCGAAAGTATGGAGGTCTGGTAGCGACAGGTCGCTTTCCGTAAGTGGGTTATCGGCGACGGGCTGTTGGCTAACTGTGCCACACTGGTTATCACGAGGATGTCCTCGACGCTTTGAAAACCGCGTGCAGGAAGTCCGGGCGTGGCGTGGCGTGGCGTGGCGTGTCGTACAGCCGCACGGCCCCGCCTCGGCGTGCCTGGCTCCAGCGGCTACTTCCGGAGGCGAGTTTAGACAACTGCCACGGGTCGGGCTACCGCTTATTTCACCACATCCTTCCTTCTGCTGCCGGGCACAGACTTAATTGTCTTCTACCTCACGCTGATGTCTAGTACATGGTTCAAATGGCTCTAAGCACTATTTGACTTAACATCTAAGGTCATCAGTCCCCTAGACTTAGAACTACTTTAACCTAACTAACCTAAGGACATCAGACACATCCATGCCGAGGCAGGATTCGGACATGCACATTTTACATTGTAAAGTAATATATTCGAGAAATCTCTATCAGAAACTTAAATTAACTTCACATAGCTGAGATTAACAGTCATCTAAGTTTTCTAAATGACGTCGTCGTCGCCTTATGACTGTAAGATTACTTATGTTCAAAGCACAGCGTTACAGTATTGACCGTGAAAATCCGTGCAAGCTCCAACAAAAAGAAAACTCTAAAGCTAGCAAGAAAGAGAAACGCCGGCCTTCGCTAGCTTCATTAACATTCGTTATGTCAGAAGTAAGTTAGCTCGTGCGCTACATCAGTGTACCAAGAAAGTAAAAACTAAAAAGTAAAATTTATATGTAAACCTATTGCCCGATAGAGCGAAAGCTTTTAGTGGATCGTGAAAATCCTTCAGAGCGGGGACGGAAAAAAGGGGCTAGGCGGTAAGTTCGTCAGCGCACCTGATGATGGCGACGTGGTAGCTTTCTCAAAATTTTCCCCTTGGACTCTGAGATCCGGCCCTTCGTCAGTGAACTGTTAGTTAACAAGACAATTAATAATAAAGAGCTTACATAATTAAGGATCGTAATTTTATCTACCTAGTCCAGCGATGATCATTCTCTGGAAAATTAAGTAATTGCCTACTCTTAAAGTTTTGACAGAGAAAAAGAGGGAAAGGGCAATACTAACGAGGCGACGCTAAAATTGTACTCTGACGAGTTTGACGAAAGTCCTTGAGAAGTATATCCCAAAATGATTTAATGGAATGTTATCGACTAATTAAAATTGAAACAAATGAGCCCTCGGTCACAATTTTTTAGTTTTATTAACCAGGTTTCAACACTTCAAAGAGTGCCTTCTCAGAATTCAGACATTTAAAGTTGTCTATAACATAATTACAAATTTTAGAACAAAAGCAAACTGGTGCTTTTCATTTATTAATTACAAATTTATGGGAAGAAAAAAAATATTTATATAAAAATGTGTAAGTATTGACCAACAGTGCAAGACAGAGACAATACTTACATGTTACGTATAAAATAACAGGCCAGAAGGGCTTTAGTCTCAAAATATTTAAAAGGAATGTGTGAAGGCGAGCCTCTAAGGCCTGCTCATACCTGTACAGCCACAGGTTGCAACGAACTGAGGCGCCCGCGTTAACAAGCGCGGCACGTGAACATGACATCGCAGCGAGAGCGCCTTGTAGTAGTCGCACGTACAACTTGGCTACTTATCATTCAAATTTAGACAGGGGAAAATTATAATGAATATTGTTCAGTGTTGTTGTTGTTGTTGTTGTTGTTGTTGCTGTCTTCAGTCCTGAGACTGGTTTGATGCAGCTCTCCATGCTACTCTATCCTGTGCGAGCTTCTTCATCTCCCAGTACCTACTGCAGCCTACATCCTTCTGAATCTCCTTAGTGTATTCATCTCTTGGTCTCCCTCTACGATTTTTACCCTCCACTCTGCCCTCCAGTACTAAATTGGTGATCCCTCGATGTCTCAGAATATGTCCTACCAACCGATCCCATCTTCTAGTCAAGTTGTGCCACGAACTCCTCTTCTCCCCAATTCTGTTCTATACCTCCTCATTAGTTATGTGATCTACCCATATATTCTTCAGCATTCTTCTGCAGCACCACTTTTCGAAAGCTTCTATTTTCTTATTGTCCAAACTATTTATCGTCCATGTTTCACTTCCATACATGGCTACACTCCATACAAATACTTTCAGAAACAACTTCCTGACACTTAAATCAATACTCGATGTTAACAAATTTCTCTTCTTCAGAAACGCTTTCCTTGCCGTTGCCAGTCTACATTTTATATCCCCTCTACTTAGACCATCATCAGTTATTTTGCTCCCCAAATAGCAAAGCTCCTTTACTACTTTAAGTGTCTCATTTCCTAATCTAATTCCCTCAGCATCACCCGACTTAATTCGACTACATTCCATTATCCTCGTTTTGCTTTTGTTCATGTTCATCTTATACCCTCCTTTCAAGACACTGTCCATTCCGTTCAACTGCTCTTCCAAGTCCATTGCTGTCTCTGACAGAATTACAATGTCATATGCGAACCTCAAATTTTTTATTTCTTCTCCATGGATTTTAATACCCACTCAGAACTTTTCTTTTGTTTCCTTTACTGCTTGCTCAATATACAGCTTGAACAGCATAGGGGAGAGGCTATAACTCTGCCTCACTCACTTCCCAACCATCTGGTTTCTGTACAAATTGTAAATAGCCTTTCGCTCCCTGTATTTTACCCCTACCACCTTCAGAATTGAGAGTATTCCAGTCAACATTGTCAAAAGCTTTCTCTAAATCTACAAATGCTAGAAACGTAGGTTTGCCTTTCGTTAATCTTTCTTCTAAGATAAGTCGTAGGGTCAGTATTGCTTCACGTGTTCCAACATTTCTACGGAATCCAAACTGATCTTCCCCGAGGTCGGCTTCTACCAGTTTTTCCATTCGTCTATAAAGAATTCGCGTTAGTATTTTGCAGCTGTGACTTATTAAACTGATAGTTCGGTAATTTTCACATCTGTCAACAGGTGCCTTCTTTGAGATTGGAATTATTATATCCTTCTTGAAGTCTGAGGGTATTTTGCCTGTCTCATACATCTTGCTCACCAGATGGTAGGGTTTTGTCAGGATTGGCTCTCCCAAGACTGTCAGTAGTTCTAATGGAATGTTGTCTACTCCTAGTGCCTTGATTCGACTTAGGTCTTTCTGTGCTCTGTCAAACTCTTCACGCAATATCATATCTCCCATTTCAACTTCATCTACATCCTCTTCCATTTCCATAATATTGTCCTCAAGAACATCGCCCCTGTATAGACCCTCTATATACTCTTTCCATCTTTCTGCTTTCCCTTCTTTGCTTAGAACTGGGTTTCCATCAAAGTTCTTGATATTCATGCAAGTGGTTATCTTTTCTCCAAAGGTATCTTTAATTTTCCTGTAAGCAGAATCTATCTTACCCCTCGTGAGATAAGCCTCTACATCCTTGGATTTGTCCTCTAGCCATCCCTACTTAGCCATTTTGCACTTCCTGTTCAGTACACAGTGTAAAAGGCAATTTTGTTTAACAGTGACAGATAAAGTAACATTTTTGTCTACATCAGATCTCAGAAATACAGTCGATATAGAAAATACAGAAAGGGCTGAATGACAGCCTGTAGAAAACGATATAACATGAAATACAACCAATAAACCTTTCAATAAATGAAAAATTATGACATGACTTAGATGAGAAAAAACATTTCGGTGAACTGCACGAGGAAACCTGAAATTAAATGTCAAGTAACGGATTTATACCGTTGAAGAAATTTTTGTTGCGCAACTGCAGCTGCTCATTGACAGTAAGGTTATCATTTCGAGAAATATCCTTAAAAATCTCTAATTCTTCAAGAATATCTTATATACGCTCTCTCTTCTCGCTGTGAAAGATGTTGATATTGGAAATAGCTTTAGGTGCGTGGCCTGTAATCATAAGATGGTCGGAAAAAGACGAATTTTGGGGGCTAGTGCGGGATGGTCAGCGGAGTATTCAGATGTTATCAACTATGTGAAGCTTCTTCAGGTTCTGAATGACGTTTAGTCGAAATTTCAACGATGCCTAAAGCTGAAAGGACTATAAAATTCAGCACTAATGACAGGCCCTATATCTTCTCATTTCTTGAATACTATCATTTTCTTTGCGGACATTTATCCGATTTCGATAAAGTTATTTTTTGGACTTTACTATGTATGATCGCATCTTATCTTTTTTATGTACATTATTGGTACTGTTGAATGGTGCAGTCAACATTAATTAAAATAATTGAGTACGACTAAAACGGTCACCGGGTACGAGTTGCCTATCTTACGGTTTCTAGGGGCAACAAAAATTTGATTTCGAGTGTTCCATATAATTGCTGACCGAATTTAAAATGCTGTCGTAATGCACATGTTACAAGGTATAATCTTACGTTAAAGATTTAACACAACAGTTAAAGCGTGTATGGGTCTTGAAACACCGTGCCTCACGGTCCCTCTCCTACGGCAAAGGCTCTAGGAGTAACAACAAACACCGAACGATCGGACCTTGGAGACAAAACGGTGCCGACAGGCCGCCGCGTCATCCTCAGCCCTAGGGATACAGCGGGGCATGTGGGGCCTGTGGCCGGCACACCGCTCTCCCGGCCGTTGTCACTTTCCGTGACCAGCGGCGCTAGTCCTCAGTCGAGCAGCTCCTCAAATGACCTCACAAGCCCAACAGCGCCTAACTTCGGTGATCTGACGGGAAACGGTGTTGCCACTGCGGTAAGGCAGCAGCACGGTTCCGGACTGAAGCGCCTAGAACCGCTGGCCACAGCGGCCGGCTTTGATTCATCCGATAAAATTACTTGATTCCACCACTCCATGTTCTTGTTTATATGTTCCTTTGCAAATAGCAGCCTCTTCTTCGTATTGCCACGACTGACGTAAGGCTGCCTTATTGCAGTTCGCCAACCGTATTTTTCTCTGTACAGTACGCGTCTGATTGTGCTAGGGCTGGCCTTCTTCCCAAACTGTTCCTCAGCCTCAATGGCAATTCATGTAGCTCTGATTCGCGGGTCTTTCTTGACCTTTTGTACTACTGCCCTCTCTTCTCACAAATGTCTTTCCAGATTTTCTATCCTGTCTTCATATTTATGTCGACGGACGATGTTCCCTACAGTACTTTTCTTCATATTCAGTAACGTTGCTATTTCTGGGCATGTTCTTCCCTTTTCGTGGTGGAATACTACTGACTGCCTCTGTTAAAAAGTGTTCTTTTTACCTCTACCTACCACTGTATACAAACACACTTGTGTTCCCTTTGAGCTCACGACAGGTAGTGACTGATGTCGCTGGAAGTAAAGAATAACAAATATATGCGCACTGACAGTGTTGCCAAAATTTGTTCCAAAACTTTTGAAGTGCAGAATTTCATATCTCCCAGTAAGAAATGGGTCTTGTTCTGTTGTAAACAAGCAAACATGCGTGACTGTACTTTTCATCGCCCATAATTACACGTACAACTTGCAGACGTACGTCTATATTTCCATATTAACCATCATAAATTGTTTCATACCTAGACATACTGTGCACAATGTTTGTCCCAAAATTTATGAGAGGCACTGTAAATAGTAGTAATTACATCGTCATAATCGATTACAAGGAGCTTGCAAGGTTTGAATTGCGAAGAGGTTGTATATTGCTCCAAGCGGCGAATCTGCAGAATACAGTGTGCTTCAAAAGGAATATAATATTTCGAATGCAAATATTTATTAAATTTTAAGACAAACGAATATGAAACTTTACAAACATATTTACGAACGTCTCAAGTTCCGATTACAAATGTTCAATATGGCCCCCATCAGCGACACGAACAATATCACATCGATACTCAAATTCCTCCCATACAAGGGCAAGCATGTCCTTCGTCACTGATGTTATGGCAGTACGGATCCTCTTCTTCAATTCTTCCAAGTTCTGTGGGAGTGGTGGTACATAAACGTTGTCTTTAACTAAACCCCACAGGAAGAAGTCGGAGGGTGTCAAATCCAGTGACAGTGGAGCCCAGCTGGGACATACTAAGTCGCCAGCTCCTTGACGACCAATCCAACGGTTCGGTAGAGTTTCATTCAAATATTCTCGCACTTGGGGACTCCAGTGAGGGAGTTTCCCGTCCTGTTGAAAAATGAAGTTGTCTTCGTGCGGCCTCGGAAACAACCAGATTTGTAACATAGCGAGATACTGCTGACCGTTAACCGTGTTTCCATCAAAGAAGAGTGGGCCCTAAAGAAATGATCGGGATATTGCACAAAACACATTGACTTTGGGCGAATCTCGTGCGTTTCAATGGCTGCATGTGGTTTCTGTAGGCCACAAATTAGAACATTGTGTTTGTTTACCTGACCACTAAATGGAAAGTCGCTTCATCACTGAACACGGTGTGTTGTGCAAAAGTGTTATCATCGCCAATAACATCCAGAATCTCGTTACAAAATGCCACACGTTTGCGTTTGTCATCAGGACGCAGCGCTTGTAACAGCTGTAAGTTGTAGGGCTTCGTAACCAAGCAACGTCTCAAAACACGCCAAATTGTTGCTGTAGGCAGTTGTAACCGCCGACTGGCACGACGAGTTGACTTTGAAGTACTACGTTGGAAAGCAGTTTGAATTCGTGCAACATTTCCTTCAGAAACACGATGGCCGCCAGGAGTATTTCCTTTACATACAGATCCTGTATCTTGAAATTGTCGATACCATCTGCGAATGTTCCACCCACTCGGAGGATCAATTTGGTACCTCAGCCTGAAACATCTTTGCAATGTAATCACGGAATTGCACTTCGCAAGCTCAAGAACACAAAATGATTTCAGCTGCGGAACAGCCATTTTAAAATACGACGGTGACCGAGCAAAACAGGAGAAAACTGACATCTAGCGGCGAATAATATAAACTAGACTTTGTATTCGTTTCTCCAATAGCCGAGCCGAGGAGAAGCGATCGAGAGTTTGGACAAAATAATAATTTTTTGTAGTACGTATATTCTTTTTGAAACACCCTGTACTTATGAGAAGTATGGATCACTTGCGAAAAAATTAAAGCTATTTTTTGTACGTCTTCAGACCAGAACACGAGACTACATTAGGAATGCTATGTAGAGCGTAGGCTGAAGAGGAGCCATCGCAGGGAAGAAGAGGGTCGAGAACTAGTGGACAAACAGTTAGTGGTTTGTGAGCCCTGCAGTACAGCCAGTCCGCGGGATGAGCTGGCAGGAAACAGTGGAGTTGAGTTCGGCCACGGCTTTAGCGGCAGCGTAGTTTCATTGAGTGGCGTTTGTAGCCGCGGGCGGATTACAACTAGAGTCGGCTGCGAACAGCGTGTTCATTAGGACAACGCCCCAACTCGCCGCCGTGAGGGGCAGGCTGCGAGTTAGCGGCGCCCGTTCCGGCCGATATGTGCGTGCTTATCCCTGGAAAGCGAGCAACGCGGCAGCTCCCAACAAGGCCCGCAGACGTGACTCGGGCTGTGGCCGGAGACTACTCCGGTCGCAGCTCCACATGTGAGCGGATTCTGTAAGCGCGTAGTCTTCCACGGCTGAATCAGGTTAATTGCAGTCCTTTTGGTTATTAGGTTGTGTCATTTAGAAGCAATAAAGAAACTATAAAACTGACGTTTCGGCGCTGTTTCCAGCGTTTCTCTTCAGAGAGACTAAACTGTATCAGGTGTAGAAGCATGAAACCGGAATTTTGTTGCAGTAATTACACGTCCGTTGTTTGAAACTGATAAACAATATTTTATTCCAAATAATCTCCTTTGCTGTTTATACATTCTTCCCACCTACCCGGCTGGCTATGAATGCCAAGCAAAGAAAGGAAAGAAAAAACAGATCTTCTTTTGAAGCGAACCAGTCAGCAAGTCATTTTCGTACGTTTTCACACGAATTGAAGCGTTTTTCAGCGAGGGCGTGTCCCAGTGATGCAAATACATGATAATCGAGCGGAGCCAAGTCTGGAGAATAAGCCACAAGCCCTAGTATTTCCCAACTGAAAGCCTCCTGACCAAGTTTGCTGTGTGTGCTGGGGCGTCATCAGGAGCAATATGACTTTTTGTTGCCTTTTTGCATATTCCGGTCGTTTTTCACGTAATGTTCGATTTAAAATTGCTGTTGGTAGCGATCGGTGTTAACGGTTTCAGCAGGTCTTAGCGGCTCATGGCAGACGGCACCATTGTGATCCCACCACACGCAGAGGATTGTCTTCTTTCCAGAGCAGTTCGGTCTTGCAGTGGCTGTAGATGAAACGAAATGAAGTGAAGTGATCGTATGGCATTGTTGGCCGGCAGGCCCCATGCGGGAAAGTTCGGCCGCCGTATTGCAAGTGCTTTTTAGTTGACGCCACTTCGGCGACTTGCGTGCGTCAATGATGATGAAGAACACACAACACCCAGTCATCACGAGGCAGAGAAAATCCCTGACCTCGCCGGGAATCGAACCCGGGCCCCGTGCGCGGGAAGCGAGAACGCTACCGCAACACGACGAGCTGCGGAAGGGTTTGCCTGGATTCACCCATGATTTACGACGCTTAGAATTCTCAAAATATATCCATCTTTCATCACCTGTCGCTATTAGATGGAGAAACGACTTTGTTTTGTATCTGGCGAGTAGCATCTCGCAAGTGATCTTTCGAACTGCTTGCTGTCTTTCATTCAGTTCGTGCGGAACCCCTGTTCCCACATTCTGGACGTTTCCCATAGCTTTCAACCGAAGAGAAACGGCTTTCTGCATCACATTCGATTGTTCCGTGGCTTCCCGTTGAGTTTGAGTATCTTCTTCGTTCAATAAGGCCTACAACTCGTTAACTTTTTCGGTACTTTCCCGCGCTCGTCGTTTCTCACATCAAAGTCACCACTACTCGATACACTGTTTTCCAAAGAGCAGGTTCACTGAAATCTTCGACAAGCATTCGAGGCGATTCTGCAGCAGTTTTCTTCAAATGATAACAGAAAACCAATGCTGACCACAAATCGTAGTTAATATGCACAAGACTCGACATATTTACGTGTTTGAAACAGATACCGACGAATGGAACTTGAATTATTGTGTATTCACGTTCGTCGTCTGGCGTTACAGGAAGCAGATGTCCTTGCAGTCACGGTCCCACTGCCCCAACACTGACGGCTAGCACCATCTATAGGGAAATTCCGGTTTCATACTTCTACACCTGGTATAG
Organism: Schistocerca americana; assembly: GCF_021461395.2. Lineage (NCBI taxonomy): Eukaryota > Metazoa > Arthropoda > Insecta > Orthoptera > Acrididae > Schistocerca > Schistocerca americana. The sequence goes on from NC_060125.1 coordinate 37,267,883, forward strand.
TCGGCCAGGAAGTGATGCATGGAAAAACGTTCAAAACTTCGGTTTTTCATCTACATGGCTACTCTCCAATTCACACTTCAGTACTTGGCAGAGGATTCATCGAACCACTTTCTCACTGTATCTCTACCGTTCCATTCTTGAACAGCGCGTGGGAGACAAAAACACTTAAATTTTACCGAGATAGTTCCGATTTCTCTTATTTTATTACAATAATCACTTCCTTTTCGTAGCTGGGTGTCAATAAACTGTATTCGCATTCGGAGTAGACAGTTGTAAATTCAAATTCCCAAAGAAAAACGCCTTTGTTACAATGACTGCCACTCAAACTCGCGTCTCATATCCGTGTCACTTCCCCCACTTGTTCACAATAACACAAAACGAGCTTCCCTTTTTGAACTTTTTCTATGTTGTCCGTCAATGGTTACTTCTGGTATATCGAAATCAGGCAGCGTAACAGTCAAAGTAATTTTTATCAAAGCATATTTTAGATAATCTAGTGTTTTGATTAAATGGTAAAAAGCTTTCCGCACATGAAGGTAGTGCATAGGTTGTATATTTTTCATGGCATATCTAATAAAAAAACAGAGCAAATACAAGTTACCAACTTATGTTGATTTTACTGATAATGAGAAAGCATTCGACAGAGTGCATAGGAAAATGTTGTTTCAAAGTCTTATCCTACTTTCCACAATACTTAAGCCTTCAACACACGACAAGAGGCAGGTAGCTTTCACATGAATTCGGCTAAGTCAACCCTCTTCAAGAGACACAGCACTGTGGATCACAGAACGATCTGCCTATCGTGATTCCGTGCTCTCAGCTATCGGCAGCGCCAGTTCTCGTCTGTGTTCCCCTGACAAACAACATAGTAGGTTACGAAAATGGTTGGTTTGGGGGAGGAGACCAAACAGCGAGGTCATCGGTCCCATCGGATTATGGAACGATGGGAAGGAAGTCTGCTGTGCCCTTTCAAAGGAGCCATCCCGGCATTTGCCTCAAGCGATTTAGAGAAATTACGGAAAACTTAAATCAGGATGGCCGGATGCTGGTTTGAATCGTCGTCCTCCAGAATGCAAGTCCAGTGTGCTAACCACTGCGCCACCTCACCTGGTGGTCGCAAGTAAAACTCCTACTTTAGCTTTATTAAGACGCAAGTTTCATCCCTTGCCCATACATTAGTCATTTTCTTCTGTCTGTAGTACACATAAAAAAACTTCAGTATCCATACAGATCTAGTAAGACAAAAAGGAAAGTTACATGTCCAGTCAGTAAGGGCAACAGCTTACAAAAGTTTACAAAATCGAACAAACTCGCTTCTGTCACAGAGCGAACTTATTTTTACACAACATAGAATAGTACAGAAGTCATTCCTATAAATTTAATAAGAAAGTACAACGTTTTAGAGAATGTGAAGGCGAAAAAAACGTGCATACAGAGGGTTGCGAACCAGCTACACACTGCTTCGTAATGTGGTGCCACTACCAACTACACTAGGATGAAGTGCTGCAATTAGCGACCTTATGTTTTATGTTACAGTCTTCTGAACGTTTTAATCGCTGATATGCTATTAAATGACATTTAATTACAACGAATCGTGTCAAGAACGTCAAAATCTTCAATGTGTGATTGCATTAAAATGATGTACATTCATAAAACACGAGTTATAACACGAAAACAACTAAATACGAAAATTCTTTGACGATCAATACGTTTCCCGTCATTTTCTTACAACAAATCGTACCAGCAACGACGAGTTCTCGAGAGGTTCTACGTTCTGGCGCTTGGAAACAGCTTATATTCATAGGTTGTAAATCACGACACAAAACCCACCAAATATGGGCTTCAGCTGAACACCACAAACACTACTAGATGGCGCCCCGCTAGCTCTGCTTGTGACGTAGAGCGCTCTCCTTCCTTATTGATCGAACTTTACGTGGCACGTTGCTGGAATATCGCAGATCTTATTTTGTGTTTCATGAGACGAAATCACTCCTTAATGTGAAATATTAGGAAGTGACGTTACAAAACTGTGGAGCGCCAGGTCAAAGTTAGCTAATTCATCCTGAGTGACTACGTCTTTAGGGAGAATAGTTAATAGTGTATACGACAAAAACTATTTCGAAATTTCATATGCTACCGCACGAACGGTATAGACCCAGCGCTCTAGAAAGTGTGTTCACTGTCATCTACTGATTACGGTATCTAAGGTACGCACACATTTTAAAATTATTCACATTAATCTGAACACAGCGCTGTTTCTACTGATTTTAATGGACTCTCAAGATGACCTTCAGCGAAGTGCACAAATGGTTATGAAAGCCGTACAAGAGCACCATTTGAAAAACTCCACGACAAAAACTTCCAGATGAAATGATTTAAGGGGTAGTAAATTAACAAGAAAACAACAGAGAAGGTCAACAACTTCTTATACCTGGATTGCGACATTACCTACGCTTCACATCAAGATGTGGCTTCAAAGTTGCTGACAAAGCAGAACAAGCAAAAGGATCAATAGCCCTCGCGAGCTTCTTGAGCGACTTGAATTGGAAGGAGAGGATTTTCTGAGTTCTGTTGTCACTGGAGATGAAACGTGGGTAGCTCATTTCACGCCTGAGACAAAAAAGAGAGTCGTCACAGTGGTTTCCCAACTGCCAAAAATTCTAAACCATAATTTTGGGCAAAAAAATTACAGCTTCAATGTTTTCTGACCGAAAAAGAATCATTTTTGCCGAATTTCTGCCTCACGGGAAGACCATCAATGGAGAACGATATTGTGAGAATCTAAAAAGATCAAAAGGAGCAGTTGCACGATAAAAGCCCGCCCTCACTCAGCTTAGCCACAACCAAGGGGATAATACGGGATAAAATACAAACATTCAAAAACGAACAATGGGGACAGAAAGTCGCTGGGCAAGATACCACACGTCCTGGCGTGTGGCAGCTAGCCAGACACTTCAGCAGGGAGAAACATTACATTCCCACGTTACAAGGAGCAGACGGCCCGGCCTACTCCGCGACGGAGAAGGCAGGGCTTATGGCCACAACACTTGCAGCGTCTTTCATGCCGAATCTGGTTCCCTCAGACCCAGTATTGACACTTGAAACGGATCAGGAGGTTACACGACTTGTAGCCCAACCCTCGCGCAACGAAATTAGACGCACTAGCACAAATGAAATCACATGGGCTATCAAGGACACCAACGCTAGGAAGGCCCCTGGGCTCAAACAGCTCTACACAATGCTCAACAGGGAAAGCACACTGAATAGGAGGATGCCGAGGTCCATATACATGACACTGATTAGACCTCTGATGTACGCAGCTCCCGTCTGGGGATATGCAGCTCCTACACGACAGCGCCACCTGCAGATCATACAGAACAAAGTGCTACGAATCATTAGCAACGCTCCACGCTACACACGCACCTGGATCTTCACCATGAATACCGCCTTGATATCCTCAAGGAAGTATTCAAAAAACACGCCACACGACTACACAGGAACTCGAGACACTCGAACAATCCTTTCATCCTCACTCTGGGAAACTACGATCACAACCATAGGTGGAAGCACAAGCGGCCAAAGACACTGCTAGCTAGGGCATAGCCACGTACGGTAAACTAACATACGCAAACAAGCGACAAACGTCGGCAAGCCCCTGCATATCAGCGACACTGACTGGTAGTTACCAGCTGCCATTAGAGCCGACCAACAGGCCACAGCAGGGACACCGACGAGCTCGCCCACTGACGCACAAACAAACCGCCAGCATTACCTTACACTGTGCATCCGATATATGACCTATCGGACACAAAAACGATAATAAACCTAACTGTTGCAGGTTGCTGACGCTGAACGAGGACTCCACACCGCCAGCCTCCGAGCAACACAACCGGACAACGTCGAGGTATCGACCTGCATGATACCCACTGCTAACAAAGCCTACCCTTGCACGACCTATCGCAGGCAGCAAGACATCCGCTACTGCTCTTACCACCCGACCTAACTATCGCAGAGGTTTTATTCCCTTGGCTCTTCCCTTGGCACTTTTTTTCATCTGCCCTTCAAACCGCTACCCTTCGTTCGACTTCGGCCCAATCTATCTCCAGATGAGCGCGTTTTAATGCTTAAACTTTACCAGACGTACGCAAACATCGCAGTACCCACATCCTGCGACACCGCACTCTAGTGAATACTAACCCTTATGCAGAGATGGCAGTAGACCTATTGTGTTGGCCATCATGCCGGTGGGGCGTGGAGGGGCTCCACCTCTATTTTTTTCTTTAAAAAAATGCTCATTACCGTTGTTTTGTTAGTGTTCATCTGATAACCTCTTTTCAGGACACTTTTAATTTCGTTCAGCTGCTATCTCTGACAGAATGATACTGTCATCACACATACCACTCTTTTACTCCATCCTGAACTTCAATTCCTTTTCCAAGTTTTTGCTTGGTTTCCATTACTGCTTATTCAGCATACAGACTGAATAACATCGGGGCTAGGCTACAACCCTGTCTCGCCCTTTTTTCAATTACTTTTACCACTCCACGTCTTTCGCCTGGTGGCGTGCGGGTGTGCCCCTGTGCCGCTGCTGGCGGCTGGCAGCGGAGCACGTGCGGCCGAAATGCAACAGCTGGTGGCGTGCCGCGCTGGCTTGTATGGAGGGCGAGGGTGAGGGGGGTGGCGACGAGTTCACTGGCAGCATCAGTGCAGCGACGTGCTGCCCCAACCGTGGCGCGTGCGCGGTTAGGCGGCCAACCGTTAATGGCGACGTCTGAAATGTGGGAAGTGGTGCCACGATTGATGAGGGAGCAGTCCGAAAGATACGACGGCGGCGCCCTGACTAATGGCGAGTTCGTGTGACGGGCGCGCCTATTCGTCCCTGCATTTCCCCTGGGACAGGCGGGAGGGCTACGACTGGAATCAAGTTACTGCCATTTGTATGCCAAATCGAATTAGCAACACATTTTAAAGACAAAATAAATCTCCATTATACTTAATTGAACATTAATATTTTACGCACGAAATCTTCGCACAGATGCGATTTGGTCGAGGAATATTTGGCCAATAGAACCCAGTGCGTTAGACTGGGTGGTGAATGTTCCACAGGAACGAAGGTAGTATCGAGTGCGCCCCAAAGAAGTGTGGCAGGTGCTCTAACGTCCTCAGTATACATTAAGGATTTGTCAACTACGACAAGCAGAGCAGTATAATCTTGTTTGTTGACGAGGCTTTTGTCTACGTGAAGGTACTGACGTTGGACAATCCCAAGGAATTGCACAAAGATTTGACCAGAATTTCCATTTTGTGTAATGAATGACATCTCTCCTTAAGGGGACATTGTACCTAATATCTTCTCCATGTAAAATGGCAGTTTTCAGTGCACATTTTCAGGGAAAGTATTAACAGCAGAACACCCATGTGTTTTCCACATACATTTATACGATTTGTTAACAAGCAGACATTTTATAAGACTAATATATTAAAACCGTAATTTTGAAAAAAATGTTTTAATAAAGACCCTTTTCTCGGTCAAATTTTTAAAATAAAAGATGTTATACGTTGCTTTACAATATCGCTAGAAAAGTAAAAGAATGTTACTAAATGCGCTTCTACTGGGACAACTGAATCCTAGAATTTAATGGCTCTGGGATAAATTGTTTCAGAAAAAAGGCACATCAAGATAGAAAAAACAAAAATTATGGGACATTGAGTTTATAAGCGACGGTCAAATAAAAATTAGGCTAACGAAAGAAAAGTAATAAACTGTTTATTATTTAAAAAGTAATCAGCATAACTGTTAACATATTTATCCCACTGCGAGACAAGACTGCTAATGCCTTTGTGGAAAAATGTTTGCAGCTGCCTACGGAACACGATTGTACGCAGGTGTACCACCTCTCTGTCCGAAGTAAATCGGCGACCACGAATGCCTTTCCTCAGGGCTCCAAAAATTTGCAAATCACGTGGGGAGAGGTCGTGATTGTATGGATAATATGTTACGGCTTTCCAACGAAACTTCTGCACGCGGATACTCGGAAAAAATTGAAGTGCGTCATCAGGTGCCAGTTCTCCGACACGTGGACTGAACGGAGTAAGTCTGCTGCAGCATCACGCCCGCCCACGCGCCGCCAAGGTCAGACGAGTAGGCTGTAGACGATCCGCTCAGAAACCCGCACACACCTTCCACACGGTTTCGTATTCAAATACAGAGATATGTAAACTGGCAGAATATGGCGCTGCGGTCGGCAACGCCTATATAAAACGACAAGTGTCCGGCGCAGTTTGATCGGTTTCTGCTGCTACAATCGTAGGTTATCAAGATTTAAATGAGTCTGAATGTAGTGCTATAGTCGGCTCACGAGCGACGGGACGGGGAAATTCCCTTAGACCATTTCACGACGGCTGATGCGTCTAGATACGAGTCTGATAGGTGACACATACGTAAGGATACTGTCTGATCACCTGCATTCGTTCGTGTCCATTGCGCATTCAGAAGGACTTGGGCAATTCCAGCGGGACAATGTGACACCCCACTCGTCCAGAATTGCTATAGAGTGACTCCAGGAACACTCTTCTGAGTTTAAACACTTCCATTGGAAACCACACTCTCCAGACGTAAACATTATTGAGTGTATCTGGGATGCCTTGCAACGTGCTGTTTACAGGAGGTCTGCAGCCCCTCGTACTTTTAAGGATTTATGAACAGCCCTGCAGGATTGATGATGTTAGTTCGCTCCAGCACTACTTCAGACGAGTCGATACCACGTCGTGTTGCGGCACTTGTGCGTGCTCGCGGAAGGCCTACAGTATATTAGGCAGCTGTACCCGTTTCTTTGGCTCTTCGGTGTATTTCCGAAATGGAATGTCTCATGCGTCTAGGTCCAGTTGGCATTCCATGCGCAAAGTCTGTTAATTCCTGTCGTGAGTCCATAATCACGTCGGACACCTTTTCCCATAAATCACCGGAGCACTGACGACAGCTCCGCCATTGCACTGCCCATTTATATTTTCTGTATGCGACACTACCGCCATCTGCAAACTGGAAATTTGTGGTACGGTGTTACGGGACCAAACTGCTGAGGTCATCGGTCCCTAAGCTTACACACTATTTAATCTAACTTAAAGTAACTTACGCTAAGGACGGCACACACAGCCGTGCGCGAGGGAGGACTCGAACCTCCGACGGGGAGAGCCGCGCGGACCGTGACAAGGCGCCTTGCAGCACGCGGCTACTCCGCGCGGCACCGCCATCTGTGCACGTGCATATCGCTACGCTATGACTTCTCTCATCTCAGTGAACACACATACATATACATCCATTTTATAACGTCTATGACCTTCAACCAGAGGTTGCTTTTCAATAGCCGTCGTGCAAACATGTAGACAGGTGAGAGTGGCGAACAAGCAGAAGCCGAAAACTAGCGAAATACATGAAAACCTAGCGCTGCACGTCCAATACCTGTACACTGGAGGAACTTGCACAGGAATGGCAGGCAGGTGAATGGCACGTGACAGAGGCCGGATGTTAGCACAGCGGCGGCGGCCGCGGCTGCGACAAAGGCAAAGCCAGCGGGCTGGCAGGCGCCGCCCACACACACACACAGCACACACGGGACACACCGGCGACAAAGCCGCCGCACCGGCGCAGCGGCCGCGTCACGGCACACGTGGCGGCGCGCCACTCGGCGCTCTGCCGTCTCAGCTGGCTGCAGTTTCTCTGACGAGCGCTCCCCTGGGGCCGGGGGCCGGGGGCCGGGGGCCGGGGGCCGGTGCCTGGGCCGCCACAGGTCTCTGCACTCGCGTGCCGGGTCGCTCCCCTACACGCGACGCTCCACTCTCACCACCACGAGTATACTCCTGTCCGCTCGTCCTGTCAGAGTGTAGTAATCGGGTGCTCACAACTGCCGTACACGCAGACGCAGGTCAACTTCTTCACGAAAGGGCCGAAGCGACATCAACGGCTGCTTCACGGGCGCCAGAGTGAAAAATTTTTATAAAGGTGTATCATAATTTGCTGCAAAAGCTGACACATGTCAAAGTAGAGGACAACAGAAATAAAAATGTTCCAGTAAACACGGGTCCAAAATTGAGGCGTTTGCGAGATAACTCTATACGTGTGGCTACTATCCGCATCTGATTTCATATCAAATATTGTCCTATTTACTACAAATGTGGCCTTCCTTAATAAGAAATATTAGATTGCTGCAATAGTTCGTAGCCTTTTGTTTTCTATGTTGGTATTCCGGTTTCTATGTGTTATTTATCGATTAACGTTTGTCATAAGTAATTCACTGTGGCTATTTCAGTTTACGTACTGTTATTTTATCATTTGCAGGTACTAAGTGTGGGGCTATGGAATGAGAGAATGGAGTGTCAAGTGGAAAAATCGTAACATTTCCAGCATAGTCATCTGTCCGAGTTGAATTTAGCGTGACGGCAGCGGACGCAGTTAGAAATGCTTGTGCCGTGTGTGGGGACAACGCCAGTGGGCAGAGCGCGGCACGAAAATGGTTTTCTCGCTTCAAGAAGGATCGTCTTGACTTTAGTGACTCTCCATGTTCAGGATTGTTGAAATGCATTAATCCACAATGATTTACGTCACTGTACTCGAGAACTGGCAAATGTGTTGAACTGATCATTTTACCGAAATTTGCATGCAATGAGGAAGGTTCATAAATCGGGTGTACAGGTGCTGCATGCCCTAAGTCAACACTACAAAATTCGTCGGGTGGCCGTATATCTGCTTGCGCGTTATCACTTGGCTCGTGAACAGCACCGACCATTCTTGTCCTGTATCGTCACTGATGACGAGTAGAGGCGTCTTTGTGCTAACATGAGGAAAAGAAAGGAATGGTTGAGCCTGAACAAAGCAGCATTTCCCCGTACAAAGACCTGCACGCATCCACGAAAGACGATGTTATGCGTCTGGTGCAACAGCGAGCGTGTGGTGTGCTACGAACTGCTTTGCCCAAGTGTAACCGTCGCTGTTGACACTTACTGTCAGCTACTGAGATGTCTTCCAGACGCAATCCACGTACAAAGACCAGGAAGGCTGCGTGAAGCGATGCTGCACCACGATAACGCCCGCCCGTGTTCTCCTTGACTGATGAGAAACATTACACATCGGTTGCGCTGGAAAGACATTCCGCACCCTCATTATTCACCTGATTCTGCGTCTTTAGATTTTCACCTTTTTCGCTGTGTGTGGAACCGCCTTCAAGGAACTTACTTTCCAGATAAAAATGTACTCCGAACACGGCTCGACGAGTTTTTCGCCTCAAAATCACGTGACACCTACAGCTGGAATCGAAAACTCACGCCTACCTTGGAAGACTGCTGTAGATAGAGAAGGAAACCATATTTCAGAATACTAAAATATCTGTTCTGTGTATCTGGGGTGTTTAGTAAATAAATGGGAAACCGTTATAAAGCTATGCACGGACCTAATAGATGCTCCATCGAATTTAACTACTTTCTACTGACAAGGGTACCCCACCTACTCGTCATCATCGACTTGGTCCAGATTTATGATATATGCACGGTCTGGTCAGAAATAAAAACGACGGAAGAGGGATCTCGTGATAGCCCAGTATTTGGAGAAAATAGCTTATTTGGTCGGGGCTGGTGAGAAATGACCCGCTGACCTTAACGTACTTCGCAGCCAACGGTTGGGGCACCGGAAAGAGTACGGCAGGCCGTGAGTTGGAGTCTCTGCGTGAAAAGTTATTTACAATTTTTACGTTACTTAAACTGCAAATAAACCAAAATATTGGATTGCCGCATAAGTTCGTACTATTTTTCCATCAGTTTAACAAACACAATAGATACACTAACAGAGACGTTAGTCATCAATAATACACACATCAAACAAAGTTTTGCATCACCTCCGTTCCGAGAATTCCGGAACCTGTATAGAAAATTGGAATAGAGATCACCATAAACATCATTTCCACCCTTTTTATTGCTCATGAAAACCTTACAATGCATGTGGTACTACCATACACCGAGATCTGTAGATGTGGTCGTCCAGATTGCTGCACACACCGCTACCTCTAATGCCCAGTAGCACGTCTTCTTACTTTGATGCATGAATGTATTCGTCGTGGTATAATATCCACAAGGTTATCAAGGCACTGTTCGTCCAGATTGTCCCACTCCTCAACAGCGATTCGGCGTAGATCCCTTAGAGTGGTTTGTGGGTCACGTCGTCTATAAACAGCCCTTTTCAATCTATCCCAGGCACGTTCGATGGGGTTCATGTCTGGAGAACATGCTGGCCACTCTAATCGAGCGATGTCGTCATCCTGAAGGATGTGCGCGATGGGGGCGGGAATACCTCGCCAATATGCAGCTGATATGGTTGCACTATGGGCCGTAGGATGGCATTCACGTATCGTACAGCCGTTACAGCGCCTTTCATGACATGGCGTACGTCGGCTCCACATAATGCCACCCCAAAACAACAGGGAACCCCCAAATTGCTGCACTCGCCGGACAGGCGTTGAGCCAGACCGGGTAGCCTCCAAACACGTCTCCGAAGATTGTCTGGCCAAAGGCATATGCGACACTCATCAGTGAAGAGAACGTGATACGAACCCTGAGCTGTCCATTCGACATGCTGTACCGCACTGCATGGTGTCGTGGTTGCAAAGTGGACCTCCAGTGTAAAGAACTCCTTCCGCTGCGCCAACCACTGCCTACATACTAGGCTACAATAATTGGCTCGTACCTTAGGCAGATCCATACCAAAGTATTATTCTTTTCTAAACGCTCGGCCATACGGATCGCCCATTTCTGTCACTTTCATTTTTGGCCTAGCCCTGCATACACCATAAATCTGGACGAAATCGGTATGACGAGTAGGCGCGCTCCGCTTGTGAGTTTTCTTAAAGCCGGGACAGCAACGCGTGTTATAAGCACGTCGCTTGCAGTATTAGGTCAGGCACGTCGGTCCCGTATCGAATCCGCCCGTCGGGTTGACGACGAGAACCGCTGAGCCGGCCATCCTGGATGCGGTTTTTAGGCTGTTTTCCACTTCCGACTAGGCGAATACCGGCCTAGTACCCACGTCCGCCTCAGAAGATTCGCAAGAATTTAGAAAACGTTCGCACACTTTCTTTCACATGGAAAATACTACCTATGGACAATTGTAGTACAGAAATTCCGAGACGGCGACACGGAGGGCATCGGGCCATCCTCTGACATTAACAACGCCAAATCCGATACTAACCATGGCGACTGTGTCTAGATATGTAACAATGTCAAAAGAAAGAGAAGAAGAAGAGAAGACTACCGAGTTTTTTTTTTTTTTTTTTTTTTTTTTTTGACACATTCTACATACAACTTACGCAGATAGTGTCTTATATTTAACACGTCAGTATGAAATTTGATGATATTTTTATGTTTCTTTCTCACTTTTTTCAGTTAAAGTGAAATAATTAACACGTTGAGCCGATTTTACTGGGCTTCCCGCTGAGGTGACCACCTGACGTGTGTGTTCGAGTGAAATGGAAAACAAGACAGCCGGAGTTCATCAAAAACAAAAATTGTTACTGAATACAATAAAGGAAATGCTACTCACCTTCCTGATTAGATAAGTAGCAACCCACTGAGAAGGATAGCGAAATCACATAGAAAGTGAGCATTCGATCTCTTTTTGAACGCTGCTGTTACGAATGCGTTGTATGTATTCCGAGACATGGCAGGATGGAAAGTGTCGATCACGATAGTCCGGAAACAATTGGCAGGAGCGCTCACACGGCATTCGCTTGAGTAAACTCCAGTCTGTACCGATACAGAAAGAAGCAAACACCGGTTGGATAAAAGGGAAGGAAAGGTGCACAGTAGGCATCGATATTGTTCTTAATGCTAGGAGACAAACACAAAAACCTTCAACACGGTGCAGCTAGAAAATTAACTGTACAGATGGTTAGCTTTTGTAATAAGTCCAAATCAAAATCATGTGTTTGTGCTGAACGTTTCAATGAACTTTATTAAAATTACAAAATCTGTTTTTTAAACTTGTTACAGCCGTTCGCATGCACTGACGTTAGCCGAACGCAAAGTGTAGGTGTCAGCCTGCACTGACTGACTTCGTCGAAACGAAAAGTACGCCGCCGGGCTGAGGGGCTGGCAACGTCCAAGCCAACAGTCTGCCGTTGTGACTTTTATCCCTTGTCGGCATGTTCAGAACCGAATTTAGGAATGTTAGTGATAGAGTGTGACCGGAAACCGTTCTGTCGCCACACAGACAAGCTTAAGTCTAATATTTCTACCTCCCGTCGTTTCTAGTTCTCATAATAAGATGATCAGCCTATTGGCAGGTTCCCGACACAGCTGCAACATCCCTATGATCCTGTTCCTTATCAACTACATCGTAGTCTGGTATCTTCCTCTTTTCACTTTATACAGCATTTTTACTTTCCCCTTCGTAATTTTCCGTCCTTCCACTGTACCTCCTATAACTGTTGTTTGAATTCCTTTTCGTCACAGTATGTTTACACCCAGCTTGTTTGCATTTTCTTGATCAGGTTTACAAAAACTACTTTACTAATCTTCACTGTACCTACCCACTTTAATTTCTCTATTCTACTCCAAACCCACATCTCGAATGCTTCAATTTTATCTCTCTGTCTCTTCTTCAGTGTCCAGCTTCCACAGCCGTACAAAAAAGTATCTAACCCCATTTTGCTGCACAAAAGAGTTAATTTTCTTGGAAAGTATGGTTTACCATTGGGATTCTGTATCATATTTCTTTTTTGCTCGCTAAGTTACCAGTTATCATTTTTGACTGTTATCTGTGTTGTGGAACCAGTTCAGTTTAACTTCCCTCTGTTTTAATATTCATATCTTCTCTGTTGTATATTGTAATCAGCTTAATTGTCCTTTTGTCGATTTTTATTTCGTTCCGTTAGAGTAGCTGAGTGGTCAGTGCCGTCATGCGGGCGATCCGGTTTCGATTCCCGGTACAGTCAGGGGTATTTCTTCTGTAGGAGGAGTGGTACAGGCAGCACTCTGCAACGTGTTAGCCAGTTGAGGAGTTGCTTGAATCTGAAGTAGCGGGCCAGGTCTGCTACCGGGAGAGCACCGTGATGATCCTACGCCCTTCCATGCCACACCTGAGGATGACACGGTGGTCGGCCGGTCCCGACTGCACGTAGAAGAGCGTTGCAAAGCTACTTAAAACAATATATTTTTTCTTTTAAATGAAATACACCTCGACGGAAAAAATGGGACCGCAGAATGTATCTTGAAGATGATAAGAGGATGGACACCATTTCTGTCTGTTCCTCCCTTTTGTCACTGTAATTTCCGATCTCGATGTTGCGTTGGGATTACGTGCCTTGCCTTCCCCGAAGCCGTTGCAGCTCATATTGTTCTTTTATTTTGCGCAGGTCTGTCGACAGACGGATTCTCGTCGGTCCCCCCCCCCCCCCCCCCACTTGGAACTACAATGCCGCACGTCTCACGCGCCCGTTTTGTTCGTTGATTCACTTTGCAGGCTATTTGTATCGCTTCTCCAACAAGGAGACTGTGTAAAGCTCCCAGATAATTCAATCTTTCAAACAGGCTTAGACGTTCTTTGTTTTTAGATAATGAGAGGACCTTCTGTTTACGCTTGTCGCCGGAAATCCGAGGCAGCGCTTAACGAGTAAGAATGCGTTGCAAGTCGCCCAGAGCTTTGTTCTACACAGTCGACAGATAACACGAGCTGCAAAAAAGCACAGGGGCCGATATGGAAGTCGACAGTTCGTCAGAAAAGGAAAGCGTTCAAAGTTCTGAGAGAGTGAGTGAGTGAGTGAGAGAGAGAGAGAGAGAGAGAGAGAGAGAGAGATAAGAGACATAACCTGTCATGCGTGCTAGTATATCCTGAACTGGTGTATTAAAACTGTATTCCACACTGTTACTGGCAACATATGGGTCCCAAGGATTCCAAGATTTTCGAGAATGTTTTTAATTTCAGTCATATACGTGTGGCAAAGTCATGGAGAAGGCAGTCGGCCATTATTATAGTAATCAGTAGCTCTGCCTTCAGGCTGACTCGGTCGTTGGTAAAAGTCAAACATTAGGCAAGGAATTAGTTTATTCCAGAATGAGATTTTCACTCTGCAGCGGAGTGTGCGCTGGTATGAACCTTCCTGGCAGATTAAAACTGTGTGCCGGACCGAGACTCGAGCTCGGGACTTTTGGCTTTCGCGGGCAAGTGCTCTACCAGCTGAGCTACCCAAGCACAACTCACGCCCCGTCCTCACAGCTTTACTTCTGACAGTACCTCGTGTCCTACCTTCCAAACTTTACACAAGCTCTCCTGCGAACCTTGCAGAGCTAGCACTCCTGAAAGAAAGGATAGCTTCTGTAAAGTTTGGAGGGTAGGAGACGAGGTACTGGCAGAAAGAAGTAAAGCTGTGAGGACGGGGCGTGAGCCGTGCTTGGGTAGCTCAGTCGGTGGAGCACTTGCCCGCGAAAGGCAAAGGGGCCGAGTTCGAGTCTCGGTCCGGCACACAGTTTTAATCTGCCAGGAAGTTTCAATTAGTTTATTGTTCATATGACGCGCTTCGTAATTTATCTATCATCAGATATCCAGGAGCGATTACTGTACGTATTCAGGATATCTGATGATTGATAGATTCCGAAACGTGTCATTTGTACAATAAAGTCACTGCTTGTCTGATGTCTGCCTTTTACTAATGCGACTCAGAAGGAAATTTCAGATGACGACTCTCAAGGACTTTAAAGGTCAGCTCGGTTTTATGAACTCCGAATTTTTTTAGTCTGTCTTTGCCATCTGAAAATGAAAATGGTGCAAATGTTTTTTTTTAAATGCTTAAAAATTAAGGTGCGTCTTATAGTCCATGAAATATAGAAACTAAAATATGGTAAAGAAAGACACTGATGGCTGTTAATACATTAGAATGTCTTAGATTTACATTTACTGTAACACAGTGCTAAGCCGGCCGAAGTGGCCGTGCGGTTAAAGGCGCTGCAGTCTGGAACCGCAAGACCGCTACGGTCGCAGGTTCGAATCCTGCCTCGGGCATGGATGTTTGTGATGTCCTTAGGTTAGTTAGGTTTAACTAGTTCTAAGTTCTAGGGGACTAATGACCTCAGCAGTTGAGTCCCATAGTGCTCAGAGCCATTTTTGAACACAGTGCTAAGATGTCCAGTGCATAAGTAGGACCTAGTTCCAAGAGCGCAACAACTCGAGCGTTCGTGTGCTCCGGCCGCTGACCGGTCGTGGCGTGTGTGTTTGCTTCCATCAGGTCTACACTCGCGATGAAGAACGTGCGGCACAGTACCAAAGCTGCCGCGTCTAGGCCCAGAGGGAACGCCACTCGCGTTTTCAAACCTTCGGCCTGTGGAATAACTGAGAAAGAGCTGCTGCCGGCGCCCCGAGGCAGAGAATGTCCGCCCTCGTCATTTTCTGGGTTCTGCGGTGAGCTCTCTCTCGGTGTGCTACTCTGAGCGCCGGCAATGGCGAGGCGAGTGCTGGCGAGCGACAAGGCGTGTCCCGGTGAGGGAGGGCGCCCTGCTGCGCTCACGCTCGTGTCAGACGTACGCCGCCACGTCCTGTGGGACCCGCCACGGGACAGCCGGTCAGACAACTCAGCCGGTGACGACGCCGGCGCGGAGAACTCGGCCTCCCCAGTAATGAGGAGCGGCGGGAAATGGCCGCCAGTCGTATTAGTCTGCGTGCGTTGTTTGCGCGACAAACAGTGCAGGAGGGCGCAGCCGAGCCGGGCCGAGGCCGCAGGGGCCGACGGCGAGGCGTGCGCCAACTGGCGCCGCTGCACTCGCCACCGGCGCCGGAGTAGCTCGCCTTCCCGTCACTTGTGTCTGTACACGTGCAGTTCTGCCGGGGACGGTAAACGTCTCGGATGATCAGATCAAAGTAATTAACATTCTCTTGACCAAATGGTTATAGCCTAAGCATCGATAACAAAATAAAGTTATCCAGGGTCGAATAGGAGATGCTGTCCGAGGTCTCAGTACGCACTCAATTGTGTGTATAAACTACTCATCCATTCCGGGAATAGAGAATCTCGACGACTTTTGCCTGTTATCGACAATGACATCGGCATGCTATCGATCCTGGTAATTCCAAGATTTTCTAGAATTATATGGATGCGTGGTGTCTGTTTCTTCAGACGTGACAGAAAGGACAGACACCACACATTCATAAAACTGATTCGCGTCGACGGTTCACGAATCCACCTTCTTCGGTGCGGATGCACAATTACGTCTGATATTCTGCGGGAATGTCGAAGTGGCTAGCACGGAGGACACGGAGCGCGGATCTAGGGACAGGCTGCGGCAGGTGGGAATACGGGTCGGTCGAGAGGTGCACCGAGACAGCTGGCGCAGTTGCGGTCAACACTGACGTCCCGGTGGCTCAGTGGCAGCCGGCACGGTAGTTCAGCGTGTTCGGTCAGAGGGTTCAACTGCCCTCTGTAATAAAAAACTGAGTTAATCCATTAACAACGAACTTAAACGGATGTCTTACAACGTCCACCCCGAGCAGATTCAACGAACAAAAGCGAACAAAATGAGATTTAAAACAAAAGTGGTTAACGCAGCTGCCTGGTAGGCAGTAGATCCCCGGTTCGAATACCGCACAGGCTCATATTTTCGTTCTTCGCCACTGATTCCACATAAAGCCCCAATGCAGCTTACATCAATAGTCCCTTCGGTTTCCTTCCCCTCCCTTCAGTTTACATATAGCTTTCCAGAATGTGTTAATTTTAAGACTGAAGTCAGATAACAAATGAAAATAAAATCTTTCGTTTCCATAATTACAAATTAACACTTTCCGGATTTTTCCTTTACTTGTACTGTTATACATTATTACTTGCCAAATTTCGTGATCGTAGGTCAACGGTAAGTAGCCTGTAGATTTTCACGCGTGAGTTAGCGAGCATCAAAATATGTTACATACATAGCTGCATATTCCGACTGAATTGATTTTGAAGCTTACATTTAGTTCACCGTCAAGAAACTTAAGATATTGAAAGGTCTCTGTTGGATTCCTTTCATGTTTAATTTCTTAAATCTGTTGCCATTTATGGAATAAATTCCTCTTCTAAATGTACTGTGGCGTTTCTGACTATCTGGGAGGAGACTGAGTAGTGGAACGTGTTACTTTTACACATAAACAAGAACGATCTGTCACACTACTACACTTTAAAACACAGTTTATATGTAATTCATGTCACACAGTCTCATACGGAACCTACATCCGCTTTCTTTTATATACTGTATATGATAAGATACTGTCATCCCCCTTCCCTTCTGTGTGAGAGTATGAATGAGCAAATGTATTTGTAGTTGCATGCTTGAGGGTAGCAGACAAGCCTGTCTGCTAGAGAACAGTAGGACCAACGTCGGAACAGGTAGCTACGCTTCCTAAAAGCAAAGAGGTTTCTATCCTTAGTATGGTTCTGTCCGTCCGTTGTCATGTTGGTATAGGAAGCTGCCCCTCTGGCCACTTCCGTTGGTCTTTGTGAGCCACCCTCAGGAAGCACGCTCGGCTGTAGGGCAGTTGCAGGGTGGCCGTGGCGAGCGTCTGAAGTGGTAAGATCTCCGGCTAAGCGCGTGTCTGTTAAGTCCGTAGGACCATGGATTTCTTAAGTTCAGCCTAACTGAAAATTTAATCACTTTTATTTCGGGTTTAGGTCTAAAATATCCGATGTTATCTTAAATTGCAGCGCAATATAGTTCTCGTGTGAAGTTCAGATTATTTTCCGGTAGTTGCTTTGTTACTACTTTGTGAGTAAAGTGGAACTACGTGTTGATCAGTAACTCTAACTAAGATCAATCTTAAATGCGAATGCTTGTGTGATTATAACGTCTCGTCTTGACTATATTTTCAATATAGCAACTTTTCTTTATGTTCAGCCCACGTGGGGTGTACTTTGCGAGACCACTACCACGTGCTTATATAACTGTTTGACCCATCAGGTTAATAGTAAGACGTTAGTAACCAGTTCAAGGTTTTTCTTTTGTCAATTGCTTTTCGATCTAATTTATTTTAATTATCAAAATTATTGTGGAGTTGTACGCTTTGTGTAAACCAAGTTGACCACGTGAAGCATGTGGTATAATCATCAAAGTAGCCCTCAGCTATTCTTTTTGCGAAGATTTCACAAAGAGTTAATATGAATTTAGTATACCAGTGTGTGGTAATTACATGACGGACAGGATTGTGGTATGAACGTAATTTCTTTGGGTAAAAACTGAATCTGTTGGTTGTGGTTAATTTCTTCTTGCTTATGTTTCAATGTTCTTCGTGTGTTATTTTATGAATGTAGTGTTGTATGCAGTCTCCCAGTCTTGGCTCCATATTTTATGTGTTCCGTAAGATTACAATCTCACATTTTTTCAATCGTAAATAAGGCACCAGCTCCGTTATAACTCACGTATAATATGCTGAAATCTCAATGAACAATCTTAAAATAAATTTCCAAATATAAACTGATTCCTTTCTTTTTATTTAAATTCTCCTTTTTTATATATATATATTACCGGTTTTGTATGACTATTAAAAGATTATCATTAATGTTAGTCTGCTTGGTAAACCTAGACTAAATATCTGATAAAACAGTTGCCCAGTAATCCACGGTTAACGTCCCCAGACAGATCACGGCTTTTAACCCACTTTCACTGTCAATTAGCACCGATCTCAGCATACCAAATTAAAGTAACAACATTACAATATTAATTTGTAACACAAATTTCAACTTGATACATATACCCATTCCCGAGAAAAAAGGGTCTTAACAGATGGTGTGACACTCAGACAATGGACAACAAATGACACACACCTTGATTTTTACCACATTTCATTATTCTGGGTCAATGGGAAGATCCTATAGATTTTGCTGAGTGAGTTTGCCAGTATCAAAATGTGTGACATAAATGGCCCTACCTTTCTATTGCACTGGGATAGTGGCTTACATTTATTATACCGCCAAGGGACCAGTGACCTGGATATCCAACATAACTTGATACGTCCACTCGTTTTTGAGCAGTCGTAGGAACGGACAGACAGGCGGACGGAAGGACAGGCAACAAAGTGATGCTATAATCGTTCCGTTTTTATCGACTGAGGTACGGAACCGTAAAAAGGGGTACAGTCTGTGGTAAAATTAAGTCAGTGCTACTATATCCATGTTAGATCTTGTGAATTTCACGGCCGTCAGTGATTGTGGGTGAACAACGCAACCACATTTTAGCCTGCTTTATTTCAGTGCCATAACCGGTTTCGAGCTACCATGCCCATGTTTTATCCTCAGTCTGCATTTTTGGATGGTCGATTGAAAGGTTATACCCGGAGATGAAATTGAGGAGGTGCAGTTAGAGGGGTCGTTTTGATAATTGGAGGATCGGACGGATAGTGAGAAGAGCAGACGTCTCGACACTGAACACGGGATGGGAGATTTTGGGTTGTCAGGTATGCATGCGAGTAATTGACCGGTAACAGAACACAACTGTGGACTACGCCAGCAGTTAGATGATATGCCTGGAAACCTGAGAACCTCCTATTAGTTTAGTTCGTCAAGAAATACCGTAAGACTTTCTCAAACACCTTGAGTGTACAGCAAACCAGCGTCTGAATTCCTGGCTGGGGAGCCTGTAGGGAAACACAAAGCCGATGTCATACATCAACTTCGTCATGCTGAGCAAATGTGGTTCCGCCAAGATTTGGAACATAATATCTCTTTGCTGGCGATGAACGAAGACATGTCGATGGCAGAGACCATAGGCATCGTCTATTTAGCGGCTCCACCAAAGGTGGCGACAACTGGTATGCTATGTGACAGTCGACTACACAAGTAGGTTGCCTGGAGAACTTCGAAAATGGCGATAAAACCTGCCCCGGAGAGGGCGAAAGTCAGTTGTCTTCGTCGTCTCACTCTACTGTACTGCCATGAGACTTTGCCTGTCTCAGCACTGCTTGAATGCAGGTGATAGAATCGGAGACATTTACGCCAGATAGTGTTACACTGATCACCCAGAACATTGTGACTATCGATACAAACCCGTCCAAGCGGTGGCAGCGCCACCTGGCGAGGAACGACTGCTGGTCAGACCCACGCACGGTGGCTGCAAGCAGTACCAGTGAGTGTGCCGTCCCTGTACAGAATGGGAAGCCGCGCGATCCATCAGAGTTTGACTGAGGGCAGACTGTGAGGGCCCGGAGGCTCGCCACGAGCATTTCGGAAACTGCACGACCTGTCGGCTGTTCGAGGAGTGCTGTAGTCAGTCTCTTCACGTTGCAAAACCGCGGTGAAACCACGCCCAGACGTCGTCGGGTTGGGCGGCCAGCCCTCATTAGACATGTCGGACGTCGTACGCTGGGAAGATTGGTAAACAGGACAGGCGTCGAAACTGTAGGGGAAATGACATCACATTTTAATCCTGAGCAACTACAAGAGTGCCTGAACACACAGTGTACCGAACATTCGTAACGATGAGCCTCCGCAGCCTACGACCTACGCCTGTGCCAATGTTAACGCCGCAATATCGCAAATTACGAATGAAACAGGTGCGTGACCATTGGCACTGGACACCGGCACAGTGGCACAGCGTAGCACGGTCTGATCAATCCCGATACCTTCGTCTTTCACGGGATCGACTCCTTGCCACCTGAACTTCGCGACGGAGACAAGCTGGCAGCGGCTCCTTTATACTGTGGGGAACATTCCCGTGGACATGCGTGGGTCCACTGGAGCTCGAGGAGGGCGCCATGACGGCCAAGCACTATTGTACACTGGTGATCGATGTTTCCAGACGCCTGGGGCATTTTCAGCAGGATAATGTGCCATGTCAGAAGGCCAGGAATTTGACGGAGTGGTTTGAGTAATAAAGTGGTGAGTCCCATTTGATGTGCAGGACCCCCCAAATCGCCAGATCTGAACACGATCGAAAACATCGGGGCTGTCATTGAACGTGGTGTGGTGTCACCGCCAGACACCATACTTGCTAGGTGGTAGTTTTAAATCGGCCGCGGTCCATTAGTTATCCGGATCCCGCTCCAGCTACTGCCGGGTCTGGGTGCTGATAAGTCCTCTCCATTTGGCTCGGTCCTCCCACCACTTTTTTTCCTCCACCTGCTGCCAGGTCACACCTCTCCCTTCTACAGATTTTCCACCGTATTCTTGGGCGCCCTCTAGGTCTTTTCCCATCCATCTTTAGTTCTTCCATAATTTTGGGGAGTTTCTGCCCATGCATCCTCTTAACATGCCCATACCATCTTAATCTCTTCCTTTCAATTTCTTCTCTCATACTTTCTTGTTTGAGGTCCTTTCTAATCTCTACATTCTTTACTCTGTCCATTCTTGTTTTTTCCTTAACTGCTCTGAGAAATTTCATTTCCCCTGCTTGCAGTCTGCTCCAGTCCCGTTCTGTCAATGTCCATGTTTCTCCACCATAGGTGACAATAGGGATGTAATAATTCTCATACATAAGGCGTTTTGCTCTTTCTGAAACTTCATTATTCCAAATCAGGTGTTTTATTGTTTGGTAGAAATTGCCTCCCTTCTGTAACCTCCTATTAATTTCGTTCGTTATTCTTCCACCCTTAGATATTTCACTCCCTAAATAAGTGAAACTTTCTACCACTTTGAGGGGTTCTCCATTCAAGGTAATGTTTCCGTTGATTCCTTTCTCACTTCCAAATATTGCTTTCAAAACGAAATCAGAATATGATATACCATAACTGGGCTTCAAAAAGAGTTTGAAGTTTCAAATCGGCGCACACTCCGCTGAAGGGTTCAAAATGGCTCTGAGCACTATGCGACTTAACTTCTGAGGTCATCAGTCGCCTAGAACTTAGAACTAATTAAACCTAACTAACCTAAGGAAATTACACATATCCATGCTCGAGGCAGGATTCGAACCTGCGACCGTAGCGGTCGCTCGGTTCCGGACAGTAGCGCCTAGAACCGCCGGCGGGCGGGTAAAAATCTGTTATGTTTATTTATTGTTGTGAAATGCGCAAGCGATCCCAGTGTATCGAAGTCGTAAATGCCACTGGGCACCACATGACATCTCCGCGATATCCACCGTTTTTTTTTTCTCACGAGAGAAGTGCGTGGCCTTCGTCGGGCAGAACTGCATGAAAATGTGCTTCAACACAGATCGCTCACGTCGGAAACAGCGTTATCATCCAGTACCATGCAAAACTGCCCTTATTGTCACGAGACACATCTGAATGACCACCTGTCGAAGGTCTAAAAGAGAATTTTTGGAAGGGCGAAGAAAGAAAATATCCGTATAACAGGACTCAAAAAGACACACTTTTAAATGTGGTGGCTTATTTCTGTATTTCCCTCTGCTTAAAATATTTACACTATGTGAACAACAAACTTTTTCTGCTGACGTGATAGTGGTTCTCACCTATTGGGTCTTGAAACTGTAGGTGTGAGATTTCAATGAAGTTGAACAGAACAATTGTAAGTAGGCTATTTAGGTTTTTATGTTGGTAACGTCACGTAGCGCTCTGTACGAAAATCACTGGCTGTGCTGTGTGCAGTCTGTGGCTGGTTGACATTGTTGGAATATTCGCTATTGTAGTGTTGGGCAGTTGGATGTGAACAGCGCGTAGCGTTGCGCAGTTGGAGGTGAGCCGTCGGCAGTGGTGGATGTGGGAAGAGAGATGGCAGAATTTTGAGAGAAGACGATCTGGACGTGTGTCCATCAGAAAGAGTAAATTTGTAATACTGGCTATCATGTATGATGAATTTTGAACATTATTAAGGTAAATACATTGCTTGTTCTCTATCAAAATCTTTCATTTGCTAACTATGCCTATCAGTAGTTAGTGCCTTCAGTAGTTTGAATCTTTTATTTAGCTGGCGGTATTGGGGCTCGCTGTATTGCAGTAGTTCGAGTAACGAAGATTTTTGTGAGGTAAGTGATTCGTGAAAGGTATAGGTTACTGTTAGTCAGGGCCATTCTTTTGTAGGGATTTTTGAAAGTCAGATTGCGTTGCGCTAAAAATATTGTGTGTCAGTTTAGTGTTGATCAGAATAAGTAAAGAGAGTAATGTCTGAGTACGTTTTGCTCAGCTGTTTGAAAATCAAATAACGCAGAGGGTTATCAGAACAGTAATTCATTAATTTTTCAAAGGGGATGTTTCACAATATGCACACCTGTCCAAAGCCACTTTTTCACATTCATCACCACTTCTTCATTTAAGCAGTTGTAGTCCTCAAACGCCACACTAATTACGCTTCCAAACGATGATATTGTTATGTCATTGCCTGTCTTTTGACAAGGAGATTGTGACGTCGTAAGACAGGTTTGTAAATTGGTGCGGGTTCAAATGGTTCAAATGGCTCTGAGCACTATGCGACTTAAATTCCGAGGTCACCAGTCGCCTAGAACTCAGAACTAACTAAACCTAACTAACCTAAGAACATCACACACATCCATCCCCGAGGCAGGATTCGAACCTGCGACCGTAGCGGTCGCTCGGTTCCAGACTGTAGCGCCTAGAACTGCACGGCCACTCCGGCCGGCATTGGTGCACGAGGTTGAATGTATAGAACAGAGCGAAGTCAAATAATTAATTCGCCTCACGATACCGATCACATTCTTTACACTCCAACCCACGACCGAACACTTACAAGATGTCTTCTTACTGTTGTCGTGCGGTTTGCACAACTAGAGAAAGTTCTTGTTGGTGCAGGTGCAGGAGGCGCCAGCAGACACCAGCTGCGTTTCGCAGACCAATGGCTCTTATCACTGTTTTTTGTGATCAGTGATTGATATTCTAATCTTATTTTTGTGGGCGTTCTGAGTGTTAAGAGGTCACCCATTTACGATGTCATGATAACCTCTGGTGTGACCGAACGCAATCGTCAATTATCCTTACTCCAGTACATCAGCATGGCACTCTCTAGGTACTGCATTACACACAGCTCAAGTCCCCTCTAGAAATAGTCGACGACTTTACGTACGTCTGAATGAGTAATTAGCATCGACACTTCAGCCGTGTATTTTTTTATTCGGTTAATTCGCCTAGATTGTTTCTCTAGGCAGTACTCAGTGCTTTGCAAAAGAATTTTCGTTTTGAGGAAAATGCATCCTTTCAGCTAGAAGTATCAATGAAATTTCAAATATCAAGAGTCTAGGAAAAGGTAGATTGCTACTCACCGTAAAGACAACACGCAAAGTTGCAGACAGGCATAATTAAAAGATACTTACACTTCATCTTTCGGCCTCAGTGACCGTCGGAAAAAGAGTAAAACACTCCATTCGTTCACACAAGCAAGCATACCTCACGCACATATGGACGCGGTCTCTTTCTTCGACGAAGGCTGAGGTGGAAAACTTAAGTGTCTTTTAATTGTTCCTGTCTGCAACTTAAAGTGTTATATTTACGGTAAGTAGCAATCTATGTTTTCCAGCATTATTTATATTCCCACCCGGAGTTTCTATCGTTTAAAATATCAAATAATTACTTCATTACCTGTAGAAGTCTCGTTGCTGAACGCTGAACTGGCACATAAATTGGTTTGACAATGTATACGGTCTTACTGTTGTCGATTGACGAAAGAGTGTCCCTAGTTAATGATATGGGTTTAATAATACATTTCTGAACAACGTATTCGCACATTGCGAGCAGAATTTTGGTGATACGACAGAGGGCACACATTTACTATATAATGAAGCTAGGGTTTTCATCTGGATCGTCTCGGCACCAGACCACCATACGACGGAAATACTGAAAGAGCTTTAGCTTTCAAGCACGTTTCAATGTGCCGCCAACGTCATTAGATATGCTCATCTTTCGGAAAGAACTGAATGGAATGCCCTCGAACTTAGCAGAATCCTCTATTCGGGAACTGTGAAACGTCAATTCCTGTAATGATATCCGCAGCACCATAGCCTATGTACATGTCAACGAACTACAGACACAGAAAGAAATTAATTTCGACGATATCAGACGCGTTAATAAATCTAGAAACCTGAGGAGTACAGTGTGAAGAGAGAGTAGTCAAAAAAATGGAATACAAAACATGCATTCGACGGACGAAAACTTTAGTTCTACGTCTGCATGCGTACAAGGGAAAGAAACATGAAGTGCGTGGAAGAGGGTACTTCCCATTCACCATGGATTAGGGTTCCTTCCCGTTCCACTCACGTCTGGAGCGCACAAGGAATGATTGCTTGAATTTCTCCTCCTCAGCCGCAATTAGTCTGATCTTTTTTAATGACCCATAAGAAAGCGATACGTCGTTTGTCTCTGATGTGTTGACAGATCCCTCACTTAATACTGTGTCTTGGACAAACACAGACAGTGCGTATGACTTCATAATCTAAGGATTGTGCTGGGAGTTGTCCACAATGTATTTTATATTGCCGTCTTATGCATTCAGTAACGAAACTCAGCTGCGTTCATAACAGCTGCAACTCCCTAATTTGTCTCATAATATAAAAGTGCAAAAGAATCAATATTTCATCTGTGAACACTGCGTATATTGAAGTCTTTAATTGTAGCAATTGTTGGCTTTCTGTACGTGTCAGATCAGATTGTGTTCCATATATGGTTGAGAATTCGTGAACTTTAATTTACTATTAACTGCACATATACAATAAATTCACATAATATGTCGACTTAGACGTTAAAATTTATGATTAATATGTTGAGATAAAGTAAAATTTCCATCATGGTCAAATGCATGGCAACTATTCTATTACTCTCTGAATAAAGCAATTGTTCCCGCTCGCAACTGACGTGTACTTACGCCGTCAGACATCCTTCAGGAAACACCAGACCACGGGGCAGAGCCGACCCACTGGTGCTCTCCTTCGTATTTATATTTTGAGGAGACCATACGCCCCTCCCCCGTGTTTGCTTCAGCGGGTGTTTGCCGCTCTGAATCACATGTGTGCTGTTGTCGCTACGCGATTCACGCACGCACTTTTATGACAGGATTAACGTTGGCTTCACAACAGTTTTTCTTTCCTGGTGTCCTCTCGCCAAACGAACCATACTCCTTGCCGAGGTGTGCTGACTTGAGTGAATCAACGATACAGATAGCCGGTAACGTAGGTGCAAGCATAACGTAGGTGTATCTGCACAGAAGCAGGACCGGCCTGTGGCTTATGACGAGGGCCAGCAGTTTTTGATGGTCACAGGGGCAACAGTGTGGATGACTGACTCATTGTAACATTGGCCAAAATAGCCTTTCTGCGCTGGTACTGCGAACGGCTGAAAGCAAGGGGTAACTACAGCCGCAATTTTTTCCGAGACGGCTTGACGATGAGGACTCCAACTTGGGTGAAATATTACGGAGGCGAAATAGCCCCCATTTGTATCTCCGAGTGGAAACAACTTAAGAGGTTCTCGTCATCAGGGCAAACGAAACTGACATTCTACGGGTCGGAGCGTGGAACCTGGTAGGCTAGTTGGAGAACTGAATGAGGAAAGTTGATTGGTCGAGAATTAAAGAAGTTCGGTAGGAGCAAGAACATGACTTGGGCACAATACGAAATGAAAAATGTATAATAATGCATAACAAAATAGAAATTAGGGTAAGTTACTATTAACAATATAGAGAACGAATTATCGTAGCTAAGACAGACACGAAGCCAACCAGAACCACCCTAGTACAAGTTTAAAAGCCGTCTAGCTGCGCAGATGATAAATATATTGAAAGAATGTGTGATAAGATACAGGAAATTAGTTGAGGGAGACGAAAATTTAAATGCGATGTGTGGCTGGAATTCGGCAACAAGAAGAGGAGGACAAGGAGATTCACTTGTAGAACATGAACTAGATGAAAGAGTGATTTTACACAGCCCATGATTTTATAATTGCAAATGCTTCGTTTAAAACTCATTAAAGATGACTGTATACCAGAAAGAGACCTGAGGACATTGAAAGATTTCAGCTTGGGTTTGTAATGCTAAGATGTGGAAAGGAGAATATTAAACTGTAAGGCATTTCCAGGGGCAGATGTGGATTATGACCATAATTTATTGGTTATGAGCTGCAGAATAAAACTGAAAAACAGGCACGAATTTGAGGAGATAGGAATAAAGGCATAAGTAATATGCGAAAATCTTTCTGATAACTCTGACAGAAGACCTCTTATACTGCGATTTCTATGCTTTTAATTTTTTGTGAAGAGATAGTATGGACCAAAACAAGAAACAAATTGTCTGGTGAACATCGGCTCTAGATTGCATATGTTAACAGCTATGTGCATTTCTTCGGTAGATGTGTTTCACATGAGCAAAGGTGAACAAGTGCTTATAGCTCATAAGGTTTGCGCTTTAGAGTCCATGTTTGCCAGACAAACTTTTCTTGTTTTGATCCATGCTATCTCCTCTCAAATATGGGAAGCTTCCTGTTTTCTCAATAAAGATAGTTGTCCTACTTTTTCTAGACATTCGAAAGCGGACTTCGTCGTATGACTGCGGTACCTCGTTCGGTTTCCTCGACACAGTAGTTTCAGTTCGGATGAAAACTACGTGATGAACAGTGAGTCAAGGTAACAGTACCGCGGAATCCGTGTAAATGAAAGCCACCACGAGTGGAACACCTGTTGCTGCGTCCGTTGGTTTAAGGGCGCCCGCATGACTAGCTGACTCGCAACGACGACGTATCGGACCGGCCTGATAACGATGCGTGTGCGGTACTGCAGCTCCTACAACGCGAGTGCTGGCTTTTAAATCCTAGCGGTTGATGTTTCCGCTGGAAGTCTAGCATGACGAAGACATGAGGCAGTGCACACGAAACCGTTAACGAGCGTCGGACCGCCGTAAGACGGATTCGACAGAACATATTTTCTGGGGTGCGTGTCCGTTTAGAATGTATTGAATTTTCTTCGGAGCTCCCATTTAAGTGCAATATCCGGTGGCTAAGGTACTTGTCCAGAAATACATGTCATTAGTGATAGCCGACTGGCGGGGAAGTGAAAGTTGCCGGGTCTGACTATTGACGTGTGACTAGTGACACATCAGTGTCGAGGGAGATTCATTATCAGCACTGACACGATTCGTATTGTTATAATCGTCCGTCTTCTGCACCATCTACAAAATCCTTAACTGTGCTGCGCTCACATCTATTTATGTTTGGTCGAACGAACCGATTTACTCTCGTAGGAAAAATTCATCGAGGGAAACACCAACTAACGTTTTCTAAATGGATATGAACCACACAATTACCGAGGTCATGGAGTTAAATGTAGGATAAAGCGGCACAACTAGAAATGGTATTTCAACAGCAGCGAGGCTGATACATCAGAAACTGTCAAGATGAGCTTGACATATCAATATTTGCACGAGCACGCGCGCGCGCACACACACACACACACACACACACACACACACACACACACACACACACACACACAAAAGCCACTGATTTAAGAGACAGTTGATTTGTTGGATACAGACCGCTTCTGTCGTTCGGGCGAACCGAATAATTTAGTGGTGTTTATAGTCTAGATGATAATCGGACACCCGTAATTACAGACATAAATCAAAAACTCGCGTGAGCATCTTAGTTTATGAAATTTATTCCTGAGTTAGTGGTCCGTAGCTTAATACCATGTCCGAGATAATAATGAGGCTCGAATAACAAACAAAATTCTATGGAATATTTGTTTACTAATGTCAACCAGCACAAAGGAATAGAGAAGCAACTGGAATCACTCAATAGAGGAAAGTCCACTGGACCTGATGGGATACCAATTCGATTCTACACAGAGTACGCGAAAGAACTTGCCCCCCTTCTAACAGCCGTGTACCGCAAGTCTCTAGAGGAACGGAGGGTTCCAAATGATTGGAAAAGAGCACAGGTAGTCCCAGTCTTCAAGAAGGGTCGTCGAGCAGATGCGCAAAACTATAGACCTATATCTCTGACGTCGATCTCTTGTAGAATTTTAGGTTTTTTGCTCGCGTATCATGTCATTTCTGGAAACCCAGAATCTACTATGTAGGAATCAACATGGATTCCGGAAACAGCGATCGTGTGAGACCCAACTCGCTTTATTTGTTCATGAGACCCAGAAAATATTAGATACAGGCTCCCAGGTAGATCCTATTTTTCTTGACTTCCGGAAGGCGTTCGATACAGTTCCGCACTGTCGCCTGATAAACAAAGTAAGAGCCTACGGAATATCAGACCAGCTGTGTGGCTGGATTGAAGAGTTTTTAGCAAACAGAACACAGCATGTTGTTATCAATGGAGAGACGTCTACAGACGTTAAAGTAACCTCTGGCGTACCACAGGGGAGTGTTATGGGACCATTGCTTTTCACAATATATATAAATGACCTAGTAGATAGTGTCGGAAGTTCCATGCGCTTTTCGCGGATGATGCTGTAGTATACAGAGAAGTTGCAGCATTAGAAAATTGTAGCGAAATGCAGGAAGATCTGCAGCGGATAGGCACTTGGTGCAGGGAGTGGCAACTGACCCTTAACATAGACAAATGTAATGTATTGCGAATACATAGAAAGAAGGATCCTTTATTGTATGATTATATGATAGCGGAACAAACACTGGTAGCAGTTACTTCTGTAAAATATCTGGGAATATGCGTGCGGAACGATTTGAAGTGGAATGATCATATAAAATTAATTGTTGGTAAGGCGGGTACCAGGTTGAGGTTCATTGGGAGAGTCCTTAGAAAATGTAGTCCATCAACAAAGGAGGTGGCTTACAAAACACTCGTTCGACCTATACTTGAGTAATGCTCATCAGTGTGGGATCCGTACCAGATCGGTCTGACGGAGGAGATAGAGAAGATCCAAAGAAGAGCGGCGCGTTTCGTCACAGGGTTATTTGGTAACCGTGATAGCGTTACGGAGATGTTTAATAAACTCAAGTGGCAGACTCTGCAAGAGAGGCGCTCTGCATCGCGGTGTAGCTTGCTCGCCAGGTTTCGAGAGGGTGCGTTTCTGGATGAGGTATCGAATATATTGCTTCCCCCTACTTATACCTCCCGAGGAGATCACGAATGCAAAATTAGAGAGATTAGAGCGCGCACGGAGGCTTTCAGACAGTCGTTCTTCCCGCGAACCATACGCGACTGGAACAGGAAAGGGAGGTAATGACAGTGGCACGTAAAGTGCCCTCCGCCACACACCGTTGGGTGGCTTGCGGAGTATCAATGTAGATGTAGATGTAGAAACAAAAGCAAATATCTGATGCATGCAGTTATGGCTGCCATTAGTGTTGCCATTACACTGTTACTCAAAAACGAAAATACAGTGCCATATGAAGTAATTCAGAGCTGTCAGACGAGTAGTTTCTGCCGCTAAACAAAACAAGAAAAAAATGACCAGTAAACATGTGTTCTAATGTGCATATCTTAAGAGCTATCAGCAATTGTCCGTCTTTGCCACTATGAGACAGATCTGTTCTACTGGTCAAGTGCTCTTAGCACTTAACGTTTGCAGTTTAGGACCCATGTTTGCCAGTTAATTTTTTCCTTTACTGGTCCATACTACTTATTCCCAAAATACGGATGCAAAGAGCTTGCAGCAGAAAATGTCCACTGTCAGAAGTATCAGACCAATTTTCCCTTGTAATGTTCGACCCAGTCGTTTCAGGGTCGCGGTCACTAGCGTCAAACTGATGCAACTACTCCACACCATCATACTCTAAAAAGTTTGTAACATCATCACGGAATTGTCCTTTATACACAGTGTGCTACAAAACAATACTGACAAACTTTGAGGAATGTGTCCTGAGGATCACATTCATGATAGGAACCCGTGTCTGGAAATGTTTCCAACGACGCTACAGACCACCAAAGTCATAGGCGCCGGCGCCTGCCAGTTAGATCACCCCTTAGACAGCAAACGTAACTGCATTTTCTCATCTAGACCTTTCGTTACGTCACCTTTCAATAATTTTACATGAGTTTCTCAGCTAATCATTAGTTCTGTTCAACAATTACACGCATCAGGATGCGAAACGCAATACGACTGCTATGACAGCGTATGATTTGCCATACGCTGAACAGACAGTCCACATGAGTGTGGACGATTTCGCCTTCCACACTATCGCACGTTAGTGGCAAGTCCCCGTGTTATCGCGGTCGGTCACCGGTGCTTCCTGTCGGATAACATTTATGCCCGCGGGGAAGTCTCTAAGCCCAAATTCATTGCGTTTAGCTTCGCACACGAGGCGTTTCACTACTTCTGATTTACAGAGGAAACGTAGTCTAATTTCTTAACCACTGCTACACCTATGCTGAAGACTGAAATTTATATTCGAGTACTGGTCATGCCATTTCATTCCTCAGTCATACAAGAGATGTTAGATTACCGTGGTAATTTAATGCTAAAGACACAGCACAATCATAAGGAAAACTGCGTTGGTTAGGTAGGAATGCCGATAGCTACCGTATCTGTATTTAATGTGGACGACTGTTTACAATTGGCAAGCGTTACGCCGACATACGTAACATTTGTAGACCACTAAAAGGTAACGAGTTCATTAAGTCTGTAGCGTCCCGAAGAACTTGTTCATTGCATTTAGGGGGTTCAAAACTTATATCTCCTCGTCCAGATTTAGGTTTATTGCGGTTTCCCAAAATCGCTTAAGGTGAATGACGAGTTAGTTTCTTCAATAAGGACACGGCCAGGATACTTTTGATTACTCCTTCCAATCAGACTTTGACCTCTGCGTCCAATAACGGTACGTTAAAATCTGATCTTGCTTCTGCCCTTCAACAGGCGATCTGACTGCAATGTTTCTATGTGAAATGACTACATAAAACAAATGTAATCAACATTACGTCGTGTGTTTATTGAGTATCTACTCAAGAAACACTTGATATCTTATCGTTTATTTTAAAGCTGATTTTGATGAAGTGTGAACAAAGTACGCTTTGAAAATAGCCGAACTGAGCCTCTGTGACATTTCAACTGTGTATGACGAACCCAAGTTTGGACTTTAACACAAATGAGTCCGTTTGATGCTTTACACCAGAAGCATGGAAATAGCTACGTGGTCGCAACTGCTGAGCAGTGAAAAAGACAAAATGAAAGGACATTCTAATATAAGAAAGGACAGCCAATATGGTATATTATTGTAATTCAAAAGATTTATTCATCTGTGGACATCACAACTACAGTAGTGGAAGAAATTTTGGCAATGTACTGGAAGCTCAGCTACTCTTCTCGACAGTAGAATGAAAAGCAACAATCCAAATCGCAAATTATTTTGGTTTTGCTCGTAGTGATCGATTTAGGCAGACCAAGAACACTTTACTCAGAAAACATGAGGAGCTACTGTGTAATAGTAGAATGTATCAGTGACGGATACCTTACGGTATTACAAAGCAGCTCGTCTTGGTCAGATGATGGCTATTTTAACAGAAACCTGCCAACAGAAGCAAAAGTAAAATAAATTGAAATTTAGATTGCTACTTTTTATCCTTATAAGATATCGTAGTCGCTTGTTTTTCGGTGCCTATGTCTTGCAACCCCATATTGCTGCCAACATACACCAGTGGTTCTCAACAGTTCAAGTTATCCCTGAGTGAAATCAGTGGTTACCTTGTACCCCCCCCCCCCCTCCCGCCTCCCGCCCCCCACCCTTCTCGTATCATCGATATACATTAGCGGTCAACTAAACGTTAAAATCAAAAGAATTTTCTTGGGACACTTTTCGTTTTAAAATGACGAAAGATAAATGACTTTTGTTTTTGTTGATGTTCTTTCAGCCCATTAACTACTGAGTCGATTGCTACTGCTTACTTTAAACAATGTTTTTATAAAGCGATCAAGCAGTTCTCAGTCCATCACGAGTACTACCTACAACTCCTCAGAAAAGAAAGCTAACTATCCAAATTGATGGTAGACAGTTGCTTCCTCTGCTCCACTCCTCTACCTAAAGACATTTGCGTGAGCTATACCCCGCACTTCTAAATTGCAATATATGGACTATACTTAGGCTTACTCCTTCTAAATCACGTGACTGTAGGACTCATTACTTTTGAAATGACAAAAATTTTAAGACTTCATTTTGCCAAAGCATTGTATCTGATAACTTTCAGTTTCATTATTATTGTTGTTGTTATACAGAGTAGGCTTTACAATAGGATAGTAACTATAACATAGTTACGTTATGCAATTCATTAGTTCGTTTATTCTTGTGAAGTGAATAATGAAGCAATTTCTGGTCTACTGCAGCAACTTATTACAACATGAGGGGGCCTTTTCAAGAGATATTCAAGCTTACGTGATATATAAGTGTCAATTCTACCGTCATAGATACAGTATACTGATTATCCAAAACGTTATGACCACCGGCTTAATAACTTGTTTGTCCGTTTTGGAAAGAAATACACCACTGGTCTGTGTATCGGGGATCCGACTGTTTTTGGATGTACGTGGCGTCAGACACGCGCAGGTGGTGTAATTCGCGTAAATAATGGGCCGCTGATTTCCATACGCGGTGACGACGGCCGATAGCGATCCAGATGGGTTCCGCATGATTTACATCAGGCAAATTTGGTGGCCGACACATCAACGTGAGTTTACTATTACGTTCCTCAAACCACTTTAGCGCGATTCTGAATCCGAAACAGGGACAGTTGTACCGCTGAAAGATGACATCGCCGTGGGAGAAGACATCAAGCACAAAGGGATGCGGGTGGTTCGAAGTTGTCAGCGTGTCTTCGATTACTGTCACAGGCCCCATGCAGGCGCAGGAGAATGTCTCCCACTGCTGCAAGTTTCGAGCCCCTCGATGAGGGCGTTTGTGGAGTCGACGACCGACCTGCAGCAGCAGACACGTGATTCAGCCGAAGAGCCGACAAGTATACACTGATCGACGGTCGAATCGCTACGGTTCCGCGCCCATTGCAATCGTAACTGACGATGTCCTTGGGTCAACATGTAAACACGTAGGGATGATGTGGTGCGGGACTCCTTGAACAATGTACGATGAACGGAGTGCTCCGAACCACTTTTGCGTGCATCAGCGTTTTGCTTTTTTGCCAGAGATGCCGATCTATCCTACTTTACGGAGCAGACAAGCCTCCGAACTCCACGTTCTGCCAAAGAGTCGTGGACGTCCAACCATTTAACGCATAGTGGTAGTTGGACTGTCCTTCTACCTCTATCCGTTGATACACGCGACAGTAGCACGTCGACATTCGACCATCTTCGCCGTTCTCGAGATACTCGTTCACAGGCTCTGCGTAACAATAATCTGCCCGTTGTCAGAGTCGCCTGCCTCAGTGGATTTCCCCATTCTTCAGCCCATGTCTTCGCTGGCGTGATCCCTATCGGTGTCTGCTCCGCTTACGTGTACACTCGTTACCCAGATACGCCACGTTCCCGGATCGCCACCAGATGTCATCGAACGTCGGCGTGGCCAGTGCTAATTGTGTTTTAGCTCATAAGCGCATGTCTATAGGAAGCGGCCTGTATAAAGGAGATGTTCATACATTCGTTTGACAAACTGAAATCTCCATCACGTCGTGTCATAGAATCATGGTAGAATTTGACAAAAAAGAAATAATAATGATACAAAAAGTAAAAAATGGCCAGGCGTGAGTAGGACGTGTTCCGAGGGTTCCGTACAAACTTAAGTCTGTTTATATAGACAGTTCATCCACTCTGCAAATCGAGAATCTCTCTGATTTTTGCCCGTTAGCGACATTAATGCTGGCAAAATATCGGTCTTGGTGATTCTAAGACACTAGAGAAAGTTTTAGTTTCATGTTACAAGTCAGATACGAAATGAAAATTTTTGTGTGTGTCAAGTTATTAAAAATGCGCAGTTTTACGACTTTTTCCTTCAGCTGTACTGTGAAACCCTGCTTCTCGTCAAATTCGATGATTCCAGCTCAACTGAAAGTACTCTAGAGGCTTTGATAAATGAGTTTTCGAGTATCGAAATCTGACACAAATGTCAGTATCTCTTGATTGCATTGCCATAGTAGCTAACGTTTGTTACACTGCCAAGGGACCATAGACCTTAGCATCTGTCATAAATTTTAACTTGGTATGCCAATCCGTTCCTTAGAAAAATGGGTCTTAACAGTTGGAAGGACATACAGACAGACAGACACACGGGGAGACGCAGAACAAAGCGATTCTACCAGGGATCCGTTTTCACTGATTGGGGTAGGGTAAACTAGCATACGTAATTGTTGGTAACCTATGTAATCAATATTACAGTCTTACGAAATGCTGGTAATGGTAACTCAATTTTAAAAGTCATTTAATTACAGTCGAGCCCTTTTGTTTTTACTCCTGAGAAATTCACCGTTTATTCGTCAGGATGTAACAACCCTCAGGTCGAGAACACGGGATTAGGCACGACGGATGTGGAGCTATGTCCACCTGGGGAAGTCTCCCAGCAGACAGTTCTGTGTCGGCTTCGCTTACCGGTCGTGGCT
The DNA here is from genome assembly GCF_021461395.2 of Schistocerca americana. Classification (NCBI taxonomy): domain Eukaryota; kingdom Metazoa; phylum Arthropoda; class Insecta; order Orthoptera; family Acrididae; genus Schistocerca; species Schistocerca americana. The sequence goes on from NC_060125.1 coordinate 37,303,266, forward strand.
CGCGCTGGCTCTGGCGAATGAGACGCGACAGGCGCTCCGTGCGCTGCGAACAGGACAGCGGCCTGCGCGGGGGCGGCGGGGGCGGCGGGGGCGGCGCCGCCTGCGTGCGCCACGCGTCTGCGCGCGCCTTCACGGCGGCCAGCTCCACCGCGGGCCGGGGGGCGGCGCCGTCGGTGTCGTCGAAGCGCACGCGGCGCCGGGGGCCGGAGGCGGCGCCGGGAGCGGCGTTGCCCAGCGTGGACAGCGGCACGCCGCGCGACACCGTGGCCTCGCCGCCCGTGGGCGTGCCGCCGAAGCACTTGAGGTTCATCAGGTCGCCGATGCTGCCTCCCGGCGAGTGGGGCGCCGATCCGGTTGCCGACGCCGCCCCCGGGCGCAGCCTGGCCAGCGCCGGCGACAGCTTGTCCAGAGCGGGTAGGCTGGAGCGGCGCCGGAGCGCGTGCCGCGCTGGCTGGTGGTAGGTGGGGGGCGGCGTCGGAGGCGGCTGCGGTGACTCTGGCGACGGGGGCAGCGACGACTTGAAGGCAGACATGCCCGCCTGCAGCGGGAAGAACAACGCCCACTGCGTCGTGTGCTCCTCTTCTTCCATGGCGCTCTCTGACGTCGCTGATACAACTCCGGTGTCAGTAAGACACGTGTACGCTGGACGTCTTCAATTTCCTCACAGCCTTGTATTCGGATGTTTGCCAATATAATTTCCACTGTAGCGTGCAACACTCTTTGGCGGGTCTAGACACCAACAGCACGTAACCAAATTACTCGCACGAAGCTGCTGACGTCACTTTTGTTTTATTTCATGTCATACATTCATTCCGATTTATCAGCAGTAACAGACATGAGTAAGCGTCTACAACGGTTCTCTAGAGATACTTCTCGGGTTCCTACTTCTCTAGGTTCAAAACAGAACTACAGTTCCGTAGCTCTGGTATTTCAGTTTACGTCCTGGAGTTCAACAGGTGGTGGAACGCTGCACTTTCTGTCCTAGGAAAAGTCGAACTAACGCTCTCGAATTTTGTCACTATTCTTCGGAAACACAGTAGTATCTGAGTCACAGTTTTCTATGGCCAACCGTCAGATCACAAATATGCTTCTCTGTCACAGATCATACTTCCAAGAACATTGGCTGTCATTTACCGGCACACTATAATTCACATTTAGTCGAAGGATAATGGTTTTGTAAGTTGTCTTTCTTGAAAATGTATATGAAAAACACTTCTTTTGCGTTCCTGTTAATTTACGCTGTTGGATGTAGAATTCCACTGCCAATTTTCCCACGACAACTACTTCTTGCTCTCACTCTGGTATCTGACACGATGACCAATCCAATCACAAAACTCAGAACCGCAATGTTTAGTTAGGAAAGACCTGAAGCTTCATCGCTCGTAGCTACCGAGACTGTCGTAGGAGTGACATCTATCGACAAAACAATTAAACACCTCTAGCAGTACAGCGAGTAACTTGGCGATTCGGCAACGTTCCACGCTCAAAGGTGGACATACAATCGAAGATCGCAGATGTATGTACCACTATTCGCACTACGATCCCGACTAATATCTCACTTCCTAGTCGTCACAATCGTAGTTTTATGACACATACTAACACACTTTTTCCACTGATGTATCCCGCAATGTTGTTCTACGAAGATGAAAGAACGTTACGATATACACACGAAACAGTCTGACAGCGGTGTGACGTCACAAAACACTGCTCTTGCGTCACTGCTTAAGTCGGTCGCCGAGTGCGGAATTACGCTGCTCGACGCTTCAACTGCTGCAAAACTGCCACCTGTTGCTCGCAGGCCGGCTTCTGACACACGCTGCGCAATTCAGCCACCACTCAACAGTCGCACGGACCGAAGACAAGTGTTGTAAAGCGTGACCGCCGCTAACTACCGTCAATGTGGCAGCGACGACACGTACCGGTGAAACAGTTAACACGGAAAGTGTAGCAAATCACTTGGTGATTCTGCAGCGTTACATGAGACGTGCAATCGAAGGTCGAAGATATAAATATCCAGTATTCGCACTACGATCCGAACTGTTCTCTCACTCGACAAGAGTAACAGTCGTGGTCCTTTGATGCACACGACTAACCTGTCCAGCAATGTCGTTCCCCGAAGGTAAGAGAACGTTACAGAGGAGGAACGATACGCAGTTTGAGGTGGGAGCGCGCGGCGCGTCCGCACTGTGCCAGCTGCGTGCGTGTCGCGGGGCGACTGAGGCAAGCCGTGGCCGACGCTCTGCTAACACGTGGCCGGCGCCGCTGCCGCCTCTGCCTCTGCCACGAACTCGCGCCGCGCCGCCGATAACAGGCGCCGGCCAGAGCCCGACGCTTATCAAGGGCCGCTTCCGACACGGCGCCCCGTGGGGCAACCCCCCCCCCCCCCCCGCTCCCCACCCGGCACCCCACTAGCAGCACCCTTCCCTTCTCGCGGTACTCCCTCCTCGTCCAATGGCGACAACCAGATTGCCGCCACTTAATGCTCCCTCTCTACCATCGGATACACACACACACATACACCAGACAACGGTTTCACTGAACTCGCTCTGGCCCTACTGTAAGGGTAATAAATGGTGTAGCGAAATGGTCAGCACGCTGGACTCTTATTCGGGAGGACTACTTTTCAGATCCGCAACCGGCAAGTGGTTTCCCTAAATCGCTCCAGACAAATACGCGGATGGTTCCTTTCAAAGGCACGGCTAATTTTCCTCTTTATCCTTGAAACAAATGGAGCTTGTGCTCCGTCTCTAACGATCTGGATGTGCACGGGACGTTAAATCCTTTCTTCTTCTTCTTTTCGTTTTACCAATGAATCTCTTTCATTTATTAGTTTCACGTTTCACACCCCGTATTTACGAGGTTTAATTTGCAATCCTCTTCAGTACGGTCTGAACTGCGATCGCAGTGGAAGACATTACTGCATTGTCATTTTAATTAATAACGGTGTCGTAAGTACCGAAATGAAAAGAAAAAAAAATATCTCGCCGTTTCCTATTTCAGCGGGAGGAGGGACAGGACATGGGTGTCAAACTGGTATTTTGACGTGGGAATGAAATGAATGATCATCTGGTATTTTCATTTATCAGTTTTCAGGAAAGCACTTCTATGGTATTTATGATTGCAAATATTTGATACTTCGGTAAATTCCTAATGAAAAGCTCTTTATCATTATATATGTTTCGCGTGACAATCACTTCGAACGTCCTGCCTGTGATGCAGTGTGGAACAGTTCGCGCACAACGCAATGTTACATAGCAACAACATTCAACAGATTCCACTGTTTCTGTGAAACCTATCGTGTGACACATCAGAGGTATGGAACTTCAATAATGAAAACTATTTATTTACTAGGACTTGCTGCAAAATAATGCCTCCGATTTCTTTTTTATTCCGAGAGACCTTAAAGCTTTTAAATCAAGCGAACGCTTTTACCATTCTGTATCTTTATTCTTCGTGTCTACATATTTATTCCTCAACATTGTCTTCCTGACAACGAACACATTTCTCCCCACGAGAGACCATTTCGTCGATGCCACCGCTGTAGACGCTGCCGTCGCCACGTAGTCAGAATCACTACCTGCCCTATCGTCACTATCAAAGTGAAGTGCTCGAAGGTCTTTTGCAAACAGATGAAAATCGGATAGGATTCAATCGGGGCTGTACGAAGGACGGCGGATGGCAGGGTAGTGACAGGGGAAGGCGAGGCGTCGGGCCGCAGCGCTCGTGTGAGGTCCGGCCGGCCGGCGCTGTCAGCACTGCTGGGGGACGGACCCTCTGCACTACAGGCCCGACTACACACCCGCACGTCTCTCACGCACCGACCTAGTTACCTCGCGTGCCGCAACGTTGCACGGTGAAATTGGGAGTCCTATAAGCGGCAGGGAGCTGAAAATACGTAGACGCGATTGGTTCGCTGATTTGGGGAGAAGAGACCGAATAACGAGGTCATCGGTCCCGTCGGATTACGGAAGTAGGGGAAAGGATGCAGGCCGTGCCCATCTGAAGGAACCGTAGCGGCATCTTCCTGAAGCGATTTAGGGAAATCACGGAAAATTAAATCAGGATGGCCGGTCACAAGTTCGAACCGTCGTGCTCCCGAATGCGAGTCAAGTGTGTTAACCACAGCGCCACCTCGCTCGGCTGTACAGATGAAGAATAAATATGTACACCTTTAATAAAGTTTGTTTTATTTCAAAAGCCTTAAGAGGTCTCCATAAAAATTAGGAGGCGCTACTTTTGAGCACGCCTTTGTACAACTTGTACAAAATACGTTAGTGGTGTCTGCCAGATACAGACGCCGCACTAACGTATTTCAAGTCAATGCCAAGACAATTTGACGAGAAAACTAAGTAAGTGTCTCCCTACGTGGGGATAACATCGTCGTACGAGACACTGGGACATATGGAAGTTGGGGTCTGACCGTGACGCGCGCAGGCGTGCGCGGATAGCCGATCGGTTAAGACAGTGGTTCCCACCCTTTCTTAGACCACTACCCCTGAGTGCTATTTAACTGCCACTTCCGCCCTAATCCATCCCGTACCGTCTGTTGCCCCCCCCCCCCCCCCCCTCCCGTCCACCGCTTTACCACCAACTTTAGCTCCTAACGAAACTGTGGAATGAAAGGCGTTTCTTTTAGTTTGTGTGTGTGTGTGTGTGTGTGTGTGTTTTGGAATAAATGACGGAGGAATCCATGGTGCATCGCAAGTGCTACTCAACTCCTTTACAGATAAGAACGTTAATAACTATCCACAGTGAGGGTAGATACTTGTTACAAACCGTATTTAGCCTGCATTACTACTCTCCATCTAGACACTTGCTTCGTCTGCACTCAGAAGTCCCATTTAAAATCCATCAACTTAAAATGTGTGCAGTACACTTACTGTTCGTAAATCATTTGACTACTGAGGTTCAAAAAAATGGTTCAAATGGCTCTGCACTATAGGACTTAACAGCTGAGGTCATCAGTCCCCTAGAACTTAGAACTACTTAAACCTAACTAACCTAAGGACATCACACACATCCATGCCCGAGGCAGGATTCGAAAGTGCGACCGTAGCGGTCGCGCGGTTCCAGACTGAGGCGCCTAAAACCTCTCGGCCATCCCGGCCGGCTGACTGCTGCGCTCCTCATTTCTGAACTGGCAGAAATTGGAAGACTTCAGGCTGGTAATGTTTTGTGTCTGACCACAGCCATTGTACAACACTATAGTAGCCCTTATGTACCTACTGCTGTGTCGTGCTGCCAATTAATTCATTATCTGTTTCGAAGCGAGTAATGAAGCAATTTCTGAACTACTGCAGGTACTATCTACAACTTGGAGAAGACATTTTCTTCAGATATTTAGCATTTGTTACATATATATCTGACTCTTATCATCAGCGATGTACGGGAGAAGGTACAACATATGTGTGTAGTGGGTGCACTAGGAGAGGAACCTGTAACCTCCACCGCGTTAATGTTTCTAACTGAGAAAAAGTTTTTATTGCTAACTTATATAATCAGTATTAGAGTCTTACAAAACTGTGATAACAGTAATGACCTTTTGAAAATAATTAAGTTTCTTGACTGAAAAAGAATCGAATGGTTTAGTCTTTACTCCTCAGAAAATTTCACTTTACCTGTTAGAGGATGATTAGCCTCAGGTTGCGAACCACTGCACAAGGACGACCGCTCCCGTCAAGCAGAAGATCCGGGTTCGAGTCGCGGTCTGTTCCGCGTGTTTTGGATAGCTATGGTGGTAGCGTATTCGAAATTTTCCAACGCACTTCATGCTTAAACAAATATCAATACATGTTTCAAAGTTTTACTGTCCTTGAAACTAATAAGCACCACTGTGTACAGAGCGTTGCCAGAAATTTGCGACTCGCAGGAAGTCATTAGTTGTGTCAGACGTGCCGGTAGTTCGAACGGAGTTGTAGAAATCGCTGTAACAGTTCTGAAGAGAATGCCACGAAGGACTTCATTTGATTTGGGAATCAAGTTGAAGTCAGAAGCGCTTCAGTCTGGGGAGTGTGGTGGTTATCACAGCATTTCCCACCCATCAATCGAACAAATTGATCAGAGCTTGCGCCATACGCTACCGAGCTTTGTCGAGGAAAATGATGGGTAGGTTGTGGACAAAGTACCTCCGCTTCTTTCTCCAAGCTGCTCGTTTTTGGAACACAACCTGCGAATAGCTTGGAGAAAGAAGTATTTTCATCCTCTGTTCATACAAGGGCATTGTACTCACACAAACCTTCGACTGCAGGCGGTTCATTGAATGATCGGCGAGGATTTTGTTGGCTTTCTTTCTGTTTTCTGTTAGTTCTAGAAGGTAGACCACTTACGTTACATAGGCTGTGTGGTAGAGCAGAAGACCAAACTCAGTTTTGTCTCACGATTTTAATAACATCGCCTTTTCCGTGAATGGTACACTCGGATTCGTTTTAAAAAAGGTCTTCAGTAGAGGAAGTGGATTACCAAACAAAAAAAAAAAAATAAAAATAAAAAAAGAAACAGGGGCGTTATTAATGAAAGGTGTAAAAGGTGTACTGCTGCTCAAATATTCGTTACAAGAAAGGCCCCCTGGAAAGTATACATCATTTATTTCTTTTTTATTTTGTTTTTGGAAAAAATGTTACTTGGAATGTAGATGGCATTACTCCTGCCTACGTGGTACACGTGGACAATAACGCTAATAATTTGGATATCGCAGCACTAGTGCAGCTGAGAGTAATTTGAAGTTTGCTGCATGTCGTGTCCACGATGTCGCAGACGTAACGGCCAGTTTGACACGTTGAAGGAGGAGGGCGGAGGGCGGAGGGCGCAGCAGGCACCTCGGCAGGCGACACGTCCAACCGACGCGTCGCTAGGCCGTCAAGTAGAAGCTTTGGCCCTGCCACTGTCCCGTCGCCTTGCCGCCAGCAGCCGACGTCTGATACACAGCTGCAGCAGCTGTCTGCAGAGGGGCGCCTCCGGTTCACTGAACCGAGAGATAAAGTGGAGCGCCAGCTACAAGGCGCGCCGTAAAGCATACGCAGTACGGTTCTCACGGCGAAGCGAGAAAGAAAGTGCCGCGTCACACTTTTAGCTCGATACCTGGACATCCCACAGTCTACGACACTCGAACGTTCTCTACTGAATTACACTGTAATACGATCTCTGATGTTCTAAATATGAACTGACCACAAAAAAACGACTGCTTTTCTATAATAGCGAAGCACCCAGAAGGGACGAAATGAAACTTCACGGGCTGACAGGGTACGTCGTGTTATCTGTGTGACTACAAGATCTACTCTGGTTTACAAACGACTTGGTAGTGTCAGCCTACTCACAACATTGTATCAAATGGTTCAGATGGCTCTGAGTACTATGGGACTTGACTGCTGAGGTCATCAGTCCTCTAGAACTACTTAAACCTAACTAACCTAAGGACATCACACACATCCATGCCCTAGGCAGGATTCGAACCTGCGACCGTAGCGGTCGCGCGGCTCCAGGCTGTAGCGCCTAGAACCGCTCGGCCACCCCGGCCGGCCCACTCCAATCGCAGCCGTTTGTGTTGTAGTGTTAAGGCCAGCCTAGGCACGGAACAGTGCTCCCCTCGTCTGCCTACTGTTACCCTCCGAACACTGGAACGGCGTGACACAGAATGTCGCAGGTATGCCATTAGGTGTTCTCGGCTGACTGGAGTGCGTGAAGGGATTACGGTGTGCTTGGTGCACAGTACAGCGACACTTGCTCGAGGCGGTCGGACGCGGTCAGCCGCAGCCTTGATAACGAGTACGCCTGCCCTCACGTTGTCATGCAGTCCATTTCCGTGCCGCTGTCACGTGCGAATGCTCGCCAGGAATGGGAGTTTTTTACCAACTGGCCAAATGGAGACCCACCATGTGGAACCTTTCAAACTCCGTCATGTGCTGATACCGGTGTCTCACAAGAGAAAGCAGCATCTCCGCGTCCTTCACAATGATCACTCAGCATCTGCCAGTTCACGCCTGTTATATATCCTACCAGGCCTAGTACCATTACTAAACACGAACGACACTAATGCACTCTGGTGGTTGTTCTACCTGTCGCAGAGAATTGCAAATTTAGTAATGCACATATCTGCTGACTGTCATTACGTACACGAAATTGCAGTGACATCCGAGGATGTGCTCTGATTTCGTCACGTTCTTTCCCGGGCAGTGTGTTATTTGCACCCGCCGCTTTAGAACGCTGTGAACAGAGTTGAAGTGCTACAGCGCAGTCATGTGACAGTCCACCACTGGCGTGAGTCATAATAGTGGAGAAAGCGTGTGCGCCGGTCGGCTGAGTGGAATGAACGCAGTAACATGCGGAGGCGTGACAGCTATACGGCAGTGTATCACAATGGTCGCACCATCTTCTTCGCATACATGTCACCTAAAGGGTATCCTGGAAAGGCTGCGACAAACTTGCAGGGGCTGTGTGGCACAGCAGATGGAATGAGAACTGGACAGGAACCCACGTCCGCACACGTCAGGAGGACGAGGCAGCAGAGGACGAAGATCAGAAAGGAAAGGAGAAAATGCTTCATTTCAAACATTTATTGGATACAACGGGTACACGCCTTGTACGACACGAATGAAGCTCTAGTGGTACAACAGACGCTCGAAGTTTGCAGAATCAGACGTTGCGCGTGCCGGACACCGCCGCAGCACTGACTGCCGTACGTACTCGAACACAAGGGAGTTTCCTTGACTGTGGCAACTGCGCAGACGACTCATGCGGCGAGATCTGCTTCAGACTCCACAGAATATGAGAGAGATTTTTTGGCTCCTCATAGTAAGAAATCGAGGCTCGATAAAAACTGTGAGTGCGGGGGCCAGGGAACGGGCCCGTTACGCCCAAGCCACATCGATGAGGGGATGAACTGTTGAAATGCCTGCGAACAGCAGATCCACACTGAGCAAACTACTCCTCCATCGCTATCCTGTGGAGTCTGAAATGGATCTCATCGGAAGAACAGTCTGCGCAGCAGCTACCATCGAAGAAACTCCCAGTGTGTACGAGCATGTTCGGCGGTCGATGCTCCGGCGGTGTTAGGCATGCGTCGTGTCTGATGGTGCAAACTTGGAGCATCTGTTGTATCATTAGAATTGTGTTCACGTCGTGCACCATGTGTTCTCATTATGTCTAGTAAATATTTGAAATGAATAACGCTCCTGTTTCCTTTCTAATCTTCGACATATGCGACCACTTACCCCCTATGTCTGCGGCCATTGGTTGCTACACAATTCTCAATCCTTTTCATTCCCCTAGAAGTAACTTTGTTGCAATATTTCTGGAACACCCTATATATTGACGCAACAAGGTTTCACAAGAACTACGCCATCTTTCTTCCAACCGAAAACAATTAAGTCTTCCGAGCATATGCACTGCCCTTTACTATGGGCTGTATTGAGCAGTTAACGACCCCACCAGAAAGCCTTTGATTTCGCTGGATGTCTCTTGAAATACGTATTTGATAAGCATGCCCATAGGTTGAACAGTAATCTGTAATTGGCCACACCAGCATCTCTTTTACAGGTGCTCTGTACTTTCCCAGTACCTACCCGCAAATCTAAGAGATCCAATCACCTTTTCTAGCACTGCACTCTTCGTTCCATTTCACATCTCTTCTTAGTATTTACGTAAGGAACTACAAGAGGTGACCTGCTCAACATGTTTCTCACCTAGCCTACGTCCTGGATGATATTGGGTCCTTTATCTTTGTTTCTAGTATTATCTTGCATTTGAAGACAGCCACCATTCATTACATCATGTGGAAATTTTGTCAAGATCTTTCTGCACTTTCTTATGATCGATGCGCTCTAGAACTGAAAAATAGTGAGTTAGAGGGCCGCGTTAAGGAGTATGGGAAGAGAAGCAACTCATCCTGCTGAAGCATGCTCGTAAATTTGAAATACTTAGGTTGCGATGTCCAACTGCTATTTCACAGTCGAATATTACTCCTAGAAATGCCCTTACTTTCGCCAAAAAAGTACGGAGATGTTTAACAAACTCAAGTGGCAGACTCTGCAAGAGAGGCGCTCTGCATCGCGGTGTAGCTTGCTCGCCAGGTTTCGAGAGGGTGCGTTTCTGGATGAGGTATCGAATATGTTGCTTCCCCCTACTTATACCTCCCGAGGAGATCACGAATGTAAAATTAGAGAGATTAGAGCGCGCACGGAGGCTTTCAGACAGTCGTTTTCCCGCGAACCATTCGCGACTGGAACAGGAAAGGGAGGTAATGACAGTGACACGTAAAGTGCCCTCCGCCACACACCGTTGGGTGGCTTGCGGAGTATAAATGTAGATGTAGATGAATAATCTCACCCAACTTACATTCGATGAAAGACAATCTCGACTTCTAGATAAAGGCTTAAAATATAGTATTCAACATAAGCTTGATGGTAGAAAGATCGCCACTTTAGTAGCAGATGTAAAAATGTCCATCGACGCTTCGAAGTGTACTAAAGAAGAAAATGTCAAATTGGCCTGTAGGGCAGTAAAAAGGCAAGCCCATAATGATGAGACGTCAGTTCTGAGATCTATAAACAAAAAACTCGAGGATGAGGAAGCCCTTGTTACTCGCGCAGATAAAGGGAACTCAGCCGTTATTATATATGGACGAGTATATGTGGATAAGGTTCTTTCATTCTTCGAAGAGAATAACATCCACCGGTTAGACCACGATCCATCGGAGACTTATGCGAGGGAACTTAAAGATTGTCTTAAAGGATGTTTATTTATCATTTCCCCTAACAGTTTGTCAAGATTGAGGGCCCAAATTAAGACTCATAAGGTAGGTTTCGTTATCCGCCCGTTAATCAATGCAAGAGGGAATATAGGTGAACCTGCGCAAAGATTTTTCTTGCAGATTTTGAAAGAAGAATTTGTTTTTGAACAGACTTTGACGTTAACGAGTCGGAAAGAACTGGTTACGTTGTTACAGGACCAGGTCTTCCCGACAGGCTGTCGTCTGCTATCCCTTGACATAAGGAATTTTTACACAAATGCGCCGATAGAAGAAACCATTTAGATTATCCAGGATAATCGATAAGCGATTGATAACAGATGAAATTGTCGAGGTTATCTCCCTCGTTCAATGACAACATGTACAGTCAGAGAGATGACCTGGCTACGGGGCAGCGTTTTGACTGGTTTTTTGGCTAATGTCTTCGTTAACTACATTGAGCTCCAGGGATTTAAACACAATTCCTACTTTTGTCAAAAATTTTATTTTATCGGCGTTATGTTGACGACATTCTGGTTGTGTTTAATGGCGATGAATAAGAAATTTCGGGTTTGTTTGATGAATTTAATGCCCTTCACCCAAAGATGATTTTCACACATGAGGATATGAATACTGACGGAGTCCTCAATTACCTAGATCTGCCGTTACAGCTACGTGATAACAAACCCACGAACACAGATGCTATTATTCATGCTTCTTCCTGCCATCCTCGCCAGCATAAGATTAGTTTTTTACAGCTATGATCACGCGTCTATGCGAATTGCCATTATCCGAAGACGCAGTTAATAGAGAACTTGACAATCTAAGGTATATCGCCCGTAATAATGGCTACAGGGTTGCGCTCGTTGGTAAGATATACCAAGACAAAACAACGACGCCCCTTCGGAGTTCACCCAATGCACCTTCTGTCGCGGAGCACAATTACATTTCTTTGGCACTTATGGGCAATTTTAGTTATGAACTGGCAAAACTTTTCCGAGGAGTGGGCTCTCGTATAGTATTTTCCGCGGCTACCAATCTCCAGTTTATGTCCATACATAATGAATCACCTAAAAAGAACAACCTTTTGGCATCGGGGGTATATCTGCTGGAGTGTCGCGACTGTACTGCAGGATATGTTGGATAAACGGGCAGATCCTTCAAAATTAGATTGCAAGAACATCTTAATAGATGGGGACAGGTAAAACAGAGCTCTGCCTTTGCCCAACACCTTAAAGCTAGTGGCCACAGTCCTCCGCAAGTACAAAATCTTAAGATTTTGCATTTTGCGCAAAAGGGTAAGAAGTTGAACATTTTGGAAGAAATTGAAATATTTGGCCATATGGAAGACAAAGATTTGTCTCTCCTTAACAGCCAAATATTTGGCGCCAATCAGGCCATTTTAGAAGATATGAAATCGGTGTTATTAATGTAATCCTGGAGCTCTCGTAATTCTGCCTAAATATGAGCCCTGTTTCTCTCTGGTCTTATGTCGTCTTCTTAGCCAAGCCATTACAGTTTCTTTGACTCAAATACTTGCGATTTTGTCGCTTTAAATGATAACGCATTTTACACATTTCAATGTAGCTATAAAAAAGGGGGGAAAGGTTTTCCCGCATAACGTCCGTCTTCCACGTTGGTGTATTTTTAAGCCTAATAATTTTACTTGTATTTTATAAAAGAAGAAGTTTTCTTGCTAGAAGTTCTAGCCCCGAGTGACACAGTATTGAGTGTTATATGGGCGGCTTCTTTATCTGAAATTACGGTCCTGTGTATTTAATGTTCTGATTCTAGTGGTATAAGATACGAAAAATCTGTTTATTTACTGCATCTGTGTGTTGTATTATACAACTTGTTTTCTCATTTTAAATTTACCGCGTTCATTTACATTTTGCTTCATCAGAATTTTGGGATAAGTTATTGCACAGGTGTTGCCCCTAGTAATTCCATCTTATCAATGTTTTGCGTGCATTACATTTATAAAGTTTTAGTGGGTATGTATATCCAGTTTACGATCTCTCATTCTTATCACTGCTGCGTCGCAGCGCCACCTATTGAGGTGATTCTGTATTAGGCTTCAGTACTGGCACACGACGCTGTGGTGCATTATGCTTACTACCTGAGTCTCCATATTACTCGCTCCTGTGAACGGGAACGCGTTATGCAGAGCTTGGTACCTCTCGCGTCCATGTAGGAAAGGTAATGATTTTACTATTTTATATTTCTAGTTTTACTGAGTTTAACGAAGGCGATGTTGGCCTGATGTATTCGACGATGCCCTTTGGCTACACTGGCTGAAGGATTCTTGTAAGAAATACCTAATTAAGGTATTTGCTCTTTCAATATTTGATCTGTTTATAGATGCTTCTAGGTTATCAAAGTCTGCACAACGCGATCGCGAATCTTAAATAGAAGTATTTGTTCTCTGGTTTCTATGTAGATAACCTGAAGATGCCTAAATAATGCGAAACGCGTCGCTGAAAAATAATATACTAAATTGCAACCAAGACTGTTTTTAACCAATACAATTATATAAGACAGTGTTAAAGGCAAATGGTTATCGCGACAGCGTGGTTAGAGGGATGTACACAAGCTACCTTCGCTCAGTACGGTGTTCTAATCCATACACTGATAATGCTGGTGTCTATTGTAAAATATCGTTGTTTTGATCATCACGGAAATTTATTATTGAAAGACCAATCCAATATTCGAATATCAATTTCTTCGGTGAAGAGTCTGCACTGCGCCTCATCTTTTAAACACAAACTAAATTCGATGACGATTTCCTCGTCTTTTTGCCTTTCTGACAACCAAAACAGCGACCCCTATCGACGAATAGATGCCTGCTTAATTCATTATCAAGAAGTGGGTTTCCCCGAAATGATCATTCCAACAGTTAGCATATGTTGGAAAACTACCTCCGGGTTTAAATTACGGGAGAGAAAGCAGACCGCAGAGGCAGTAACTGACGACGCATACAAAAACTCTCTCGGCACGCCAGCCGAGCTGCCTCTGGGCAAATTCCGTTGCCGGCACACCTGCGCACACAGACCATTGTGACAACCAGGCGTCATATCTGCAACCAGTTTTATCGATACGCAAACACGTGCCGTGTGATTCACTAGCTTTTGTCGAAAATTCCTAGGACTCAATAAAAACAGGCTGCGTAGTTTCCTCACCTCTTTTTGTATGACAGCAGAGCTTAGAGAGATCTTTGAAAACTGTCCTAGGTACCGAAGGAAATCATTGTCATCTTCTCGGATTCTTCGCTCATTCCCATGAAATATTTTTAACGAGGGTATAAAAATAACGCGATAGTCCACAAGGTCAAATGTCAACCAACTGGAAATGAATGTCCGCAATGTCTCCGTGTATTGGATTAAAGCGTACAACAACGTATTGGGAAACAAGATCGCTGATTTTCTTCCTAAAGAAGAGATGACTAGAAAGACATGCGCTCCAACGGAGGTGCTATTCCCGATTTAGAGAAAGAGGATTCTGAATGAGTGGGACAAAGGATTGCAAGATTCTCAGATAACTAAGGGAGAACATTATGTGCAGATAACAGCAGTGCTATCAAACTCACCTCGGTTCCATAAACTCGGGCCTGCTCTTAAATTTGCTTTTACCAATGACGCTTTGCACAGCACCTTCACTGCATGAGCATCGCAACACGTCCACTTCCTGACTTCGCCGAAGTGCAAGTCATATATCACATACTGTTTTTTTTACATGTACCAATCATTAGGACGTAATGTCAAAGATACAAAGGTAAGTTGTAAGAAATACTGGTTACCAACATCTGTGCACGCATTACTGGCAATGTGTAAAGAACTTCACTCGCGTCTAACGAAAGCGAAAAGACAAATATGAACTGCCGTTATTGTGGTCTTCGGTCCGAAGACTGGTTTGATGGAGCTCTCTTTGGTGCTCTATCCTGTGCGAGCGTCTTCATCTCCGAATAACTACTGCAACCTACATATTTCTGGATCTGCTTACTGTATTCACCTCTTCCTTCAAATACTAAACTGGTAATCCCTTGATGTCTCAGAATGTGTCCTATCGGCCTGTCCTTCGTTTTGGTCAAGTTGTGCCATAAATTTCTCCCGTTCTATTCAGTACTTCCTGATTAGTTACGTGACCGGCCCATCTAACATTCAGCATTCTTCTGTAGCACCACATTTCGAAATATTGTATTCTCTTTTTATCTAAAGCGTTTATCTTCCATGTTTCACTTCCATGCATGGCTACAGTCCAGACAAATACCTTTAGGAAAGACATCCTAACCCTTAATTCTATATTCTATGTTAACAGATTTCTCTTCTTCAGAAATGCTTTCCTTGCGTTGCCAGTCTACACTTTATATCTTCTCTACTTCGGTCATTATCAGTTATTGTTCTGTCTAAACAGCAAAACTCATCGACTACTCCAGTGTCTCGTTTCCTAGCACAATCCCCTTAGCATCATCTGATTTAATTCGATTACATTTCATTATCCTCATTTTGCTTTTGTTGATTTATATCTTCTGTTCTCCTTTCAAAACACTGTCTATTCCGTTCAACTGTTCCTCGAAGTTCTTTGCTGTCTCTGACAGAATTACAATCTCATCGGCAAACCTCATCGTATTTATTTCTTTTCCCTAGGCTTTAATTCCTATTCTAAATTTTTCTTTGGTTTTATTTACTGCTTGTTTCCTTAACTGCTTGACTGAATAACATCGGGGTAGGCTACAACCCCGTCTCACCCTATTCTTAACCCTAATTGTGTGTGGTCTCAATATGTTGTTTGAAGTTGTTTTCTCCTTTCTTTTTATATCATCACCAGAAGTGTTTGTTTTACCTGTCTGATGTATTATCTATTTTTTTTAAATATAATTCTGATTTATTTATGTAGATAGCTGTATGGAGTACGTTCAAAGTCCGGCAAATTCAGAACTTTCTTCGATATAACACGACACTGTCTATTGTACACCAGTATCTGCGGGAACTAACAATACTTGCAAAACGCAAGTGAGCAGTAAGTTAAAAACAACAGTATCAGTTTTTCAGTTAATCCTTAAAGCATAGGACCTGAAGCCATTGTACATTCTTATAGTGAGTAGTGGAGTGTGCCAATTATAACTTATCCCTTTTTCCTACATAATGAGTCGTTGTCAAATTCCTATAACAATCTTAACGTATAGCTACGTAGATGTAAAAGTAAACACTCTCGCTGTAGCTGATATACGTTCTCACCGTAATATTTCAGGCTACTGTTAACAGTGGGTATAACACACTCTACGCTAGTTTCACCTCGTTTAACTGTTTTGGCTGCTGCTACTGAACAGTCTAGGTGATGTCCGCCTTTAGATTCTCATCAGCGTGTAATTTTTTGGGGATAAAGAGTAGCTTGGTGCAGATCCGCATTAAACAGTATCTGGCGCAAAATCTAAGGTCGCTGAGGTGAGAAAATAACTAAGTTAACCGTTAAATTTTGATCTTAGTAAGCAATTTTCACAATGTTTTGGTACCTGTAGCTCTGTCAAACTTCCTTATTTTTCGGTCGTTAAGCTATAGTTGTCAAAAAACAGGTTAGTGGCCTACATCAACTAGAAATACAATGCTACTTCCGCACACTCTTTCCTGATACAGGAGGTATTCCGTGTGCTATCTGATACAGGAGGTGTTGTGTGTGCCGTCGTCGCATTTCGGAACAGTGCTGCACTCGTTCCGAATTCTTTCAAACAACGCTGCTCCATTTCTCCTATCGTATCAACAGTAGGGCTGAAGACCACTTCTGAGATGACTCCAGGGTACTGATGTCAGCCGACCTAGCTAACCAAGTTTCAGGCCCCACGCGAATCCTCCTTCTTGGATCATACCTACAACAGCAGCTGCAAAATGTACCGATGCCTCGTATACATGTACAACATTCCCCAAACGGGGGCCATATGTGTAATTTGATCCCACATGTATGGGAACTAATGAAAATGTTTCCATTCCAAATACGTTTGCGCGCACGGACACTCTACATACATAGATATCTACCGATACAGAAATTTTAAATTTTTGTGTGAGTAAATGGACGTCATTTATCCGGAAACCAATTAAAGAAGTTCCAATCCCCCAGTGCGACCAAGATGTACGGGAGGTTTTCCCTGCGCTGCAGCCCCGCCCCCCTTCCAAGTCCCACACGTCTGGGATGTTCGGCTGAAAGGACCAAAGTTCTCCTACAGCCTACCCTGCTCTCACCGGCTGCCAATAAAGGATCCAAATAGTTAAACGGAACGCTTTCGCTTTTATTATCGTATACATTCATCGATGTTAATTATGCTGTTATTTATGATACCCACAGTATAAGGATGAGGTGTTTCTCTATTTGGAGAAGGTAAGCGGACACTCCTACTGGTAAAGAAAAATTACGGGTAAATTATGTAACAATTCCAGGTCCAATGAAATCCGGTACTGATAGGCGTGAATGTTGCCGAACTATGGGTTTAATAAGTCATGCCTGCAAAATAATAACAAGGATTATTTGCAGTAGACTAGAAAAAAAATGATAGAAGTCGACCACAAGAAAGATTCCTTTGGATACCGGAGAAATATAGGAACTCGCGAGGCTGTACTGACCCTACGAATTATCTTGGGAGACAGGTTGAGGAAAGGCAAAGTTCCTTGTACAGCATCGTAGACTTAGCGAAAGCTTTTGAAAATGTTGACTGGACTACTCTCTTTGAAATTTTGAAGGCTGCAGGGGTAAAATGCAGGCAGTAAAAGGCTCTTTTACAACTTGTACAGAAACAAGATGGCAGTTGTAAGGATCGAGAAGAATGAAAAGGAAGCAGTGGTTGAGAATGGAGCGAGACAGGGTTGCAGCCTATCCCCGTTGTTATTCAATATGAAAGCTGAGAAAGCAGTAAAGGAAGCCAAAGAAAAATTGGGAATGGTAATTAAAGTACAATGAGAAGAAAAAAAAATTAAGATTTGCCGATGACATTGTAACTCTGTCAGAGACAGAGTAGCTGAACATCAACGAAAGCAAAACAAGGATAATGGAATAATTAAATCAGGTGATGTCGAGGGAATTAGACTTGGAAACGAGACACACAAAGCAGTAGATGAGTTTGCGATTTGGAAGCAAAATAACTGACGATGAACGAAATACAAAAGATATAAAATGTGGATTGGCAAATGCAAGAAAAGCGTTTTTGAAAAAGAGAAATTTGACAACATCCAATTTAGACTTAAGTGTTAGGAAGTCTACTCAGAGGGCATTCGTCTGGAATGTATGGAAGTGAAACATTGATGACGAACATTTTAGAAAAGAAAAGAAAAAAGCTTTTGGAGTGCGGTGGTACAGAAGAGTTCTGAAGGTTAGGTGGATAGATCACGTAACTAATGAGGAGATACTGAACAGAAATGGAAGGAAAAGAAATTAACGGCACAACCTGACTAGAAGAGGGATCGCGTGATATTCTGAGACATCAAGGGGTCAGGAATTTAGTATCGGAGGGAACCGTGTGTGCTTGAGGGGGGGGGGGGGGGGGGGTAAAAATCGAAGAAGAGGTGAATACGGTAGGCAAGTTCAGAAGAATGTTGGTTGCAGCAGTTTTTCGGAGATGAACAGGCTTGCAAGGCATACTGAGCCGTGCGCGGCTCGTGTTCGTGTCGTTTATTGCTTGACATATTTTCTTTACGGTACTGCCGTCCCGTTTCTTATTCGACTTACTGGCGTTACTAAGTTGCTGGCTTGGGTGCCAGTGAGTGGCAGCAGCAGCGCATATATCGATAAGAGCGCTGTCGTACTATCTTTGGAGCGACCGCTAGTATTTCCAGGTTGTCGTGTGTCGGGAGTTTAGTCGGGTCGGAGCTGCAGTGAGCTCCGGACAGTCGTAACTCGCCCGACCGTTGCCGACACACGTGACTTGAGTGGGGACGACCTTGGTTGGTCGTTCGGTCGGTCACCTCATCAGATGACGTGTATTTGGTCGCCAACCGCTTCTGGGTTTTTCGTGTGTGTCGACTTGTCATTCGTCTTTGTTATTCCACAGTCACTGGTTTTAGTATTGTTCGAGTTGTTTGTGGAAGTGTTTCCGTGGAACAATGTGTAGCTTGCGTGGTTTTGACTGTGCAGCTAATGTAACGCTGTCTGCGCGCTGCACGAGTCAGTCGGCTGGGATGGAGCAGTGAGGAAGTCTCTGCAGCGCGTGGCCAGGCCGGGACAGCTGGCGGCGTGCACACGCTGTCTGTCGGATTGTGAGGCGCAAGCTGCGACAGCGACAAAGTTTGTTGCCCACCGAACCTGGACGTTGAAGTTAAGTGATCAGTTAATCTGTCACGAAACCTCAACTATTGTGACATCTCATTGTTCATTTGTGGGTTGTTGCTCCCTTGGCCATTAACATCCCAGGTACCTGCCCTGGTCGTTAGTGTAGTTTTCCGGCAGTGTGCCTTTCCCTCGTCTTGTTGATGCTGTCCGGCACGGCGTGTAATTCGATAGCCTTTAAATTGTTTGGTTCATATTTGCTTGGAGTGGTTATTGCTCCCTTGGCTGTTCTTAGACGCCAATTTCTGAAGACGTAGTGCTGTTTGTATCCTCGTTCTCGGCAGATATTTTCAGTTGTTGTGCCGTTGGTCGGAAGGAAGGGAATTGGTTAAATTCCTGGTCAGTCGTTGGGTCGTCCCTAGTTTGGGTTGCCATCCGATTATTTAGCTTCAACTCTTGGCTGCCTGTCTCACCTCACCTTAGGTTTGAGCTACTTTCTCAGGCTGACCCTTGGAACACTTCTGAGCACCATTTATTCTGTTTGTTTTAGATTGTCATTTTCATTTTAGTTTGAAGTATTGAACGAGGCTCTCGGCGTGTATTTATTCATTTCTTTTTAAATTTTACATAAAGGCCTTCAGCCATGTTAAATTAAAATTTTGAAGATTTATTTTATTTAAAAAAAATTTTCTTTAAATTGTTTGTAATCCAGCCCCTAAGCCGTCGATTCAAATTTGTTTATGGCCTTCAGCCGAGTGGTACGTTAATATTTCTTTAATTAGGCTTTTGGCCGTTCTGTTGTAAGTTTAAAAAGAAATTTCTTGGTTAGAAAAATTGTTTATAATGTGTTTTAATTATAGTTATCCTTCAGACGTGTAGTGTAGCCCTTCAGCCGCTAATTGTTTTCAATTGCATGTTTTTTTTAAATTTTACCTTCTATTTTTAATTGCTTTCGATTTCTAAGCCAGGCCTTTCAGCGGTTCTTGTTCTTGGTGTGTTTTTGGGCCTTCAGCCCAGAAATCATATCAAATTTTCTTTAACTAGGCCTTCAGCCGTTTTGTCTAATTGTGATCTTTAAAGCAATGTGTAAATAAGTGGTTCTTAGAAAAATAAAGTTGTGTGTTTGATTGTGAAACTCACAGTAACTGTTAACGGTCCCATCCACAATCGTAACCTTATCCTATGCGTTCTCTGAGTATCTACCAATCAGGTTTCAGATACAACAGCACGGAGACCTGCTTCAGACCAGTCTTTGGAGAACAAGAAGAACACGAGCATCGAACTGGATGGCGCAGTAACAAGACACACGACTCGTGTGCTGGCAGGCGGCGACACAAACGCCCGCCCACCAATCGCGATTTGGTTTTTCTGCAGTTTCACTAAATTGCTCGAGAGTAACAATGGTATGGTTCCTCTGAAACTGAACGGCCGATTTCCTTCCCTATCCATCCCCTACCTGATTCGTGTCTAACATCTTCAGTAGACTTTCTTCATATTACGAGTGGTTCCTTATTTAGGTAATACAAACGTCCGAGGTGTTAAACCTGACTGAAAGAAAGCAGGAGAGAATGAACGGGCGATCAGTGTGGTATGCTCAATGAAGGCCTCACACAACTGCGAGTTGCTTATCTCCTGAGTTACGAGGACGCAGAGACATTTTGTCGGCCTGTGGGCTGTCCGTGTCATGCAGGAATGAACTGTGACGAATGATAAGCCCTTTTCTGCCGTGGGCGACTCACGCTGGGTGCCGCCCGTGGCGGGCCGCCAGAGGGTAAGCGACGAGTGCATGCAGCCCGCTGGACGGCTGGCGGCGCGGCGCGGCGGGCTCTCCAGCACTGCGAGCGGGCTGAGCGCCGCCGCCAGCTGCAGCGCAGCCGCGGTAGTCTCTGGTGGAGGGACTCAGCTACAACTCGTGTGGACAGTGACTCTGCCGCCTCTAATAGTTGAAGACCAGGAGAAAGTATAACAATGCAGCGAACGAAAAAGGGAATACAGAAGTATAGGAAATGAGACTGACTGGAAGAAAAAGTGGCAAAGCAGGAATGGCTAGATGAAAAGTACTTAGCTGTAGAAGCACGCGTGTCGAAGAGTAAGATAGATGCCGCCTACAGGGAAGTTAAAGAGGCCTGTGGATAATAGAGAAGCACATATTAATATCTCATATGGCAGGCCTGTACTAAATAAAGAAGGGATGGCTGAAACTGTAAGAAATTTACTGCACACAACCTGATTGAGAGGTAGGACAATCCGAAGGT
The DNA here is from genome assembly GCF_021461395.2 of Schistocerca americana. Classification (NCBI taxonomy): domain Eukaryota; kingdom Metazoa; phylum Arthropoda; class Insecta; order Orthoptera; family Acrididae; genus Schistocerca; species Schistocerca americana. The sequence goes on from NC_060125.1 coordinate 37,324,485, forward strand.
ACTGGGAAATCATTAGTTGGTTAATGGAGAGAAGCACGGGGGAGGACCGAGGCTTGAATATAGTAAGAAGCTTGAAATGAGCGAAGGGTGTAGTAGTTGTGAAGAGACCGAGAGACTTGCGTAGGATGGACTAGTGGGCAGAACTTCGTCAAAACTAGTCGCAGGACTGAAGGCGACAACAACAACAACACCACCACCGACAACAACAACAACAATTAAAAACGCTGCTCACTTCGTAGTTTTCTACTTCAGTGGTCTTTACCGTCCTGGTCAGGTTCCAACAATCGTTATTAGCAGTTACAGGCACTATCAGAATGTATCGTGACGCTTTCAGCGTGATGAGCTGTTGCTCGTAGGTCAGCCTTTCTTAATCCTTACCCATTCCATTATAGTACGCATTTCGATTTGTTGCAATTAAGCATTAATCTATTCTCTGGAAGACATGTTCAAATGTTAACAACCGCCTTGTCAGCTATATAACTCATATTAGATTCTACCATATACCTTTCATAATAACACTTCTGCCCACTGCAAGGAGAAAAATGTTTGTGACAACTGTCGCAGTTAGCGGCAGATTATTGACAGATATCAAGAAAACTAACGGACCCAGAAACCGTGCGTGTTCCGTGAGATTTAAACCTGTTCGATGTTCGTTGAGACTGGAACATGTCATTCTACTTCCCGATATAGAAACATTGTTGAACTTTTGCCGCCAATTAAGGGCGATACGTTTCACATATAGTGCTAGAGATAAATGTTGGAAATTGAAGCAGAACTGATTTTGTTCTGTCAGGTACAGTAATGAGAAAATCACAATAAAGATAAATTTCCACTTTATGAACACACACACGCACACACACACACACACACACACACACGCACACACACAAATGATTCCAGTCCAAACATTACACTTTATCCTCACTGTCCTCTTGCATAACACATTTTTATGAAACAATTGGCCCTTCTAATAGCTGGAGGCACTTGCGAATGCCGTTAGGCATACTCCTTAACAATTTGTGCAGATCAGACTCTGGCATATTGTCCAGCGGCCTGTAACGTCTCTGGTGGACAAGACGATTGCAAACCGCTCGTTTCAGCACGGCACGTGCATACCCTATGTCTATGAGATCTGCAGAATATGGAGATCATTCACACCGACTGATTCAGTGCTCCACTTGGAAGGTGTTGAAAATATTGAGACAATGGACGTGTGCATCGTTGTCCATCAGCGTGAATCCCGCTCCAGTATCTTTACCAAATGGAGCCACAATGTGTGAAACGATGTCGTCCTGATACTTCACACCAGTCATCCTCACATGTATTGACAGATGCAATGTCCTGCGACCACATATGATTTCACCGCAAAACATGACATAACCGCCTTGACAAGGCTGGCAATGTATTACAAGGTGTAAAAGTTGTCCTCTGTGCCCCAGCATTATCAGGATGCGGACTGATACGGGTCCCGTCAGAAAAGAGTGTACTGTCCCATTGCTGGCTAGCCCACAAAGATTGGTTTCCTACTGTGTGTGACACGAGCCTCTCTTCAAACCCGTTTCGGAGAAGGAGCTTTGGAAAGTCTTCCGGCGGCTTATCGCTGCTCATGGAGCCTCATTCGCATCGTCTGTGCTGCACTCCGATGGCTGTCTGGAACTGCCGCCGTAGATGTGTAGCATTGTGACGAGGAGTTTCTGCTTACTCTTTTATACAGTTACTGGTCCTACATTTCTTGTTTTCTTCCTCGACCATTTCTGCGACGATCCTCAACTGATCCCGTCGCTAAAAACTTGTTCTAGGTTCTAGAAACACCACTTTGACTCACAGCGACGTCTGCTGCGACGTTGACACGTCTCACTCCGTGCTCCAGTAGAGTGACTGCGGAGGCTCTCGTCGCACTCATACACTATTGTTATGCGAACCGTCCTGAAGCAACGCACAATTCTCGCCACGACGCCAGGCACAGGTATTGCAACGTTTGCAGGCGACACGGTTGCCATACACTGCACGTGCTACTCACTCACGGTAGCAACATGGAGCGTTTTCACTAGAATAACATTGAACAATAAGCATTATATTGATATCATAATCTATTTCTGGATCACAACGTCCAATGTTAAGGTTTCAGGAAATATTTAAGATTTACACTGGCGGAAGAAAAACTTTTACGTCCTTCTAGAGGTTTCCAACTTACTCAAGATTTATTGTTACAGAATTCAATATGGATTGCACGAAGTGATTACATTTACAGATCAACAGCACAAGCGGTTCTGAGGTATGAGGTATCGATCCGTGCTGAAACACCCATATTAGTTCGTGATTTAGCAGTCACGGGCGGCAACGACGGCGCTGGCTCTGGTATCCAGTCAATCGTACAGCTGGCGAATACTGTGCTGGGACACGTTATGCCATGCCTGCTCCTCGTGTTCTCACAGTTGTGTGAGCGTTGTCGTCTGACCAGTCGCACGAGCCACTTCTCATCCCATCGTACCCGACACGTGCTCGGTTGGAGACAAGTCCGGAGGTCGTGCTGAGCAGGGAGGCTGCCGCACGTGTAGCAAAGCACGTTGAGTTTCAGGGCTGGTGTGTGGTGTGTGGGCGAGCGACCTTACGGTTGCGAGAACGGCAGAGTAACGGGACTAACAACAGGGTGTGCACACCGAGCGCTAGTCAGCGCCGCCTCCAGAAACGCCAAAGGTGAACGAGAGTTGTAGTTTACCGCACCCCAGACCGTAAGAACAGTGTTTCTTCGACGAATGCACTCTACGAGACAGCGCCCACCAGGTCTCCGTCGTACGCACGAACGACCGTCACAACCCGCTTTTATCACCGGATACCGGGGAGCGCCGTTCCACCTTCCAAGTGATTCTCTGGCGGCGCCACTGGGGCGGTGCACGTCGGTGCTGTCGTGCGAGTGGAAGGCCGGCCACGCGTGTGCGTGCCCGCGGTTCCGCTGCCAACAGCCGCTTCACAACAGCTCGTGCTGACTCGTCTGGACTCACTGGCTCTCTGATCTGTGCTGTGGCAGCTGTACGACCTGCCGCTGCTGCCCTTACACTACGACGATCCTGCGTGGAATCTGTGCAGCCTGATCCTCGTCTACGGTCCACGGGTTTGAAAATTTCACGTGACCACTGACAACAATGTCGTTGCACAGCTGACGCAGCGAGTCCAGCTTGTGTGGCAGTTCTCCGAAAGGACCATCCCGCGACTACGAAGGCCACAATTTGATCCGTTTCACTCAGCTGTAGGAAACACGAGTGCGTCCCCATGGCACGGTTGCCTGTGAGCTTCACACGTTTGCACCACAATGAGCCTTGTGGCTGTGAGCGTTACCTGTTAAAAGGTAGACACAGATGGACCTCTGGTACATATGCCGCTACGCTATCTGTCGGCGAACAGCGTTGAAACCATTATCAGTACATCCACTATTCCGCAGGTGGCGTATGCCGCCATCGGATCAAAATCGACGTCGTATTTCCAGGTCTACAAATATTTTCTCTGGCAGTGTATTTTGACCACCCTAGCTTGACGAGGTGATTCAGACGCAGGTACGGTAGACTTAGATGATGTGGCGGGTAGCAAAGAAATAGGTATCAAAGTAATGCAGCGGGTAGTTTCGGGAGCGAGCAACGTCAAACGCTTTAAAATAGCCAATGAGCTGGACGAGGGACTGTCCTCAGCCGAGAGGCGGCATCTCGGTGTGGAGTTGGCGGCATACCGCGGTGAGCGTCTGGAGTGGCTACCGACCGGTTGCTCATTTCCCGGCGGTAATTACGGCGCGACACGCAGCCAGCGGGGCGCGCGCTTTTCACTGGCGCCAGCGCGCCGCACCGCGCCGCGCCAGTAGAGCCGGGCCGGGCCGGGCCGGGTCGGGTCGGAAGCTCTCAGCGCGCAGCGGGCGCTAATGGAGGCGCCCTGTCGCCGCCGCCGCCAGTGCCCGCCGGCCGGCAGCACCGGCGCCCGCTCTTTTCGGTAATTTGGCCGACACCAGCTGATGAACGCCCAGCCCACACTTTCCCACCAAGATGCCACTGGTGCTGCTACTTGGTGCAGTTCTTCTAGAGTACAATTTACATTCCAGTGGTGTATGTGGATACTATCTTAAAACTGTGTTGCGAATAGAGTCGGTAGTAAAGAGCTAATTAATTAAAATGCTGAATTTTCACAATATGAATAGCGAAAATGTAGTGAGCTATAAACGCTTTTCCTTTCATCATTTTAGAGGATGTGAGTGAGAAAGAGTTTTGTAGAGATTTAAAATTAAGTTCTTTATTTATTAAATACTGAATGAATACAGTCCGGGTATTTGCGCGCCGCAGCTTACGCTGCCTCAAGACTGTTTCTAGCTGTTGTACCTGCCTTACTACCTTACTAGCTGTTATACCTCACTGAGTTGGCAACAACGTGTTCGTCGTCAACGCCTTGTCACATGGAGATCGGAGGCCTGAGCCACCTCTGGAGGAGTGTAGTTGGCGATCTGTGTCTCATGTGACGGCAGAGTACGACTCGGGCAGGAAGAAGTGTTTGGAAGTACACTGTCCACCACAGGGCTCTGCGGTAGACGATTAGTACGTGCCCTCGTGCTCACCCAATGGCAACAGCGGTGGGCGCGGCATCATACAAATTAGACTGTGGATCAATAGAAACGTGTCAGCTGATCACATGAATCAAGTTTCTTGTCGATGCTCGTGTCAGCACATGCCGACGTCCAGGCGAACGGCTACTCGAAACATGCACCGCAACATGGGAGCAAACTGGTGGCCGTAGTGTTACGCTATGGGAGACCATAAGCTGTGCTTACAAGCAGCCTGTGGTAGTAACCGAAGGAATGATGACAGCTTTAGATTACGTGAGCGCTATTGCAGACCACCAGCATGCCTTCGTGCTTGACACTTGACGTTTCCCCGACGACCGTGGTATATTCCAGCAGGATAACTGGCTATGTCACAGGGCCACAGTCGTGTGACAGTTTTCTGACGAGCTTGACGCTCATGTCTTGCTCGCCAGATCCCCCGAAACACATGCCGAAACACATGCCGAAGGCTCTCGCGAGCCAGCTATACGCGCACGAACCATCGGCCCCTAATTTACGGGAAATCTGTGAGGTGTACGTAGAAATTTGGTGCTAGATACCTCGTGAAACCTACTAACGACTCTTAGAATCCTTGTCACGCATAGTCGCTACTGTCTTGCATTCCAGAGGCGTACTAGCATGCAATTACTCAGGCGTTCATAAAGTTTAGCTGATCAGTGTGTAGCTGTATTAGTACAATTTCCATTGAAAGGATTCCCCAATGTCGCTAGATAGAGTCCAAAGGCAGTACTTTACTAATGAGCACATTGTTTACAATAGACACGGCTGCTTGCCACGTAGCTCAGATAATTTTTAATCCTTGATTCGTGATATTTTGTTAGTATGCAGACAAAATGATTAACGGTGCGTTTTTCATTTTCTTTTTAATGGATTTGGGTTTCCCTATGTCCAGCTTGTATTAAATGGGAACTTGTCGACTGCATTTGAATAGAAAATTCTACTTTGATCCCTAGAGGAGGACGCAAAGTTTACATGGAAATTAGTTTTAACTATCGTATTGCGATTGTGTAAATCAAAGCACAGTTTCAGCTCATTTTCATTGTCAGCTACAAAAGCATTAAGCAATTGTTCTGAGAAGAGAGTGTAAATGCTGTACAGTCTCAGGTGTCAGATTAAACGGGGGAGCTAACCACCAAGACGAATGAAGACACGAAGGAATGAAAGGCCGGTCTACTGGGCACAAGGCAGATGCTCTGACCACTAAGCCATCCAGACACAGTAGTCAGCAGACCACCTTAGCACGACTCCCGTCGGACACAAATTCATTCCCCATACCCCACACTACTGATGTAGTGCCCCTGCTCACTAGGCTCATTACTCGCAACATCTCGCCGATTCGCTTGGTATGAATCTGCACTGGAGCGCTCATTGGCCGTCATTGCCTTAATTATACAGGGTGAAGAGAAATTCGCTCACTCGGGCTTCACAGCACTACTTCTCACGTGACAGCGGTAAAAAAACGTCTCTCACAACATTTCGTCCAGCAGGAAAAGGACGTTAAAGAGTGGTAATCTGACAACACTGTAACCACATGTATGGTAAGTACCTCTTTCAGTACACGTTGTACGTGCTGCACAGTTGGCGCAGTGCATAGAGTTTTGGGTTACCATTCAGGAGGTCGAAGTTTCAATCCTGGGTTGGGGCAGAATGTTTTTGCTTGCTAATTTCATTCTGGTATTTTATATAGTAATATACACCGTTTCTTAGGTCGCATGTATCCTAAATTTACAGCGTTTTGTAACGCTGAACGTAATAAATACGTGGTTAGACAAAAAGTAATAGAGAGTTGAAACAAACGACCTGCCATAGTACAGAATAACTACAACAGCAATATCAATGTCGAAATGGTAAAGATGATAGCAGAGCACAATATTACAACATCTACTTGTCATTTATACTACATGTAATATGAGCGGTCAGATGTCGCACATTAACAACCAGTGACAATAATGATAGAAAGGGGTGCAGCCCGCGCTCGTGCAGCACGTTGACGACCGTGCGTTGCGAGGCACGCAGCTGCTCTGCTACGCTACGTGTACTCCGCTGAGGCTCTTGGTGTGCGACCTCCAGAATAGTTTCCTCAGTAGCTGGAGTACGGCGAGTCCGTGGATGACCTCTGTCACGTGATGGTGTAAGGAGAGAATCTGACTCCCAAAGCCGGCCGCGGTGGTCTAGCGGTTCTAGGCGCTCAGTCCGGAACCGCGCGACTGCTACGGTCGCAGGTTCGAATCCTGCCTCGGGCATGGATGTGTGTGATGTCCTTAGGTTAGTTAGGTTTAAGTAGTTCTAAGTTCTAGGGGACTGATGACCACAGATGTTAAGTCCCATAGTGCTCAGAGCCATTTGAACCATTTTTTTGACTCCCAAAGGCGCTGCTCCAAAAGACGAAACGCATGGCGTCGACGAGGATATCTAGCTGCATATTCACTAGCGGCAGCACCAGCCCGGTTGTCAGGTGCACCAAGGGCCAGAGGCATATCCACATGTTAATCGTTTGTGTGTGCCATACGTCTGCCACACTGGTTTACAATGAGAAAATTCAATACGTGTACGCATGTACGTTGGAGCCTGCCACGGGTGCGTTACTCCGCTCGCAGCTAGTGCCTACCTGGTGGACGGCGCATACAGCATAAACACGTCAGTCCTGCGCGCTGTTCCTAAAGCGCATTACCTCACTGACATATTGTTCTGTATGATTCATCCCGTTACCGCTAATTGTGAAATGTTCGGTTTCGAATTACACCGCTTCCCTGACGGTAATAGACGTAATGTTTCCATTGTCCCATCGATAAAATAATAATAATAATGCATAATCTTGTTAGGCGGCTTTAACGCACAATTAGGCAAAGAGAACAAATACAGGAAAATCACCCGAATCCATACAGCTCACAAGAGAACTAACAAGACTGGGGAAAGACTGATAAGCTTTTGCGAAAATTTCGACCTCGTAATTATGCCAACACAATTCGAGAAACCCAACAAGAAACTGTATACTTTTAAGTCGCCCAACACAATGGAGGGTGAGTTCCAGATAGACCATGTGGCCATCTCCAAGAGTAGCACAGCAGAAATTCTGAATGTGAAAACGAGAAGAGGATTTTTTTTAATCAGACCACCATCTTCTGCAGATAAAGACCAGATTACAACCCAACAGAAAGAAGCCAAAACTAAACAAAGTGCTGAGACCAGACCCTGAATACATAAAGATCAACAAGGAAAACATCTGACAGGAAATTAGACAAACACCACAAACTGGACAGAACTTGTGGACCTCCTCAAATCTGCGATGAAATTGGGTCAACCCCCGAGAAGGAAATGCGCACTCATCCACCCACTCCACAAAAAAGGGGACAAAACTGAACCAAATAAATACAGGGGTATCTTAATCGTGCCGGCCACATATAAAATCCTAACAAAAGTTCTCATGAATAGATCAGAAGAACAAGCTGACCCACAAATAGGAAATTACCAGACTTGTTTTCGCAAGGGACGATCATGCATAGAACAGATCTGGAATCTGACAATGATTCTCCAGATGACAAACACCCGAAACACAATGGTCACTTTTGTAGATTTTAAAAAGGGCTACGACTCAATAGACAGAGTTGCGCTCTGCAATACGCTGGAAGAATTCAGCATTGACAGAAAGGTAAGAGCAATCATTCGGCAAACATTAACTGACACAGTCTCCAAGGTTAAATTTATGGGGGATATCTCTGAACCATTTGAAATCCAAACTGGAGTGCGACAGGGTGACGGACTTTCACCATTACTCTTTAATATCATTCTTAAAAAAATTATCAGGACATGGGGAAAAGAGTCCAAGTGATCCAAATTGGCATTAGAATAGATAATAGATTCAATGTGAAGTTTTTAGCTTTTGCAGATGATCTTTCAATCCTCACAAATAATGAAAAATAAGCCACTAATGCCATAGAGAAGTTACACGAAATTGCACAAAGAACTGGCCTGCAAATTTCGTATGAGAAAACCCAGTACATAGAAAGAGTGCGACAAGACAAATTGCATATTGTGACAACCCATGGGAAAATCGTACAAGTACCACATTTTAAGTACCTGGGAGAAATCATCCAGTCGTCAGGGATCAACCTAAAGGCCAATGAGGAAAGAATAAAAAAACTACAGGAAGCATATAAACTCACGTTGAACTATTATAACAAAAAGTCCATATACATTAAATGAAAATTGTGGCACTACAACACTGTCGTACTTCCGGAGGCACTGCATGCATCTGAAACAACACACATAGGTGGGCAAACTAAAATCGAAGAAACACAGAAACAAGAAAGGAAAATTCTCAGGAAAATTTTTGGCCCGATACAAGAGCAAGGAATCTGGAAGGAGAGACCAACATCAGAATTATATAAATACACAGACAGGATTACCGATACAATAAGGAAAAGAAGAATGCAGTTCTACGTCCATATCCACAGGATGAATGAAAACAGAATTTCAAAGCGAATTCTTAAAGTCATCAACTCAGGCAGGGGAAAAACAAAATGGACAAAAGATGTCGAAGAGGACCTCATACAAGCACACATAACAGTAAACGATGCAGAAAATGGAACTGAAGTCAGAAACATCATCAATAAACATAAATTTGACACCACAACACAGAAGAGACCAGGATGCAAATGGACAGCGGAGCGAAAGAAACAACACAGTGAACACATGAAGAAAGTTTGGGCTCAGAGAAAACATAAAGAATCATCATAAAGGAATTCAACTTCAAACGCACTCTTTAAGTGGGAATAATCGAAAATAATAATAATAATAATAATAATAATAATAATAATAATGCATTTAGATACATAGTAAACAGCATGCGGTTGCCAGACTCAATGTTGAAATGCATAATTAGTGAGACCATGCTGATAACACACAAAATAGTAACCGAGTTGGGACATTATTCGCGAAGTACGTTGCTAGTCCTACTGGTAACGTAAGGTCCTAACGAAATGTATTGGACCTGGACGAGGCAAGAATAATAGTTGCTACTAATCTGTGGGACCATTGGAGGAGGGTACAAAGAAAACAGGTTTCGCATCTAGTAGGTGAAGTGGTGCGAATAAATTCACGCCCACGACGTGGAAAAGCCTTCTTTCAAAGCTGATCAATCTTCCATTTCTACGATTGTAGTATGCAAGTGCAAATATTTTCTAGAGGACCCGCTGCAATCGCTGTTGACGTTTAAGATGCCAGCTATCGTACCACCTGGACTACATTTACACAATAAAAAACATATGCCTCAACCCAGCATCGAACCAACGACCTCCTGCATGCGATCCCAAAACTCTATGCACTGCACCAACTGTGCAGCATGAGTAACATTAACTGAAAGAGGTAATTACGGTACATGTTGTTACAGTGTTGCAAGTTTGCCTCTGTTTAACGTACTTTTTCTGCCGGATGTACTCGCGGGACGAAATTTTGTCAGAGACATTTTTTTTTTTTTTTTTTTTTTTTTTTTATCGCTGGCATGCGAGGAGTCGCGCTACGAAGTCCGAGTGCGAGAATTTCGCTTCACCCTGTATATGTAAGGTCTGCTCTTTCGTGCTTCATAAAAGACACCATTTTGATCCTGCAGCCAGTGTGAATCAAGCCACGAAAGAATGAAAAACGTTAGCTGCCACAAGGTTGAGATTTACATCGATGGGTCGAGTTGACAACTTGTGCCGGACGTGGATTCGAACCCAGCTGTTCACTACGCCTATGCGCTGACCAGTACACCACCCGGGCACAGTGCTCACCACAATTGCACGGACTACCCGAGTACGCCTCTCCTCACTACCAAATTGGTACAGTGGTCAGCGCATCTTCCCAGTAAGAAGGAGAACCGGGTTCGAATCCCGGTTCGGCACTAATTTTCAACTTGCCCCATTGATATAAATCTGTACCCACTGGCAGCTGATGTCTTTAATTCCGTTGTGTATTGATTCATATCGGCTGCAGGAGCAAAATAGTGTCTATATATACGAAGATTGATAAGAAGCGCTGCGGCTCCATGTCTCTCTTTGACTTCACGTAAAGCGTGCAGGGAGAAACTAAGCGTGCGGTCGGTGGCGCTTTGTCACAGGGTGAGGCGGCGAGACTTCGAGTTGGAGAGAGTGGCCGTCAGAGGCGCAGTGGGGAGGCAGCAGGCAGCCCGACTGCGCGAGATGCGGGCGGCGGGCGGCACGCGATGTGTGTCTGGGCCGTCCCGCATCTGCCCGCAAGGACACTGCCCACCCGTCTCTCTCCCTAGTCACGTCCGCCCTCCCCGACTCACACAATTGTGGATTAGCTCGCCGTCTGGACTCCGAGAAAGAGGCCAGTGAAAGCGTTTCTTGCCTTTACTACACAAAAATTTTGGTTTTCTTTATGTTGGCAGCAGAAGTGTTACGGGCGTGGCACAAGGACGCCTGTGCTATCGATGAATTTTTGTTTTCGTTATATTGGCAGTGGAAGTGTTTCTGCCACTAACACGTGTACTTTTGTTTCTGTTATTTTGGCAAGCAACATGCTACGAAGAACGCCACCGAGTGTGAGAAAACTTTGATTTTGTTGCGTTTTTGTTTCAATCATATTGGGAGCGGTAGTGTAGTTGGGCCCATCACTCAGATGCCTTTCTTTTCGTTAATATCAATGTATTTTCATTCTCGTTATGTTGTTTAATAACGTAAGTCAAGTATCTACGCGAATAGTGGAAGCGTTTCATTTATGTGACTTTTTAAAATAGTCGTAGTGTGTGTGTGTGTGTGTGTGTGTGTCTGTCGTTCAAAAGAACAAATGAAATGCAGCACTGTCATAAAATTCTGTCTTTTAGACAGGAACTCACCAGATTTTGGTGATGTTAACAACCAGTTTGAGCCGCTCAAAATTTATGTACTCAAAGAAGTTGCAAGTTTTGTCAGCTACATTAAGGTCGCATTCACATAGTTTATCACTGCTGCACCGTTACACTCAAGTTAACTAACATAAAATAGCAGATGAAACTGCATGATGCACTTTGGGATCGATATTTTGTCTTATAACAGTAATAATAAATAATATAATAGTATAATAATATAATAAGTAATAGTATAATATATAATTTTTCTAAATAAAATATCCACCGACCAATTGCGCTGTAATTTTACTCACACAACCGATCTTGACTTCGATAATAATAATTCTCAAATGTGTGACATGGTTACGCCACGGAAAGAACGGTAGAATAAATTTATTTTTAAAATGGGGCGTCTTAGATGTTTTAAACATTGACGATACTATAGGAAAGTTGTACACAGTTACTTCAATCTCAGGAAATGCTGACCGCAATTGTTTCCGCAGGGATGTTACAACTGACATTGGTGCAAGTCCCTTCACTGTTATAGACCAACCACACTAATCGTGCACTGTGTGTCTTCCATCGTCTCTTCCGTGATCACATCTTAACATATCGACCAGCCAACTCGGAACTTACCTCCCAAATTAATATTAGCCCTCTTTAGCACCTCCCCAGCCCCCACAGCCCCGCTGTAAGCGATTAAACAAAGTTTTTCTATCTTATACACTATCGCTTATTGCATAACTATTTATAATCAGTAAATTTCACATTTAAGAAAAGTCTTTTTTCTCTAAAACGATAGCTCATCCTTACTCCAGACTCTCACTTAATACAGCCATCGCCGCAGTCTCAAAAGTGTTTTCATGTTTCTCTCTCTCGTCTTTCTCTTATTTTTCTTCTTCCTCTTTCTTGACGTTTCTTTCGTTTTCTTTTTCCCTCCCTTTCTTCCCTTCATTCTTTCCTTCTCTTGCTTTCCTTTTCCCTCCTTCATCTCCTATCTTACTTCTTTATTCCTACCTCCATTTTTAAATATTTAAATAGACTTTTCATTTATTGCTATACGAGGTGGTAATACACACTGTGTATTCTAATAGGCGTTACGTTTGAAGAGGACGCCAATCTTGTATAATGTGACGTGTTTAATCAGGAGTGGATAATCCAAGAAACCAAAGTACATTGATGATTTTTAAGTTGTGGAAGCAAGTGAAGATGTTCCCAAAAATATTAATATTCAGGACGGGATGACACAGCAGGGCAATCGCTTTCCGGGGGACGAGAATGTTCCAGCCTTGTGTTAGTCCCGCCTCCTATATAAGAAGTAATGAGAGATGACGCGACGTTTCACAAATCTGCCCCTCGTTTCGGTTTCGATAACATTTCAATTACGCTTTTCGAGTCTTCCGACATAATTTTTGAAGTATCTGCGAGTGCTACCTTCAACAAAGATATTGCCGGTATGATAGATTTGTATTCTCGAATTCCATTGGGCCATAAGAGTGGTTTTCCAAGGAGATACTGTATGTACGGTATGGTTGACAGAATACTGAGGACACACGTTTAGTAATTACAGGAATTTAGTACAGCATAAACTTATGAGTTTCTAATCATAGCGAAAGACTACTTTTTTCCTACGAACTCCTAACAGTTAAAAACAAAAAAGAAAAGAGAGAAAGAAAGAGAGAAAGAGAGAGAGATAGAGAGAGAGAGAGAGAGAAATAGGGGTAGGGGGGGGAGGAGGGGAGAAGAAGAAAAGCGCACCCCTAGGACGCCGTTCATCTTAGTTACCACACATTCCTAACTCGAATGATGTACTCTCGAAGTAATGTATGAAGTCCAGCCTTCTTTCAATCCTTATTTCGGTCATACGGAGATGTTTAGCAATGTCTTAAATTTAATCCTCTTACACAACACCGTTTTAATCTGGATTCAAAGTACTAAGATGCTAAAAAAAAAATGGTTCAAATGGCTCTGAGCACTATGGGACTCAACATATATGGTCATCAGTCACCTAGAACTTAGAACTACTTAAACCTAACTAACCTAAGGACATCACACAACACCCAGTCATCACGAGGGAGAGAAAATCCCTGACCCCGCCGGGAATCGAACCCGGAACTCGGGCGCGGGAAGCGAGAACTCTACCGCACGACCACGAGATGCGGACTAAGATGCTAAAAGATGAAACTTTTCTTACAACATTTGTAACATAGATATACTTTATTTTCCTTTTTTTGAACACTAAGCTCGAAGAAATGGTTAGTGTTTAACATCCCATCGACTACTATGTCATTATAAATGGATGACTTTGGAGTGCATAACGTTACGGTAAGCGGTGGAAATATACGAAAAGCAGTCCATAAAGAGAAACATTATTCAAATGCAAATTATTTGTTACGTGAACGATAAGCAGTACAAGCAGACAACATGAAAGTCGAAGAACGCTGAACGTAGCTGCCGCATTGTGTGGTTTCGTACTACGGATGTGGCTTTCCGTTGTGCACGTGACGTGAATAGCAAATCGAAACAGCTGCAACTGCCACAGCTTCTTAGCTGAGGCTACAAGTAGAGACTCTGATACATAAAATATTTAAAAGGTCAAGAATATTTGATCAAGAAAGCTTAAAATTAAAGGCAGAGGCTATTAATTACGTAAGCCATTGAGGGGGTTACAGAGGTGTCAAGACGTTGGCCGTTATTTGGCAACAGCACCATTCGGACTTAAAGAGTCTGCATGCCTTGACTTGTCAAGGTCAAGACCAGGATTTCATTTTTTTTCCAACGAGGATCCCGGTTATTGCATTTCCGGTTTTGTTCGATCAAATTATGTATTCAGTTCCTTATGAGGTCGACGGCTGTGACAAGTTTAATAGTAACCATGCTTCTTCCTTCTCTGATTATAAGCGATAAGAGTTTCACAAAAAATTTCTAACACGGATGCTATTCTTAGTTTTGTGAGGAACTTCGATACAAATTATTACGGATTTCTAAGACACAAATTCGCAGATTTCAGATAGTCATTTCTATGGCAAACTGTTCGATCAGTCGTTTATCCAATGAGTCACTGCTAGCCAGTACGTCGTTGATTGTATTCATCTTGTTCCACAAACATTTAATTTATGGCCTCCATGTGCTATGAGCTTGTCGTGTCATAAAATGATTTATTGTGTGTGCAGGTGTGCAATCTCGAAAGTAAAGGCGTACATTGTGAGGCGTGTGAACGCGAAAAACTGGAAGATGCACTTTTGTATGCCCAACACGATGGAGCCCCGTTGTAACATCTGTAACTTCAACGGTAGTAGAGTCATATAACTGAATAAATGGTAGAGGAGCATGCTTTGCGTTTGTTAATATTACTAGATGCTATTATAATTTACAGTCTCAATAATTTCGAAAATCCACTTGTAACCGCTGTCGAAAGAACGTCTCTTACTTAGAGGCAATGCCTACGTGTCTCGTACGTTAGACTGCATCTGTTTCTACTTCTGTACTTCAGAGGCCATCTTACGGTGTGTAGCGGAGGGTACTTGTGTCTCACTGTCACTTCGCATCTTTCCTGTTCCAGTCGCGCATAGTTATCTGGAAGAACGATAGTCGGTAAGCTTCCTTATGAGCTGGAATCTCTCTAAATTTATGTGCATAGTCTGCTCGCAAGTTATAAACAGAAGGATGCAATATACTGGCTGGTTCTTCTGACGTGAACAACGAAGCACACCGCGATTCACAACACAGCGTCTGCCACTGGAGTTGGGTGAACATCTCCGTTACAAAAAAATGAGAACACTATGGGACTTAACATCTGAGGTCATCAATCCCCTAGAACTTAGAACTACTTAAACCCAACTAACCTAAGGACAGCACACACATCCATGCCCGAGGCAGCACTCGAACCTGCGACCGTAGCGGTCGCGCGGTTCCGGACTGTAGCGCCTAGAACCGCACGGCCACTCCGGCGGGACATCTCCGTTACACTTTCGCTATTACTAAGTATACATGTCACGTCTCGCGCTGCTCTTCTTCTCATCTTCTGTACTTCGCCGGCCGGAGTGGCCGTGCGGTTCTAGGTGCTACAGTCTGGAGACGAGCGACCGTTACGGTCGCAGGTTCGAATCCTGCCTCGGGCATGGATGTGTGTGATGTCCTTAGGTTAGTTACGTTTAACTAGTTCTAAGTTCTAGGCGACTTATGACCTCAGAAGTTAAGTCGCATAGTGCTCAGAGCCATTTGAAGCCATTTTCTGTACTTCCACTATCATTCATACTTGGTACTGATCTCAGACTGACGAGCAATATTCAAGTATGGACCGAACGAGAGTTTTGTAAGCTACATTCTTTGTGAGTGCACAACACTTCCTGACGATTCTTCCTGAATAGTTTTATGTGGTCGTTCCACTTTAAATCGCTTCGCACTTACACTCCTAAATATTGTATGGATGGAGTACTTCTAGTGATTGTTCTGCAATTGTGTAATCATTTGATAATTGGTGTTTCTACTTATTTACGTGTAGTACGTTATATATTTTTAAGTTGAGGGTCGATTACGAATCCCTAACATATGTATAAAGGGCAGTACATTGGCGGAGCTGTCGTTTGTTACAAGGTGATTCTTGTGAACAGGGTTCCGACGGGAAATGAGTTAACGGACTTTGCAAGCAGAATAGTAGTTGGTGCTAGACGCATGGGACATTGTTGTTGCTGTTGTGGTCTTCAGTCCTGAGACTGGCTTGATGCAGCTCTCCATGCTACTCTATCCTGTGCAAGCCTCTTTATCTCCCAGTACCCACTACAACCTACATCCTTCTGAATCTGCTTAGTGTATTCATCTCTTGGTCTCCCTCTACGATTTTGACCCTCCACGGTGCCCTCCAATGCTAAATTTGTGATCCCTTGATGCCTCAAAACATGTCCTACCAACCGATCCCTTCTTCTAGTCAAGTTGTGCCACAAACTTCTCTTCTCCCCAATCCTATTCAATACCTCCTCATTAGTTACGTGATCTACCCACCTTATCTTCAGCATTCTTCTGTGGCACCACATTTCGAAAGCTTCTATTCTCTTCTTGTCCAAACTAGTTATCGTCCATGTTCCAGTTCCATACATGGCTACACTCCATACAAATACTTTCAGAAACGACTTCCTGACACTTAAATCTATACTCGATGTTAACAAATTTCTCTTCTTCAGAAACGCTTTCCTTGCCATTGCCAGTCTACATTTTATATCCTCTCTACTTCGACCATCATCAGTTATTGTACTCCCTAAATAGCAAATCTCCTTTACTACTTTAAGTGTCTCATTTCCTAATCTAATTCCCTCAGCATCACCCGACTTAATTTGACTACGTTCCATTATCCTCGTTTTGCTTTTGTTGGTGTTCATCTTATATCCTCCTTTCATGACACTGTCCATTCCG